>NW_027362795.1:7227500-8427500 GCF_046119375.1 Phyllobates terribilis
GACGAGTTCTCAGCCAACAGCTATTTGGCCATTGTTCACATGACGTAAGCCTATGTTATATACAGCAATATGCAGCAGGATACACGAGATCAAGGGAAATATCCGATCGCCAGAAATGGGGTCAGGAAGGAATTTTTTTCCCCCCTGAATAAGAATTCTTTTGGGGGGTTTCTTTGCCTTCTTCTGGATCTTTGGGTCCCAATGACTCTCAGGTGGTCCCCAATGACCGCAGCTCGTTTTGTGGTCTCCACCGGGGCCAATCTGAGAGTGACTGTGACCATAGTTTAATTTCTTAAAGGACCAGTAATATTTTCATTACAATGTTGCTTATTGCAATTTCAATAAAAAATTTAATTATATATATATATTGTTTTGTGTGGTTTTTTTCCTGGATTTCACCTTACACAGTGAGAATGATAAGAGTAATCACAAAATATGGGGGCTCCATACACAGAGAGAACTCTGGTTCCAAATTCCATGACAATTGTTCTGGGGTTCAGTCTGTGATGGAGCAGTAACATTGTATCCAGGACGTCGTACACACCATGCTACAGAAAGAAGACTGAAGAACGGGACGCAGCCGCAGAATACAGGACACACAGGGGCTTGTGTAACAGTAAAAAACAGGAAAGATGTTCAACAAGTGGCCGGGGGGCTCCAGGACCAAACCAGGAGGGAGGCCTCAGTCATCAGTGGCCAATATTCGCATGAACTGGCCCACATTTACCAACCGTTCTGCAGCCACTCGTTTACCTTTGTCCAACACCTCCGTCGGTCCTTGCAGTTTTTAGGCCACCACTGAAATGCTTTTCTGACTACACACAGACACGTACATAGAAACCGTGCATGCCGCCATCACCGGACACAACCAGAGTCCTGGTCCAGACCAGTGGCCTTTCCAATTCAAGTCTACTTGGGTTTAAACAAGGGTCCTGTCTCTAAGAGAACCATGTGCTTGCCACTTGGAACAGCAGTAATACAGTAACACCAGGTTAATATTCTTCAGGCACAGAGATGCACAGACAGTGAACCCTCTTAAAAAGAAGAATTGGACTGACATTCCCTAAGCAATAAGTACCCACACAATTGGAGGGACAAATTGCTCGTCCTTGCTGCACCATGGTGTATGCCCAGTGGTGGCCACTCTTAGTCTAAGTTGGCTCTTCAGATTGCATGGTGATAAAGAACCTGAGGGCCATATACCTTCAAGAAAAAGATCTCATAAGGACACGTCGCCTTGAATTGTGAAGAACACAATAATGTTTTCCATACAATTCTATTGTGTTCTATTCAGGATATATTAAAAAAAAGTCCGGTCCTTAGAAGTTATAAAATGAGGTCAATACAACCTCAGGTGAAGAACAACACATCACAAATTACACCAGGTCATCGAATATTTACCAAAAAATAGACTTAAATGCAGAAACAATGTGTGAAAAATTAAAGGGGTTGTCCAATGAAAACAAGCTCCAATCTACAGGAACCTTCATCCCCTTTAGATTGGAACGGTGGTCCGCATGCTAAAATGCTGCTCCATTCATTCTATATGAGGCGGCCATGAAGTGCGCCCGACTTTTTTGAACCGATGAGACAGAGTGGCCTTACAGAGAAGGGTCCTTGGATTGGACGCCGAGTTACAGACCCAAAAGCAGCACTGAATATGATGTACTAGTGGGAGTCACGAGTGCAAGGGTTCAAGGGATCCAGTAGTGGAAGACATAGTGCGCGAAACCGAAGAACAAGTAAGCAGACCTGCTGATCAGCACTGCAGCGCTGAGGCCGAGTTATGGTGAAATAGGGAGCGACAGTGCACCTCACCAGTCCTGGAGTATATTACAGAGGAAGGATACTGGGTGGAAAATGCTTCATACTGTAAAGGAAACGTCCAGAACACTTTGTGCCCGATATCCCTTGTATGCCGGGACGTTGCTAGGGTCCTAAAAGATCAGGGGCCAAAGCCCCAAAGTAGGTGTTTCCCCATACAACCTCCCCGCCACTTAAAAGAGGACCTATACATATATAATTACAGTACACCAATGTTACTAAACTAAAATACACAACTGAAAGACCAATATTCCCAAAATTACTTCTATACAAGGCAATAATAATCCCGCTACACAATGCCCTCTACCATCAACACTACACAGTGAGTACATAGTATTATGATATGACCATTGCCTCTACATAAAAAACACACTGTACAAAGACCATCTGACTTCTCACATTTCCAGCCCCGTCCCCATCTATTCCCAACCTGCACAACCTCCCCATGCTGCCTGCTCCTCCGACGTGGAATAGGAACCTCAATACTTCAAAAATTATGTCATTACTATGATTACCCTCCACCAATTAATGCTACAAAGACTGTGTGCCAGATAGAGGGGACCTATAAAAATAATAGCGTCCCATAGAAAGTAGTAAAGACCCCACTGTGCTACCTAGCAAGTAATAATGCCAGATATGCTCTTATGAAAGTTTCAATATCTGAAGTGTTCCCTCCAAGCAACAAATACCGTTGAGTATCCCCTTTAAGTAATAATGCCCCCTTAAAGCCACAATCAAACTACACCCAACTACAAAGTTCTTCTTCAAGTCTATGGACGATGATTTCGGGGTGGTGAAAGAAGAAATTTCTGATGATGCACCCATTTAAAAGAAATAATGTCCTGAGTGCGCCCATAGCACCCTGTATATTGTATGATAGTCCCACAGCTCACTACACACTGTATGATGGTCCCCACAGCTCCCTATGCATTGTATGATGGTCCCCACAGATCCCTATACACTGTATGATGGTCCCCACAGCTCCCTATGCACTGTATGATGGTCTACACAGATTCATATACACTGTATGATGGCCCCCACAGCTCCCTAGACAATGTATGATGGTCCCCACAGCTCTCTATGCACTGTATGATGATCCACATAGCTGCCTATGCACTGTATGATGGTCCCCACAGCTCCCTATGCACTGTATGATGGTCCACACAGATTCCTATACACTGTATGATGGTCCCCACAGCTCCCTAGACACTGTATGATGGTCCCCACAGCTGCCTATGCACTGTATGATGGTCCCCACAGCTTCCTATTCACTGTATGATGGTACCCACAGCTCCATATGCACTGGTATCATGGTCCCCACAGCTCCCTATGCTCTGTATGATGGTCCCCACAGCTCCCTATACACTGTATGATGGTCCCCACAGCTCCCTACACACTGTATGATGGTCCCCACAGCTCCTTAGATACTGTACGATGGTCCCCACAGCTCCCTAAACACTGTATGATGGTCCCCACAGCTTCCTACATACTGTATGATTGTCCCCACAGCTCCTAAGATACTGTATGAGGGGCCCCACAGCTCCCTAGACACTATATGATGATCCCCACAGCTCCCCCATGCACTGTATGATGGTCCCCACAGCTTCCTATGCATTGCATAATGGTCCCTACAGCTCTCTATCCTCTGTATGATGGTCCCCACAGCTCCCTATGCCCTGTATGATGGAACCCACAGCTCCCTATGCACAGTATGCTGGTCCCCACAGCTATCTACGCTCTGCATGATGGAACCCACAGCTCCCTATGCACTGTATGATGGTGCCCACAGCTATCTACGCTCTGTATGATGGTCCCCACAGCTCACTATGCACTGTATGATGGTCCCCACAGCTCCTTAGATACTGTATGATGGTCCTCATACTTCCCTATACACTGTATGATGGTCCCCACAGCTCCCTACACACTGTATGATGGTCCCCACAGCTGCTTAGATACTGTATGAGGGTCCCCACAGCTCCCTAGACACTGTATGATGGTCCCCACAGCTCCCTATGCTCTGTATGCTGGTCCCCACAGCTCCCTACGCTCTGTATGATGGTCCCCACAGTGCCCTATGCACTGTATGATGGTCTTCACAGCTCCCTATGCATTGTATGATGGTCTCCACAGCTCCCTATGCATTGTATGATGGTCCTCATAGCTCTCTACGCACTGTATGATGGTCCCCGCAGCTCCTTATGCACTGAATGATGGTCCCCACGGCTCCTTATACACTGTATGATGGTCCCCACGGCTCCTTATGTACTGTATGATGGTCCCCGCAGCTCCCTACGCTCGGTATGATGGTCCCCACAGCTCCCTATGCACTGCATAATGGTCCGCACAGCTCGCTATGCCCTGCATGATGGTCCCCACATATCCCTATGCACTGTATGATGGTCCCCACAGCTCCTTAGGCACTGTATGATGGATGATGGTCTCCACAGCTCCCTATGCATTGTCTGATGGTCCCCACAGCTGTATACGCACTGTATGATGGTCCCTGCAGCTCCTTATGCACTGTATGATGGTCCCCACGGCTCCTTATACACTGTATGATTGTCCCCACGGCTCCTTGTACACTGTATGATGGTCCCCACAGCTCCCTATGCACTGCATAATGGTCCCCACAGCTCCCTATGCACTGTATGATGGTCCCCACATCTCCCTATGCACTGTATGATGGTCCCCACAGCTCCTTAGGCACTGTATGATGGTCCTCACATCTCCCTATGCACTGTATGATGGTCTCTACAACTCCTTATAACTGGCATGATGGTCCCTACAACTCCCTTTATACTGTATGATGGCCCCCACACCCACTTGTACACTATATTATGGCCCCTACAGCTCCCTTTATACTGTATAATGGCCCCACGGCCCCTTATAAACTGTATTCTGGCACCCACTCCCCATTTTATATAATATGATGGCCCCACTGCCCCTTATATATAGCATGATGACTCCCATAGCCCCTTATAGTATGATGGCACCCACACCCCTTATATATACAGGTGCATCTCACTAAATTAGAATATCATCAAAAAGTTTATTTATTTTAATTCTTCAATGCTGAAAATGAAACTCATATATTATATAGAGTCATTACAATCAAAGTGATCTATTTCAAGTGTTTATTTCTGTTAATGTTGATTATTATGGCCAGGGGCGCACATAGAAATCATGAGCCCCCATAGCAGAAGCTCTAATTGGACCCCCCCCACCAAAAAAATAAATAAATATTTGTCTGTGTCACAGAAGAGCCGATCTCACAACTTTCCAGCCTTTACTTCGTTTTTCTAATTTTTCTCCTACTGAAGTCCTAGATCCCTCTTTCATTGCCCCCATGAAGTATGATGCCAATAAAAGTGCCCCCCAAACACAGTATGATACCCCCATGGTGCATTCCTCCACATTAGCCTCTACATGAACAGTATAATGACCTCATTGTACCCCACTTCAACTCCCAAGGCAAAGTATGGTGACCCTAACACAGTATGATTCCCCCAACTGTGACTCCCACACAGACCTCCATACAGTATAATGGGCCTACATACAGTATAATGGCCCACACTAGCCCTCCAAACAGTATAATGGCCCCACACAGCCCTCCAAACAGTATGATGGACCCCACACAAACCTTCACACCGTATAATTGCTTTCATACAGTATAACGGCCCCCCACATAGCCCTCAAAATATCATAATCGCCCCACATAGACTTCCATATAGTATAATATGCCACCCATAGTCCTCCATATAGTATAATGCACCCTCAAAAATCCTCCATATAGTATAATGCACCCCCCATAATCCTCCATATAGTATAATGCACCCCCCATAATCCTCCATATAGTATAATGAACTTCCCATGGTCCTCGATAGAATGTAATGCACTCCCCATAGTCCTCCATACAGTATATTTCACACCCCAAAGGGTAAAATGCAGCCCCCATATAGTATAATGCACCACACAGTCCAGCAGTATTATGGGCACCACGTACTCACTGATTTTAAAATACCGTATGTTTTAAATAAGACGACCCGAGTATAAGCCGAGTCCCCTAATTTTACCACAAAAAAACTGGGAAAACGTATTGAGTTGAGTATAAGCCTAGGGTGGGAAATGCAGCAGCTACTGGAAAATTTCACCATTCTGGTATGTATGGCTCCCTCATCACCAATCCTGGTATGTATGCCACCCCTCATCCACCAATCCTGGTACATATGGCACCCCTCATCCCCCAATCCTGGTATGCATGACCCCCCCCCCTCATCCCCCAATCCTGGTATGCATGGCCACCCCTCATCCACCAATCCTGGTATGCATGGTACCCCTCATCCCCCAATCCTGGCATGCATGGCCCCCCTCATCCCACAATCCTGGTATGCATGGTCTCCTCATCCCCCAATCCTAATATTTATGGCCTCTTCATCCCCCAATCCTGGTATGCATGGCCTCTTCATCCCCCATTCCTGGTATATATGGCCACCCTCCTCCCCAATCCTGTTATGCATGGCACCCCTCATCCCCCAATCCTGGTATGCGTTCCCCCCCTCATCCCCCAATCCAGGTATGCGTGGCCCCTTCATCCCCCAATCTTGGTATGCGTAGCCCCCTCATGCCCCAATCCTGGTATGTGTGGCCTCCTCATCCCCCAATCCTGGTATGTATGGCCTCCTCATCCCCCAATCTTGGTATCTGTGGCCTCCTCATCCCCCAATCTTGGTATGTGTGGCCTCCTCATCCCCCAATCCTGGTATCTGTGGCATCCTCAAACCCCAATCTTGGTATGTGTGGCCTCCTCATCCCCCAATCCTGGTATGTGTGGCCTCCTCATCCCCCAATCCTGGTATGTGTGGCCTCCTCATCCCCCAATCCTGGTATGTGTGGCCTCCTCATCCCCCAATCCTGGTATGTGTGGCCTCCTCATCCCCAATCCTGGTATGTGTGGCCTCCTCATCCCCCAATCCTGGTATGTGTGGCCTCCTCATCCCCCAATCCTGGTATGTGTGGCCTTCTCATCCCCCAATCCTGGTATGTGTGGCCTCCTCATCCCCCAATCCTGGTATGTGTGGCCCCCTCATCCCCCAATCCTGGTATGTGTGGCCCCCTCAACCCCCAATCCTGGTATGCATGGCCCCCTCATCCCCCAATCCTGGTATGTGGGGCCTCCTCACCCCCCAATCCTGGTATGTGTGGCCCCATCAGTGCACACTGTCTGTCATCACTGTATTCCTGTGACAGCCAGCCTGTTGCTAGTGTTCATAGGAGACCGTGATTTCTGCTATATATAGCAATGCTGTATATAGCACAAGCAATCAGATGATTGCAGGTTCAAGCCCCCTAAAGAGACTAACAAATACAGTGAAAAGTAAAAAAAAAAATTAAAAAAGTATAAAAGTTCAAATCATCCCAGTTTTCACACCATTAAAAATTAAGAAATATAAAACATTTAAAAAATACACATATTTGGTATCGCTGCGTTTGTAAAAGTTAGATCCATCAAAATATAAAATAAATTAATCAATTTAGTAAACGGCGTAAAATAAAATGCCAGAATTACAGATTTTCATTTGTTGCAACAAGAAAAAAATATATAATAACAGACAATCAAAACATTGTATATACCCCAAAATGATATCAATATAACCATCAGTTTGTGGTGCAAAAAACTAGCCCTCACGCAGCCCCATTCCCGAAACATGAAAACGCCGCGGCTTTCAGATCTCGGAAAGTGGCGACACAAGCAAATTATTTTTATTATCTTTTTAAAAATTTCTGAATTTTTTTCATCACTTAAATATAAATCCTATAAATCGTCACTTAAGTAGAAGAGATGAAGCTTTATTACCTCCTGCTCCAGTTCCAGCACTTCACCGCTGCCGCTGATCTTTAGTCACTGGCTTCAAGGGAGACATCATGACTGCAGCTCTGCAGCCAATCACTTGGCTCAGTGGGCCATGCTGACAGGGCTTCTAAGCTCAGTGATTGGCTGCAGCAATGATGTGTGCTGAAGTTGAGCCATCACCCCTGCAGCCAGTCACAATAGAGCACAGGAAGCACTGAAGATCCAGAGCTGGAGCAGCAGGAGAAAGTAAAGCTCTGTGTGTTTTCTCTACCACTGGGAACCTCCTATATATTACATAAAAACATTCCTGAAAACCCCTTTAATCTGACTTTATAGAAAAAGTCTATATCCGGCTACTGTCCTCCCCTCATGAATCACAAAATATGCCAAGTGTGAACAACTCCTGTCCCCAAATGAGGACTTGCAGGCGATCAGTTGATAGTCGGGGGTCTGGCAGTGAACCCCCTCAGCAATCAGCTGTGTTTTGCTGGACGTAGTGGCCTCTCCAGGACACATGTGGTATTACATGGTGCTCTTTCAGAATAATATGTAATATGTAATACATGATATCTTGAAGTCTTCCAGAAGAAGATATTGGCAGACAGGTAATGACTTATTACCTACCAGCCATTGTCTCCTTTATCACTCGCTAGTTCTTATACACATTTGGATGATTTCCCATCTTCGTTGGAAGCCGTATTAGGAACCTCCATCGCAGATTTTATCATACAGGACGAGTTCTCAGCCAACAGCTATTTGGCCATTGTTCACATGACGTAAGCCTATGTTATATACAGCAATATGCAGCAGGATACACGAGATCAAGGGAAATATCCGATCGCCAGAAATGGGGTCAGGAATGGTATGTGTGGCCTTCTCATCCCCCAATCCTGGTATGCATAGCCCCCTCATCCCCCAATCCTGGTATGTGTAGCCCCATCATCTCCCAATCCTGTAAAGTGCTGCGGAATATGTTGGCGCTATATAAATAAAAATTATTATTATTATTATTATCCTGGTATGCATGGCCACCTCATGCCCCAATCCTGGTATGTGTGGCCTCCTCACCCCCCTCCTCACCCCCCAATCCTGGTATGTGTGGCCCCCTCATCTCCCAATCTTGGTATGCATGGCCCCCTCATCCCTCAATCCTGGTATGTATGGCCTCCTCACCCCCCAATCCTGGTATGTGTGGCCCCATCACTGCACACACAAAAAATAAACACTTATACTCACCTTCCTTCCTCACCTCTGCTCCAGAGCTGCTGTGTTCTGTCTGCCAGCAGCTCATGTTGGTATCTGAGCAGCGTGCGCTCTCAGTTGCTGAGGTGAGCTGCTGCCGGCATATTCACTCCTCTCCACGCCGTGACTATGAGCGTTGACAAGCGTCAATATGCATTCTCTTTAGTATCGGGCACTGTAAGCAGGAGCCACGGCTCAGCGCTCCTCCGTGCCCGCTACTAAAGAGAATGAATATTCCCTCTTCTCCACGCCCATGGAAGTGGAGAAGAGGGAATATTCATGTCCCTTTAGCAAGCAGGCACACGTGGTAGCTACAGCAGCCGCTACTGCATGTGCCCGCTCCTCCGCCGCCGCAACCTCCCACCCCCCAATACTCACCTATCCTCCTCGCTCCCCTGAGGCTCACGGGCCCCATAGCAGTGGTGTGGCCTGCCACTATTGGCGGTTCGCCACTGATTATGGCTTACAGCCAATGAAATCACAAAAGTCATTATCTCAGTAAATTAAAATACTTTATAACATAAGCTTGAAAAATGTTTTTAAAATCTGAAATGTTGTCCTACTGAAATGTATGTTCAGTAAATGCCCTCAGTACTTGGTCAGGGCTCCTTTTGCATCAATTACTGCATCAATGTGGCGTGGCATGGAGGCGATCAGCCTGTGGCACTGCTGAGGTGTTATGGAAGCACAGGTGGCTTTGATAGCAGCCTTCAGCTCGTCTGCTTTGTTGGGTTTGGAGTCTCTTATCTTCCACTTGACAATACCCCATAGATTCTCTATAATAGATTCTCTATGGGGTTAAGGTCATGTGAGTTTGCTGCCAATCAAGCACAGTTATACTGTTGTCTTTAAACCAGGTATTGGTACTTTTGGCAGTGTGGACAGGAGCCAAGTCCTGCTGGAGAATGAAATTTCCATCTCCATAAAGCTTGTGGGCAGAGGGAAGCATGAAGTGCTGTAAAATGTCCTGGTAGACGGCTGCGCTGACTTTGGTGTTGATAAAACACAGTGGACCTACACCAGCTGATGACATGGCTCCCCAAACCATCACTGATTGTGGAGATTTCACACTAGACCTCCAGCAGCTTGGATTGTGGCCTCTCCACTCTTCCTCCAGACTCTGGGACCTTGATTTCCAAAGGAAAATTGGAACTCTGGGACCTTGTGGATGGTGTCAATGACTGCCTTCTTGGCATTTGTCAAGTCAGCAGTCTTCCCCATGATTGTGGAGCCTACTGAAACAGACTATGGGACATTTTTAAACACTTAGGAAGCCGTTGCAGGTGTTTTTTGTTAATTATTCTAATTTACTGTGATAATGACTTTAGTGTTTTCATTGGCTGTAAGCCAAAATCGTCAACATTAACAGAAATAAACACTTGAAATAGATCTCTCTGTTTGTAATGACTCTATATAATATATGAATTTCACTTTTTGTATTGAAGAACTCAAATAAATTAACTTTTTGAGGATATTCTAATTTAGTGAGATTCACCTGCATATGATGACTGTTGCCCCCAGTGGAATATATGCGGTGTCTATTTTGGGATATTTTAGTATACCCATGATGATACTATAGACAGCCATTATACCTGGAATGGCCTCTTCCTTGCGTGCCTTGCTTTTTTTTTCGCTTACATGTCTAACAATCACATATGTGTTGTGTCCCTTCCCCTATCATCCTATTTTTCTATTGCTGAATAAATATGATAGATTTTATACTCCCTGGACTCCTTTGATGGTCTTTTACCCTGCGGGGTTTTCTTTCATATATGGACTCACTGTGTGGTGGTGATGGTAGAGGACATTGTGTAGCAGGATCATTTTGGCCTTGTATAGTAGTAATTTTGGGAATATTGGTCTTTGTATAGTGTATTTTAGATTAGTAACAGTGGTATACTGTAATTATATATGTATAAATCCTCTTTTAAGTGGCAGGGAGGTTATATGGGGAAACATGTACTTTGGGGCTGGGGTCCCTGATCTCTTAGGACCCCAGCAACGCTCCTGCACTGGGGAAAAGCAGGGTCTGGAGGACACTTTAATATGATCATTTTACGGATATGACACCAAAGAAACTAATGAAGTGCTTTGCAAAGTGCCATAATTTTCACAATTCTGAAAAAAAATTGTAAGTTTAGTTCCACTATAAGTGATGTTAATTCTCTTATGAGAGCTAACCTTCTGAGACAATTTATCACTGCGGTGTGTGAATTGTCACATTAAGCTTTGCTACATCTATACATAGTGAAGTTCAGGATCAAAACGCTGCAGGTCCCATCTCTTCTACAGAACAATCCCATGGAAATAAAGCTGATCATTTTATCAGATGGGATAATTAGAACTTACCTGGTTGGATCCTTTGTTTCTGGTGGTTTCTTTCCCAGGTCGTCATTAAGGCCCTTTACAATAAGCTCCAAAAACTCATCGGACTTTCTGAATCTTTCAAGCGTTTTCTCAATCACAGAAAGGACAGAAAGGAGGCGCTTATCCTGGCAGAAGAGGATCACAGATATATTGTTCTACATCTTCCAGATGTTTGGATTTATCTACAGACTAATGATTAATCTCACATGAAGAATCATAATATTATAAGAGATCACAATTTTGGGGTAAAATTATCAATTTAAAAAAAATATATATAGCAATTATATTATTCTCACAAGACCAATTTTTTGTTTTTTTTCCTCCCCTTTTTCAATAACATAGACGGAGGGCTTGTGTTTTGTGGGACTAGTTGTTGTTTGGAATGACAACATTCAATTTAGCACATAAAGTATTGAAAAATGGGGGAAAAAATCAAAGTAAGGTTATTATTTTTGTTTGGGGTTTTTTTATGAACATTTAAAAAAAATGTGGTTTGTGAGACCATTTTCATCTTACGAAGACCTAATTTTATAAAATGATCCCATTGATGGAGTTGTCGGCTTTTTCTTGTGGAGAGATCAGTAGTTACAAGTTTCTGATTGCATTTTTGCGAGCGAAGTTGAGTGACCCAAAAACAACAACCATGGCACTTTACTGTCCTTTACAGCATTGACCCGACGTGTAATAGATTTATATATAATGAAAGATTGTACTTATGTCAATGCAGCAGAAACAAATATTGTTTTACTCTTTTTCTTTTTTATAGTTGGCCAGAAAACCGCAGAACCTTAAGCAGAAAATGACATGAATGAGAACATCTGCCCGGCTTGTACCGGATCCGGGGGTGTTACGTACAAAGCGAAGGTCCCAGAATAAGGATTTGCTTCATTTTGGTGCAGAGTTTCTAGTAGTTTCTGGTGGCTACTGTTACAGAGACAACCAGCAGACACATAGCCCCCCTAAAAAATAACTTTTATTAATAATCTCTAAAAAGGACCTAAAAGTCCATAGACAAACAACAATAATACTCTAAATGATAGGACATATAGAATCAGGTAATACACCGACCGGGAGGGAATACAGATTCAAGCTGTCCCTGTTATGTCCCTAAATCCTGTCCCTACCTGACAGCGGAGGTTGGCACCCTAATTTGTACTTCGTGGCGCCCCCGCTCAACGTCGGTATCCCTAATGTCCCTACAAGGACCCTTGTCTTAAATTAAACAAAACCACAATAGTGAGAAAGGGTAGAAAAAGTGAACGTATAAATACAGAAGCCGATAATAGGTCAATGATTATAGATGGCCAAATTCATTTGGTCGGGTAAACATAAATGATCTAGGGTAGAGGAGCACAGTGCTTGTTTCTCCATAGCCAAAACAAATCAAATAGCAGCCAGAGCAATCAAATATGGACACATGCTACACTTTGATAGTCCAGCTATATACCTCAAAAGGGGGCTCAGAAAGCAAAATCCCACCCAGGTAGATGTCTCCCCATACATCAAATGGGATTTAAGTATTGGTATTTGAAAAAGCATAATATCTATATCAAAGTATCAGGTCCAGACTCTGTCTGTCATAGATGTACATAATAGTAGACAGAAAGAAGGACACTTATCATTATTAGTCCCTATACCTTTTCAAAGAGAGACACTCATCATTATTAGTCCCTATTCCTTTTCAAAAGACCAGAAAATGGCAATCAGAATATACATTTTCATTAGTAAAAAAAACAAAAAAAAAACAATAACACTAAAACCTTAATGGTCCCCAATTCCAGCAGTCAGAAAGTAGATATCATTAGTAAATAAAAAAATGACACTTATCCTTAGTAGTCCCAACGCGTTTCCCCCTAGTTTTCACCAGGGTTCATCAGGGGATCTGGGGAAGACCTCAATCCCTCACCCCAGATTGCCAGACAATGCTGCATGTGTAGGAAATTCCTGCACATATACCTCCCTTATAAACTCAGCTCAGCCCCATAATTAGTGATAATCGCAAACGCCTGTGTACTGCTGTCATCGTACACATGCCCGGCGTCCACCGCCAAATGTAAGTCCGTGGACCGCACATGGAACGCACGCACCCGGAAATGACAATATGCTAATGACGCCCACCGGAAATGACGTCACCAGACTGCATCAGAGTATCTGAAGCGCATCTGGAACGCACACACCCGGAAGTAACGGTGTCTAACTAGCGTCCATCGGGATATGATGTCATCCAAATGTGGCGGTACATGGTTAGGAGGCAAAGTCTACACCCATCCCCATATACGTTTGTCAGTAATTGTCATGGTAGCCAGCAATGCAAACACCGGCCAGACGGGCATACCTCCCACCAACATACCCCATATATTTAAAGTGCCATAGACGGACAGGTCGGCACCAGGGCTAAGATGTCCAAAAGTTATTCAGCGCAAAATAAATGTACACGCTGTACACCGGAGGACAAAGGCATTCAGTATATAATAAATAGGAAGGTTGGAGTCTGACTATTATATAATTAAAGTGTTATCCACATATTACAATGTTGTTTATCATCCACAGAGTATTTAACGCTGTTAGAGTAGGAGAAAAATAAGTCCAAAACATATAAATACATATTTAGCCACAATGGGTATATACATATGGTGATCATTAGACCAATACCATATAGGCTGGTTCTATTCGGCCCCTAATATCACATTCTTGGAATCAGATAAAACTCGAGAAGCTCAACTGTTCATTAATGCCCCCAGGGGCCATTGACTCCATCCAAAAGATCCAACGGGCCTCCCGTTGGAGTATTTTTTTATTCCAGTCACACTGCCTGATTGACCGTGCCACAACCTCCAAAACCCTAAATGAAATGCATCTCACATCACCCCCATGTTTAGATATTATATGTCTGGCGAGTGGTGTATCCCTGCCATGCCTAACGTCTCCAAGGTGCTCGCCTATCCGGACGCGTAATTCACGTTTCGTTTTCCCGATATAATCCATTGGACACGTACACGTGCAGAGGTACACCACTCCTGACGTTTTGCAGTTGGCGAAATCTTTCATCTCGTATGTGCGTTTAGTCACTGCACTCACAAAACTCTTTGAAGGTGTGACAAATTTACAGAAGGAGCAGTGACCACATCTGAACGTACCCTTAGACCTACTTCTCAACCATGTGATCTCCTTCATCTGAGGCGTAAAGTGACTATGTACGACTGTATCCTTCACGGATCTCCCCCTCCTATATGTAACCGAAGGTGTTTTTGGGACCAAGCCCACCACATCCGGATCTGCTCGTAGGATCCCCCAGTACTCGCCAGACATATAATATCTAAACATGGGGGTGATGTGAGATGCATTTCATTTAGGGTTTTGGAGGTTGTGGCACGGTCAATCAGGCAGGGTGACTGGAATAAAAAAATACTCCAACGGGAGGCCCGTTGGATCTTTTGGATGGAGTCAATGGCCCCTGGGGGCATTAATGAACAGTTGAGCTTCTCGAGTTTTATCTGATTCCAAGAATGTGATATTAGGGGCCGAATAGAACCAGCCTATATGGTATTGGTCTAATGATCACCATATGTATATACCCATTGTGGCTAAATATGTATTTATATGTTTGGGACTTATTTTTCTCCTACTCTAACAGCGTTAAATACTCTGTGGATGATAAACAACATTGTAATATGTGGATAACACTTTAATTATATAATAGTCAGACTCCAACCTTCCTATTTATTATATACTGAATGCCTTTGTCCTCCGGTGTACAGCGTGTACATTTATTTTGCGCTGAATAACTTTTGGACATCTTAGCCCTGGTGCCGACCTGTCCGTCTATGGCACTTTAAATATATGGGGTATGTTGGTGGGAGGTATGCCCGTCTGGCCGGTGTTTGCATTGCTGGCTACCATGACAATTACTGACAAACGTATATGGGGATGGGTGTAGACTTTGCCTCCTAACCATGTACCGCCATATTTGGATGACATCATATCCCGATGGACGCTAGTTAGACACCGTTACTTCCGGGTGTGTGCGTTCCAGATGCGCTTCAGATACTCTGATGCAGTCTGGTGACGTCATTTCCGGTGGGCGTCATTAGCATATTGTCATTTCCGGGTGCGTGCGTTCCATGTGCGGTCCACGGACTTACATTTGGCGGTGGACGCCGGGCATGTGTACGATGACAGCAGTACACAGGCGTTTGCGATTATCACTAATTATGGGGCTGAGCTGAGTTTATAAGGGAGGTATATGTGCAGGAATTTCCTACACATGCAGCATTGTCTGGCAATCTGGGGTGAGGGATTGAGGTCTTCCCCAGATCCCCTGATGAACCCTGGTGGAAACTAGGGGGAAACGCGTTGGGACTACTAAGGATAAGTGTCATTTTTTTATTTACTAATGATATCTACTTTCTGACTGCTGGAATTGGGGACCATTAAGGTTTTAGTGTTATTGTTTTTTTTTTTTTTTTTACTAATGAAAATGTATATTCTGATTGCCATTTTCTGGTCTTTTGAAAAGGAATAGGGACTAATAATGATGAGTGTCTCTCTTTGAAAAGGTATAGGGACTAATAATGATAAGTGTCCTTCTTTCAGTCTACTATTATGTACATCTATGACAGACAGAGTCTGGACCTGATACTTTGATATAGATATTATGCTTTTTCAAATACCAATACTTAAATCCCATTTGATGTATGGGGAGACATCTACCTGGGTGGGATTTTGCTTTCTGAGCCCCCTTTTGAGGTATATAGCTGGACTATCAAAGTGTAGCATGTGTCCATATTTGATTGCTCTGGCTGCTATTTGATTTGTTTTGGCTATGGAGAAACAAGCACTGTGCTCCTCTACCCTAGAGCATTTATGTTTACCCGACCAAATGAATTTGGCCATCTATAATCATTGACCTATTATCGGCTTCTGTATTTATACGTTCACTTTTTCTACCCTTTCTCACTATTGTGGTTTTGTTTAATTTAAGACAAGGGTCCTTGTAGGGACATTAGGGATACCGACGTTGAGCGGGGGCGCCACGAAGTACAAATTAGGGTGCCAACCTCCGCTGTCAGGTAGGGACAGGATTTAGGGACATAACAGGGACAGCTTAAATCTGTATTCCCTCCCGGTCGGTGTATTACCTGATTCTATATGTCCTATCATTTAGAGTATTATTGTTGTTTGTCTATGGACTTTTAGGTCCTTTTTAGAGATTATTAATAAAAGTTATTTTTTAGGGGGGCTATGTGTCTGCTGGTTGTCTCTATTTATCAGGCCCCTCATGTGATATTTTGTTTAGGTGTTTAAATTGATTTTCTAATATGGCTGGCTTCTTATCAGGCCCTTTTGATACTAATAAATGGATGGATGATGCTCGAGAGTTTTTTTCTGAAACTGAATTGGAGAATAGCTCCTCAGCAACTCCTACCCTAAAAGCAGTGTTTACTGAGCTACTGAGTGCGTTTAAAGACAACATTAAATCTTGGTGGGAGGTACAATCCCTTGAGAGTTATATTAAACAAAAAATAGTCCCAAGAGGCCTGAGAATACACATTGCACCAGCACAAAGGTGTAGAACTCCGGGTTTGTTGTCTAGGTGGGAGGAGGAGTCTACAGCTTCCTCCGTTAGGTTTATGCAGATTCTATTGAATGAGGAAAAAATAACATTGGAAAGAACTTCTAGTAGACTGAGAGAGCTAACTGAGGAAGTATTGAAATATAGGACTAACCCTGACTTTTCTAACAAGGAGGATAATCTAAAAACTGCGGTTGAACGTTTTCAACTAAATATTAAAGATAGAAAACATAAGAGGTTTTTGAGGGACTGTGCAGACTTTCGTGAAAAGCGTGCCTATCCGGGCCTTAGTGAGGGGGCTAATTTCCCTGTAGATATCTCCTCCTCCGACCCTGAGTCTTCAGATGCTGAAGGGGGAGTAAGGCACCTCGGTGGTAAGGTTAACTATAGAGGTAGGGGACGAGGGAGGAGGGGCTACCAAAGGAGATGGCAGGGACAAATTTTGGAACAAAGAGGGGGCAGACTTATATCCCCATCTACACAGTCCTCCTCTTCCTCATCGTCTTTTTTAGAAACAAGGGGCCTCCTTCCTTACAAACTGCGGGAACGCACTGGGCCCCAAACACACAGGTAATGGGCTATAGGACTAATGATCTTCCAGAGGATAATGAAAACCAGATAATTAATATATCTTCTTATGCTTTGTCTGATTGTGAGAGGTCTGTCCTCCGGAAAGGCCTCACATTTGTCCCAACAACGAGATTTGACCCTTTTTCTTGGATAAAAGATATTAACCTCTTTACCAGAAAATTAAAATGGAGAAAGTTTTTTCTGCATAATGACAGATTGAAGTGCCAACATTTGGGCATATCCCTGGAGGATCTCCCGGATGTGTTAACATTATCAGAATTATCAGAGGAGGGACAGAGGAGTCCTGGCCTCGGACCCTTCTCTGATCTGAAACCTAGGAGCACTAGGATGCCCCCAGTCGGTGACATAGGGGGCATAGATATCTTCCTTAAATTGGTTTCTGAAGAGATCCGTAATATTAACCCAAGATATGAACCAGCACGTTCTAATTTGTCTTTGGGGGAAAAAAGGGCGTTGGAATCCCTGGGTGCTAATAATGCAGTAGTGCTGAAGCCCTCTGATAAGGGCGGCAACATTGTTGTCTTGGACGACACCCAGTATATTGAAATGTGTCAGGGTCTCCTATCAGATGTGTCCACATACGAAGTCTTACGGAAGGATCCCAGCAGTGAATATATGGTGGGACTATCTAAGATTCTGTCATGTGCACTGACAATGAATCTGCTCTCGAAAAATGAATATGATTTCCTCATTCCGAAATGGCCTGTAACAGCGACGTTCTATGCACTTCCCAAGATACACAAGGGCATCAGCCCCCTCAAGGGAAGACCTATTGTTGCAGGGATTGATGCCCTATGCCAAAATTCGAGTGTGTATTTGGATAAGGTCTTGAGACCATTTGTCCTAGCCCTCCCATCATATCTGAGGGATACTATGGACCTTTTGAACAAATTAGAAGGTGTGTCCATTGATTCCAATACGATTTTGGCCTCAATTGATGTTGAGGCTCTATATAGTAGTATTCGACACAAAGTGGGTTTAACAGCCGTCGAATACTATTTGAAAAGTAGAGGGACACACCTGAGGCCACACAATAAATTTCTCCTGGAACTTTTGGATTTTGTATTACGACATAATTATTTTCTATACAATGGGAGATACTACCACCAACTCAGGGGCACAGCGATGGGGAGCCCTTGTGCCCCTACGTACGCTAATTTGCTCCTGGGTTGGTGGGAGGATACTGTTGTGTTCAGAGACGAGGATGTCGTCTGGGCCCCACGGATACTTTTCTGGGGCAGATATATTGACGACATCCTCGTCCTGTGGGCAGGGGATGAGGCATCTTTTCGGACGTTCGTGGCACATCTGAATGTTAACCCTTTTGGACTATCCTTCACTTGTGAGGTGGGAGTGGACGAGATCTCCTTCCTGGATTTAAAAATCTCAAGAAATGGTGATGGTACTTTAAAAACTTCACTGTATCGTAAACCTTCTGCGACCAATAGCCTTCTAGAGTGGGGGAGCTTCCATCCTCCGCCTCTAAAAAGAGGCATTCCTAAGGGACAGTTCCTTAGGGTGCGGAGGAACTGTTCCTCGTGGAATGACTTTCAATCTGAGTCGTGTAATCTATCTCATAGGCTTAGAACTAGGGGTTATCCTGAAGGAGTAATAGATAAGGCATATCAACAGGCAAGGACGACAGATAGATCGTCCCTCCTCACTCCAAGAGATAGATGTAACTCTGAGTCCATCACACGACTGATAGGCACCTATGATGATCAGTCAAGAAAAGTAATGGGCATTCTTGAAAAATACTGGGGGATCCTACGAGCAGACACGGATGTGGTGGGCTTGGTCCCAAAAACACCTTCGGTTACATATAGGAGGGGGAGATCCGTGAAGGATACAGTCGTACATAGTCACTTTACGCCTCAGATGAAGGAGATCACATGGTTGAGAAGTAGGTCTAAGGGTACGTTCAGATGTGGTCACTGCTCCTTCTGTAAATTTGTCACACCTTCAAAGAGTTTTGTGAGTGCAGTGACTAAACGCACATACGAGATGAAAGATTTCGCCAACTGCAAAACGTCAGGAGTGGTGTACCTCTGCACGTGTACGTGTCCAATGGATTATATCGGGAAAACGAAACGTGAATTACGCGTCCGGATAGGCGAGCACCTTGGAGACGTTAGGCATGGCAGGGATACACCACTCGCCAGACATATAATATCTAAACATGGGGGTGATGTGAGATGCATTTCATTTAGGGTTTTGGAGGTTGTGGCACGGTCAATCAGGCAGGGTGACTGGAATAAAAAAATACTCCAACGGGAGGCCCGTTGAATCTTTTGGATGGAGTCAATGGCCCCTGGGGGCATTAATGAACAGTTGAGCTTCTCGAGTTTTATCTGATTCCAAGAATGTGATATTAGGGGCCGAATAGAACCAGCCTATATGGTATTGGTCTAATGATCACCATATGTATATACCCATTGTGGCTAAATATGTATTTATATGTTTGGGACTTATTTTTCTCCTACTCTAACAGCGTTAAATACTCTGTGGATGATAAACAACATTGTAATATGTGGATAACACTTTAATTATATAATAGTCAGACTCCAACCTTCCTATTTATTATATACTGAATGCCTTTGTCCTCCGGTGTACAGCGTGTACATTTATTTTGCGCTGAATAACTTTTGGACATCTTAGCCCTGGTGCCGACCTGTCCGTCTATGGCACTTTAAATATATGGGGTATGTTGGTGGGAGGTATGCCCGTCTGGCCGGTGTTTGCATTGCTGGCTACCATGACAATTACTGACAAACGTATATGGGGATGGGTGTAGACTTTGCCTCCTAACCATGTACCGCCACATTTGGATGACATCATATCCCGATGGACGCTAGTTAGACACCGTTACTTCCGGGTGTGTGCGTTCCAGATGCGCTTCAGATACTCTGATGCAGTCTGGTGACGTCATTTCCGGTGGGCGTCATTAGCATATTGTCATTTCCGGATGCGTGCGTTCCATGTGCGGTCCACGGACTTACATTTGGCGGTGGACGCCGGGCATGTGTACGATGACAGCAGTACACAGGCGTTTGCGATTATCACTAATTATGGGGCTGAGCTGAGTTTATAAGGGAGGTATATGTGCAGGAATTTCCTACACATGCAGCATTGTCTGGCAATCTGGGGTGAGGGATTGAGGTCTTCCCCAGATCCCCTGATGAACCCTGGTGGAAACTAGGGGGAAACGCGTTGGGACTACTAAGGATAAGTGTCATTTTTTTATTTACTAATGATATCTACTTTCTGACTGCTGGAATTGGGGACCATTAAGGTTTTAGTGTTATTGTTTTTTTTTACTAATGAAAATGTATATTCTGATTGCCATTTTCTGGTCTTTTGAAAAGGAATAGGGACTAATAATGATGAGTGTCTCTCTTTGAAAAGGTATAGGGACTAATAATGATAAGTGTCCTTCTTTCTGTCTACTATTATGTACATCTATGACAGACAGAGTCTGGACCTGATACTTTGATATAGATATTATGCTTTTTCAAATACCAATACTTAAATCCCATTTGATGTATGGGGAGACATCTACCTGGGTGGGATTTTGCTTTCTGAGCCCCCTTTTGAGGTATATAGCTGGACTATCAAAGTGTAGCATGTGTCCATATTTGATTGCTCTGGCTGCTATTTGATTTGTTTTGGCTATGGAGAAACAAGCACTGTGCTCCTCTACCCTAGAGCATTTATGTTTACCCGACCAAATGAATTTGGCCATCTATAATCATTGACCTATTATCGGCTTCTGTATTTATACGTTCACTTTTTCTACCCTTTCTCACTATTGTGGTTTTGTTTAATTTAAGACAAGGGTCCTTGTAGGGACATTAGGGATACCGACGTTGAGCGGGGGCGCCACGAAGTACAAATTAGGGTGCCAACCTCCGCTGTCAGGTAGGGACAGGATTTAGGGACATAACAGGGACAGCTTGAATCTGTATTCCCTCCCGGTCGGTGTATTACCTGATTCTATATGTCCTATCATTTAGAGTATTATTGTTGTTTGTCTATGGACTTTTAGGTCCTTTTTAGAGATTATTAATAAAAGTTATTTTTTAGGGGGGCTATGTGTCTGCTGGTTGTCTCTATTTATCAGGCCCCTCATGTGATATTTTGTTTAGGTGTTTAAATTGGCTACTGTTACAGGCAGATGCCGTCTGCATAATACAGCCAGCACCGCCTCAACCCCTCCATGCATGTGGACCCCGGCACAAACACCCAGGCACATCCTTTTATGCTAAGACATTAATAATTCTACAATTATCACGCATGCTGCTGTGATCGCTCCTGGAGAGGGGCAGCATTCGCTCCGCACGCCTCGTACACGCCAGGCTCCGCTCCGTACACCTCGTACACGCCCGGCTCCGCTCCGTACGCCTCGTACACGCGCGGCTCCGCTCCGCACGCCTCGTACACGCGCGGCTCCGCTCCGCACGCCTCGTACACGCCCGGCTCCGCTCCGTACGCCTCGTACACACACGGCTCCGCTCCGTACGCCTCATACACACGCTGCTCCGCTCCGTAACGCCTCGTACACGCGCGGCTCCGCTCCGCAAGCCTAGTACACACCCGGCTCCGCACGCCTCATACACGCCCGGCTCCGCACGCCTCGAACACACACGGCTCCGCTCCGTAAGCCTCGTACACACACGGCTCCGCTCCGTACGCCTCGTACACGCGCGGCTCCGCTCCGTACACCTCATACACGCCCGGCTCTGCTCCGTGCACCTCGTACACACGCCGCTCCGTACACCTCGTACACGCGCGGCTCCGCTCCGTAAGCCTCGTACACGTGCGGCTCCGCTCCGTACGCCTCGTACACGTGCGGCTACGCTCCGCACGCCTCGTACACGCGCAGCTCCGCTCCGTACGCGTCGTACACGCGCGGCTCCGCTCCGTACGCCTCGTACACGCGCGGCTCCGCTCCGTACGCCTCGTACACGCGCGGCTCCGCTCCGTACGCCTCGTACACGCGCGGCTGAGCTCCGTACGCCTCGTAAACACGCCGCTCCGCACGCCTCGTACACGCGCGGCTCAGCTCCGTACACCTCGTACACGCGCGGCTCCGCTCCGTACACCTCGTACACGCGCGGCTCCGCTCCGTACGCCTCGTACACGCACGGCTCCGCTCCGTACACCTCGTACACGCGCGGCTCCGCTCCGTACACCTCGTACACACGCGGCTCCGCTCCGTACACCTCGTACACACGCGGCTCTGCTCCGTACACCTCGTACACGCGCGGCTCCACTCCGTACACCTCGTACACACGCGGCTCCGCTCCGTACACCTCGTACACACGGCTCTGCTCCGTACACCTCGTACACACGCGGCTCCGCTCCGTACACCTCGTACACACGTGGCTCCGCTCCGTACACCTCGTACACACACGGCTCCGTACACCTCGTACACACACGGCTCTGCTCCGTACACCTCGTACACACGCGGCTCTGCTACATCCCCCCTGTAAACCCCTCCTGACCCCACACATAAACTTCAGCTCATCCAGCACCATGACAACCAGCACAGCAGAGTCCTGCATCCACTGAGGCCCCTGATCATGTGACTCCTGACTCCTCCCCTCCTGTGACCTCATCACAGCTCCTGTGCGCACAGAGCAGCCATATATGTGGTGGCGGCTCTGCAGGTGGAGGTATGTGGAGACCCCATTACTGGGCGCAGGGGGCATTAACTCCTTCAGCACTGAAACTCTTTTGGGGTCTTGTGTTGCCCCTTTATAAGAATCATAAGGTTTTGTTCTGTTTCCTGTAATAGATACATACGACCCAACTATGGAGACAGGAAGGGAGGAAACGTATTGTTCTCATAGTACAGGACCCCTTTACTGCCCCACAGTGTAATGCCCCCATTATGCCCCTTATGCAGGATGTATGATGCCCCCACACAGTGTAATGCCCCCATTATGCCCCTTATACAGGATGTATGATGCCCCCCACACAGTGTAATGCCCCCATTATGCCCCTTATGCAGGATGTATGATGCCCCCATTATGCCCCTTATGCAGTATGTATGATGCCCCACAGTGTAATGCCCCCATTATGCCCCTTATGCAGTATGTATGATGCCCCCACAGTGTAATGCTCCCATTATGCCCCTTATGCAGTATGTATGTTGCCCCCACAGTGTAATGCCCCCATTATGCCCCTTATGCAGTATGTATGATGCCCCCACAATGTAATGCCCTCATTATGCCCCTTATGCAGTATGTATGATGCCCCCACAATGTAATGCCCCCATTATGCCCCTTATGCAGTATGTATGATGCCCCCACAGTGTAATGCCCCCATTATGCCCCTTATGCAGTATGTATCTTGCCCCCCACAGTGTAATGCCCCCATTATGCCCCTTATGCAGTATGTATGATGCCCCCACAGTGTAATGCCCCCATTATGCCCCTTATGCAGTATGTATGATGCCCCCACACAGTGTAATGCCCCCTTTATGCCCCTTATGCAGTATGTATGATGCCCCCACACAGTGTAATGCCCCCTTTATGCCCCTTATGTAGTATGTATGATGCCCCCACACAGTGTAATGCCCCCTTTATGCCCCTTATGTAGTATGTATGATGCCCCCATTATGCCCCTTATGCAGTATGTATGATGCCCCCGCACAGTGTAATGCCCCCATTATCCCCTTATACAGTATGTATCATCCTCCACACAGTGTAATGCCCCTTATGCAGTATGTATGATGCCCCCACACAGTGTAATGCCCCCATTATGCCCCTTATGCAGTATTTATGAAGCCCCCACACAGTGTAATGCCCCCATTATGCTCCTTTTGCAATATGTATGATGCCCCCCACACAGAGTAATGTTCCTACACTACCACCATCCCCCCACACACAGTACAATGTTCCCAAAGTATCGCCTGAGGTCCTGCAGTTGGAATAAGTCCTGAAGTTTTAAGTTGGAATACTCCCTCCAGACAATGGTTTTCCCTTTGCCTGCTCCCCTACATGTATACCCTCGAGCATGTATACATGCATGTAGGGGAGCAGGCCTTACTTGTTATCGAGGCTTTGTACAGTAATATACTGCATGAGGATGATATCAGAGGAGTAAGACGTTTATTGAAATCGAGATCAATAGAGTGTAGCAGACATAATGACTTCATGGAGGATCTTCTAAAATTCACTCTTATTAATAACTTCTTTATTTTTGACAGAAAGTATTTCCACCAGCTCAGGGGTACTGTGATGGGGAGCCCCTGTAACCCCTCATCTGCTAACCTATTCCTGGGCTAGTGGGAGGAAACCACAATATTGTGGGATGATCATAAGTGGTGGCATCCATATATTGGGGTATGGGATAGATATATTGACAACATTTTTATCATCTGGTCAAGGACAAGTGAACAATTTATTGAATTTGTCAGGGAACTCAATATACATAGATACAGTTTAATTGTTACCAGTTGCCTTTCCTGGATGTACCAATCAAGAATGTACGGGATGGGAGCCGGCGCTGTGGAGTCGGTAAGCCAAACCTTCGACTCCTACTCCTAAATTTCCATGACACCGACTCCCTCATACATGGCTTATTTTAAGTGCTAAATTTACAGTAGGACACATTTTTCTCAGCTAAAAGTTTAGACCAGGGGTCTCAAACACGTGGCCCGTGGGCCGCATGCGGCCCCTCCAGCTGCTTCATGCGGCCCGCAGGCACATAGACCCCTTGATGATCGCGGCCCGGTCCAGGATCCGCCGACATCAGCGGTGTAGTGCAATGTATTGCCGTGCAGAGACGGGCTCTCTGCACAGCAATATCAATGGCAGCCGCCGGCCTATCGGAGGCCAGCAGCTGATATCTGCGTCCCAGCGCAGCAGTTTATGAGCTGGACCTGAGGGTGCTGTGGGATCTACTCCCACAATAACTTTCAGAAAGGGTTGGTCAATTAGGGACCGTTTAGTGCATAGTTTCTAAAAAAAACCTGCACCCAAGGGGACATGGCTGGATAGAAGAATCTGTGGTTTCTTTAGATGTGTAGAAAGTTGTACATGTAATTGGATGAGACCATGTAAATCTTTCTCGAGTTCCTCTACAGGTGAAACCTTTTTCCAGAGGGATTATTCCAACTGTAAAACCTCAGGACTTGTATATGTGGCCACATCACCTGCCTCCTAGATTATATATGCACGACCAAGAGGCAGTCTAGGAGGAGTGTAGGGTGGCATTTGGGCGAAATTACGCCATGGTCGGGACACCCCATTAGTGAGACACATGAACAGTGCACATTGAGGTGAAACAAGCGACATCTCCTTTTGCATCATTGAGGTGGTTAAACCCAATGTGAGAGGGGGTGATCTCAATTGATGTATCCTCAAAAAGGAAAGCGAGTGGATTTCCAGACTGGATTCACTAGCCCCTACGGGACTCAATGAGCAGATTTCCTATGCCTGTTTTGTATGAATACAGCCCAATCTGGATTACATTTTTGGATTTTATACTCTACCCATTTCTACTCAGTTCCCTGTGAATGAGGTTCACATATTGTTTTACTTCATCAAGATATCTGAGCTTCTATATCAGAATTATTTCTTATCAGTTATATCCCACTTATACTATTTAGTAACTAACAAGTGTGGTGTTCCTTGTGTATCTCTAATTATGCAATAGTGGTTAAATTTGACAATTTAGGAATATACTGTGGGCCATCATCCCATATCTTATGAAGTGATAAAGTAGATCTACATGCCTATTGCATGATGGGAGGATGTGCAATACTTGTTTTTAGTCTCCCATGACGCTGATCTCAGAGAGAGGATTTTTCTGTTGGTGGAATGCAATCCAATACCATATGTGCTCCGGCGTGGAACGCAGACATCTGGGCATGCGCATTTGTGGACAATGATCCTAGATGTGCTCTGTCGTGGAATGATAACTATGGGCACACGCAGTCACAGGTACGAGTGGCGCGGAGGCAATCAGTTTATCTGGCGTTTCAGCGAAAAGCACGTCACTTCCGGACATGCACACTAGGTGATGGACATTATCGAACTTCTTGCTCATGAGGAGTAGCGTAGGCGCAGTACAGTATAACCTGTGACAATTCACCTCTAGGAATGGGAATGGGTCTCCTAGTCTGGGGTTTTGGATGAAGTGGGATATTTAAACATGGACATCTGGCTATTAGGCACACTATGCTGAACATCATGAATTATCATCCCTGTATCAAGCCTCCTAATGAACCTGTTGGGGAAACGCTTTGAGGCGGATTATAGAAACATTCTCTGAGTTCCATACCCTTTCCTTTATACATATTGTAGGGGTTTTACTCACTTGGGCACAACGGGAGGAAAACAGGAGGCATGTTCATGTGAGTTTATTGCTTCATAAACCCAGAAGCCAAACAGAAAAGCAAATAGCCTTTAGATCAGGCAGACAAAGTAAATGTCTTTAGCAGGTCTCTGCTCAGTCAGGCCTGTGTGGCACACAAGCTGGGGTAGCGTCCAGTGTCCTGGCTTGGTCTGAAGACAAACATACACAGGAGGCTGTCTACCTCCAAACACACAGACCATGTGCCAAACAACAGCCTTCATTTTATAGGCTGTTAACCACACCCAGAGGTGAGGTATGTGGGTAGCAGGACCTGCCCATTCTCTCCCAGCCACCCGTAACCCGGCTCCCAGGTGCACCAAACAATCATCTTAGTGCTGTGTGCCTTAGAGAAACACTCCGGGTTACATCACAGAGACCAGCCATCTCTGTGACACATACCTCCCATCTACTACTCTACCATTAGCCACCTTACATATCTACCCCCTCTGCCTAATGCCGTGGGGTTGGCACCTTCTACTGCCAGACAGGGGATTCTCGAGAGGGCATGGGCAGTACCATGTAGCTTCCATGCTCTATGTTCTACATGGAAGTAGAAGTCCTGTAGGGCTAAAAACCAGAGGTTGACCCCTCATCCATCCGATTGGGGCATAGTCGGATACTAATCTAAATTTTCGACCTAACAGATAGTACCGTAAAGTGTCCACTGCCGACTTTATGGCCAAGCATTCCTTCTCTATAACCGAATTATTTTTCTCGCAGCAGGACAGCTTTTTACTCAGGTAGAGGACAGGGTACTCCACCCCATGTATCTCCTGGGAAAGGACTGCTCTGAAGCATCTGTCTGGAGTATAAACTCTTTCTTGAAGTCCGGGGCAACCAGCACCGGTTGCCTACACAGAGCCAGTTTCATCTCTTGAAAGCCCGTCTCCTCCTCTGCAGTCCACTTGGCCATGGCTGATTTTGTCCCTTTAAGGAGGTCAGTCAGGGGTGCGGCCTTCATGGTGAAGTTTGGGATGAATTTCCTGTAGTATCCCACGATTCCCAGGAAGGCTCTGACTTGCTTTTTTCGACAGTGGTCTATGCCAATTTTGGATTGCTTCTACTTTAGTAATTTGGGGTTTTATCTTGCCTCTACGCACTACATATCCAAGGTGCTTGGCTTCTTCTTTCTCCATGCCACATTTCTTCTGGTTTATTGAAAACCCCACCTTCCTCAGAGCATCAAACACAGTCTGGAATTTTTCCAGATGACTCTCCCTGTCTGGACTGAAGATAATAATATCGTCCAGGTATGTTGCGCCATATTTCTTATGGGATGCAAGGATGCGATCCATGGCTCTCTGGAAGGTTGCAGGGGCCCTCTGCAGTCCCAACGGCATCCGGACATACTGGAAGCATCCGTCAAGCGTAGAAAACACAGTCTTCTCTTTTGCTACCTGTGCCTTAGGGATCTGCCAATATTGGTCTGGTAGCGCACCCCTCCTTGGTGCCCCTGTGTTTCCCTTCTAATATTGTTCTTCTACCAGCTGGAGTTACATTATCGCCATCTGGATATTTTTTAAAAAAAAATCTAAATAAAAGACATTTGTTTTTACCATTGGAGTCTGTGGAGCTGGATCATCGTTTTTTCTATTACCTGTCTACTGAGTGCAAGCAGCAGCTCTGATTACGGAGACACCCAGCTGGTTCATGGAGGTGAGCTGTTTTTTTTTATTTTCCCTTTCCATCTGCCAATATCCCTTTGTCAGATCCAAGGTGGTTATGTGCCTTGCTGGCCCAAGCCTCTCGATCAGGTGATCGACGCGTGGCATGGGATATGCGTCAAATTTGGAGACCTCCGATAGTCGTTTCAGAATCTCCACTCACCATCAGGATTTGGGACCAAGACGATCGGGCTCTTCAATGACACCGAGCTTCAGCATACAAGCTACCTCTTTGTAGATCAACTCTCGTCGGGCCTCAGGTATCTGATAGGGCTTAAAGTTTACCCGCACATGAGGCTCCGTCAGAAACTCGTGTTCTAAGACACTTGTGCATCCTGGCAATTCCGAGAACAGATCCCTTTTCTTCTGCATCAACCCCCGACACTGCTGTTTCTGGGCCTTCGTTAGCTTTTCCGCAATTGCGACTCTTCCAACGTCACCTTCTGGCTTGCCCAGCAAGCAAGGAGCTTTCACAGCCTCTCTGTCTTGCCACGGCTTGATGAGGTTGACGTCATATATCTGGTACGCATTACGTCGTCCCGATTGATGAACCTTGTAGTTCACTTCACCCACTTTTTCCACCACCTCATACAGCCCTTACCACTTGGCCAAGAACTTACTTTCCACTGTAGGAATTAGCACGAGGACTCAGCCTCCCGGATTGAATTGCCTCACTCTGACTAACTGGTTGTAGACTCTGGCATGAGCTTCTTGTGCCTGCAGGAGATGTTCTTTTACAATGGGCATCACCTTCGCAATCCTCTCCTGCATCAGAGCAACGTGCTCAATGACGCTCATGTGGGGCGTGACCTCGGCTTCCCAGGTTTCCTTTGTGACATCCAGGAGACTCCGCGAATGTCTGCCATACAGGAGTTCAAATGGCGAGAACCCCGTAGAGGTCTGTGAAACCTCTCGGTTAGTGAACAACAGATACGGTAGGAGACAGTCCCAGTCTCTACCATCCCTCGCTATGGCCTTCCTCAGCATACTCTTCAGATTCTTGTTAAACCTTTTGACTAGGCCAGCTGTCTGAGGATGGTATACTGAAGTCCTCAGTTGGGAGACTTGAAGGGCTTTGCATAACTCCCTCATCACCTTACTCATAGAGGGAGTTCCCTGGTCGGTGAGTATCTCCCTTTGGTAAGCCTGTTCGTGAAAAAACGTGGACCAACTCACGGGCTATACTCTTTGCGGAGGAGTTTCTCAGTGGAATCGCTTCAGGATAGCGTGTGGCATAGTCCAGGATAATCAATATATATTGATGCCCACGAGCAGATTCAACCAGGGGACCGACCAAGTCCATAGCAATTCTTTCAAACGGCACTTCAATAATGGGCAATGGCACGAGGGGACTTCGAAAGTGAGAGGTGGGGGCGGTTAACTGGCACGTATGGCAAGACCTGCAATGCTTTAAATATTTCCTGGTGACATCCAGGCCAATAGAACCTTTGCAAGATCCGTTCCTGCATTTTTTTTCCACTCCCAGATGTCCCCCCAAGACATGTGAATGGGCCATGTCCAACACTTTCCGTCTAAACGGGCCCGACACTATTAACTGCTCCACACGCTGCTCCCTCACTTTCTTGACCCGGTACAACAACTCACCACTCATCATAAAATGGGGAAACCTTGTGTTAGCCTCGGCTCCTGTGCAACGCCATTTAGAACAATGACATTATTAAAGGCTTCCTTCAGAGTTAGGCAGACCCAAAACTCTCGCTGGTCACCCCTAACTCTGGAATGGCAGACACAGGGGGCACTACCTCCTCATCCCTCACAAGGACACAAAAGGGAAACCTGTCTGACTCTGGGTGTGGTGATACCTCATTAGGGTTAACTGTTTTCTTATCTGATCCAGCAAACCCAGAACCCTTCCCCCACAGATCCCAAAACAAACAAAAGTCCCAGCCTATAATAATAGGGTGCAACAAGTCCAGAATGATGCCGACCTTAGTAGTGCCATTACCTCCCGTCCGTTCATCTTCACGGGACATGCTTGTGGCCCCTCACTGGGTGGACAGTTCACACTGCAGGCCGGATAAGCATAATATGAACAACGGTGTCCTATACTGCAGTCCATCGGCTCAAGGGTCAGGGGACAACAGGCGGCTATATGGCCTGGGCCGTGGCACCTCCAGCAAACAACATCACCCGTATGGACCTTGGGCACCACCTCCCTCGTCCCTTTGGACCTTGGAAGTCCCACCACCTTTTGGGCCTCCTCCCCCTGTTGGGACCCCCAGTATGGAGTGGGCAGCCTTCCCAAGGAACTTTCAACCCCCTGGTATCTCTCGACCAGTCCGACCAGTTCATCCGCATTCCGGGGATCACCCTGGGCAACCCATGGCTGTATGGGCCTCGGCAGGGAGTGCACAAAATGGTCCATCACCATCCACTCTACCATCTGCGCAGGCATTGAGGACTCCACTTGAAGCCACTTCTGGACCAGGTGCAACAGGTCAAATATTTGTATCTATCACAAGAGGTCAATGGTTTACAACTTCCAATTCATACAATATCCACAAAGAAACTCAAGCTACATGAGCCCTTTTTTAAAGGAAGATATGAGTACAATTATTTGTTAAAATTAAATCATTTTTATTTCAATAATTAAAAGAATTTTTTTGTAAAAAACAGGTACCTTCAAAATTCACAAAATGAAATCTCCATTAGAGGCTTATATTATTACAGTAAGCTACCTCCTCTGATGTATCAAGAAATTCTATTCCGTTTTTATTGCACCCTTTCCCTAATAATAAGGTGCTGAAAAAGTTGAACCCCTTTATTCAAAAAAATCCAGAGACATAAAGTGCAAAAAGGTATTTTCCTCTCTGTATTGAAAGATGTATAAATATACTTGTGAGTATATAAATAAGTGAATTTTTGTTATGTTTTACATTATATCTTTCAGACAAAGTAATGACTGAAAGATAGGGAAATAAAGCCAGCAACAATTGATTTAATACCCTAAACAGGGAACTGTGCATATAGGGACAGATTCATTCAGGATTCACAGTTAACAGACGCAAGGTCCTAAGGAGAGTACTTACATATTTCAGTATCCAGCCTATGGAGATGAGATTGCGGTCTACCCTGACGCCGCCGTTTCGCCTTAGGCTTCTTCAATGGGGGGCGTTAGTTTGTGTGCACAGTGTACCGTTTATGTATTCCTCCAACCAGCTGTATGTAATTAATCTGACAGACCAGAGTGATTATGGCGCATGCGTTAGTTACGTAGGTGCCCCGTAAACAAAAAGGACTTCCGGAGTCACTGCGGCTGACACGCATGCGGTGGAACGCATGAAGTGTCTCTTGTGCAGGATTGGAAGTCCGACGGGCCCGTTCACGTGCGCATGCGCACTCTCTGTTGGGAATCTCCATATAGTAGTAGCGGAGCTTGGAAGGGGCGTGTCAATGTAACGGAGATCGTAAATACATTTAGACACATAGATACTCGCCTTCATTACATTCTTTTGCGTTTTCTATATAATAATTAGTTGAACCCCAATCATCCATTAGGGAATGCTTCTGATACTTGATAAGTATAAACTTCTTGATTTAAGAGATATCTAATGGGTATATGTTTTATATAGTAAAATTGATGTAAGAGTGCAAGGAATGTGTTGGAAATATGTGAAAATTTAATGTGAAAAGATTCATGAAAAAAATATAAAATATCATAGTAAGCATATATGGTGTGAAAATGTGTATAATGGGGCACACACTAATTTTGATATATATTGTGTGTCTCATATTTTAAAGGAGTGAATAAATAGCTTAAGATAATAACTAATACACTACAATTGTGTATAGTACGTGAAACATAATAATTTCCAAGGTGCACAATATAAAATTAGAAAGAAAACTATTCTTTTCCCAAAAATGCACCACAGTAATAAATTGTCCAAACCCACAAAAAAAACCACATACAGTATGATTACATCAATAATTGTCACTATATATTATTAATTTGATATATTAATATAAGGCCACCAGAAGTCCATAATTATCATTCTTCTTATCTCATTTTGTTTCTTTCTTTTTAGGGTCCTCAATTAACGCGGTCCACATCTGGCAGTCACTACCTCTCAGGATCTCCCTCCAATAGATGCAGCCCCCCAAACTCCACCAACCATCCTGATGTCCAACAAATACCAGCGGGTAGGAACTAGGCATAATAAAACCATAATTAAAATCACTAATAAAACGGAATTAAAAACATGCGCCACAGGATATAGAGAGAAAAAAATTGGCTATCACCAAAGGTGTATACTTTTTATACCAGGACAGGTATTCCAGTGAATTAGAAAATATTGTTTGACAGGAGGAAGATAGTACAGCTCAACGAAAGATAAGAGGCTTCAAGGGTATGGATAAACCCCACCCCCAAAAAAGGACTAGCACCCAGATTTTATAAAAAGGCACCAAATCCAAAATGTTCATTCAATCCTTGAGGGGACAATGTACCAAGTCTAAATATCCACTTACTTTCTAGTTGCGCTAGTGCTTTACTCAAATCTCCACCCCTGATGCCCATATCGATTTGATCGATCCCTTTTATTTTCAACCCCCTAGGGTCACTATTGTGATGGAGTTTAAAGTGCCTAGGTAGAGTTCTCAGGCTAGCCACTTCATCTACTGTAACCGATTTTTCTATATCCAATACATGTTCTCTTGTTCTCACCCTAAGTTCCCGGGCTGTCAAGCCTATGTAAATGTTGTTACACGGGTATTGGGCGTAATATATTACGCTTTTTGAATTACAAGAGAGAGTTTTTCTAATTTCAAATACTTTGCTGTTATAATTACTGAAACTTTTTCCTTTGATCAGATTTTTGCAAGCCTTACATTTACCACATGTAAAGAAACCAAATTTGGATTTATCAATTACTTGTGGATATGGTCTTTTCTCATAATGACTGTGTACTAGGGAGTCCTTCAAATTTTTGGATCGTCTGGCAACCATTGAGGGATTTTGAGGTAGAATTTTTTTGTAGTGTTGGATCTGTTAACAACACACCCCAATGTTTTTTGATAATTTGAGTAAGTTCTGGCCATTGATCGTTGTAATTGGATATAAATCTTATGAAACATTGATTGTCTTCATTTTTTTCTTTTTTGCCATACAGCAGCTGTTCCCTGCTGGTATGCATTGCTCTCTTAAATCCGGTTTTTATGTTTCTATTACTGTAACCCCGGTCCTTGAAACGTCTCGTGAGATCTTGAGCCTGTTGATGGAATGATTCATTACTGGTACATATCTTTTTCAATCTCAGAAATTGCCCCGTAGGGATTCCTCTAATTGTAGAGGGGAGGTGGGAAGAGGTGCCATGTAGTAATGTATTTGTGGCAGTCGTTTTCCTATACATATCAGTCATGATGTAGCCACTAGAAGTGGCAGTAATGTGCAAATCCAAAAAGTTAACCTCTTTCCCATACTGGTAAGTAAGCTTAATGTTGAGGTCATTCTTATTCAATTGATCCATGAACCTCTCCAATCGCTTTATTGGTCCCTCCCAGATGAACCAGATATCATCGATGAACCTCCTCCACCCCTGTACGAGGTGGATGTCATCGACTTCATCACTTTGAAAAATATGTTTTTCCCACGCTCTCAAAAACAGGTTTGCGTATGCAGGGGCACATGAGGCCTGGTATAAAAAGTATACACCTTTGGTGATAGACAATTTTTTTCTCTCTATATCCTGTGGCGCATGGTTTTAATTCCTTTTTATTAGTGATTTTAATTATGGTTTTATTATGCCTAGTTCCTACCCGCTGGTATTTGTTGGACATCAGGATGGTTGGTGGAGTTTGGGGGGCTGCATCTATTGGAGGGAGATCCTGAGAGGTAGTGACTGCCAGATGTGGACCGCGTTAATTGAGGACCCTAAAAAGAAAGAAACAAAATGAGATAAGAAGAATGATAATTATGGACTTCCTGTGGCCTTATATTAATAAATCAAATTAATAATATATAGTGACAATTATTGATGTAATCATACTGTATGTGTTTTTTTTTGTGGGTTTGGACAATTTATTACTGTGGTGCATTTTTGGGAAAAGAATAGTTTTCTTTCTAATTTTATATTGTGCACCTTGGAAATTATTATGTTTCACGTACTATACACAATTGTAGTGTATTAGTTATTATCTTAAGCTATTTATTCACTCCTTTAAAATGTGAGACGCACAATATATATCAAAATTAGTGTGTGCCCCATTATACACATTTTCACACCATATATGCTTACTATGATATTTTATATTTTTTTCATGAATCTTTTCACATTAAATTTTCACATATTTCCAACACATTCCTTGCACTCTTACATCAATTTTACTATATAAAACATATACCCATTAGATATCTCTTAAATCAAGAAGTTTATACTTATCAAGTATCAGAAGCATTCCCTAATGGATGATTGGGGTTCAACTAATTATTATATAGAAAACGCAAAAGAATGTAATGAAGGCGAGTATCTATATGCCTAAATGTATTTACGATCTCTGTTACATTGACACGCCCCTTCCAAGCTCCGCTACTACTATATGGAGATTCCCAACAGAGAGTGCGCATGCGCACGTGAACGGGCCTGTCGGACTTCCGGTCCTGCGCAAGAGACACTTCATGCGTTCCACCGCATGCGTGTCAGCCGCAGTGACTCCGGAAGTCCTTTTTGTTTACAGGGCACCTACGTAACTAACGCATGCGCCATAATCACTCTGGTCTATCAGATTAATTACATACAGCTGGTGGGAGGAATACATAAACGGTACACCGTGCACACAAACTAACGCCCCCCATTGAAGAAGCCCAAGGCGAAACGGCGGCGTCAGGGTAGACCGCAATCTCATCTCCATAGGCTGGATACTGAAATATGTAAGTACTCTCCTTAGGACCTTGTGTCTGTTAACTGTGAATCCTGAATGAATCTGTCCCTATATGCACAGTTCCCTGTTTAGGGTATTACATCAATTGGTGCTGGCTTTATTTCCCTATCTTTCAGTCATTACTTTGTCTCAAAGATATAATGTAAAACATAACAAAAATTCACTTATTTATATACTCACAAGTATATTTATACATCTTTCAATACAGAGAGGAAAATACCTTTTTGCACTTTATGTCTCTGGATTTTTTTGAATAAAGGGGTTCAACTTTTTCAGCACCTTATTATTAGGGAAAGGGTGCAATAAAGACGGAATATAATTTCTTGATACGTCAGAGGAGGTAGCTTACTGTAATAATATAAGCCTCTAATGGACATTTGATTTTGTGAATTTTGAAGGTACCTGTTTTTTACAAAAAAAATCTTTTAATTATTGAAATAAAAATGATTTAATTTTAACAAATAATTGTACTCATATCTTCCTTAAAACCGGGCTCATGTTGCTTGAGTTTGTTTTTGGATAAGGTCAAATATTTGGTAGCGAGGTGGTTTGTTCCGGTGATACGAACCCGCTGTTCCCTGATAGTCATTGTCACCCCCAAGCGCGCGAGAATCTCAGTTTTTAGCTTGCCATACTCTTTGGCACCCTGCAAAGCTAAATCATAGTACACCTTTTGGGCGTACTATGCAAAGCTAAATAGGACGTACTATGCAAAGCTAAATAGGGCGCTCTGCAAAGCAAAATCTTAGTACGCCTACTAGGCGTACTTCTGGGGCTCTCCCGTCAAGTATTGCGCCAGTACCTCTGTCCACTGCTCTTGCGAAAATTCCTCCCTCTCGGCGACCCTTTCAAACACCGTCAGGAAGGCCCCAGGGTCATTTTCTGCAAAGCCCGTCATACCGCCTTCCGGACATGGGAGTCATCAGTCGGACCTGGGGTTGGAGCGCTCATCCTTCCCTGGATGGCGGTTGCCAGAAGCTGCATCTGCTGCCATTGTTCCTGCTAGTGCTGCTGGATCTGCTGTAACAACAGCCTGTTCGTCTCCTGTTGATGCTGCTGCGACTGGACCAGGTGTTTCAGCAGGTCCTCCATTTCGTCTGGCGATGCTTGCTGGCTTGCGACAGACTTCACCTAGGGCATGCAGTCCATCCTGTAGCAGTCATACGTCTCTGCTGGGAACACTGCTCGCACGTCTAACACCAATTGTAGGGGTTTTACTCACTTGGGTGCGACGGAAGGAAAACAGGAGGCATGTTCCTTTAAAAGTTCATGTGGGTTTATTGCTTCATAAACCCAGAAGCCAAACAGAAAAGCAAATGGCCTTTAGATCAGGCAAACAAAGTAAATGTCCCTAGCAGGTCTCTGCTCAGCCAGGCCTGTGTGGCACACAAGCTGGGGTAGCGTCCAGTTTCCTGGCTTGGTCTGAAGACAAACATACACAGGAGGCCGTCTCCCTCCAAACACACAGACCATGTGCCAAACAACAGCCTTCATTTTATAGGCTGTTAACCACACCCAGAGGAGAGGTATGTGGGTAGCTGGACCCGCCCATTCTCTCCTAGCTACCCGTAACCCGGCTCCCAGGTGCACCGAACAATCCTCTTAGTGCTTATGTGCCCTAGAGAAACCCTCCGGGTTACATCACAGAGACCAGCCATCTCTGTGACACATACCTCCCATCGACTACGCAACCATTAGCCACCTTACAATACCTTGATACACATCTGGTTTTATGATTACCCCATGGCTGATTAAAGGGAATCTATCACCCGCTGGGACTTATCTGACCTCTACTATGGGCATACAAGTGATAGAAATGTGAATCTATACATACCTGTATGCCTCATATTAGAGGTCTGTTTGCTGTGAAATGGCTTTTTATTCAGTGAAGATTCTGATGCTTGCTGGCCGTGGGGTAGTCGGTGGAGTGGATTCCCTTTAATAAATACTCACTTAGCCCATTCTTCGTGCAGATACTAATAAATCCAGGACCTATGAGATTTTTACCATATGATAGTTGGATAGTTAGGGGTGTATCATCCATAGCAGCAACCCACAGGGCCACTATGGTGCCCGTGTAAAAACACAGAATTTGAGCTTGGTTTAAGTTGGAATCCATGCAGCACATAAATGCATGTTTACTATGGCCATAAATCAGAAAAAAACTATAAGAAGAAAAATGATTATAAACCCTGCTGTAAATAAATAAATAAAAACCAAAAGTGCTTTTAACCCCTTTACCCCCGAGGGTGGTTTGCACATTGATGACCCGGACAATTTTTACAATTCTGACCACTGTCACTTTATGAGGTAATTACTCTGGAACGCTTCAACGGATCCCCCTGATTCTGAGATTGTTTTTTCGTGACATATTGTACTTTATGATTGTGGTAAAATTTCTTTGATCTCACTTGCGTTTATTTGTGAAAAAATCGGAAATTTGGCGAAAATTTTGAAAATTTTGCAATGTAATTTTTATGCCCTTAAATCAAAGAGATGTCATGCAAAATAGTTAATAAATAACATTTCCCACATGTCTACTTTACATCAGCTCAATTTTGGAACAAAAATTTTTTTTTAGTAGGGAGCTATAAGGGTTAAAAGTTGACCAGAGATTTCTAATTTTAACAACAAAATTTACAAAACCATTATTTTAGAGACCACATCACATTTGACGTGACTTTGAGGGGCCTTTATGACAGAAAATACCCAAAAGTGACACCATTCTAAAAGCTGCACTCCTCAAGGTGCTCAAAACCACATTCAAGAAGTTTATTAACCCTTCAGGTGCTTCACAGGAATTTTTGGAATGTGGAAGAAAAAAATTAACATTTAACTTTTTTCACAAAAATGTTACTTTAGACCCAAATTTTTTTTATTTTCGCAGGAGTAACTGGAAAAAATGGACCCCAAGATTTTTTGTGCAATTTCCACTGAGCACGCAGATACCCCATATCTGAGGAAAAAACACTGTTTGGGCGCACAGCAGGGTTTAGAAGGGAAGGAGCGCCATTTGACTCTTTGTAAAATTTGCTTGAATAATTAGCGGACGCCATGTTGCATTTGGGGATCCCCTGATGTGCCTAAACAGTGGAAACCCCCCACAAGTGACACCATTTTGGAAACTAGACCCCTTAGGGAACTTATCTAGATGCGTGGTGTGCACCTTGAACCCCCAGGTGCTTCACAGAAGTTTATAACATTGAGCCGTAAAAATAAAATTTTCACATTTTTCCAACAAAAATGTTTTTCAGCCCCCAATTTTGCATTTTCATAAGGGTAACAGGAGAAATTGCACCATGCATTTTGTTGTGCAATTTCTCCTGACTAAGCCGATACCCCATATGTGGGGGAAAACCACTGTTTGGACGCACGGCAGAGTTCGGAAGGGTAGGAGCACCATTTGACTTTTTGAATGTAAAATTTGCTTGAATAATAAGCGCATGTGCCTCTGATGTGGGGGGTTTCCACTGTTTAGGCACAAGTGACACCATTTTGGAAACTAGACCCCTTAGGGTACTTATCTAGATGTGTGGTGAGCACCCTGAACCCCCAGGTGCTTCACAGAAGTTTATAACATTGAACCGTAAAAATAAAATTTTCAAATTTTTTCAACAAAAATGTTTTTCAGCCCCTTTTATTGGTTTATTTTTTTTTTTCATAAGATTATTTATTTATGGGTACAATATATATATTTTTTTATTTTTTTTTTTAAATATTTTTACAATTTTTTTTTTCACTTTCTGACATTTTTATTACTTGTTCACATTGTCCCACTATGGCACTTTCACTTTTTGCAGCCTGATCGCCTGCATGGCATAGAGAGCAGCAGCTCCCTATGCCATGCAGCCTATCAGCGCTGCACAGGGAGAAAGTTACTTTGGTCGTGCACTGCACATGACCAAAACAACTTCCTGCCTCCTGGTGACCCGGATGTTGTCATGATGACGTCGGGTCACCATGGCAACATCTGGGACCGGATTTGGACGCCGGCAGAGAAAGTAAGTATCGCGCTTACCTCCTCTTGCCACCGGAATGCTGCAATCGATTTCGATCGCAGCATTTCGGGGGTTAATGTGTCGGGAGCGGTGCGGGACCGCTCCTTGCACATAACACCGGGTGTCAGCTGTGACAATCAGCTGACACCCGGCGGCGATCTCGCCCGCACCGCTTGTGCGCGGGCGAAATCGCCAGGGCGTATTAATGCGTATCAGGCCCATAAGGCCCAGGGCACAGATACGTACTAATATGCCCTGGGTCAGAAAGGGGTTAAATAAAATAGGGTTCTTAGCAACACTGTTTTTGATAAAAAATAGCATGAAAGCTATCCCACCATGGCAAGATGAACCCATTCGGAATAGTACTACTCTGTATAATATTAACTCCTTTAAAGCCCATGACGTACTAATACGCGTCTGTGCCCTGGGACTTAAGAGCCTGACCCGTATTAGTACGTCATCGCGATCGCGCGCGCACACAGGCTGTGCGGGCGCAATCGCCGCCGGGTGTCAGCTGATTGTCACAGCGGACACCCGGTACTATGTGCAAGGAGCAGTCCCACACCGCTCCCGGCACATTAACCCCCGCAATGCTGCGATCGAAGTCGATCGCAGCATTGCAGTGGCTAAGGGGAGGTGATAGCAATACTCACCTCATCTTCCGGCCTCCAGCGCTGTCTGCCGCGGCTTCCCGGGTGTTGCCATGACGACCCGATGTTGCCATGACAACATCCGGGTCACCAGACAGCAGGAAGATTTTTTGGTCATGCGCAGTGCATGACCAAACAATCTTCTCACTGTGCAGCACTGACTGCCTGCATGGCACAGGGATGGTGCTCCATCCCTATGCTATGCAGGCGATCAGAATAAAAAAGTGAAAGACCCAGAGTGGGACAAAGTAAAAAAACTCTCAGAAAGTGAAAAAAAAATGTAAAAATATAAAAAAAAAATAAAAAAAATAATCCACCAAAAATAAAAATATAATGTACCAATCAATAAATATTATTATGAAAAAAACCACCAAACAATAAAAGTACACATATTTGGTATCGCCGCGTCCGTAACGACCTGACCTATAAAACTGTCCCACTAGTTAACCCCTTCAGTGAACACGGTAAAAAAAAAAACGAAGCAAAAAGCAATGCTTTATCATCATACCGGCAAACAAAAAATGGAATAACGCGCGATCAAAAAGACGAATATAAATAAAAATGGTACAGCTGAAAACGTCATCTTGTCCCGCCAAAAACAAGCCGCCATACAGCTCCATCATCCGAAAAATCAAGAAGTTATAGCTCTCAGAATAAAGCGATGCAAAAAAATATTTTTTTCTATACAATAGCTTTTATTGTGCGCCAAAACATAGAAAAACTATATAAATGTGGTACCGCTGTAAACGTACTGACCCAAAGAATAAAGCTACCTTATCAATTTTACCACACGCGGAGTAGAATAAAAAAAATAAAAAAAAAAAAACAATTCCTAAATTGTTGGTTTTTGTTTATTCTGCCTCCCAAAAGCTGGAATAGAAAGCGATCAAAAAATGTCACGTGCCTGAAAATGGCACCAATAAAAACGTCAACTCATCCCGCAAAAAAGAAGCCGTCACATGACTCTGTCGGCCAAAATATGGAAAAATTATAGCTCTCAAAATATGGCGATGCAAAAACTAGATTTTACAAAATATGTGTCTTTTAGTGTGTGACAGCTGTCAATCATAAAAACCCGATATCATTCTGGTTTCTCTGTAGTCACACCGACCCGAAGAATAAGGTCGTCTAATCACTTATACCGCACTAGGAATGACGTAAAAAATAAACGCTAGGGCTGAGGTTGGGGTTAGGGTTGTGCTAATGTTAGGGTTGGGGTTAGGGTTGTTGTTTTTTTCAAAAGTAAAAAAAAACAAAACGATGACGATCTGGCAACTAGTGTTGAACGCAAGTGCTCGCTACTTGAGTTTGCATCGGGTACTCGGGTATGCATTGAGTATCGCGGGTGCTCGAGTCTCCGCCCCTTATGCTTCGCGGCCAAAAAAAACCTTGCGGGGATTGCCTGCCATTCACGAGCGATCCCCGCATGTTTTTTTTGGGGTGTCTAATAACCGTGAAACATGCGGGCGGGGACTCGAGCATTTCGCTTGAGCACCCGTGATACATGGTGCATACCTGAATACCCGATGCAAACTGAAGTAGCGAGCACTTGCGCTCAAGACTAATGACAACTTATTCAATATGATGACCTAATGTCATCAAATTCTGTGTCGTACCTCTGTGTTCACAATGTTCACTATACCCCTTGATAAAATCCTTGAGGGGTGTAGTTTCCAAAATGGGGTCGCTTGTGGGGGGATTCAACTATTTAGGCACATCAGGGGCTCTCCAAACGCGACATGGCGTCCGCTCTCGATTCCAGCCGATTTTGCGTTCAAAAAGTCACTCAGTGCTCCTTCCCTTCTGAACTCTGTCGTGCGCCCAAACACTGTATTTTCCCCACATATGGGGTATTTGCGTACTCAGGAGAAATTACGCAAAAGGTTTTGGGGTCCATTTTCTCCTCTAACCCTTGTGAAAATAAAAAATTTGGGGCTAAAACATCATTTTTGTGGAAAAAGTTAGATTTTTTACTTTCACGGCTCCATGTTATAAACTTCTGTAAGGGACGTGGGGGTTCAAGGTGCTCACCACACATCTAGATAAGTTCCCTGAGGGGTCTAGTTTCCAAAATGGTGTCACTTGTGGGGGGTTTCTACTGTTTAGGCACATCAGGGGCTCCACAAATGCAACATGGCGTCCGCTAATTATTCAAGCAAATTTTATATTCAAAAAATCAAATGGCGCTCCTTCCCTTCCGAACCCTGCCATGCGCCAAAACAGTGGTTTTCCCGCACATATGGGGTATCTACTTACTCAGGAGAAATTACATAACAAATTTTGGGGTCCATTTTTTCCTGTTAACCCTGCGGAAAAAAAAAAATTGGGTCTAAAGTAACATTTTTGTGAAAAAAGTTAAATGTTAATTTTTTTCTTCCACATTCCAAAAATTCCTGTGAAGCACCTGAAGGGTTAATAAAGTTCTTGAATGTGCTTTTGAGCACCTTGAGGGGTGCAGTTTTTTTGAATGGTGTCACTTTTGGGTATTTTCTGTCATAAAGACCCCTCAAAGTCACGTCAAATGTGATGTGGTCTCTAAAAAAATGGTTTTGTGAATTTTGTTGGAAAAATGAGAAATCGCTGGTCAACTTTTAACCCTTATAGCTCCCCAATAAAAAAAAATGTTGGTTCCAAAATTGTGCTGATGTAAAGTAGACATGTGGGAAATGTTATTTATTAACTATTTTGTGTGACATATCTCTCTGATTTAAGGGCATGGAAATTCAAATTTTGAAAATTGCAAAATTTTCAAAATTTTTGCCAAATTTCCATTTTTTTCACAAATAAACGCAAGTGATATCGAAGAAATTTTACCACAATCATGAAGTACAATATGTCACGAAAAAACAGTCTCAGAATCAGGGGGATCCGTTGAAGCATTCCAGAGTAATTACCTCATAAAGTGACAGTGGTCAGAATTGTGAAAATTGGCCTGGTTATTTACGTGCAAACCACCTTGGGTTGTAAAGGGGTTAAAAACCTTACCGTGTATCAAAGCCTCAAACTTCTGTGTGTGAATCAGACATGAGATCTAATGTGATAGAAGATTACAGTCCGGGGAAGACTGGAAACATTCATATAGACGGCCGTTGGAGATGTAGTCGGTGAGAAATCTGGCTAAATATGTTTCTAGAGCCGTAGTAGAAGATGAAGATGTCGTCCTCCTCATGAAGTAGTTATTTCTCATGTTACGTGTAATTAATATCTCCTGCAGTATTGCTAATGCCGATTGCATTGTCGGTAAATGAGACGCGAATTAGCTTTATGGAAGATGAGTCTTTGAAAAACGTATTCAGCTGCAGACTCCAAGGAAGAAACTGCTTGTTGTCTGTGGCCTAAAATATATAGGTTTTATTACTAGATGTAAAGCAGAAAACTAAATACTGTAAAATAATAAATCTCCTCCTATGTTTCCCTTATTATTCCCAGTAATTGTATTATTACACAGGATTTTTATGATGTTACATAGGCTCATCATCTTCTCATTCAGGTCTCTACAATATCAGATCCTCTCAGTGAAGATCTTCTATTTAAGAGAATTTTCCTTATGGACCCATCAAAGATGGATATGGATAGAGACAAGATGGCGGAGAGGATATTACACCTCACCCTAGAGATCCTCTTCCGTCTTACTGGAGAGGTGAGAGATTCTGATGACGTCACATTACATCATTCTTATCTATGGGAATAACAGATGGACAGAACTGGAGAGGTGAGGACTCTGGAAATGTCTGTAGTGAGATTTATTTATATGTATTTCCATAACCAGGATTACATATTAGTGAAGAAGACCTCTAGTGAGCGCTGTCAGGTCCATGTGTCTGAGGGATGGGAAAGACCCCTGAGCCCAATCACAGGGCCCCCATCTCACCTCTTCATACATGAGGACATCAATGACCAGAAGATCGTAGAACTCACCTACAAAATGATTGAGCTGCTGACTGGAGAGGTGACGCTGCTGGGAATGCTGGGACATTATACAGTATGAAAGGATCAGGGGGATGACTGTATCATTGTATGTGTCAGGTTCCTATAAGATGTCAGGATGTCACTGTCTATTTCTCCATGGAGGAGTGGGAGTATTTAGAAGGACACAAAGATTTGTACAAAGACGTCATGATGGAGGTTCCCCATCCCCTCATATCACCAGGTAATAGACAGGACTAACCACACACGGCCTATAATTATCTGTATGTAAAGAATGAATTGAGTCCCTGTATGTGTTTCCCCCAGATCTATCCAGTAAGAGAACAACACCAGAGAGATGTCCCCTTCCTCTTCTTCCACTGGACTGTAAACAAGAAGATCCCAATGTTCCTCAGGATCATCAGGTAGATGGAGAGAAGGTGTCATGAGATCTCCCCTATAATGTATAAATGACTGTGAAGGTCTTGTCTGAGAACTGTGGAGATGGATTAGAGCTGATCATAGATGTGACTTGTGGGGGTTTCCACTGTTTAGGCACATCAGGGGCTTCCCAAATGCAACATGGCGTCCGCTAATTATTCAAGCAAATTTTACATTCAAAAAGTCAAATGGCGCTCCTTCCCTTCCGAACCCTGCCGTGCGCCAAAACAGTGGTTTTCCCCCACATATGGGGTATCTGCTTACTCAGGAGAAATTGCACAACAAACTGCATGATGCAATTTCTCCTGTTACCCTTATGAAAATGCAAAAGTGGGGGCTGGAAAACATTTTTGTGGGAAAAATGTGAAAATTTTATTTTTACGGCTCAATGTTATAAACTTCTGTGAAGCACCTGGGGGTTCAAGGTGCTCACCACACATCTAGATAAGTTCCCTGAGGGGTCTAGTTTCCAAAATGGTGTCACTTGTGGGGGGTTTCTACTGTTTAGGCACATCAGGGGCTCCACAAATGCAACATGGCGTCCGCTAATTATTCAAGCAAATTTTATATTCAAAAAGTCAAATGGCGCTCCTTCCCTTCCGAACCTTGCCATGCGCCCAAACAGTGGTTTTCCCGCACATATGGGGTATCTACTTACTCAGGAGAAATTGCAGAACAAATTTTGGGGTCCATTTTTTTCCTGTTAACCCTGCGAGAAAAAAAAATTGGGTCTAAAGTAACATTTTTGTGAAAAAAGTTAAATGTTAATTTTTTTCTACCACATTCCAAAAATTCCTGTGAAGCACCTGAAGGGTTAATCATCTTCTCATTCAGGTCTCTACAATATCAGATCCTATCAGTGAAGATCTTCTGTTTAAGAGAATTTTCCTTATGGACCCATCAAAGATGGATATGGATAGAGACGAGATGGCGGAGAGGATATTCCACCTCACCCTAGAGATCCTCTTCCGGCTTACTGGAGAGGTGAGAGATTCTGATGACGTCCCATTACATCATTCTTATCTATGGGAATAACAGATGGACAGAACTGGAGAGGTGAGGACTCTGGAAATGTCTGTAGTGAGATTTATTTATATGTATTTCCATAACCAGGATTACATATTAGTGAAGAAGACCTCTAGTGAGCGCTGTCAGGTCCATGTGTCTGAGGGATGGGAAAGACCCCTGAGCCCAATCACAGGGCCTCCATCTCACCTCTTCATACATGAGGACCTCAATGACCAGAAGATCGTAGAGCTCACCTACAAAATGATTGAGCTGCTGACTGGAGAGGTGACGCTGCTGGGAATGCTGGGACATTATACAGTATGAAAGGATCAGGGGGATGACTGTATCATTGTATGTGTCAGGTTCCTATAAGATGTCAGGATGTCACTGTCTATTTCTCCATGGAGGAGTGGGAGTATTTAGAAGGACACAAAGATTTGTACAAAGACGTCATGATGGAGGTTCCCCAGTCCCTCACATCACCAGGTAATAGGACTAAATACACATGGCCTATAATTATCTGTATGTAAAGAATGAATTGAGTCCCTGTATGTGTTTCCCCCAGATCTATCCAGTAAGAGAACAACACCAGAGAGATGTCCCCATCCTCTTCTTCCACAGGACTGTAAACAAGAAGATCCCAATGTTCCTCAGGATCATCAGGTAGATGGAGAGAAGGTGTCATGAGATCTCCCCTATAATGTATAAATGACTGTGAAGGTCTTGTGTGAGAACTGTGGAGATGGATTAGAGCTGATCATAGATGTGACTTCTCATCTGTCTGTGACTTTTATAATATTTGTTTCAGGGTGAAGATCTGTCCCATATTAATACTACAGAGACATATGTGAGAGGTGATGAGCGGTGTAAAGAAGAGATTCCTACATATGACTACGGAGGTGAGTAGTAATAGCCACTAAGTGCTGAGAAGTGACAGATTCTTCTCTGTCACCGGCTGTGGCTGCTTTATCGGTGATGTAGTCCGGCTGTATCAGTCGTGTTATCACCATTTTACCGCTAGACCACAACATTCTCCTCCATCCGAAAATGTTCAAATTACTTTGTGAATTGTGAAAGCCCTTTTCTAGAGAACTTACAACCTGAAGGATCCACCTACTCCCTGGGATTAGATGACCCTGACCGTTACCTTCCAAGATCGGTAAAATGCAAAGCCAAATGACAGCGTACGTAGAATGTGCTGCCAAGTGAGAAAATCACTTGAAGAAAAATTATAATGGGCCTCTGAGAGAAAGCGAAGGGTAATGATGCTGTTGGCTTCCTAGATCCGTGATATCTTATTGGATGAATCTACCTTCTCTGCCTTCTGTGTTGCTGAATATGCTCATATGGTCCCTACAAGACCAGGTCCAGTCCTTCTGGCCAAACGTCACTTTTATGATCAACAACATTAAATGTGCAGTGAGGGACACGTGTGAATTTCTGTACAATAACAACAGAGTTTCCCTTTATCCTGAATTTTAAATATTTTTTAAAACCAACTAACTTCAAACAGGATCGCGATAAACTACATAAAAAACATTACACCTGTGCCATGATATATCTCTAAGCTGTGCGTGGCTGATGGCTGTAATATACATTTATTCACGCCTGCAGGAGATGTGTTGGCTCCAGCCCTGGTTTCATGGATTCACTCCACGTCATAAATTCCATTATGTTTTCAATCCTAAGGAATTCAGATTACTGCATAATCTCTCCTGAAATGGGGGCGCTAATACTTTCTCTACTCTTCTGGTCAGGACTCATAGTAGCTCAAATGGTCCACCATAAATGAGTGCAACTCCCATTTAGTCTTGATGCTCTCCTCTCATACATAAGTTCTTATTGCTGATGTAGCATATTTTTTTTATTCTGTCTATTTGTTTTGTGTGATTATCCTGCCTCACTTATGTGAGTCTGCAACTCCCTGGTAGTCTTTAAAAGAAGGTCTCCATTGTCTCTTCCAAATGCCCGAGGTCTAACTTTACAGGCTGTTCTGTGGTGTTAGATGGGAAGAAGAATAATCAGGTAGCCAGGTCAGAACCAGAAGAGCAGAGAAAATACAAAATCAGAAGACACAAGAGTAGTCAGTAAACAGGCCGGGGACACAACAGAAACAAATACACAAGCCGGGAGCTGAGCACAGAGGACTGAACCAGAGGAGAACAAGGCTGTATCTGGCAGCTTCCGGCAATATGCTTCCAGCTTTAGTAGGGTGTTGTGCTTTCCAAATGGCTGAATCAGAGAGCAGACTACTTCAGATGGACAGCACACAACCCATACTGCCAGACTGGATCGTACTATAGGTCCCAGGCACCCTGACCAGAGTCTGTACCGCCCACAGCTTCTGGTTCCGACATCTCCTCCATTACCATCGCCGCCTGCTCAATGAATAAGGCGGCTCCTGGTGAGAGAAGCAGACGTTGCAGGAGCAGATCCCAAAGGAGATGGGACACACCATTTGCAGAAGCCTTAATATGACAAAATGTCAGAAAACCAGAGCAGTAGAAATCCCCATAAGGGGACTCCATTTTGGAAATTGTAACCCTCAGTGAATTAATCTATAGGAGCAGTGACTACTTTGACTCCACATTCTCTTACTGTAAATTAGCACACAGTGGATGTTGGAGAGTGAAAATTGCTCATTTGCCATTTTATTGCCCAACACATAGTGCCCAGATTGTGCTCCAGGAGACACACACCGTAAATTAAGTGGGATCTCCTCACTATACAACCCCTGGCAAAAATTATGGAATCGCCGTGCTCGGAGGATGTTCATTCAGTTGTTTAATGTTTTTTGAAAAAAAGCAGATCACAGACATGGCACAAAACTAAAGTCATTTCAAATGGCAACTTTAGAGCTTTAAGATACACTAAAAGAAATCAAGATTAAAAAAGTGGTACTCAGTAAGGGTAATTTTTTTCAGACCAAGCAGAGGGAAAAAATTCTGGAATCACTCAATTCTGAGGAAAAAATTCTGGAATCATGAAAAACAAACACACAAAAAAAGCACTCCAATACATCGCTAGTATTTTGTTGCACCACCTCTGGCTTTAATAACAGCTTGCAGTCTCTTAGGCATGGACTTAATGAGTGACAAACAGTACTCTTCATCAATCTGGCTCCAACTTTCTCTGATTGCTGTTGCCAGATCAGCTTTGCAGGTTGGAGCCTTGTCATGGACCATTTTCTTCAACTTCCACCAAAGATTTTCAATTGGATTGAGATCCGGACTATTTGCAGGCCATGACATTGACCTTATGTGTCTTCTTTCAAGGAATGTTTTCACAGTTTTTGCTCTATGGCAGGATGCATTATCATCTTGCAAAATGATGTCATCATCCCCAAACATCCTTTCAATTGATGAGATAAGAAAAGTGTCCAAAATATCAATGTAAACTTGAGCATTTATTGAAGCTGTAATGACAGCCATCTCCCCAGTGCCTTTACCTGACATGCAGCCCCATATCATCAATGACAAACAACAACCTTGCACAGGCACCTCCATTTTGGAGGAGGTGCCTTATATAGGGGAAGTCCTCCGGCCATTGGCCGGGGACTCTTTAGGACTGCGCGCGAGGCCCCTTTAAGAGGGATGGAGCGTGCGCGCCCTAAGCACAGTGCCCAGGAAGCTGCGCGCACCAGCAGCAGCAGGGGAGCAGGAGGACTCCGGATCGGGACTGCGGCGGTAAGGGGGTGCTACAATCACCTTGCCCAATGCAGATTCGTGATTCATCACTGAATATGACTGTCATCCAGTCATCTACAGTCCACGATTGCTTTTCCTTACCCCATTGTAACCTTGTTTTTTTCTGTTTAGGTGTTAATGATGGCTTATGTTTAGCTTTTCTGTATGTAAATCCCATTTCCTTTAGGCAGTTTCTTACAGTTCGGTCACAGACATTGACTCCAGTTTCCTCCCATTCGTTCCTCATTTGTTTTGTTGTGCATTTCCTGTTTTGGAGACATATTGCTCTAAGTTTCCGGTCTTGACTCTTTGATGTCTTCCTTGGTCTACCAGTAAGTTTGCCTTAACAACCTTCCCATGTTGTTTGTATTTGGTCCAGATTTTAGACACAGCTGACTGTGAGCAACCAACATCTTTTGCAACATTGCGTGATGATTTAACTTCTTTTAAGAGTTTGATAATCCTCTCCTTTATTTTAATTGACATCTCTCGTGTTGGAGCCATGATTCATGTCAGTCCACTTGGTGCAACAGCTCTCCAAGGTGTGATCACTCCTTTTTAGATGCAAACTAACGAGCAGATCTAATTTGATGCGGGTGTTAGTTTTGGAAATGAAAATTGACGGTGTGATTCCATAATTTTTTCCTCAGAATTGAGTGATTCCATAATTTTTTCCCTCTGCTTGGTCTGAAAAAAATTACCCTTACTGAGTACCACATTTTTAATCTTGATTTCTTTTAGTGTTTCTTAAAGCCCTAAAGTTGCCATTTGAAATGACTTTAGTTTTGTGCCATGTCTGTGATCTGCTTTTTTTCAACAACATTAAACAACTGAATGAACATCCTCCGAGCCCGGTGATTCCATAATTTTTGCCAGGGGTTGTAGTAATGCCAAATACATGGATGCTAAATGTGGTTTGGGCACACTGCAAGGCTCAGAAGTGAGAGGGAGATTTGACTTTGGGAGGGTGGATATTACTGTATTAGTTTATGGAAGCCATGTTGCTTTTCAAGAGCCTTTGAGCCACTAATAATGTGGAAACCTCTGTTTTTCCACTGACAGATGATGGACCTGAGTGGGGACTTGTTTTTTGTGAGATGAGTAGAAGTTTTTATTGATATTATTTTCCCCTACATAACATTGTTTGGTGACTTTTTATTCCATATTTGGGAGGCAGAATGAACAAACAGTTGAACACCACGCTCTACTGGTTCATCCTATGAGGTTTTATTAGACTGTGACCTGTCATTGTCTTGGTGAATAGTTCAGTTTTTTACATACTGTAGCTTGCAATTTTTACAGACAGTTTAAGTAGAAATGCTCAAAAATATAAAACTCAAGGATATTTTATTCAAAAGTAATAATTGGTTTTATTCTTAGCAGATGACTGTACCAGGAAATCAGAGGGACAGCTGACATCTTCAGTTTTTAAATCAGATGATCTTGAGATCCCACAGGATACAATTGAAATGAATGCCATTACTGCAGATATACCATTATCCCTTCACAGCAAAGATCTGTCATCTGATCCTTTGAAACAGGTCCTGTCTTCTGATTCATTACCGACTACTAAGGAAAATCAAAGTCACAAAATAAGCATTAAAAAGCGAACTGCTCCTAAAGCAAAGAAGCCATTTTCACATTCAGAATATGGAAATAGTTTTCCTCTTGAAAAATCTTTTCTTAAAGATCAAAAAATCCACACAGAAGAGAATAGATTTTCTTTTTCCAAGTGTAGGAAAAGTCTTAACCAGAAATCAGATCTTGTTAGTCACCAGAGAACTCATACAGTGGAGAAGCCATTTTCATGTTCAGAATGTGGAAAATGTTTTAACCGGAAAGCGCATCTTGATAGCCACCAGAGAACCCACACAGGGGAGAAGCCTTTTTCCTGTTCAGAATGTGGGAAACGTTTTAAACAGAAATCAGATCTTGCTATTCACCAGAGAACGCACACAGGGGAGAAGCCTTTTTCTTGTTCAGAATGTGGGAAATGTTTTAACCGGAAATCAGTTTTTGTTAGTCACCAGAGAACCCACACAGGGGAGAAGCCTTTTTCCTGTTCAGAATGTGGGAAACGTTTTAAACAGAAATCAGATCTTGCTATTCACCAGAGAACGCACACAGGGGAGAAGCCTTTTTCTTGTTCAGAATGTGGGAAATATTTTAACCATAAATGGAATCTTATGATACACCAAAGAACTCACACAGGGGAGAAGCCTTTTTCCTGTTCAGAATGTGGGAAATATTTTAACCATAAATGGAATCTTATGATACACCAAAGAACTCACACAGGGGAGAAGCCGTATTCATGTTCAGAATGTGGGAAATGTTTTAACCAGAAATCAGATTTGGTTAAGCACCAGAGAACCCACACAGGGACGAAGCCTTTTTCCTGTTCAGAATGTGGGAAATATTTTAACCATAAATGGAATCTTATGATACACCAAAGAAGTCACACAGGGGAGAAGCCTTTTTCCTGTTCAGAATGTGGGAAATGTTTTAACCAGAAATCAGATTTGGTTAAGCACCAGAGAACTCACACAGGGGAGAAGCCTTTTTCATGTTCAGAATGTGCAAAATGTTTTAACCAGAAATCAGATTTGGTTACGCACCAGAGAAACCACACAGGGGAGAAGCCTTTTTCCTGTTCAGAATGTGGGAAATATTTTAACCATAAATGGAATCTTATGATACACCAAAGAACTCACACAGGGGAGAAGCCGTATTCATGTTCAGAATGTGGGAAATGTTTTAGCCAGAAATCAGATTTGGTTAAGCACAAGAGAACTCACACAGGGGAGAAGCCTTTTTCCTGTTCAGAATGTGGAAAATGTTTTGTGAAGAGATCCTCTCTTCTTAGTCACCAGAGCAGTCACGCAGGAGAGAAGCCTTTTTCATGTTCTTAATGTGGGAAATGTTTTACACTATAATCAACTCTTAATAAACATCAGCTTAATAAACATCAGAGTGTCACCATTCCTCCGCTCAGAGTGTCTTGGACGCTGTGACTGATACCTCAGTCGTTCATTCTGGTGCGGGGTGTGCTCAGCTGTCGGTGCTTTGATGGACAGCTCAGCTGTCCAATCTGAGTTTGAGAGGTGCTGAGCTTCCTTCAGGTGTTCACTTTTCCTGGTGATTACCCATTTACTTAGCTGAGCTCTATTTCTCAGACCTCTGCCAGACTTACCATCTGCTCAGTGGTTTGTCTTGTATTTCAATGCTCTGATTGTTTATCCTTTGCTGTCTGACCTTGGACGTAGTTCTGACAATTTCTTTGTCTAGCCTATTTGCTCTGATCCGCTATCTTCCTGGTATTCTGACCTCAGATCATGACTTGACTTCACCTTTGTCTTTTCACTTTAGTTTTCTATGTGCTTTCTTGGTATTTGACCTCAGAATGTTTGACTACCCTGCCTCACTGCCTGTCCATGAGTGACATTACTTGACTTCACCTTTGTCTTTTCACTTTAGTTTTCTATGTGCTTTCTTGGTATTTGACCTCAGAATGTTTGACTACCCTGCCTCACTGCCTGTCCATGAGTGACATTACTTCTGGCCGATACTTTTTTTCTCCCACCAATGGATCCAGTTCGTACACTCTGTGATCACTTGGAAAATTTGACCCAGATGGTCCAGGAACTGGCACAAACCGATAGTATGTGGAAAGGAAAGAAAAGTTGAAAATCTGTGCTGCTAGTAGATAACAGTAAATCCAGTTCCACACTAGAATAATATGCTTTTTTTTTATTGTCTAAGCATTTTGAAGAAGCATACTAGCGACTCATGACAAATAAACATATGCCAAGTGACAGAACGCAGCCATATACAGTATATACACTGGTGAATTTGAAAAAATGTGGAGCCAAAAAAGAACACATGATATGTGAAAGTTCATCTTGGACAGTTTAACATTGTAAATAATTTAAGAAGAAATGATAAAAGATTTCAAAATATATAATTACATATTGTTTATAAGATGAATGAAATTGAGAAAATATTAATAAAATGCACGTTTGTGGTGATAAGTTTCATCCAAAAATAAATATAGCATGATGTAAAAATATCAGTAAGTAAGTCGGGCTAGAAGTCACAGAATCAAAGTATCAAAATTGATGTGAGTGATGTGATGTTGGCGTGCCACGGAGAAGAGTGAATGAACCAGAGGATTAAAAAAGAAGGGGGGTTGGGATGTATAGAGCCTATTGATGGGTGAGCATTAAAATGCTCGGGTGCTCATTGCTCGGATCGAGCAAATCAATCGACCCAAGCAATGAGCCCAATATAAGTCAATGGGAAACTCGAGTATTTTTAGGCGGTCCCCCCCTCCCCCAGAGGTCTGGAGGGGGCCTAAAAATTGGCCAAATCGATGGGAACAGTGCTCAAATGATATGGGAACAGCATGGGCAAGACCCCTGGAAGCATCTCTGACTCCCAGGCCACTGCTGTGAACAATGTCAGAGTATTACGCCACTTTTACAGACTCACAATAAAACATACAAAAATGAATCCAAAATTGATTTTACTGGAAAAAATGTTAAGGAACATTCTTTCTAGGGTAATGACTTGTATATAAGGCAAAATAAATAACCAAAACCAAAAATGCTCCTCGACACCTTGGGCTATGTTTATACGTACTGTTTTTGATGCGTTTTTCACTTTTGCATTGCCTTCAACGGTGAAAAATATATTCACCGGTAAATGTCATTTTAACATTTTACTACCTTATCTGGTCATGTGGTGTGTGAGACATGATCAGACACATCCTGTTTCATTTATGAAGGAGGAACTGTGAAAGTTACAAAGCCTATTTTTACAAGGCCATCAGCCGGCCTTTACTATTGTTAGAGGGCCAGCAGTCGTCCCTCACTATTGTTAGAGGGCCATCAGCCGGCTATGCTTTGTTGTTCCCATTATTAAGGAGTGGGTCTGCTATAGTTGTAATGCCCATGCAGTGTCTGCAAGGGCTGCCAAAAAATTGGACGCACTCCCAATACCCCTTTAAAGAGACGTAGAGGAGGTCCTCATTAAAAAAAATGTTCCTATGGGCATCATAAACAACACTCTTAAGAAAAATTATGTGGGTGTTGCATCACGTTCACCCTGGTGATATGGTGGTGGAGAAGGAGGAGTACAACATAAAATGGACAAAATCAGGAAGCGAATACCCATGTCTGGGTGTGAAGAGGTGCATGGGAGTAGACCCCCCAAAAAAACACTGGATTTGACTTTATGTTCCACTGCTATCATCCGGTGGTGTTGAGAAGTCTGGCCCAATCCAGCTTTTGTTCATTTTTATAAGAGTTAGCCTGTCAGCATTTTCAGTTGACAAACTGATGCGCCTATCAGTTATAATGCCCCTGGCGGCACTAAAAACCCTCTCTGACAAAACGCTAGCGGCAGGGCAGGCCAGGAACTCCAAGGCGTAGAGAGCCAGTTCATGCCATGTGTCCAGCTTGGATACCCAATATTAATAAGGCACAGAGGAATCACGGAGGAGGCTGGTATGGTCGGCAAGGTACTCCTTCAGCATCTTCCAAAAATGTTCCCTCCTTTGTCAGAGTACTCCGCGCATCAGGACCTGAGCGCTGGGAGGGTCTGAGAAAACTGTCCCACACCTTTGACAGTGTTCCCCTGCCTCTGCTGGATTGGATTTGTGTCTCTCCTGTACTCCTTGGTTGTCCAACAAACTGTGACCTCTGCCCCCAGCGTTTTCAGATAGGAATTTTTTAAATAATTCTTCAACAAGGGCCTTCTGGTACTGCAACATTTTATTACACCTCTCCGCCACAGGAAGGAGAGTTAGCAAGTTCTTCTTCTAGCGTGGGTCTTGAAGTGTGGCCAACCTGTAATTACTGCCATCCAAAATGCATACAACACAAAGGGTCACGGGAAAGGCAGCGGAACATAAACTCAGCCATGTGTGCCAGACTGCCAACAGGCAAGACTTCCCTGTCCTGACCAAAAGGACAACTGTCCATGCTCTCCTCCTCCTCCTGGTCCTCCTCCTCGTTCTCCCTCTCCTCAGGCCATCCACGCTGAACAGACTATATGAATGTTGTGTGGGTATTACCATCTGTAGCGCAGGAAAGCAGCTCCTGTTCCTCCTCCTTTTCCTCCTCATTATCACCCAATCCGCATTGAGATGAGATGAGGCTGGGCTGTGTGGCATCACCCTGCACAGTTCCTTGCTCCATCTCATCATGCTCCTCCTGCAATGCCTATCCATCGCCCCTTCCCTGGCTATTAATATCGGCCCACAGCTGTCTGTTTAGCTTTTACTGGTTAGATTTTATAGGGGGAGCCTACATCAATTTTTTTCTGGGGGTCCCTTGGAAACTATGTATCTATTATCCATTTATCTATCAATCTATTATCTATCTAGCAGTCTATATGTCTATCTATCATCTATATATCTATTACTTATCTATCTCTCTATATAACTATCTATCCATCTACCGATAGACTGATAGATAATCGATAGATAGATATATGGATAGATAGATGATAGATAGATATATGGATAGATGGATAGATAGATAAACACAGATACATAGATAATAAATAGATATATGGATAAATAGATAGAATGATAGATAATTAGATAGGTCGATAGATAATAGATATATGGATAGATCATAGATAAATAATAGAATGATAGATAATAAATAGATACATAGATAATAGATTAGATAGGTCGATAGCTAATACATAAATAAATGTATACATGGACAGATGGATATATGGATAGATTAATAGATATATAGATAGATAGATATATGGATAGATAATAAATCGATAGATACAGATATAGATAAATGGATAGATAGATATAAGAATAGGTAGATAGATATATATATATATATAAGGATAGCTAGATAGATAGCCCCAACACAGTGTAATGCTCCCATTATATCACTTATGTAGTATGTATGATGTCCCCCACAGTGTAATGCCTCCATTATGCCCCTTATGCAGGATGTATGATGCCCCCACACAGTGTAATGCCCCCATTATGCCCCTTATGCAGGATGTATGATGCCCCCCACAGTGTAATGCCTCCATTATGCCTCTTGTGCAGTATGTATGATGCCCCCCACAGTGTAATGCCCCCATTATGCCCCTTATGCAGTATGTATGATGCCCCCCACACAGTGTAATGCCCCCATTATGCCCCTTATGCTGGATGTATGATGCCCCCACACAGTGTAATGTCCCCATTATGCCCCTTATGCAGGATGTATGATGCCCCCACACAGTGTAATGCCCCCATTATGCCCCTTATGCAGTATGTATGATGCCCCCCACACGGTGTAATGCCCCCATTATGCCCCTTATGCAGTATGTATGATGCCCCCACACAGTGTAATGTTCCCACAGTACTGCCTGAGGTTGGAATAATCCCTCTGGAAAATGGTTTTACCTTTGCCTGCTCCCCTACATGTATACCTTTGAGCATGTATATATTCATGTAGGGGAGCAGGCCTTACTAGATATTGAGGCTTTGTACAGTAATATTCCGCATGAGGATGGTATCAGGAGTAAGACATTTCTTGAAATTGAGATCAGTAGACTGTAGCAGACATAATGACTTCATGGAGGATCTTCTAAAATTCACTCTTACTCATAACTTCTTTCTTTTTGACAGTAAGTACTTCCACCAGCTCAGGGGTACTGCGATGGGGAGCCCCTGTACCCCCTCGTATGCTAACCTATTCCTGGGCTGGTGGGAGGAAACCACAATATTCAGGGATGATCATAAGTGGTGGCATCCATATATTGGGGTATGGTATAGATATATTGACAACATTGTTATCATCAGGTCAGAGACGAGTGAACAATTTCTTGAATTTGTCAGGGAACTCAACATCAATAGAGTGGGCCTTAGATTTACATCGGAGTTTAATTATTACCAGTTGCCTTTCCTGGATGTACCAATCAAGAAAGATACCCAGGGGCCAATTTTTAAGATTGAGAAGGAACTTTTCTAATGTCATAGATTTTAATATACAGGCAATAGACATGAACACTAGATTCAAGGAAGAAGGGTACGCACAGTACATTTTGGATTCCGCACGATCATTTGTAGAAAAACGGGAGAGACAGACACTCCTCCATACCTAACCAAGAGACAAAGAAAAGGTGGGATAAAACAAGTAATAGGAACTTAAGGCAATCAGAGTGACTGTATCGTTAATATCCTCAAAAAGCACCTGAATATACTTGTGGCCGACCCGGACCAGAGAGGGCTGTGGAATCTACTCCCACAATAACTTTCAGAAAGAGTCGGTCAATTAGGGACCATTTAATGCATAATTTCTATAAAAAACCTGCACCCAAGGGGGCTTGGCTAGGTAGAAGAATGTTTCTCGAGTTAGTCCTCTGGTAAAACCTTTTTCCAGAGGGATTATCCCAACTGTAAAACATCAGGATTTGTATATATGGCCACCTGCACCTGTCCCCTAGATCAGAGGTCCCCAACCGCCGATCCGCGGACCAGGACCGGGCCGTTGGGGTTTTTCAGCCGGTCCGTGGCACCGCCACAGACAATCACTAAACATTGACAGTGTGCTCTGGTCTGCGGTGGCTCAGAGCACACTGTGTGGGGTGGATGCTGCCCGCTGTTCTAGACTCCCGCAGGGTAGACCTGTAGAGGACCTGTGATGACATCAAGGTACATAACTGTGATGTCACCACAGGTCCTGAAGCAGGATGAAGCAGGGGTGGAACTACCGCCCGTGCAGCCGGTTCATTGAACGGGGGCCCCGAGGGAGAGGGGGCCCCTCCAGCCTCCAGCAGGGCCGCCATCAGGGCATGACTGCCCTGACTCCAGTATGGGGCCCGGCCGGTAGGAGCCCCCTCGGAGACCCCTCTTGTGCGTCTCTCTCCTCATGGGGCCCCCGGCCCCATGCAAAGCGCCGGGTCCAGGACATCTCATAATTCCTCTGACTTCCGGTCATGTGACGGCGCCGTCACATGACCGGAAGGCAGGAGAACCTGGTGTCAGCGATTTGGATGAGCGCCAGGATTCTGCAGGGATCGCATGGGGGTAAGTATAACAAGTTTTTTTTTTTTTTAAATACAATTAACTAGGAGTGGGGGGAATGGGAGATGCACATGGGGGGAGGGGAGGGGAGAGATGAGAGATCCACATGGGGGGAGGGGAGAGATGCACATGGGGGGGAGGGGAGAGATGCACATGGGGGGGAGATGAGAGATGCACATGGGGGGGAGGGGAGAGATGAGAGATGCACATGGGGGGGAGGGGAGAGATGAGAGATGCACATGGGGGGAGGGGAGAGATGAGAGATGCACATGGGGGGAGGGGGGGGATGAGAGATGCACGGAGGGGATGAGAGATGCATGGGGGGTGGATGAGAGATGCACGGGGGGGTGAGAGATGCACGGAGGGGATGAGAGATGCACGGGGGGGTGAGAGATGCACGGAGGGGGATGAGAGATGCACGGGGGGTGAGCTGCACATGGGGGGGTGAGATGCACATGGGGGGGGTTATGTTTACATAACTTTGTTGCCTTATGAAGGGCGGGGGGGGCCCCCAAAAATTTCTTGCACAGGGGCCCACTACAGTCTGTGTCCGCCCCTGAGATGAAGTAAATGCAGCTGAACAGCAGCTGTCAGGACAGCTGCCCTGTCCTGCTGCAGGGCGTGATGGGGCCTCAGTGATGCGGCTCCTGGCACAGCACATTATGTGGGGCTCCTGGCATAGCTCCTGGCGGGGATCTGGTCTACACTATATGATAAGTATGCACTAAACTCCAAATCCCTCCATTACCCCGCCCCCATATGACCAAAGCCCCGCCCACCCCACCCCCTCCTTGCTGGGCCATGGAAAAATGATCTTGCTTCAAGCCGGTCCCTGGTGCAAAAAAGGTTGGGGACCACTGCCCTAGATTATGTAGGCAAGACCAAGAGACAGTCTAGGAAGAGGGTGCGGGGAGCATTTGGACGATATAGGCCATGGTCAAGACACCGCATTAGCAAGACTCATGAACAGTGTACATCGAGGTGAAACCGGAGACATCTCCTTTTGTATTATTGAGGTAGTTAAATCCAATGTGAGAGGAGGTGATCATAATAGATGTATCCTCAAAAAGGAAAGTGAGTGAATACAGCCCCATTCTGGATTACATTTTTGGATTTTATACTCTACCCATTGCTACTCAGTTCCCTGTGAACGCACACATCCGGGCATGCGCAATCACTGACAATTACCCTAGGTGCACTCCGATGTGGAGCGCATAACTACTGATATGGGTACGAGTGGCATGGCGGCAATCACTTTATCTGGCGTTTCAGTCTAAAGCGCGTCACTTCCGCACATGCACACTAGGGGATGGACATTATCGGACCTCTAGTTCATGAGAAGTAGCGCAGGCGCAGTACATTATTGCAGACAGACTCTATTCTGTATATCCTGTGACAATTCACCTCTAGGAATGGGAATGGGTCTCCTAGTCTGGGGAGTGGTTTTGGATGAAGTGGGATATTTAAACATGGACACCTGGCTATTAGGCACACTATGCTGAACATCATGGATTATCATCCCTGTATCAAGACTCCTGATGAACCTGCTGGGGAAACACATTGAGGCGGATTATTGAAACATTCTCTGATGAGTACCAAACCCTTTCCTTTATAGATTGAGACATACCTGGTCCAGTTTAATGTATCAGTGTGTGTGTGTGTGTGTGGGTACGGAAAGTATTCAGACCCCTTTACATTTTTCACTCTTTGTTTCATTGCAGCCATTTGGTAAATTCTAAAAAGTTCATTTTTTTCTCATTAAAGTACACTCTGCTCCCCATCTTGACTGAAAATAAACAGAAATGTAGAAATTTTTGCACCTATGAGATATTTTCCACATGATAACTAGATAGGCAGGGGCGTATTATCCATACTGGATACTGGCAGCCCACACAAGTGCTCATGATTTGAGAGGGCTCATGCAGCTCGGCACCGGTTACCCTCTTATTCCCTATCATCACAACTCACAAATCACAACCTCAGACTCCTGATACCCTTTCAAATTTATTTTTTATTTTTTTTACTCATTTATATAGCGCCATTAATTCCACAGCGCTTCACAGACCAACCTCAACAATGTTTTGAGGACCAGGTGTCCCTTCAAATTTTTTTAAACGAGAAGAATGGAAAGAATCTGATTTTCCAGCCAATAGCAAGTTGCAACTTAACTGTCACAGGATTTAAAATGTTAATAATTTTATTAGGACCTACATATTTAGGTGCTACCTTTCTAGATGTGACCTTTAAGCGCAGATTTTTTGAGGACAACCACACAAAATCCCCCCACCTCAAAGACTTCCTATGTCTGCGATTAGCATCTCTTTTGTCCCAGTCACTAGGTATCAAAGATCCCTTTCGACCTCCCATCAGACCTTAATTAATTGGGGAAAAAATCTCACCTCTGGCATGGAGGATTGTAATGCTGAAAAATTCCCAAACATTGGATGAAAACTACTGCAGCTAAAAAGGCAAGGTCCCGGTAGCCTTAGAAGAATGCTTATTTAGAGGAAACTCGGTAACGGGCAGAAATTCCGCCCAGTCTTTCTGTTTAGAGGAGACAAAACATCCCTAATACTGCTCTATTTCCTGGTTCATCTCTCAGTTTGACCATCAGTTTCAGGATGATAGACTGAGAGAAAAGACAGCTTGATGCCCAATCTGGAATAAAACCTATGCCAAAAACTAGCCAGAAATTGAACCCCTCAACCAGAAATTATGTTTTTGGGAGCACCATAAACTTTAATGATATGAGAAACGAATAAAGTTCCTAAGCTCCTAGCAGTTGCATGTTTTGAAGTGGGACGAAAGGAACTATTTTGCTAAAATGGTCCACCCCCCACATGACAGTATTACCACCAGAGTTAAGCAAATCATTGACACAGTCCATGGACAAGTGGGTCCAGGGCTGCAACGGAACATCATTAGGAAAGAGATAACCCACTGAGCTTGATGAGAGGCTTTAGCCCTGGCACAGACTTTGCATTTACAGACACACTTTTCCCAAATCAGGTTAATTTTTATTAAATATTTTCATTTTACATTAACAAAACAACATTGATAGATGTAACAACATAGATGGACACCGAAAATAAAATTTAATAAAATTTGCCAATTACAAACACTAACATGTCTTGATAATAAGAAGTTGAACCTCAAAATCAATTTCCATTATTATTATTATTTATTTATATAACGCCATTGATTCCATGGTGCTGTACATGAGAAGGGGTTACATACCAAATACAGATATCACTTACAGTAAACTAACTAAAAATGATAGACTGGTACAGAGGGAAGAGGACCCTGCCCTTGCGGGCTTACATTCTACAGGATGGTGGAGGAGTCAGTAGGTTGGGGGGTTGCAGTAGCTCCAGTGTTGTTGAGGAAGCAGCGGGGTCATGGCAGGCTATAAGCTTGTTTGATGAGATGGGTTTTCAGGTTTTGTCTAAAGGGTCCAGATGTGGAGGCTAATTGGACGTGTTGAGGCACAGAATTACAGAGGATGGGGAATATTCGGGAGAAGTCTTGAAGGCGATTACGCTATATATTTTAAATTACCACCCCTACCTTTTGTCATATCACAAAAATTCTATCCAACTCACTGGGGGGGATATGAGAGGCAGGAGTGGGAAGTCATCTCGTTCCATGATACCAAAGTGCCATATAACTAATGTGAACTAGACTATGAGGAGTAAGAACTGGTCCAACCCACTATCCTGTAGTATACCTGGTGAGGGAAGACCCGTCACATTCACCAATTGTTTCCAAATTTTATAGAACCTATGTGATGCATTTCTTTTCAGATATACACCCCTCTCCAACTGTATTATATTATTTATTTCCTTTTTTTTTTAAATCAAATGTTTTTTGATTTTTATAAAGATTTACATAAAGGAAAAAAAAAAAGGAAAAAAACAACAACAATCAGACAAACATTGGAGAAACACAGTTTTCCACCCCACAACCTTAAGAAGCATAAAGCATGAGTTATTTATACATCTTGGCTCTGCAAAACCAGCATAATTAGAAGAACAAATATTTGAACATAGTAACAGTAGTCAATCCAATTACATATAATTTGTGGGAGTACTAATAACATTTTAATTAATTTTCAAAGAAGTTTAATTTGAGGCATCATATAAACGTAACTCAAAACAAGACGAGGCGAAATCTGCTCAGTTCCCTAGATGTCAAAGCAGAGCCATCGATCCATAGACCCCATATCTTGTCAAATTTAGAGATAGCATTTCTTTTTAGGTATATGCCTTTTTCCAAATTTACTAGCCAGTTAACTTCATGAATAAATTCTGATATCACAGGTTCCTGATCGGCTATCCATTTTTGGGCTATCAATTTTCTTGCCATATATAACATACGTGCCGCCACAATTTTGCCGTACTCATCAATAGTCAGATCTTCAACATATCCCAGTATACATACTAATGGTGAAAGCTCTACATCAATTGAATAAACCCTGTTAATCATTGCTACAACACTCTTCCAAAAGGACACCAAGTTAGGACAGTTCCACATCATATGAAGCATATCTGCTATGTTAGTTTTACATCTAGATTGCAAAAAAGAACTTCGGCACTCCATACATGAATACATAAGAAATATTGTATCTAGACTGATGTCACTTTACAAAATGAAGGTTTTTTGAGCATAATTTGGCCAATTCATGTGTGCCCATCAACCACGACAAGGTAACCTTCGTATGATGGGTAACTACGCTATGCTACCACTGGATATGCCACTCTTGGGCTGTAAGCCTGTATGAACAATATGTCTCTGCTTGGGCTTTAAACCTACAATGTATGGGCTGGTAGAGCTAGTTAAAACCACCTGCGAATGAATAGAAGGAATTAGTGGGAGGGACGCATGGTCAGATAAAAGGCTGTCAAACTTCTAATAGTGTGAACACGTACCTGCTGCAATGTCCCAGGAGTGGGATCCCAAAACTGATTAATAGAAAAAAGAGGGGTCGCTCACTGGTCTATTCAGGTGCTCTGAAGAAAAAAGTTTTGCATCTAGGACAGTAGGGACTTGAACGAAATCCTATGTTAAATAAGAATTGAGGTTTCCTGTATACCTGGTGCATCACATATACCGCTCTGGCAAAAATTTTCAGTTTCTCTGATTTTTCTCTTTATAGGTATATTTTTGAGTAAAATGTACATTGTTGTTTTAGTCTATAAACTACTGACAACAGGTCTCCAAAATTCAAAGCTAAACATTTTGTATTTATTTGCAGCAAATGATAAAGCGTCAAAATACTAAAAAAGAAACACAGTGCTTTCAGACCTCAAATTACTCATGTTTTAACTCAGGAACAGTTCAGAAATCCATATTTGGTGGACTAAGGTTATGTGCCCACAATGCTGAAATGCTCCGGATTTTTCCTGAGCATTTCTGCATCTCCCTGGCAGAAAAAACACATGCGGATTGTGCATGCGGATTTTACATGCGGATTGTACATGCGGATTTTACATGCGTTTTCCTGCCAGGGACATGTGGATGTGAAGCTTTCTTCACATGTATTTCCGCATGCAGGTTGACAAGCGCTTTCCAAACGATTTTAGCATCACTTGGAAAGTGCTTGACAACTTCACACTATATAAATCCATGCAAACAGCATGGATTTATATACTGTGACCGTAAAGAATGTTTAAAAATAAAAAAATAAATCTATACTTACCTTCTGATGGCCCCCGGAGTCTTGCTTCGGTCCGTTCTCCCTTGCCGGCAGCTCGCGGTACACTGCACTGAAGGACCTGCCGTCACATGACTATGACGTCAGCACAGGTCCTTCAGTCCATCGCGATCTGCCGGCATGGGAGGACGAGCGCACCGCGGGCCATCAGAAGGTAAGTATAATATTTATTTTTTATTTTATTCTTTTTTTCACAGGTTCTATGGTACCCGGGTCCGGAGGAGAGTCTCCTCTTCTCCAAACCCGGGTACCATCCGCACATTGGAACGCGTGGAATGCGCATCTACATATACAGTGATGCTTATTCCATGCGTTTCAATGCAAGTCTATGGCGGTGAAAACGCAGCACTTCCGCAAAATAATTGATCGTGCTGCGTTTTTTTCCGCAATGATAAGACGCAGTGGAAATTTCCACAGCATGTGCCCAGCACATGCGGATTATCATTGGGGAACATGGCAGGCCTTCTACCATGCGTTTTTTAAGCATTTCTGCAGCGTTTTTGTCGCTGCGAAACGCTTAAAAAACGCATCGTGGGCGCACAGCCTAACCATGATTTTTAATCACAGCTTTCATGCGTCGTGCCATGCTTTCCAGCAGTCTTTCCATGCTTTCCAACAGAAAACTGTTCAGTGGTCTCTTAATTTTTGCCAGAGCTGTATATGGGATAGTCTATGGGATTTACTTAAAGACAGTTGTGGAACTCTTTCCAGTATATCTGACCAGTGATTTTCCTCTATGGGTCCCATTACACTCTCCCATTTCTCTTTTGATCGCATCAGCTGGTTTGTCAACATAATGTGTAAGAGAATGTTATAAAGTAATGTGATCAGCCCACGAGAACTGTGTAGATTAGTTATTCTCTGTATTATTGAGTTTCGGGGTACCCCTCCTTCCAAAACAATGCTTTCCGCCCAATATGCGTGCCTAAATTGTAAGTATTTATAGAATTCAGATGGAGGTAACCCATATTCATTTTGCAGCTGCGAGAATTCCTTAATCACATCACCTATCAGCACCTTATTAAGTCTGTTTAAACCCTTGTCGCTCCAGGAGCCAAATCCCACCAGTTGGTATAGATTTGGAAGCCATGGAGTGTTCCATAATGAAGTAAATTGTGAAACACCTTCTATTCCTTGTAATTTTTTCACTGTCCCCCAAAGTTTGTGACATAACAGCATAGTCGATATTTTGCCTCCAAGTGTCCCAAACTCATGTGCCTCCAATACCTCATAGAGTTTATCGGATTGGAAATAATGCTGTAGCAACATACGCTGAGCTCCCCCTCCCCCAGGGTCGTCCTATCCCCGAATATGTTGAAGCTGAGATGCCACATAATATACCCATGGGTTAGGAACTGCAAGCCCTCCCATTGTTTTGTTTCTTTGCAATGTTTCCAGTTTAATTCTCGGAGTCTGTTTGCCCCATATTAATTTTCTAAACTCCTGACTGACTTTAAAGAAAAACCTCCGATTTATCTATATTGGGGAGTTGTGTGGAACATACAGCAATTGTGGCATCCAGATCATTTTGACCAGGTTAGCACGGCCCACCACCGACAACGGTAACTTAGACCAGGCGCCTAGTTTACCTCTAAATTTAATTAAGACTGGATCAAGTTTCAACTTCTCATAATCATTTATTTTTGCCGATATATTGATGCCTAAATATTTAAACTCCGATACCACTTGTAAACCCGAATTAATGTAGTGGGAAGCATTCTCATCTATAATATCCAATGGAAGTATAACTGATTTGCTCCAGTTTATCTTCAGACCAGAGTATTTTCCAAATGTTTCTATCGTTTCCATTGCTATAGAAACTGCGTATAATGCGACCTTCTCTTCACTATTCCCTCTATGAAACCCAACTATTCCTGTATGCTCCCTGATAACCGATGCCAGGGGTTCAATGGCCAATGCAAAGAGCAGGGGGGACAACGGGCACCCCTGGCACTTACCTCTACTCAGTCCAAAAGCTAGGAAGAGGTGTCCATTTACCCGTATTCTAGCCATCGGCCTACTATATAGCAATTTAACCCATGAAATAAAACTAGGTCCTATACCAAACTTTTCCAACACGGCTCATAAATATTCCCACTCAACAGAATCGAATGCCTTAGCGGTGTCCAGAGAACATACTGCCCTGTCCCCATCACCATCCACCGGCAATTGAAGATTAAGAAACAATCTCTGGATATTAACCGCTGTGGATCTAGCAGGCATGAAGCCTGACTGGTCAGTATGAATAACTGTAGAAATTACTGTATTCAATCTAGACGCCAGAACCTTCGCAATAATTTTTAACATCAGTTGACAATAAAGATATGAGTCTATATGAGTCAGGGATTAAAGGGACCTGGTTTAGGTATGACTACTATCACCGCCTCTTGCATTGAATGGGGTAGGGTTCCCCCCCTCAGCGCTTCATCGAAGGTAGCCAGTAAGTGGGGAAGTAGAATATTTCCAAATTTTTTATATATTTCTGTGGGAAGCCCATCTAGTCCTGGCGATTTGTTATTAGCTATAGAGGCTACTGCCATTTGTAACTCCTCCAGCTGTAGTGGTCTATTTAGAAACTCTTGATCTTTACTGCTGAATGTCGGTAGTTTGATTTCCCTCAAGTAGGATGAGATTTGTTCTTTATTAAATTGCAGTTTGGATGTATATAGATCTTTATAAAATTCTAGCAGGTTGTTTGAGATCTGGTCAGTCTGGTTTACTATCACATCTTCCCTGTCCTTCAAAGCACCAATAAAAGAACTCCCCATCTGGGCTCTTGCCATCATGGCCAGTAAGTGTCCTGCCTTCTCCCCCTCCTTGAAGAAGTGTGTCTGGGCAAACATGCGTTTATTTTTAGCTTTTTCCTTGATATGTGTGGTGTACGCTTCTTGTGCCTCTCCCCACTCCATCAGGTCCTCTTTTACACCGGTTAGTACAAATTTCTCTTCTGTAGATCTAACTCTATCCCGTAAACCTCCCCGAACTGTTTTGTCTTAGTTTTGGATCTGTTAATGGCCTGTATTAAGACTCCTCGTAAGCACGCTTTCATGGCATCCCATAATGTGTTTTGCGACAATTGTTTGTCCTTTTCCTTAAAATAATGTTCTAAGGTCGATGTGATCAGCGTAATATCTATAATTTGAAGCCGATATAGTCAGAGAATCCAGCGGCCGGGGTGAAAAACAAAGAGTAGTCAGCAAGGGTGAATGATCTGATAGTGCTCTGGGTAAATATTCCACTGTTCTTACCAAGGGGGAAATATGTTCTGTGCCCAATACCATATCAATACGCGACAAATGTTTTATGTGTCTTAGAATAGCAGGAAAATTGTCTAGTGTTAGGATATTTGAGACTCAATATGTCCACTAATGATAGGTCTGATAGTATTTCTCCAAACATAGTTATGGGGGCAGTTTTTGTAGCAGGGTCTGATTAATATCTATCCCAAAAGGGATGAACAACATTATTGAACTCTCCCATGTAAAGGACTGGGACTCCTGGTATCTTATTCATTAGTGGACCATTATTTTTCAAAGTAATGTTGTTATATGGAGGAGGAACATAGACTGCCACAAGTAGAATTTATTTTGTAAATATTTTACAGTGGATGCCCACAAATCTGCCTTCTCCATCTATCTTGGAATCAATTAATTCAAAAGGGATAGTCCTATGTACTAGGATGCTAACCCCCCCTAGAATATGTGGAGAAGGTAGAGTGGAAGCTGTGGCCAATCCATGAATATTTCATGCCCACATCAGTTTTTTCCAAAGTGTGTTTCCTGCAGACACACCACTGCAGGCAGGTGATCCCGGATATGCTCCATGACCGCCGCTCTCTTTAAGGAGTCACCCAGACCTCTGACATTCCATGAGAGGAATTTTACTTTATCAGCCATGATATCTAGTTATATATGGATTGAAAAATACAGGTGACTTGTGCGGTATCCCTCCTTTCTCTTCCCTTTTATAACCCTCTTTACAGTATTTCCACTTAGTCGGCTTGACCGCTAGTATTTGCAGAACCAGATAATAAGTTATAGAAACAAAACCCCACAAACACATTTAAACAAACATTAATCCATCCATTCAATCATGATGAAGAAAGTCACCAGTCCAACCTGTAGCCGTATATAAGGCAAGCGAACAATCAACTTAAAACGAAAAGGGTCAAACACTTCCTGGGGGCCTGCAATATTCGGATATAGCTCAGGATAGTTGTGTCCACTGGGCCGTGGGTTAGGCAGCAAAGGATTTGACCCCAACAGTGAATCGGGAAACTCCGATGGCATGTATCTTTAATTATCCAGGTTCAAAGTTACTGATTTTGACGGATCCTCTGCTCATTCAGATCAATTCAACGGAGTCCGTCTTTCGGATGTTCAAAAAAGAAAGTCTCTCCCAGAGCCGCCACTCTAAGTTTCGCAGGATAAATAATGGAGTATGAGGTTTGCAGACTGCGCAGCCTTCGTTTTACATCAAGAAACTGCGCCCTACGTTTTAAAGCTTCAATGGAGCAATCGGGAAAAAGGGAAATTCTTTGACCGTTAATAGAGAGATGTCCCCTTTATCACGGGCAGCCTTAAGGATAGCATCTCTGTCTATGTAGTTCAGCAGCTTTATTAATACTGGACGTGGAGGAGCTCCCGGTGGCAGTGGCTGGGTTGGCACCCTGTGCGCCCTTTCTACAGCAAAGAGGGCAGACAGGCAATCAGTCCCAAACAAAGAACGTAACCATGTCTCAAAGTACTCATTCGGATTATTGATGTTTTTTCAGGGACATCAATCTCTCTTATATTATTTCTCCTGAATCTGTTCTCCAAATCATCTGTTTTAGCTAATAGGGCCATAATCTGTTGGTCATGTCCCTGATTATCTGAGGCTGTTTATCCTCCAGATCACTGATTCTGCCCTCTGCTGCTGTAGTGCGGTCATTAACCTTTTGTAGCCCTTGCCTCATGTAAGAAAGTTCTTCTTTAATCTCTCCCGTCTGTTAAGTGAGGCTAAAGCAGGTCCATACTGTGTTACAGCTATAAACACATCCTTTATCGTGGGCTCATTAATGTGCTGATTTGTATTATGGTGGGAAGGAGTGATTTCTGGCTGAGGCTGTGGGGCACTGGAACTTTCAGAGTCATTTTCATCAGTGTCATTAATTGTTTCTCTGTGCTCTCAGAGAAATTCAGACACCTCAATGATTTGTGTCTGTGCCTCATTGACAGTGCTGGCTCCTGTGTCTGGAAATGTAGCAAATCCAGCCAGCCTCAGGGCTGTGCCTGCAGCCACTGACTTCCCTGTTCTGGTACCTGTTGCAAAGGAGCCTGCGTCATCTTGGATGCCTCCATTCCCTCCTGCTGCTGCTCCCCGTCGTCACGCCGCCGCTATTCCAGCCATGATCGCTCCTCCTATGCACACCGGTAAGTGCTAGGATGTGTATAGAAGGGGTAATACCGCCTTTTATGAAGTTAGGGGCCCAGTGGATCCTCCGGCAAGCTGCTTATTCCAGCAGCTCTTCTAACACACTTACATTCACATGTATGGCCAGGCCACGCCCCCAAGGTTGGTTTATTATTTTACCTTTATTACAGGTGACATTGGATTCGGGGACTAGGTGTAAGCTGAGTTTATGGTGTTTTTTATTTTTATTTTTTTTGCAGGGGAGAACATCAGGGACAAGGTGTAGGCGAGTGTAATGTGTTTATTTGAATATTTTTTTTTTTTAATTTTAACATTTTTTTTTTACTTTCAGCCCAGGCCCTGGTGGATGAGAGACTACTGCTCCCATCCAGCGGCGCCTGGGCTTGCTATTTCCTATGGCAGTTGACGTCACTGCATTCTGGGTCTTCTATCCTTGGATTACGATATCGGAGAGAATGAGACACAGGACAGGATGTATGTGTCAACAAGCTCTAACTTTATTACAAAGCATAGGGTTTATATGCACCCTGGAGGCAGGAAAAGGATTTACCATATATGGTTCGATTATACAATTTAACTATGCAAGCAAAAAAAAAAAAACTAGTTTCTGTTCTCTTATGCCTTGAAACATTTAATTAGGCGTATCTTACTAGGAAGGACACGTCATCTTCTAGCAAGGACACGTTATTGATACAAGGAAGGAACATTCAGCTGTTGTTGTTTTGACCTAAAGTAACTGTCAGACTTATATAGCATAGATGGGGTCTTTGAACTTGAGGGGCCTCATCTTCTGCTATAACATTCCATCCTTTTGTTCCTTCATTTATCAATATGAATCTCTATATTTTCTTTTAGTATAACACTGAATACACATTAGAAAAAGCTTAAAAACCAAATAAACCGCAAGACACATTAGCAAAACCTGAAAAATAGCTTGTACTATACCAGCCAACCACCCACCGATACCTTTAAACCAATTTGCGGGATTTAGAAAGGAAAAGGTGTTCTGATTCTTGAGGTTGGCCTCATCATAAAGCTTCCTTAATTTTACAACGTCTTCCAACTTATGCTTCAGCGTCAGTACACTAGAATTGTCTATGTAATGGCAGCATGCGAGCCCTATTATCTGGTACATCCCTCCTTGTGCTGCTGTTAAATAATCTAGTACAAGGGTATGTTGGTTCGTGACAATAATCAATTGATTCTGTACTGCAAGAGATCCGTTAACTACTTCTAAAATATCCCAAATCTGATCAAGATAGTCCGTAGCTTCTACTAATTTATCCCACATTTGTGTCAACATAGGGTATATAAACAATGCACTGAAAATTTTGTTTACCCCTCCCATTTGAACTATATGGGGTCTCCCACTTGGTCTTTCTTTATTGTCTGCTGATCGCTTATGCAGTGTATGTTTTGGGATAGACAAAGGATCTAGCTGGTCTGGAGTAACAATATAAGTTGCGGGTGTCAATCTGGCTAAAGTACAAGTTCCTGTTACTCCTACTGGGAGCCACTTGAAAGCCTTGTCTCCACATACCCAATACATGGATGAGGGGAGATTCCATAATGCTGAATGTTGCAGTATTAGACGGTGAACTAAATCAACAAACTTAGAAACATTTGACATCATACACCACCCAGGCCCTTGACCTATAGGGGAACAATAGCGAGCATCAGGATTGCCACACGTAGGTGCACCTTTCTGATAACTTGAGCTTTCGTTACACTGTAGATTGCCAGGTACGTTGGCACAGGTATCATTTGTCCCGTTTTTAAAATAGACATTATTCACCCAATTAGAAGTGTGTAGATATCTTTCCAACAGGGAAGGTTTAAAGGCATCACTGCTTCCTGAAGTGGCATTAAAACTTATTTTTAATCCTTGTTCAGGTATTTTCCCTAGATCAGTAATTTTTGTTTTGTTACGAGGTACCCACTCCCCTCCTTTAAAAGCTAAATACAACCTGGGAATTATTTGACCCGTCAGGTTCCCTTGCCACGACGGAAATTTTGTCCATCCTACTACGGGAATCCCAACAGTGGTATTCCACAGTCTGTGTGGCATTATTGGCCCAAGTATCTGAACAGTTCACCCAAAAGTTTATCTCTTCCCATGAGACTGGGACAGCGAGAAAGGGTATGCTAGTGGACGTCACAGGGGCATGTGTACATATCCAACAATTAGCAATGGTCTGGTTTTGCTTCTTCAGTCCATCGATTAGAGCAAGATGGTGCTTAATGAATCTATTGTCGTCTCCATCTGTGGTGCTCAACCTAGTCCATGCACCTGTGGTTGTAAGTATGCAGGTAAGTATAAACAATGTCATCATTCTTTGTCCGCTGGTTCTCCTAGTATCTTTTTGCAATGGGATGCGTGGATCCAGGTCTCTTTTCCCTCTAGCTTAACGGCTGTACTTGTGGTCAGCAGAACTTGAAAGGGTCCGTCAAACCGTGGATCTAGGCTTTTCCTCACGTGTCTTTTTATAACCACCCAGTCTCCAGGTTGCAGCGTATGGCTGCTAGAGTCTTGATCTGGATGAGAACTGAAGACATTATCATGTATTTGCTTAATCTTTTTGTGTAAAGCCCTCACGTAGGAACTTAGCACATGGTTTTTCATTTCTAATGCTTGCGGAAAGAAACACCCTAGGCTGGGTACGTTGCCAAACAATATCTCATATGGAGAGAGTCCAGTCTTTTTATTGGGCGTATATCTTACTGAAAACAGAGCAAGCGGTAAACAATCCGGCCATGGTTTTCCTGTCTCAGCCATGGCTTTCTGAATTTTTAATTTCAATGTCCCATTCAGTCTTTCCACTTTACCACTACTTTGCGGGTGATATGGGGTGTGGAATGCTTGTTGAATTCCTAGAGCTGACATGACTTCATTCATTATTTCACCTGTGAAGTGTGTACCTCTGTCGCTCTCAATTACCTCTGGTACCCCATACCTGCAGACCACCTCCGCAAGCAGTTTCTTTGTGGTTGCCGCAGCCGTGGCTTTGGCAATCGGGAAAGCCTCTGGCCATCCTGAGAACAAATCAATACAGACCAACACATATTCCCATGATCCTGACTTTGGCAGCTAAATATAATCAATTTGCAGTCTCTGGAATGGATAGAGGGGCCCGGGGGGAGGGGTGTTTGGGTGGTGTTTTAACTACTCTACCCTGATTATGTGTAGCACATATCATGCACCCTTGTATCAGGCTTTCTATACAGGTGGAGAATCCTGGTGCCACCCAATGTTTCTGCATCACACTCATCACAGCCGTTTTAGATTGGTGTGTCGGCCCATTTAGTATCTGGGCAGCCGCTGGGTACAGTGCCCTTGGAAGGCATCGTCGTGTCCCTTTCCCCCATACCCCATTTGCTTCATTCAGGCATGCACCTTCCTTTAACCACTTATCAACCTCCTCCTTTTGAGCCTGAGCATGCATTTGGGATAAGATGTCCTCCGACACAAAGGGGTTTTTAGGGGCACTTAACTGACGTACTGTTGGCCCTTGTTGCGGCTTACAAGCTGCTGTTTTTGCCGCTGCATCTGCCATCGCGTTTCCTCTACTCACCTGGTCGGTGCGTCTGGTATGTGCTCTTACCTTTATGACAGCTACCTTTTTGGGTAGTTGTAGTGCATCAATTAACTGCTGGACTGCATCAGCATTCTTAATGGGGCGTCCTGCTGCCGTCAGGAAACCTCTTGACTTCCATATGGGACCAAAATCATGCGCTATACCGAATGCGTACCTAGAATCCGTGTAAATGTTAACAATACTACCTTCCGCTAGTTTACAGGCCTCGGTTAGGGCCCTAAGTTCGGCCTCTTGAGCCGATTGGTGTGGGAGCATTGGTTCTGCCTTGATTACTGCATTGAGGGAGACAACTGCATATCCAGTATGGAAAGTACCTGAATCGTCCTGATGACGGGATCCATCTACAAAAAATTCAAAATCTGCATTTTCTAATTCATGTTCAAATACAGTAGGTAAACCTGCCGTTTCTTGTGCCATCATTTGTACACAGTCATGAGGAACTTCCTCTCTTGGATCTTCCTTAAAAAGCACAGTACCTGACCCCTCCTTTAGATCCGAGAGAGGTAACAAAGTTGCTGGGTTCAAAGTAGTACACCTCTGTAAAGAAACATTGGGAGGCATTAACAGTGCACATTGTAACCTAAGATGACGTGCTGCTGAGAGGTGAGCGGGTTGCACTTGGTTCAATATAGTATAGACATCATGAGGTGTTAGCACGGTGAGAGGGTGGTCAAGAACAATGTCTGCGGATTTATGGAGTAATAGTCCAACAGCATGCAGAGCACGTACGCAGGATGGTGCACCTCTGGCTACCGCATCTAATCTGCCACTAAAATAGGCAACAGGTCTCTGATTATCACCGTGTGTTTGAGTTAAAACTCCTGCTGCATGTCCAGCTTGTTCATGAAGGTACAGAGTAAATGGGAGCTCATAATTAGGGGTACCCAAAGCTGGAGGGGCCAAAATACGTTTTTTGAGAGAATAAAAACAGTCTATTGCCTCTGGTGTTAGTACAAAAGGTGTTGGAGTAAGACAGTCATAGAGGGGCTGCATCAAAATAGAGACGGCATGAATCCACTGTCTGCAATAGGAGACCAGTCCAAGAAAAGTTCTGAAGGCTGCAACATTGTTAGGGACGGTGAATGCCTGTACTGCTTGTTTGCGTGCATTTGTTAAAAGACGAGCTCCTGGTGTAATGCAATGTCCCAAAAAGGTGACTGAAGATTTACAAAACTGAAGCTTATCTTTTGATGCCTTGCAGCCAGCGTGATAGAGAAACAACATAAGCGATATAGTTGCACTATGACATTGTTTGCTAGAAGGGGCACAAATGAGCAGGTCATCGACATATTGCAAAACAACGATATGTGGTTCAGACCATCCCTCCAGTATTTCCTGCAGACTTGCAGTGTACATTGTGGGTGAATTCTGGGCACCCTGTGGCAACACTGTCCATGTATATTGACTACCCTGGAATGTGAAAGCAAACAAGTACTGGCAGTCAGGATGTAATGGTACACTGAAAAATGCATTTGCCAAATCGACCACTGAAAAGTAAAGAGAGTTAGAAGGTATCTGTGACAGAAGAGTATGAGGGTTGGGCACAACTGGTGTTAGAAGTTCTGTGGCTTTGTTAACCAACCGAAGGTCATGGACCATTCTATATGCGGCTGGTTGTCCTGGCACGCTCTTTTTCTTTATTGGGAACAGGGGAGTGTTGCAGGGAGACTGGGTTTTGACTAGGACTCCCCTGTGTAGTAATTTTTGGACTTGCTGGGCTATGGCATTCTCCTGAGCAGAGCTAAGGGGATACTGCCTCTGTTGAGGTAAGATTGCTCCTGGTTTTAATTTTACCATTAATGGTTGAACTCTTAACCTACCAACATCTGTTTTGTCTGAGGCCCAAAAATCATGTGGCACAACATGCTCTAATATCGGGGGAAACTCATTTGTCTCTTCTATGCTGGCAAGATCTAGTGACATAATTTTGCAAAGGGTACTTGGTTTTAAACCTGGGGTCATGGTGACAGTGCCATCGGGATGATATTCAATATGTGCTTGTAATTGGGACAACACATCATTTCCCAAAAGGTTACATTGGCCTCGGGGCGTTACCATAAGCTGGCTATGTACAGTAGCTCCTTGAATTTGCAGGGGAATTCTCTTAGTGACAGGGAGCAGGATAGACGGGGAATTGAAGGGGGTGGCAATGACATGATGTAAAAAATCAGTGTCAGTGTATGGCCAATCACCTTGCGTAATTACTGAATTGTCGGCCCCCGTATCTACTTGGAAATCGATTTCATGTCCCCCTGGTTCACCTGCACTATACAACTGGGAGTTGGGGGTAAGGAGATGAGGGGGTTCATGTGCAAGCTACCCTCATCCTATGGGGGCGTTGTTTGGTTGGCTGAAGGACCCGTACTCTGAGCATCTGGATACGGGTTGGTCCTACAGTCCTTTCTAAAATGTCCTGGCTTTTTACATCCGTAACAGTCTCTGTCCTCCTCCTGCAGTCCGTCCTTTGCCTTTGTTGTTTCTAGGGGTAGTCTCTACTATGTGTACTCTGGCAGCTCTCTTTGCCTGCGCTATGTCATGCTGTGCCCCCTGGGCTATTCTAGCCAAATCCTCTGCTTTCACTGATCTCCAGTCTGGTCTACTTGCTTTTACCTTCTCTGCAATCTCCTTCTTTAGTCCATTCATGAAAGCACTTGCTAATACCCTCTCACTAGTCTTATTTTCGGGAATAAATCCCATTTCTGACCAAGTTCTCTTTAGTGCCCAAAAGTAATCTTTGGGGTCTTCTTCCTTACCTTGAACCCGGTCTTCTAGTGTAACCTGCCTCTCTGCCTGTCTGTCTTTGCATGCCTTTACCAACGCTGCTGCGAATAGGACTCCAGCTGCTGCATCATTAGATTCTGCTTCTACGGGTCCGGTCCTATTGGCATACTGTTTTTTTGTCTCATCTATCAACCTATCATAGCGGGCTTCATCTGCCAATTTTCCCTTAATTACCCCCTGTAGATCCAACCTAGTTGCATTGTACGTATCCTGTATGGTTCTTATCATTCTGGCAAAACCCATAGGGGACTGGGACGGATCTGGCAGCTGGGAGATCAACGCCAACTGCTCTGAAGGACTCCATGGTCTATACATTAACATTGTGCGAGCTTCCTGACCTGGAACAACTGCGTCCCCCCCCGCTGCTGCTGCTCCCGGTGCTCCTGGCACAACTACCGTCCTCATTGGGAATAGACTAGCTGGGTGGGGTCTCGGTCCTCCACATGCCACACAGATGTCTACTGTCAAGGGGTTCTGCTGTCCACATCTGGGGCAAACCCAGCAGTTAGGTTCCTGGGAATTCTGATACTGGGGTGGGGGTGACGTCGGGAGCGGACAGGGAGGAAACTCTGTCATTCCGGTTTTTGTCAGTCTGTAACATCCGTCTCCTAATTTTTCAATTTTCCTTCAAAATGAGTGCATGCATTCATCCATACATCCACTGTCTTCAACAGACCCTTATCTTTCAGCCATCCATGATAGGAGTTAAAGAAGGATTTCCATTTCTCTCCATTTTCATTCATTCCCGCTTTACACAATATTTTGTCAATACCAATCGGTGCCTGTTTCCCTTCTCTGCGTACCACTAAGTCTTTGGCTGTAATGCCTTCTTTGGCATTTTGTTTCCCCATTCTTTTGGTTCTCCTCACTTAGAGTAGACTCCTCAGTCACTTAGACAATGGTCACTTAGACAATGGGCCACAAAGGTTTCTGAACCACACCACTACTAGCCTTCCAGGACTTATACGCCAGCCAGAAAAACAGACCAAAAACACCAATCCCGAGACACACCCACAACACAATCATCGGATCCATACTTTCATTCTTAAGTTTTTCCAAAGGATAGAAGGCAGGACTAACAATTTATCTGAGGGGATTCTACTGGTTCAAAGGGACCTGAGCCAGACAACAATCTGTGAATTAACTGGGAGCCGACCGCTCAGGGGTGAGGGAGTCTCTTCTATGTAGTGATATAATTTAGGTAGAATATAACACTTATTCTTACCTCAGCGCTGTATATATCACCAACAGAGAGCTTCACTCGTCCCACGTCTCGGACCGGTTGAGCACCCCTGGGTAGATTAACTCAAGGTCCCTGTTTGGGCGCCAGCTGACGTCACTGCATTCTGGGTCTTCTATCCTTGGATTACGAAATCGGAGAGAATGAGACACAGGACAGGATGTATGTGTCAACAAGCTCTAACTTTATTACAAAGCATAGGGTTTATATGCACCCTGGAGGCAGGAAAAGGATTTACCATATATGGTTCGATTATACAATTTAACTATGCAAGCAAAAAAAGAAAACTAATTTCTGTTCTCTTATGCCTTGAAACATTTAATTAGGCGTATCTTACTAGGAAGGACACGTCATCTTCTAGCAAGGACACGTTATTGATACAAGGAAGGAACATTCAGCTGTTGTTGTTTTGACCTAAAGTAACTGTCAGACTTATATAGCATAGATGGGGTCTTTGAACTTGAGGGGCCTCATCTTCTGCTATAACACAGTAGGCGCCGGCTGATGGTTGTAGCAGTCCCATCAGCTGGCACCTATGACCCGCGGTAAGATTTTTACCTCGGGTCACTATCACAGCTGTAGGATCATGCTGACATATGTCAGCATGATCCCACAGCGCTCTGACCGCGGTAACACTATTAGCGCTGATCAGAGCCTGTGTTTCCTGCGCTGTCATGCAGATGACAGTGCAGGTAACCAGGTATGTTCGGCTCCCCCATTAAAATGAATGGAGTCTGTGTTCGGGTTCGGGTACTGTTCTAGTACCCGAACTTTTAATAAACTGTTTGGCTCATTTAGCCGAACCCGAACAGTCACTAGCTCGCTCACTACTAGTTATATGTAATAATGAGAAATGACACAGGGAATAAGTATTTAACTCACATGCTGAAGTTTATTTAATACTTCACACAAAAGCCTGTGTTGGCGATGACCGCTTCCAGATGCCTCCTGTATGGAGAAACTAGTCACATGCATTGCTCAGATGTTATTTTGGCCCTTTATTCCACACTAACACTGTTAAAATCCTGAAGGTCCCGTGGGGCATCTTCATCATCCTGGTAGATGGCAGCAAATTGGCCCTGAATGCCCTAAAGTCGCTGTAGTTCTAATCCCCAGTGAGCCAATGGGATTGTAATATATGCTGTTAACTGTTGTTGACCCAATAAAGTCTTATTGGAGTGTGGTCCCCTACTCTGCATTGTTGGAGTAGTGTTATACCCATGGGAAAGGAGTACGGCAATCCAGGGCCGGCGTCCGCGGGCAGGTGCCGGGGCCCTGGACCATCAGGGGGGCCCACTCGTTATCGGGGCCTGGGCCGCTTCCCCGGCATCTGTGCAGGGCTGCCGGTGCAGTTCAAGCCCTGCTCTGCTACATGCAGCAGCAGTGTGCGGTCAGTGTGCTGCTGTTCCACCAATCAGGCCCAGTGCTGTCACTTTCCAGACATTGCCGCGCGCTGTGCGGCTGTGTCTGGTAGTAATGACACGCAGGGGCGACACTGCACCTTTAATTGCGCTTGTGTGTCGCACCTGCCACATCATTACTACCAGATACAGCCGCACAGCGCGCGGCCATGTCTGTAAAGTGACAGCACTGGGCCTGATTGGTGGAGCAGCAGCACACTGACTGCACACTGCTGCTGCATGTAGCAGAGCAGGGCTTGAACAGCACCGGCGGCCCTGCACAGATGCCGGGGAAGCAGCCCAGGCCCAGACGGCGAGTGGGCCCCCGATGGTCCAAGGCCATGTGACACGCCTGAGGCCCTGCACTGCCACATGACTGAGGAGCTGGACGGGACACAGGCCAGTGGGCAGGTGAGTGAGGCTTCCCCAATCCCCATATAAAAAAATATTTCTTATGTGTGTGTGCATGTATGATGTGAATGTCTGTGTATGTCAGTGTGTATGACTGTGTATATATATTTATATCTGTTTTATATGTTTTTAAGAATGTGTTCAAATATGTATGTGTGTGTATCTGTGCGTGTCTGCTTATTGTGTGTATATATCTGTGTACCATGTTCATGTGTGTATGTGTGTGCATGCCTGCGTACCGTGTGCATGTGCATGTCTGTGCACTGTGTGTGCGTGTCTGCGTATTGTGTGCGTGTCTGCGTATTGTGTGTGCGTGTGTCTGCGTTTTGTGTGTGCGTGTGTTTGCGTGTGTCGGCGTATTGTGTGTGTCGGCGTATTGTGCGTGTGTGTCTGCGCATTGTGTGCGTGTGTGTCTGCGTATTGTGTGTGTCTGCGTATTGTATGCGTGTGTCTGCGAATTGTGTGTGTGCGCGCGTGTCTGCGTGCGTGCGTGTCAGCGTACTGTGTGTGTGCGCGCGTGCATGTCTGCATATGCGAAGAATGAGGTGGCAGGCTGGGCCCTGTGTTGTATACCTATATTTCTCCGCCATATCTGTGCATCATGAATCGTGGTATGTGCTAAAGGGGCCCACTGAGACTCTTTCGCCCGGGGCCCACGAAAACCTGGAGCCAGCCCTGCGGCAATCAATAGGATGAGCTCTGCCTCTGTGGTCTTTCTAACACTGCTGCATAGACAGTGCATGCACACTCCACTCTGCTACATACGCACATTTACATACACACACAGTTCTGCTACATTCGCACATTTACAAACACACACAGCTCTGCTACATACGCACATTTACATACACAGCTCTGCTACATATGCATATTTATATACACACAGCTCTGATTTACATAGACACAATACGTACGTACAATTTGTCAATAACATATATAGTTTCCCCTCGAGTTATTTTTGATGGTCAACAAAATACGATTTTCCAATAATTCATTTCTCACACTCTAGGTATGATAATGGCTTCTCTCTGTGTGGGAGATCTTTAAAAGGGGTTGTCCACTACTTGGACATCCCCTTCTCATTCCTCATGTTTGGTCCTGTTAAAATAAAAACAATTATACAAACCTCACATGCCTGCGCCTTTCTAGCGGTGTCAGCACTTGTGTGTCCGGGGGGACGTTGTTATACGTCATGTAAGCCCTGAGCCCACTCAGCCCTGGAGTCACTGTCCCCACCTTTGGACACATCGAACAATAAGAGGAAGTCAGAAAGCAGCTGTAGCCCTGGCTTCCTGTTGATGTTCAATACGTCCGAAGGCAGGGACAGTGAAGCTGGCACTGATTGGACACAGGGCTCGTGTGATGTAACAACCTCACATGAGCCCCAGGAACACGAGTGCAGACACGGCTGGAACGGCGACGGCACAGAGGGTGAGTATGAATGTTTTTATTTTAATGAGGCCAAACATGAGGAATGACAAGTGGTCGCCCAAATAGTGGACAACCCCATTAGGAAGATACATGTTTCAGTTAAAACTTTTCAAACATTCTGAACATGAAAAAGGCTTCTCCCCTGTGTGACTTCTCTGATGTTTATTAAAGTGATTGTCCGGTACTTTTTTAAGTTGCCCAATGTATTCAGCATGTGGGCATAAGTATCTCTGTAAATACCTTGTGTTGCAGATAATGCCTGTGAGCGGCGCTATCATTGGCTGCTCACAGGCATCACGTGAACCTCAACTGCAGCCGGCACTGACATCCGCTGACGTCACGGCTACAGCCGAGGGTCTCTCTTCCGCATTCCATCGGTGGCTGCTGGATTGTGGGCAGGGTTATTCCCCAGCGTCACACCCGGCATCCAATGTGCGCTCTCCCTCTCCCCATTCTTTGGGAAAGCACGCGGTGGATGCTGGGTGTGACGTGGGAATAACCCCGCCCACAACCCAGAAGCCACCGCGGGGACCCCAGGGCTGAGTCACGCCTCACTTGTTGTGACGTCAGCGCGGGGTCATGTGATACCTGTGAGCGGCCACCGATAGCGCCGCTAACAGGCATTATCAGCAAAACCAGGTATTTACAAATATACTTACAGTGGGTACGGAAAGTATTCAGACCCCTTTAAATTTTTCACTCTTAGTTTCATTGCAGCCATTTGGTACAATTCTAAAAAGTTCATTATTTTTTCTCATTAAAGTACACTCTGCACCCCATCTTGACTGAAAAAATAGAAATGTAGAAATTTTTACAAATTTATTAAAAAAGAAAAACTGAAATATCACATGGTCATAAGTATTCAGACCCATTGCTCAGTATTGAGTAGAGGCACCCTTTTGAACTAGTACAGCCATGAGTCTTCTTGGGAATGATGCAACAAGTTTTTCACACCTGGATTTGGAGATCCTCTGCCATTCTTCCTTGCAGATCCTCTCCAGTTCTATCAGGTTGTATGGTGAACGTTGGTGGACAGCCATTTTCAGATCTCTCCAGAGATGCTCAATTGGGTTTAGGTCAGGGCTCTGGCTGGGCCAATCAAGAATCGTCACAGAGTTGTTCTGAAGCCACACCTTTGCTATTTTAGCTGTCTGCTTAGGGTCATTGTCTTGTTGGAAGGTGAACCTTTGGCCAAGTCTGAGGTCCAGAGCACTCTGGAAGAGGTTTTCATCCAGGATATCTCTGTACTTGGCCGCATTCATGTTTCCTTCAATTGCAACCAGTCATCCTGTCCCTGCAGCTGAAAAACACCCCCACAGCATGATGCTGCCACCACCATGTTTCACTATTGGGATTGTATTGGGCAGGTGATGAGCAGTGCCTGGTTTTCTCCACACATACCGCTTAGAATTATCACCAAAAAGTTCTATCTTCGTCTCATCAGACCAGAGAATCTTATTTCTCATAGTCTGGGAGTCCTTCATGTGTTTTTGAGCAAACTCTATGCGGGCTTTCATATGTCTTGCACTGAGGAGAGGCTTCTGCCGGGCCACTCTGCCATAAAGGCCCGACTCGTGGAGGGCTGCAGTGATAGTTGACTTTGTGGAACTTTCTCCCATCTCCCTACTGCATCTCTGGAGCTCAGCCACAGTGATCTTGGAATTCTTCTTTACCTCTCTCACCAAGGCTCTTCTCCCACGATTGCTCAGTTTGGCTGGACAGCCAGGTCTAGGAAGACTTCTGGTGGTCCCAAACTTCTTCCATTTAAGGATTATGGAGGCCACTGTGCTCTTAGGAACCTTGAGTAATGCAGAAATTATTTTATAACCTTGGCCAGATCTGTGCCTTGCCACAATTGTCTCTGAGCTCCTTGGACAGTTCCTTTGAGCTCATGATTCTCAATTGGTCTGACATGCACTGTGAGCTGTGAGGTCTTATATAGACAGGTGTGTGCCTTTTCAAATCAAGTCCTATCAGTTTAATTAAACACAGCTGGACTCCAATGAAGGAGTAGAACCATCTCAAGGAGGATCACAAGAAAATGGACAGCATGTGACTTAAATATGAGTGTCTGAGCAAAGGGTCTGAATACTTATGACCATGTGATATTTCAGGTTTTCTTTTTTAATAAATTTGCAAAAATTTCTACATTTCTGTTTTTTTTAGTCAAGATGGGGTGCAGAGTGTATTTTAATGAGAAAAAAAAATGAACTTTTTAGAATTTATCAAATGGCTGGAATGAAACAAACAAAGAGTGAAAAATTTAAAGGGGTCTGAATACTTTCCGTATGCACTGTATGCCCACATGCTGAATACATTGGGCAATTTAAAAAAAAGTACCGGACAACTTCTTTAAGAGTTGATTTACCTGTAAAACATTTCCCACATTAAGAACATGAAAAAGGCTTCTCCCCTTTGTGAATTCTGCTAAATCAAATCTGATTTCTTGTTAAAACCTTTTCCACATTCTCAACAGGAAAAAGGCCTCTCTTCGGTGTGGGTTCTCTGGTGGCGATCAAGATTCGCTTTCCGGTTAAAACATTTTCCGCATTGTGAACAGGAAAAAGGTTTCTCTCCTGTGTGGGTTCTCTGGTGGCAATCAAGATGCGCCTTCCAGTTAAAACATTTCCCACATTCTGAACATGAAAAAGGCTTCTCCCCTGTGTGAATTTTCTGGTGCTTAACAAAATATGATTTCTGGTTAAAACATTTCCCACATTCTAAACATGAAAAAGGCTTCTCCCCTGTGTGGGTTCTCTGGTGCGTAACCAAATCTGACTTCTGGTTAAAACATTTCTCACATTCTGAACATGAAAAAGGCTTCTCCCCTGTGTGAGTTTTCTGGTGCTTAACCAAATCTGACTTCTGGTTAAAACATTTCCCACATTCTGAACATGAAAAAGGCTTCTCCCCTGTGTGATTCCTCTGGTGCGTAACCAAATCTGACTTCTGGTTAAAACATTTCTCACATTCTAAACATGAAAAAGGCTTCTCCCCTGTGTGGGTTCTCTGGTGCTTAACAAAATATGATTTCTGGTTAAAACATTTCCCACATTCTGAACATGAAAAAGGCTTCTCCCCTGTGTGGGTTCTCTGGTGGTTATCAAGATGAACTTTCTGGATAAAACATTTCCCACATTTTGAACATGAAAAAGGCTTCTCCCCTGTGTGAGTTTTCTGGTGCTTAACCAAATCTGACTTCTGGTTAAAACATTTCCCACATTCTAAACATGAAAAAGGCTTCTCCCCTGTGTGGGTTCTCTGGTGCTTAACCAAATCTGACTTCTGGTTAAAACATTTCCCACATTCTAAACATGAAAAAGGCTTCTCCCCTGTGTGGGTTCTCTGGTGGTTATCAAGATGCGTTTTCTGGATAAAACATTTCCCACATTCTGAACATGAAAAAGGCTTCTCCCCTGTGTGAGTTTTCTGGTGCTTAACCAAATCTGACTTCTGGTTAAAACATTTCCCACATTCTGAACATGAAAAAGGCTTCTCCCCTGTGTGATTCCTCTGGTGCTTAACCAAATCTGACTTCTGGTTAAAACATTTCCCACATTCTAAACATGAAAAAGGCTTCTCCCCTGTGTGGGTTCTCTGGTGGTTATCAAGATGCGTTTTCTGGATAAAACATTTCCCACATTCTGAACATGAAAAAGGCTTCTCCCCTGTGTGAGTTTTCTGGTGCTTAACCAAATCTGATTTCTGGTTAAAACATTTCCCACATTCTGAACATGAAAAAGGCTTCTCTCCTGTGTGAGTTCTCTGGTGCTTAAGAAAAACTGATTTCTGGTTAAAACATTTCCCACACTTGGAACAAGAAAATCCGTTCTCCACTGTGTGATTTTTTTGATGTTTAAAAAAAGACTTTTCGAGTGGAAAACAATCTCCAAATTCTGAACGTGAACATGCCTTCTTTGCTTTAGGAGCAGTTTGTTTTTTAATGCTTATTATATGACTTTGATTTTCCTTAGCGGTCGGTAATGAATTAGAAGACAGGACGTGTTTCAAAGGATTAGATGACTGATCTTTGTTGTGAAGGGATGATGGTATATCTGGAGTAATGGCATTCACTTCAATTGTATCCTGTGGGATCTCAAGGTCATCTGATTTGAAAATTGAAGAAGATGTCAGCTGTCCCTCTGATCTCCTGGTACAGTCATCTGCCAAGATTAAAACCAATTTTAACATTTCTATTTAAACTGTCAGTAAAAATGGCAAGTTAAGTAAAAAAAATAATTATTCACCAAGACAATGACAGTTCACAGTCTAATAGAAAACCTCATAGCATGAAGCAGTAGACCATGGTGTTCAACTGTTTGTTCATTCTTCCTCCCAAATATGAAATAAAAAGTCACCAATGTTATGTAGGCGAAAATAATATCAATAAAAACGTTTACTCATCTCAACAAAAAACAAGTCCCCACTCAGGTCCATCATCTGTCAGTGGAAAAACAGAGGTTTCCTCATTATTAGTGGCTCAAAGGCTCTTGTAAAGTAACATGGCTTCCATTAACTAATCCAGCAATATCCGCTCTCCCAAAGTCAGATCTCCCCCCCCACTTCTGCGCCTTGCAGAGAGCCCAAACCACACTCAGCATCCATGTATTTAGCATTACTACAGTGAGAAGAACCCACTTAACTTATGGTGTGTGTCTCATGGAGCATAATCTGGGCACTATGTGTTGGGTAAAAAATGGTATATTTGCAATTTTCACTCTCAAACATAGTCTGCGTGCTAATTTGTGGAAAGTGACTGTGGAGTCAAAATAGTCACTACTCCTATAGATTAATTCACTGAGGGTTATAATTTCCATAATGTAGTCAGTTTATGGGGATTTCTATTGCTCTGGTTTTCTGCCATTTTGTCATATTAGGGCTTCTGTAAATGGTGTGTCTCATCTCCTCTGGGATCTGCTCCTGCGACGTCTGCTTCTCTCACCAGGAGCCTTATTCATTCTGCAGGCGGCGCTGGTGATGGAGGAGACGTTAGAACCAGAAGCTCTGGGCGGCGCAGGCTCTGTCCAGCCACTAAGATTAGGGTGCCTGGGACCTGTAGTACTATCCAGTCTGGCAGTATGGGTGTGTGTGCTGTCCAGCTGGAGTAATCTGTTCCCTGCTTCAGCCAACTGGAAAGCACCGCACCCTACTAAAGCTGGAAGCATATCGCTGGAAGCTGCCAGATACAGGCTTGCTCTCCTCTGGTTCAGTCCTCTGTGCTCAGCTCCCGGCTTGTGGATTTGTTTCTGTTGTGACCTCGGCCCGTTTACTGACTACTCGTGTCTTCTGATTTTGTATGTTCTCTGCCCTCCTGGTTCTGACCCGGCTACCTGACTATTTTTCTTGCCATCTCACTCCACAGAACAGCAGGTAACACCGTGGCCCAAGCCTAGGGGGTCTCTGTGTCCAGATCCATGTAGAGGGGTTAAAGGGTGATGAGCAAGAGAATCCCTGGGATCTGCAAAATGGAGTAGATAGCGCCAAGCCTGTTCATGTGACCATCTTTTTAGATGCCAGGTGACCATGAACAGTGCCTCGAATACATTGTGTCCACAAACTATTCCAGCAAAATCCGCATTCAAATAGCTAAGTGGTACTCCTTCCCTTCTTAACCTGCCATGTGCTCAGACAGTAGTGTACAACTGTATATAGGGTATTATTAAATAAATAAATAGAATGGTGGCTCTAATGGGTATGCCCTATGCCTGCTGCAAGAAAGGCCAACTACCACAGTTGTCTGAGAATTTCCAATGTTAAAAATAAGTGAACTTGCTCTGGTACGTAGGGTATGACAAAAAGTAATAACAATGAGGATATTAAAAAATTACCAAACTTATTAAATACGTAAGTTACAAAAAGTTTAAAATAATTATTCTATTTTAAAAGGTGACTGGGAAGCTTAAAAACGGTGGAAGGAGGAAGGTTAATAAAAGTAGGGACCATGGAGATTAGTCCTGGATAAGGTGCAATACAAGCTTCCTGGAAGGTCTGTGGATGACCACGTCAGAGGGTCCCCCCTATGGAAAAAGGAGGGGATTGGCTTAATGACAGATTTTAGAGGTTACCTTCATGGATCATTAGGATAGAAAATAACCTGATTGGATGTATAAAGGGTTGGGTAGGTCTGGTCAGGTGTGGGTTATCCAGATTCAGGTAAACTGTAGAGAAACAAGAGTCGGTTTGTGCTTCAAATGCGAGAGATCCTAGTTACCTAGGGGAGGTTCATGTACCTGTAGTGGTTGATTGTAGTTGGAAGATTTTGATGCAGAGAAAGGGGCGACTTCCAATTGTATAGGGTGAAGGCGATAACCTGTATTGAGTGACAAAGAGAGCAGGGAAAAATGATTAGTAGGAAATGGCAGTAATTTGAGGAGCGAAGTCACTCCCTTCTCTGCATCAAAATCTTCCAACTACAATCCTTATAATCCATGAAGGTAACCTCTAAAATCTGCCATTAAGCCAATCCCCTCCTTTTTCCATAGGGGGGACCCTTCGACGTGGTCATCCACAGACCTTCCAGGAAGCTCGTATTGCACCTTAACCAGGACTAATCTCCAGTGTCCCTACTCCTATTAACCTTCCTCCTTCCACCGTTTTTAAGCTTCCCAGTCACCTTTTAAAATAGAATAATCATTTTAAACTTTTTGTAACTTACGTATTAAATTTGGTCATTTTTTAATATCCTCATATATAGGGTATTGTCAGACTCAAGAGAAGTTGGAAAATAATTTGTAAGGTCCATTTGTTTCCTATCATCCTTTGTGAACAATTCCAAAGTTATCACCACATAAAGTGACACACGTCTGATTTGAAAATGGGGCCTCATCAGGAACACATAACTGGCTGCGGGAAGGGGTTAAATCAGAGGATTTTGGGCACTAACTACTGTAGAGAAAAACTGAGTATAGACAATAACACATCTACTGAAATGATCAAACGCAACAGTCTCCATCAGAGAAAAAGGAGTAACTAGTGGTGAAACCTCTCTGGGGTAATTAGAGTATGGGGCTCGGTGGCTCCAGACAATCTAAACTATCGTAAGGGACAATATTTTCTATCAGATGAGTTTCAAGAAGAAATATTAGACATTTAAAGAGAACTTTTATAATAGTGCAGAGCTGAGGTGTCTTAAATTTAGACCTTGGGCATTTGGAAGAGGTAATGGGGACCTTTTTTTAAAAATACTACCAGGGAGTTACAGACTCACATAAGTGAGGCTGGCCAATCCCACCACAATCAAACTATCATACAGAATGAACTTGTAAAATAAAGAAAAAGACATAGAATTAAATTTTTTTACATCCCTAACGTTTGTATGAGGGGAGAGCTCCAACACTAAACTGGAGTTACACTCATTTATGGTGGACCATTGGAGCTACTATGAGTCCTGACCAGGAGAGTAGAGAAAGTATTAGCGCCCCCATTTCAGGAGAAATTGTGCAGTAATCTGAATTCTTTGGGATCTAAAACATAATGGAATTTATGACGTGGAGTGAATCCATGAAACCAGGGCTGGAGCCAACACATCTCCTGCAGGCGGGAATAAATGTATATTACAGCCATCAGCCACGCACAGCTTAGAGATATATCATGGCACAGGTGTAATGTTTTTTGTGTAGTTTATCACAATCCTATTTGAAGTTAGTTGGTTTTAAAAGAAATAGAAAAGTCAGGATAAAGGGAAACTCTGTTGTTATTGTACAGAAATTCACACTTGGCCTCACTGCACATTTAATGTTGTCGATCATAAAAGTGAAGTTTGGCCAGAAAGACTGGACCTGGTCTTGTAGGGACCATATGAGCACATTCAGCAGCACAGAAGGTAGAGAAGGTAGATTCATCTAATAAGATATCAGGGATCTAGGAAGCCAACACCATCATTACCCTCCGCTTTCTCTTAGAGGCCCATCATAATATTTTTCTGCAAGTTATTTTCTAACTTATATATGTATATATGCGCTGGTTTGAGTGAAAAAAAGGAATTGACTAGAAGTTTATAGAATATAAAAATATAATTTATTTAGATAATGGTAAAAGTGCTGATTAAAATACTGGAAACTATCGTAAAACTAGAGTACAGGGGTGCTTCTCTGTTCACGTTTGTTATGGGCGGCACGGTGGCTCAGTGGTTAGCACTGCAGCCTTGCAGCGCTGTGGTCCTGGGTTCAAATCCCACCAAGGACCACATCTGCAAGGAGTTTGTATGTTCTCCCTGTGTTTGCGTGGGTTTCCTCCGGGTTCTCCGGTTTCCTCCCACACTCCAAAGACATACTGATAGGGAATTTAGATTGTGAGCCCCGATGGGGACAGCGACGATAATGTATGTAAAGCGCTGCGGAATATGTTAGCGCTATATAAAAATAAAGATTATTATTATTAGGCCTTTGTTTATGGGAGTGTGTGGAAAGACTGAAGGTTCCTATAAGGGAATTCAAGATAATGGAGAGTTAGTGAATTGGAGAGAGCTGTGAGTGTTAATCAGATACACAGTTGGGCAGGAGGTACCTGGTAACTCTTGTTGCCGATCTGGATTTGCTTGATGAAGGTATATATGGAAAGTGGTTTTTCTTGTTATTCCAATGGGAGTACTAAAAAGAGATGCAGTTAATGGATATTTAAGGTAATTGCTTACTATATGTAATGCACACGCCCGGACTGACTGGCGTATGCGTGTTTAGTGGTTCCACTGTGCCATGAACCGGAGAGTGCCTGGAGGGGCGTAACTAAGTATCTGCCCGATCCGACCAAGGTCGCACGACGGCATACGACGCCAGTGCACCGGGGAGGAACCGAGTAGAGAGACCAGGGTCTACTCCAGGTCAGACTCCGGACACGGCTGTTGACCCACACCGGGGAATACAGGAACAGGCAGGCTGGGTAGGGTCCAGTACAGACTGGGAGGCAAAATTCAGAGCCGCAGATGCGGTCAACAAACAGAGTAAAGCGAAACCGCAGACGCGGTAGACAAGGCTGAGAAAAGCGAAACCGCAGACGCGGTAGACAAGGCTGAGCAGAGCGAAACCGCAGACGCGGTAGACAAGGCTGAGCAGAGCGAAACCGCAGACGCGGTAGACAAGGCTGAGCAGAGCGAAACCGCAGACGCGGTAGACAAGGCTGAGCAGAGCGAAACCGCAGACGCGGTAGACAAGGCTGAGCAGAGCGAAACCGCAGACGCGGTAGACAGGGCTGAGCAGAGCGAAACCGCAGACGCGGTAGACAGGGCTGAGCAGAGCGAAACCGCAGACGCGGTGGACAGGGCTGAGCAGAGCGAAACCGCAGACGCGGTGGACAGGGCTGAGCAAAGCGAAACCGCAGACGCGGTGGACAGGGCTGAGCAAAGCGAAACCGCAGACGCGGTGGACAGGGCTGAGCAAAGCGAAACCGCAGACGCGGTGGACAGGGCTGAGCAAAGCGAAACCGCAGACGCGGTGGACAGGGCTGAGCAAAGCGAAACCGCAGACGCGGTGGACAGGGCTGAGCAAAGCGAAACCGCAGACGCGGTGGACGCGAAACCGCAGACGCGGTGGAAGCGAAACCGCAGACGCGGTGGAAGCGAAACCGCAGACGCGGTGGACAGGGCTCTGTTCACACGGAACAGACTGGAAGGGAAAGGCAGAACCAGATACCCACAGGGTACTTGCAGAGAAGTAGCGAGTGGACCACAAACTCACAAACGGAAGTACAGTGACAACGAACAGGAGTAGGTACGAGTTCAGACTCTGCAGAAAAGTAGTTACCGGCGTTGATTATACTCTGCTGAGCAGCTGTACTGAATTGCTGATGCAGTATTCAATGAACCTGTGACAGACAGGGGGGATCCGTGAGGATACCGTGCTGCTTTAAGGTGCCTTAGGGCAAGTACTGCGCGTGGTATAGTGTCAGGACACTCACCGTGGATTTAGAGGTACGTGGTGTCTGCGCAGCTAGGTATGCGTCTAGTAGCTGCCAGCGTCAGTAGGTGGTATGATAGTGATGGCTTTGGTGTACCGTGCTGCCAGAAGGTTACCCTGAGTTATTTGCTGTCTGGGGGTCATGCTAGACCCTCACCGGTACTCCAGGGGTAGGCGCGGTTTTTAGCTTGAACACTTGGCTGCCAGCGTTGCTAGAACTATATGGCGGTGTTACATTACTTTCCAGTTTGCAGCGCTTGAAGACCTGCATGATCACGTGTGTCATGTGGTCGGAGCTCATAAGGAGGCCACAGAGAACCAATTTTCCTATGCGTTTCGGAAATCTCTTGGTTTTCTTTGTCAGGGATGGTCCTTGCAGAGTCTGTGGGCTTTTTATACACATGTTGATGAACTGGATACAGGTGTCTACTATCAACCAGTTTCATGATTGGGTTCAGTTAAAAGCGAACAACTCTATTCACTGTTAAGGCCTTTTAGTCTCAGAGTGTCCAATTGGAATATCCATTGGCTTTCTGCCCTGGACATCTGCTTAATAAAGTTACCCTTTTTGCCAATACTTCTGTACCTCTTGAATACCCATTACTTTGATGTTTGCGTGGAGCCGCCATATTTTTCAATAAAATGCTTAGATAACGGGTGGCCCTCAAATTTATTTTTAGTGTTCCTTAAATGCTCACCTATCTGCATGGTAAAAAGCTGAGTGTACTAAAAAAGGAGGGAGTCCTGGAGATAAAGGGATTTTTTACAGATGGAGCAACCATAATCCCCAGATTTCTGGCTTTCCTAAAGATGAATCTTGGTGCTCGGGGTATAACGTCACCTATAATCTTATCATCCTGTAACTTGTTCCCAAAAGAAAACAATACCACCTCAGGAAATAAATTGAAGATAGATGTATGGTTTTCAGTTAAGTCATTACTCTCTAAAACCAAATTAAGTCATTTTGCTTAATAAAGGATTAAACTACGCCCCGTCTGATAAGTTCGATAAATTTGAGACCTTCATAGGCAAACAATTTATGAGGCAACTAGCCATTAAGAAGCATTTTCTAAAAAATACATCTACTGCCTATCAAACCCTCCTCTGATTCCCTTACCAATAACTATAAACACACGGATCTAAAAAACAAATCAAACTTTCACCCCTTGAACCAGTATTCCACATCAATGGAAACTTTCCAGAAAAATGTTAAAGATGACATTTGGTGAGTTAGTAAAAAAAAGTGTTCAAACTTCAAAAACAACCTCACTCGAAAAGAGTGTCTAGCAATCAAACAACTGCAAAGCAACAATAATATAATTATACGGCCGGCGGATAAGGGAGGGAGAATTGTGATACTTGATCACCATCAATATCACAATGAATCATTAAGACTCCTAAGTGACAAACAAACGTATGAACGCGTGACCAGTGGCCCTACTCTACTTTACACAAAAGAAAGGAAGGCTTTGATCAATCTAGGACTCAAAACATGAATGTGAGTATATTTACACCCTACACCCTAGAACGGCCATATTCTATCACTTACTAAAGATCCATAAATCCTTAGACAACCCTCCAGGAAGACCCATAATCTCTGGCATTCATAGCCTGACCTCAAACCTTTCCAATTATGTCAAAAAGCACCTGCATAATATAGTCCCACTCCTACCATCACACCTTAAGGATACAACACATGCCCTAAGGTAGCTGAATGAGGTCCAATGGCAGAGCCATTACATTCTTGGCACTATTGACATCTCCAGTCTATACACTTTTATTCAACACCAAAAGGGGTGTCAAGCAGTAACTCACTTCTTAAACAAATATAGCAGAATGCCCCCGGACCAAATCAACTACATACAGGAGACTATGTTGTTTATTTTAAATCATAATCCCTTTTGATATGAGGATAACTACTATACCCAGTGATGGGGGACCACCATGGGGACGAGGTTCACACCTAGTTACGCCAATCTCTACGTGGAGATGTGGGAATTCACCACAATATACCCTCATGGAACACTAAGTGTGAACCTGGTCCTCAGGCGGAGGTTTATTGATCATGTCCTTTTCATTTGGTCAGGCGACCAATCCTCCCTTTCTGAATTTATAGCAGGTATCAACACAAATGACTTCTTTTTGAATTTTTCCTCCCCCACTAGCTCAGAACAAATTATCTTCTTAGATTTAACTATCTGCATCAAAGAAGGTAAAATTGAGACTAGCACATTCTTCAAACTGACTGATACAAACAGCTTTATTTCCAGAGCCAACTGTCATTTACCCAGCTGGCTTCTAAATGTACCGCAGAGCCAATATATGTGACTGCACTGCAACTGCTCAAATCCTCAAGACTTTGAAAATGAGGCCAATCTTCTAACTTATAAATTTCTAGAAAAAGGCTATGACCATCAACAGATCATTTCCACTCGTGAGCAAGTGAATACATGCCACGTTCCACACTTCTTGTAGGTAATAAAAATAAAAACAACCATGATCAGGAGACGTCTAAGTCCATAAATATCTCCCCTATCATAACTTCCTTTAATTGAAATATACATATTATGAAGAAAATTGTAAAATGCCACTGGAACAAGTTACAGGATGATAAGATTATAGGTGACCTTATACCCCAGGCTCCAAGATTCATCTTTAGGAAAGCCAGTAATCTGGGGATTATGGTTGCTCCATCTGTAAAAAAAAAATCCCTTTATCTCCAGGACTCCCTCCTTTTTCAATACACCCGACTTTTTCCCATGCAGAAAAGGCAAGGTTTGCAAAACACTAGGCAGCAGGAAACAAATAACTGTGACTAATGGAACCAACACTATTAAATGGAATACACTATTAAAGACCACATAATCTGTTGCACTAATAGCGTAATATATGGTCTACAGTGTCATGCAACAAGCTGTATATAGGGAGCACCATTCGTCAGATGAATACCAGGATAGGTGAGCATTTAAGGAATACTAAAAATAAATTTGAGGGCCACCCGTTATCTAAGCATTTTATTAAAAACATGGGGACTCCACGCAAACATCAAAGTAATGGGTATTCAAGTGGTACAGAAATATTAGCGCAAAGGCAACTTTATTAAGCATAGTCCAGGGCAGAAAGCCACTGGATATTTGTGACATGCAGAAGTAGTGCTGTTGCCTCCAAAGCATCCAGCAATTGTTACTAACAACACAAGCACAAGCGACAGGAAGTGTTGTGCTTCAGAAGCATCCAGCAACTGAAGGGGTTAAAGGAGACAGGCACTGTTTTAGCAGAGCCCCAGTGGGATTGTGGGGAACTTGTTATTGTAGTCTCGCTGAAGCCAAATAGAAAGGTGGTGTGTTATCAGGACCTGACAGAAGGCAACTGAACAGGATTCAGATCAGGAGAGAAACTAAACACAGGTCAGATAAACTCCCTGAACTAACAGTGCAGAGTATTATCGGGCAGGAAGATAAGGACTGTCACAAGGATCATCTCTCTCATCAAACCCTCCATCTCCATGCAGGATAAAGAATGCAGTATACTATTGTGTCCTTGTAAATGAAAAGCCTGTGGTTGTGTATGCATAGAAGTGTGCTGCTAACAGATCTAATCTATGCTGAATTATGCTACTGAAGAGACTGTAATACTGTGCCTTGTGAACAAACTACTGTATTGTTACTGGAACCGGTTGCTCAAACTCAGATTGTACTGTAATGAAGATTATTGCTGTAATATCCCTGAATTGTACTGGCCGTGCTTCAGATTATATTCCACTGTTAAACTGTTGAAAAAGACTCTTGTCAGATGTGTCTGGTCAGTAATTGAATCTATCGTGTGCCTGAGTGAAGCTGCAGCCTAAGATCGCCCCCTGAGTAATGGTTCCCTTGGATTCCAAAGAATTCATGAAACCCGTCTCGCCCTATCTGAACCTAGCGGCGCGCGTGTAACATATTTCAATTGGACACTCTGAGGCCAAAAGGCCTTAACAGTGAAATAGAGTTGCTCGCCTTTAATTGAACCCAGTCATGAAACTGATTGATTGACAGCAGACACCTGTATCCAATTCATCAAAATGTGTATAAAAAGCTCACAGACTCTGCAAAGACCATCCCTGACGAAGGAAAGAGATTTCCGAAAAGTGTAGGAAAATTGGTCCTCTGAGGCCTCCGTACAGACTCTGACAACATCACACACGTGATCACGCAGGTCCTTAAGCACTGCAGCGCTGAGCGCCAAATTTCCCAAGTGGATGCAGCACCTAGTCACCGGTCGTGACTAGACGCTTCCAAGTGCCGCCTACTACACCGACTCCTTACCTCGGAGAAGACCCTGCACTGTCCATCTACCAGTGGTAACTAAGGCAACACCGCCATATAGTTCTAGCAGCGCCGGCAGCCAAGTGTTCAAGCTACCAATCGCTCCTACCCCTGGAGCACCGGTGAGTGTCTAGCATGACCCCCAGACAGCAAATAACTCAGGGCGAGCTTTTGGCAGCACGGTACACCAAAGCTACCACTATCATACCACCTACTGACCTCAGCAGCTACGAGATGCATACCTAGCTGCGCAGACACCACGTACCTCTAAATCCACGGTAAGTGTCCTGACACTATACCACGCGCAGTACTTGCCCTAAGGCACCTTAAAGCTGCACGATATCCTCACGGATCCCCCCTGTCTCTCACAGGTTCACTGAATACTGCATCAGCAATTCAATATAGCTGCTCAGCAGAGTATAATCAACGCCTGTAACTACTGACCAGACCATCTTGACTACGAACCCTGGTTGCAGCAGACGATACAAGTGGCCGTGGAGCCCATTGATACCCCCTCCCCAAACACAGGAAGTAAGTTACTATTAACCCACAAGCTCATCATCGCTGTATCACAGGGGGCCCTTATAATCCAACCTATAACGCTGCCCACCCTTTATCTAATTCGGTAATTTCCTGATTGTTATACATAGGTTTCCATCACAAGTAGTAAGCCTGTACTAACTTTCACATTGGATCGTCTGGACCAATTAGGTCACCAGGTAACTAAGAATTAAACCTTTCTCTCCGGCAGTCTATAGTAAGCAATTACCTTATATATCCATCTCTTTTTAGTAATCCCATTGGAATAACAAGAAAAAACACTTTCCATATATACCTTCATCAAGCAAATCCAGATCGGCAACAAGAGTTACCAGGTACCTCCTGCACAACTGTGTATCTGATTAATACTCACAGCTCTCTCCATTTCACTAACTCTCCATTTTCTTGAATTCCCTTATAGCAGTGATGGCGAACCTTTTAGAGACCGAGTGCACAAACTGCAAACCAAAACCCACTTATTTATCACCAAGTGCCAACATGGCAATTTAACCTGAATACTGAGGTTTTAGCTTAGAAAAAACAATGCCTACAGAGAGCAGATGGGGGCAGCATAGAGCAGCCACAGACAGGAGCAGCGGTATGAGACTGCAGATATAAAGAATATGCTCACCCCCGGTATGAGACTGCAGATATAAAGAATATGCTCACCCCCATCCTAGTATATGTGCCCCATCCTAGTATACTCCCCATCCTTGTATATGTGTCCCCATGCTGGAATACTCCCCATCCTTGTATACGTGCCCCCATCCTGATATATTCCCCAATTCTTGTATAAGTGCCCTCATCCTGGTATACTCCCCATCCTTGTATATGTGTCCCCATCCTGGTATACTCCCCATCCTTGTATACGTGCCCCCATCCTGATATATTGACCATCCTGGTATATTCCCCATTCTTGTATATGTGCCCCCATCCTGGTATATTCCCCATTCCTGTATATGTGCCCCCATCCTGGTATAAACCCCATTCCTGTATATGTGCCCCCATCCTGGTATATACCCCATTCCTGTATTTGTGCCCCCATCCTGGTATATACCCCATTCCTGTATTTGTGCCCCCATCCTGGTATATACCCCATTCCTGTATATGTTCCCCCATCCTGGTATATTCCCCATTTTTGTATATGTGCCCCCATCCTGGTATATTCCCCATTCCTGTATATGTGCCCCCATCCTGGTATATTCCCCATCCTTGTATATGTGTCCTCATCCTGGTATACTTCCCATCCTTATATACGTGCCCCCATCCAGATATATTCCCCAATCCAAGTATATGTGCCCCCATCCTGTTATATTCCCGATTCTTGTATATGTGCCCCATCTTGGTATATTCCCCATCTTGGTATATTCCCCCTTCCTGTATATGTGCCCCCATCCTGGTATATTCCCCATCCTGGTATATTTCCCATTCTTGTATATGTGCCCCCATCCTGGTATATTCGCCATTCTTGTATATGTGCCCCCCATCCTGGTATATTCCCCATCCTGGTATACTCCCCATTCTTGTATATGTGCCCCCATCCTGGTATATTCCCCATTCCTGTATATGTGCCCCCATCCTGGTATATTCCCCATTCTTGTATATGTGCCCCCATCCTGGTATACTCCCCATCCTGTTATATTCCCCATTCTTGTATATGTGTCCCCATCTTGGTATATTCCCCATCCTTGTATATGTGTCCCCATCCTGGTATACTCCCCATCCTTGTACACATGCCCCCATCCTGATATATTACCCAATCCTTGTATATGTGCCCCCATCCTGATATATTCCCCAATCCTTGTATATGTGCCCCCATCCTGATATATTACCCAATCCTTGTATATGTGCCCCCATCCTGATATATTCCCCAATCCTTGTATATGTGCCCCCATCCTGTTATATTCCCCATCCTGGTATATTCCCCATTCTTGCATATGTGCCCCCATCCTGGTATATTCCCCATCTTGGTATATTCCCCATTCTTGTATATGTGCCCCCATCCTGGTATATTCGCCATTCTTGTATATGTGCCCCCAACCTGGTATATTCCCCATTCTTGTATATGTGCCCCCATCCGGGTATATTCCCCATCCTGGTATATTCCCCATTCTTGTATATGTGCCCCCATCCGGGTATATCTCCCATCCTGGTATATTCGCCATTCTTGCATTGTAAAGGACATATTGATATTCATGCTATAGCAACTCCATTTTGTCTGCTTGTTTCAAAATCATGTTATTATCACTCCTTGCATAACATACATTCTTTCCATCTTTTCTCATGCTTTACATGGAACTTTCTCACACTAACTTTTTATCAAGAGAACATTTTGTCAGACACCTGCTTCTGTTATCTAACTAGTCTAGGCCAGGATTGACCGTGTAAATTTCCAGCGTGCTTCTAACTAACGATGATAATATGACCATATATGTGTTTCCGTAATAATTGCACTAACATTGGCTCAAGCCTGTAGTACTGTAGTATGGCTGTAGGTGATTGGACATTAATAAACTCAAAACAATATAAAATGCTAAGCAAAATAAACGGGATCAGAGATTCTTTGAATCCTCCCATACAGAGCATTGCCTCCGTTTGGTTTTCTGTGGATTGCAATCAACATAATAATTTGATACTCACTTGGTCAACCGTGAAGGGTTATTGCCCTCCCTTAACAGTATATGTGCCCCCATCCTGGTATACTCCCCATCTTGGTATACTCCCCATTCCTGTATATGTGCTCCCATTCTGGTATATTCCCCATTCCTCTATATGTGCCTCCGTCCTGGTATATTTCCCATTCTTGTATATGTTCCCTCATCCTGGTATAGTCGCCATTCTTGTATATGTGCCCCCATCCTGGTATACTCCCCATCCTGGTATATTCCCCATTCTTGTATATATGTCCTCATCCTGGTATACTCCCCATCCTTGTATACGTGCCCCCATCATAATATATTCCCCATCCTGGTATATTCCCCATTCCTGTAAATGTGCCCCCATCCTGGTATATACCCCATTCCTGTATATGTGCCCCCATCCTGGTATATTCTCCTTTCTTGTATATGTGCCCCCATCTTGGTATACTCCCCATCCTGGTATATTCCCCATTCTTGTTTATGTGCCTCCATCCTTGTATACTCCCCATCCTGGTATATGTGCCCCCATTCTTGTATATGTGCCCCCATCCTGGTATATTCCCCATTTTTGTATATGTGTCCTCATCCTGGTATACTCCCCATCCTGGTATCTTCCCCATTCTTGTATACATGCCCCCATCCTGATATATTGCCCAATCCTTGTATATGTGCCACCATCCTGTTATATTCCCCATCTTGGTATATTCCCCCTTCCTGTATATGTGCCCCCATCCTGGTATATTCCCCATCCTGGTATATTTCCCATTCTTGTATATGTGCCCCCATCCTGGTATATTCACCATTCTTGTATATGTGCCACCATCCTGGTATATTCGCCATTCTTGTATATGTGCCACCATCCTGGTATACTCCCCATCCTGGTATATTCCCCATTCTTGTATATGTGCCTCCATCCTGGTATATTCCCCATTCCTGTATATGTGCCCCCATCCTGGTATATTCCCCATTTTTGTATATGTGCCCCCATCCTGGTATACTCCCCATCCTGGTATCTTCCCCATTCTTGTATACATGCCCCCATCCTGATATATTGCCCAATCCTTGTATATGTGCCACCATCCTGTTATATTCCCCATCTTGGTATATTCCCCCTTCCTGTATATGTGCCCCCATCCTGGTATATTCCCCATCCTGGTATATTTCCCATTCTTGTATATGTGCCCCCATCCTGGTATATTCACCATTCTTGTATATGTGCCACCATCCTGGTATATTCGCCATTCTTGTATATGTGCCACCATCCTGGTATACTCCCCATCCTGGTATATTCCCCATTCTTGTATATGTGCCTCCATCCTGGTATATTCCCCATTCCTGTATATGTGCCCCCATCCTGGTATATTCCCCATTTTTGTATATGTGCCCCCATCCTGGTATACTCCCCATCCTGGTATCTTCCCCATTCTTGTATATGTGCCCCTATCCTGGTATATTCCCCATTCTTGTATATGTGCCCCCATCCTGGCATATTCCCCATTCTTGTGTATGTGCCCCCATGCTGGTATATTCCCCATTCTTGTATATGTGCCCCCATCCTGTTATATTCCCCATCCTGGTATATTCCCCATTCTTGTATATGTGCCCCCATCCTGGTATATTCCCCATCCTAGTATATTCCCCATTCTTGTATATGTGCCCCCATCTTGTTATATTCCCCATTCTTGTATATGTGCCCCCATGCTGGTATATTCCCCATTCTTGTATATGTGCCCCCATGCTGGTATATTCCCCATTCTTGTATATGTGCCCCCATGCTGGTATATTCCCCATTCTTGTATATGTGTCCCCATCCTGCTGGCACCCCTCACCTTCTGAAACCGGCAGCTGACCAGCGTCCAAGCGACAGGGGTACATGACGACGTCACTGCTATGCGCTCAGTCGCATGTACGCAAACGTCAGCTGCAGCATGTATTGCAGCACACAGGCCTGGTAACTTTGTGCGCTGCAATACACTTCAGCTAGATGTGCGTCCTAGAACTTACATCTAGCTGAAGTAGGGGCTGACGTCGGCGAGCTACTCACCCTCCGGGCCCGGTCCTGGAGCGCTAGTGCTGAGGCGATGGCGCGCGTGCCCTTAGGGAGGGCTCTGCGTACCTCCTCTGGCACACGTGCCATAGGTTCGCCAGCACTGCCCTATAGGAACCGTCAGTCTTTCCACACACTCCCATAAACAAAGGCCTGACCGAACGTGAACAGAGAAGCACCCATGTACTCTATTTTTACAATAGATTCCAGTATTTTAATCAGAAGTTTTACCATCTAAATAAATGTATATTCTATAAACTCCTAGTCTATTCCTTTTTATTCACTAAAACCAGTGCAGATATACAGTGAAGAAAATAATTATTTGATCCCTTGCTCTTTTTGTAAGTTTGCCCACTGACAAAGACATGAACAGTCTATAATTTTAAGGGTAGGTTAATTTTATCATTGAGAGATAGAATATCCAAAAACAAATCAAGAAAATCACATTGTATAAATTAGATAAATTTATTTGCATTTTGCAGTGAGAAATAAGTATTTGATCCCTCTGGCAAACAACACTTAATACTTGGTGGCAAAACCCTTGTTGGCAAGCACAGCAGTCAGATGCTTTTTGTAGTTGATGATGAGGGTTGCGCACATGTCAGGAGGAATTTTGGTCCACTCCTCTTTGCAGATCATCTCTAAATCATTCAGATTTTGAGGCGGTCACTTGGCAACTCGGAGCTTCAACTCCCTCCATAAGTTTTCTATGGGATTAAGGTCTGGAGACTGGCTAGGCCACTCCATGACCTTAATGTGCTTCTTTTTGAGCCACTCCTTTGTTGCCTTGGCTCTATGTTTTGGGTCATTGTCTTGCTGGAAGACCCAGCCACGACACATTTTTAATGTCCTGGCAGAGGGAAGGAGGTTGTCACTCAGAATTTTACGGTACTTGGCTCCATCCATTCTCCCATTGATGCGGTGAAGTAGTTCTGTGCCCTTAGCAGAGAAACACCCCCAAAACATAATGTTTCAACCTCCATGCTTGACAGTGGGGATGGTGTTCTTTGGGTCACAGGCAGCATTTCTCTTCCACCAAACACGGTGAGTTGAGTTAATGCCAAAGAGCTCAATTTTTGTTTCATCTGACCACAGCACCTTCTCCCAATAACTCACAAAAGCATCCAGGTGTTCATTGGCAAACTTCAGAAGGGCCTGCACATGTGCCTTCTTGAGCAGGGGGATCTTGTGGGCACTGTAGGATTTTAAACCTTTAAGGTGTAATGTGTTACCAATGGTTTTCTTGGTGACTGTGGTCCCAGCTGCTTGAGATCATTAACAAGTTCCCCCCATGTAGTTTTAGGCTAATCTCTCACCTTCCTCATGATCAAGGATACCCCACGAGGTGAGATTTTGCATGGTGCCCCACATCGATGTCGACTGACAGTCATTTTGTATTTCTTCCATTTTCTTACTATTGCATCAACAGTTGTCTCCTTCTCACCCAGCATCTTACTTATAGTTTTGTAGCCCATTCCAGCTTTGTGCAGGTCTATGATCTTGTCCCTGACATCCTTAGACAGCTCTTTGGTCTTGCCGATGTTGTAGAGGTTAGAGTCTGACTGATTAATTGAGTCTGTAGACAGGAGTCTTTTATACAGGTGGCTATGTAAGACACCTGTCTTTAATGCAGGTAACGAGTTGATTAGAAGCGTCTAACTGGTCTGTAGGAACCAGAACTCATAATGGTTTGTAGGGGATCAAATACTTATTTCTCACTGAAAATGCAAATACATTTATCTAATTTATACAATGTGATTTTCTTGATTTTTTTTGGATATTCTATTTCTCAATGTTAAAATTTACCTACCCTTAAAATTATAGACTGTTCATGTCTTTGTCAGTGGGCAAACTTGTCAGCATATTCTACGTATGCTGTCTTTTGGCTTTGTCATTTACAGATCTGGGCAGGTAACGGTCAGTGTCTTCTAATTCCAGGGGGTAGATGGATCTTCCAGGCTCTTATTTCTGTAGAAAAGGGCTTTCGATGCCCAAAGTCATTTGAATAGTTTTTGGAGAAGGAGAATGTTGTGGTCTCGAGGCAAAATGGTGATCACACAATTGTGATACGGCCGGACTACACCATCGAAAAAGCAACCACAGCCGGCCTGCTTGGTCTGTGCAACTTGTAATCCAGGAAAAACAGGGAAGACTCCACCAAAACATCTGGCAAAACCACTATACCCATTTCAGAGAATCCAAGTTGACCATATTCAGATGCCCAAAGTAGGGAAATATGAATATGTTCTGGTAATAGTGGATATGTTTTCAGGTTGGCCTGAGGCCTACCCAGTCACTAACATGACAGCCCGCACCAGAGCGAAGAAACTGATGACAGAGGTTGTGTGTAGGTTTGGGGTACCAGAAGTAGTAGAAAGTGACCAGGGACCAGCATTCACGGCCCAACTCTACAGGGATCTGTGGAGTATGGTAGGAACTAGCTTAAGTCTTCATACGCCTTACAATCCCAAAAGTAGTGGAAAGGTTGAGAGACTGAATGGTACTTTAAAGTCCAAATTGTTGAAGATTAATCAGGAGACACAAATTCCCTGGCCAGACGGTCTTCCCATTGCCCTGTACTCAATCAGAAACTCCCCGACAGGCCAACACAAACTGATTCCCTATGAGATTTTGTTTGGAGGAGCCCCAAGGTTGGGAGGGTATTTCCCCCAAGATACCATTGTTAACTATGTAATACAATTGTCCAAAGAACTTGCAATAACACATACTGCAGTCTTCTATCCCAGATCCTGACAGTGACGAGCATACTCACTCAATCAAACCTGGAGACTGGGTGGTCGTTAAGAAGCACGTCCGGAAGTCCTTCCAGATACGAGGGCCCATTCCAAGTGATCTTGGTGACACCTACAACAGTCAAAGTCGAAGGGAAGGCCACTTGGATCCACGCTTCACATTGCAAGAAGACCCCAGCACCAGCACAGCCATGAGACTGTATATCCTTTACTGCATTGTTTTTGTGAGTGCTCAGAATCCCGAGTCTCAGGTAGCAATTACTCAGAAGAAGGGGGCGTATGTAAGATGTTCGGGGACTCTTGTTGTACCTATATTCCAGATAATGTTGGCCCTACAGGCAAAGTAACAATTGCTCTAAAGAAACTTACTAGTTTATCAGAAGAATTTAAAGAAAATTCAGGGATCAAGGATCCATGGGACCAGTATTTCTCATGGATGAGTGGCTGGCAGAAATGGTTAGTTCAGGTGGGGATGGCGATTCTTGTAATAATGATTATACTAGCGATGATGGCATGTTGCGTTGTTCCTTGTATACGGAAATTAATATAAAAACTGTGGATCCTATAATGGTAATGACTGATGAGGAAACTAATAACTGGACAGAAGAATCTTTGACAACAATCCAGATTAAACAGTCAGTCTTAAGTAATAAGTTTAAAGGCCCCGTCACGCAGTAGCGATTTCGCTGGCGATCTTGTTATGTGTGAAGGGGCCTTAACACTTGATTGTGGCAGCTGTATAGTTCCCTTGTTTGTGGTGGTGTGTGTGTGTTCGGGTCCATCCGGCAGTGTAGCGGACAGGCTTGTCTGGGGAATCTGGCCTCGGCTGGCTCCTCCCACTAGGGGCGGAGAAGTACGTGGGCGGGTCTGTGTGTTTGCACTTCGGCTGGAGCGTTCACCCACAGCCAAAGGAGAAGGGAGTGGTGAAAGCCGTATTCATTTAGTTATATCTAGAATTTATATTATTAAATGTAACCTCTAGATTCTTTTGTGTGAAATTGTTGCTATGTATTCCTACAAGTGCTAAGCAGAGAGGGGGTCTGATGAAGGGTTTCAAAAATGTTTTTTAGGGGGGACTGTTAAAGATAAGATTCCAAAATCTACTAAAAAACATTATATGAAACTCTGATGTATACAAAATATCTATACTTATATTCTGTTATATGTTATGAATCTTGTTTTGCATATATCTGTTATATTGGATATCATTTAGTCATATATACCCTCACTTTAATATATATTATGAAAACCTTGATATATATATTAGATATCTGCACTCGTGTATATATATAAATATCCTGAAAGGATTAGTTGGAGCTGGTTATAAAAGTGGACTTTCAAATTGTTTACAAGGAGACAAGACAAAGGATTCAACATGACACCTCCCAAGAGAATATCCTGACGAATGAGGAGAATATCTGGTGGGGGGAACACTTAACCCCATAGGACAACATAATGAGACTTATCTATACCATGGGCCAGAGACTACTGTGATTGCTCAATTGCCTCAGGGCGACACCCTATTGGGACCTTCCTTTATACTGAATATATATATATTATGCTGGAATAATAAACACCTCTTTCTGCGCCATCTCTCTTCAAGAGAAGTTCAGTATCTGACTCTGTCTGTCCGACATCAAAGCTTCACGTATACACTTGAATAAGTTAATTTGGCAAGGGATAAGCAAAGGGTTGGGGTCCTTTGAACCTCACTTCCACAGAAGCATATTGCCGGAAGCTGCCAGATACAGCCTTGTTCTCCTCTGGTTCAGTCCTCTGTGCTCAGCTCCCAGCTTGTGTATTTGTTTCCTGTTGTGACCCCGGCCCATTTACTGACTACTCTTGTGTCTTCTGAGTTTGTATTTTCTCTATCCTTTTGGTTCTGACCCGGCTACCTGACTATTCTTCTTCCCATCTCACTCCACAGAACAGCAGGTAACTCCGTGGCCCAAGCCTAGGGGTCTCTGTGTAAGTCCAGATCCATGTAGAGGGGTTAAAGGGTGATGAGCAAAGTAATTTGTGTTTATGACGTAAATTTATGAAGTAATTTATGTCCTCCCTCTGTCTAAAACTGAATCTGTCCGAAACTGAACTACTCATATTTCCTCCCTCCACTAACCTATCTATGCCCGAAATTGCCATTTCCGTTTGTGGCTCAACCATTACTCCCCAGCAACAAGCCCGCTGTCTTGGGGTCATTTTTGACTCAGATCTTTCCTTCACTTCTCACATCAAATCACTCGCTCGTTCATGTCATCTACACCTCAAAAACCTCAAGAATCAGGACTTTTCTCACCTTTGACTCGGCAAAAACTCTTACTGCAGCTCTTATTCATTCTCGTCTGGACTACTGCAACTCTCTACTTATCGGGCTCCCTCTTACTAAACTCGCCCCTCTCCAATCAGTCCTTAACGCAGCAGCCAGGATCATATTCCTCGCCAACCGCTACACCGATGCCTCTTCCCTGTGCCAGTCATTGCATTGGTTACCCATCCAATATAGAGTTCAATTTAAACTTACCACGCATACCCACAAAGTGCTCCATGCTTCAGTACCCCCCTACATCAGTCTACCACCCTACACGTGGCCTCCGTTCTGCCAGTGACTTAAAACTAAAATCCTCCATAATCCGAACTTCCCACTCCCGTCTCCAAGATTTCTCGCGTGCTGCGCCAATTCTTTGAAATGCACTACCCAGGACAGTTCGATTAATTCCCAATACCCACAGTTTCAAGTGGACCCTAAAAACCCATTTCTTTAGAGTGGCGTATCGCCTCTACACACTATCTGTCCATCCCAGTTGTCCGCCCCAGTTTTCCCCCATATTAAAATCTTGTTCAAGTTCAGGTTCATACCAACCATGCACATAATAGCCTCGGTCAGGACTGTACACATACTGGCAGGCGACCAGTCCATGTATTATTATTTATCCTATTTAGTATATCAAGGCTGCATTATACAATATATGTACATTCTACCTTTTGTGTCTCCCCCATTTCCTCATAGACTGTAAGCTTGTGAGCAGGGCCCTCACTCCTTTCAATATGAGATATGCTTATTCTGTATTGTCTGTATAAATCCCCCCTAATATTTGTAAAGTGCGCGGAATATGTTGGCGCTATAAAAATAAAAAAAAATATTATTATTATTAATTTGTGAAATCTGTAAACGGGTTAGATAAGGCAAGCCTGTTCGTGGTGGCCATCTTTTGAGCTTCCAGGTGACCATGAACAGCGCCCCCCAATACATTGTGTCTGCAAACTATTCCAGCAAGATCTGCATTCCTAATAGCTAAATGGCGCTTCTTCCCTTCTTAACCTGCCATGTGCCCAGACAGTAGTGTACAACCATATATAGGGCATTGTCAGATTCAAAAGAAGTTGGAAAATAATTTGTAAGGTCCATTTGTTTCCTATTATCCTTTGTGAAGAATTCCAAAGTTATCACCACGTAAAGTGATTTGAAAAATGGGGCCTGTTTAGAAACACAAAACTGGCTGCGGGAAGGGGTTAAATCAGAGGATTACAAAGTCAAAAACAGTGACTATACACAATAAAAAATCTATTGAAATGATCAAACTCAACAGTCTTCATCAGAGAAAAATGAGTAACTAGTGGTGAAACCTCTCTGGGGTAATTAGAGTATGGGGCTCGGTGGCTCTTGGCAACCTAAACTATCGTAAGGGACAATATTTTCTGTCAGATGAGTGCCAAGAAGAAATATTAGACATTTAAAGTGAACTTTTTTAATATGGCAGAGCTGAGGTGTCTTAAATTTAGATCTCGGGCATTTGGAAGACGCAATGGAGATCTTTCTGAAAGACTACCAGGGAGTTACAGACTCACATAAGTGAGGCCGGCCGATCCAACCACAATGAAACTATCATACAGAATGAACTTGTAAAAAAAAGAAAGAATATAAAAACATGTAACATCCCCAACAACAACGTATGTATGAGGGGAGAAATCCAACACTAAACTGGAGTCACACTCATTTATGGTGGACCATTGGAGCAATAATGAGCCCTGACCAGAAGAGTAGAGAAAGTATTAGTGCCCCCATTTCAGGAGAGATTGTGCAGTAATCTGAATTTCTTAGGATTGAAAACATAATGGAATTTATGACGTGAAGTGAATCCACGAAACCAGGGCTCGAGCCATGCCACCACATCTCCTGCAGGCGTGAATAAATGTATATTACAGCCGTCAGCCACGCACAGCTTAGAGATATATCATGGCACAGGTGTAATGTTTTCTGTATAGTTTATCACTATCCTGTTTGAAGTTAGTTGGTTTTAAAATAAATTGAAAAGTCAGGATAAAGGGAAACTCTGCTGTTATTGTACAGGAATTCACACTTGGCCTCACTGCACATTTAATGTTGTAGAACATATAGTGAAGTTTGGCCAGAAAGACTCGACCTGGTCTTGTAGGGACCATATGAGGACATTCAGCAGCACAGAAGGGAGAGAAGGTAGATTCATTCAATAAGATATCAGGGTTCTAGGAAGCCAACAGCATCATTACCCTCCGCTTTCTCTTAGAGGCCCATCATGATATTTTTCTTCAAGTGATTTTCTAATTTGTCAGCACATTCTACGTACGCTGTCATTTGGTTTTGTAGTTTACAGACCTGGGCAGGTAACGGCCAGAGTCTTCTAATCCCAGGGGGTAGGTGGATCCTCCAGGTTGTAAGTTCTATAGAAAAGGGCTTTCACAATTTCCCAAAGTAAATTGAACATTTTCGGACGGAGGAGAATGTTATGCTCCAGCAGCAAAATGGTGATCACACGATTGTGATACGGCCGGACTACACCACCGATAAAGCAGCCACAGCCGGTGACTTAGAAGAATCTGACTTCTCTGCATTTAGTGGTTACTACTCACCTGGGTAGTCATATGTAGGAATCTCCTCTTTACACCGCTCATCACCCCTCACATATGTCTCTGTTGTATTAATATGGGTCAGATTTTCACCCTGAAACAAATATTATAAAAGTCAAAAACAGATGGAGAAGTCACATCTATGATCAGCTCTAATCCTGCCATCTCCACCGTTCTCATTACACAAGTATAAAACATATAATACTGGTGGATAAAACAAGACTGAACACAAGACCTTCACAGCTGTCTACACATCATAGGGGAGATCTCATGACACCTTCTCTCCATCTACCTGATGATCCTGAGGAACATTGGGATCTTCTTGTTTACAGTTCTGTGGAAGAAGAGGACGGGGACATCTCTGTGATGTTGTCCTCTTACTGGATAGACCTGGAGGAAACACATACAGGGACTGAATTCATTCTTTACATACAGATAATTATAGGCCGTGTGTATTTAGTCCTGTCTATTACCTGGTGATGTGAGGGGCTGGGGAACCTCCATCATGACGTCCTTGTACAGATCTTTGTGTCCTTCTAAATACTCCCACTACTCCATAGAGAAATAGACGGCGACATCCTGACATCTTATAGGAACCTGACACATACAATGATACCGTCATCCCCCCCGATCCCTTCATAGCGTTACTGTATAATGTCCCAGCATTCCCAGCAGTGTCACCTCTCCAGTCAGCAGCTCAATCATCTTGTAGGTAAGTTCTAGGATCTTCTGGTCATTGATGTCCTCATGTATTAGGGGGTGAGGTGGAGGCCTCGTGATTAATCTCTGGTTATGGAGAGACACATTAATAAATCTCACTACAGACATTTCCAGAGTCCTCACCTCTCCAGTTCTGTTCACCTGTTATTCCCGTATATAAGAATAATTAAATGTGATGTCATCAGAATCTCTCACCTCTCCAGTAAGCCGGAAGAGGATCTCTAGGGTGAGGTGTAATATCCTCTCCACCATCTTGCCTCTGTCCATATCCATCTTTGATGGGTAAATCAGGAAAATTTTGTTATACAGAAGATCTTCACTGAGAGGATCTGATATTGTAGTGACCTGAATGAGAAGAAGATAAGCCAATGAAACATCATAAAAATCCTGTGCAATAATACAGCTATTGGAGATAACGATGGGAAGCATATAAGGAGATTTATTATTTGACAGTATTTAGTTTTTTCTTTACATCTAGTAATAAAACCTATATATTTTAGGCCACAGACAACAAGCAGTTTCTTCCTTCGGAGTCTGCCGCTGAATACGTTTCTCATAGACTCACTGTCAGGGAAATATTGAGAAAATATTAACAATTTCTCCCAAACCCCTCTTCTTTCTCACCCCTCCCTTATCCACCATTTGGACCAAACCAACAGTTTCCATGCAATTTAACACACACAGCAGAAGTCACTTGTAGACAAATGCAGCACAAAAGGTACTACTGACCACTTAACATAGGAATGCATCTCCCCTTAGCACAGACCTGGGATAGGTTGACACCTTCCAGCAGGGGCAGAGATTGAAGGAAAACTCATTTAGGCTTCAAAGGGGTTTAACACAAACTCCAGGATGTCCAGAGCTGATACGAAATATGGAATATTGTAAGTTCCATAACTCCGCTAATAATGGGACCCATGTTTTTAGTGGCAGGGTCAGCCAAGGAACAATATGCTTATTTTTTCATAGCTGTGAGCCCCTCCGGGTAGCTGGGGTGCAAAAGTAACAAAATAACAGACCACAACTATGTCATGTGTGGTCTCTAAAGGAAGCTAAATTCATAATAGAAAAAGTTGTAGAGCCAGCCCCCTTAATGTCATCCCAGGTGCTGTGTGGGCAGGTCTCCCCTTAGGCATAAAAGAATCCAAGGAGGATGGATGAGTATTCATTGCCAGGGGGGTATAGAGACTATAATAAACGGATCTTGTTTGATAACAGTCAAATTCATAAGTGGGGCGCCCCCCTCCAGCTAAACGGAATTGTCTCTGCGATCTATTACGTAAGTCTTCTTTAATCCTGTTTATATTGTGTAACTGTATATTCTGTACTGTATTGTCCCCTTTGTAAAATCCTTGTATATTTTTCATAACACTGCCTTCCTTTTGGATTAAATATAAAATGTAATAGTCCTGTTTCTTTTGCTCTGTAATCGTTCCCTCCCCCGAAGCCATATACCCTACCAGACCGCAGGCGTCCGTTCAGGCCTGTATTATATTTCAAATCTGGACGGTGGTGGCAGCGAACAATAATAATTAGGTTATCGTGAAGCTGACAGTGACCGTACGGGGGCATATACACATATCCCTACAGAGTGACGACAATGGTGAGAGATTATGTGATCTCCCCGGTGTCGTCTCTTTGTGAGTTCATGACACCTTCCATAAAGCTAATTCTCGTCTCATTTTCCGACAATGGAATTGGAATTAGCAATACTGCAGGAGATATTCATTACAAGTGACATGAGAAATAACTACGTCATGATGAGGCAACATCTTCTACTACGGCTCTAAAACTATATTTGGCCAGAGTCCGTCACTGACTACTGCACCACTGGCCGTCTATATGAAAGTTTCCTGTCTTCCCCAGACTGTAATCTTCTATCAAGTTCGATCTCATGTCTGATTCACACACATAAGTTTGAGGCTTTTATAAAAGCTGTTTTGTTTGCACAAACACCGCAGACAGAAATGATTTGATACTGAAGTCTACATGTATAGTGTATTATGGGGTTTACTTCTGGCCTTAGGCTTTCCTATATTACAAGAAAAAAAAAAAAACAGAAAAAAAGCAGATATTAAAAAGTTTCAAAAGAAAACGGTCACCAACAATTCTTGTAAAAAAAAAAACATGCAAAAAGCAGAAGACACATTGTCATTTTTTAACATGTTAAACATTTGTGTTTGTTCTTATATGAATTCTTTTGGGCACCAGAACATAGATGTACATCACAGGGATGGCACAGTTGCGGCTGCAATAAAATCCCTGGCAGTTTAACCACTTGCTCCTGCAAAAAGCAAACATGGCATCTAAGAAGGTTTGACAGAGTTCGGCTGAATGCCCTTCCTCCCCCAAGTACTCGATAGTATGGGGCTGCCTAGTTCCTACTATACTTAAATGCCTAATAATGGTGTCTGGGCCTGCAATGTATGAAAGTCTATTAGGCCGGGCCAGAGGCGGCAATCAATAAATTACCTTTTAACGCCCCCAGACACATTAGACTAAAGCTGCATGAAAGCACTGATTTCGGGGGGGTTTGATAAACTATATAATGTTTTTGGGGGCCTCCCAACAGATAATGTCAGGGCAGAGAAGGATCTGGCATCCTGAATTTCAGAGGCTAAAATGTATGTTCTTCCTGTAGATAATCCTCGGCTAGAGGCAACTCTCATACAGACCACAGAAAAGCTGGAATATTTGTGTGTATGGGGGAGTCGGGGGAGATAACCGTCTGCCAAATGACCGATCAGTCAACACTTATCTCATGTGTATGGGGACGTTACTATTGCACAGGTAGTGATAACACACGGCACTACAGTAGTACAGTGCATCACCTGAGAAATCAGAGGCTTCTGTGTTGTATGATCGCACTAATGAGAGTTGTTTAAAAAAGTTTATAAAAAAGGTTAAAAAAAAGTTTTAAAGTGAAAATATCACAGTTTTAGCAAAAATAAATATTCATCACTATAGGGAAAACATGCATATAATGGGAAAATGGAGAGGGAGGTCAACTCACTGTTTATTCAATGCACTTTGTCTGAAGATCACCGCATGGAGCCGCCCTGGTCAGGGACATTTCAAGGTTCAAGTAGAGCAAGGAGGATAGATGGATTCTCCAGCATTGTCTATATTGTTAAAACCTCACATTTAGGCTGTGTGCCCACGATGCGTTTTTCAAGCGTTTATGCTGCAGAATTTCCGCAGCGTAAACGCTTGAGAAACACTTGGTAAACCTTCCCCCATGGTCTCCAATGCAAATCTGCACTTTCAATGCCCATGCTGCGTATTTTTCCGCAGCGTTTATGCTGCGCTCAAAAATACGCAGCATGTCCATTAATTTTGCGGACACGCAGCGTAATCGCCGCCATTGACTTGCAATAGAACGCGCCAATACCGCAAGACTGCATCTGTACTTGCGTAATTGGCGCGTTTTAATGTTCGGATGGTACCCGGATGTAGAGGAGAGGAGACTCTCCTCCAGACTCAGGTACCATAGAATCTGTAAATAAAAGAATTTAAAATAAAAAATAAAGATTATACTCACCTTCCGATGTCATCCCGGTGTTTTGTCCATGCCGTCCGGTCTCTTGCAATGTTCGCGCTGTTGTGAAGGAACTGCCATGACGTCACTGAGTCATGTGACCCATCACATGGCTCAATGATGTCACCGCAGGTCCTTCACAACAGCGCGAGCATTGCAAGAGACCGGACGCAGCAGAGATGACATCGGGAAGACATCGGAAGGTGAGCATAATCTTTTTTTTTTATTTTTTACCATTCTTATTCTTTTTTTTAACTAGATTTATATAGTGTGACCAACTTGTCAAGCACTTTTCCAGGTGATGCTCAAAATCGCTTGGAAAACTGCTTGAAAAAACGCATGCGAAAAAGCTGAAAAAACGCATGTAAATCTGCATGTGTTTTCTTCTGCCAGAGAGAGGCAAAAACGCTCTGGATCAAATCTGCTACGTGGGCACATAGCCTTATTGTGAGTTCATAAAAACCGTTGTGATGGCATACCACCAAGTGCCCACATACCAAACCAATGCTTATTCCTGATTTACAACATGTGAGTCTCTGTGATACTTTTATATCCTTCCCTTTCCAACGCCTGGGTGTCCATTGATTACCGAGTACTTCTCAGACAATTTAACCCTGTATTGTATGGAAGAAAAAGATATACACAAATACAACTCATGCATGAGATATTCAATAAAATCACTGGAAATCAAAGACAAATACAATCAATTGTACTGTAATATTAATCCTGTCTGATGTTCATTCCCTGTGGGGCTCTAGTGTGTAATTTAAATATCCAATATGACTTTCTATTTAAGATTTTTCTTTTCATATCTCCACCTCTTAATGGTTTATAAGACTTTTCTATTCCTAATATCTGAAGGATCTGATATCCCCTTTATGATTTTGTAAAAAGTGTCTTGAAACCACAGATTGGTTTAATGTTGTGGGATTGATTGCATCAGATAAATGTCTTCTAATACATTTTTTTAGTGGATCAGACGTCCATCCCACATATTGTAGTTAACTCTCTATACACTCTATTAAATAGATGACCCCTATAGTGGTAGAATTGATGAAATTGTGTATTGCAAATCGCTGTCCTGTTAGGTTTTCTTCAAATGTGTTGGTTTTATTAACATAGTTGCATGCTTTACAGGGTGTATGTCCACATTATATTATATTATATATATATATATATATATATATATATATATATATATATATATATATATATATATATATATATATATATATATATATTCTTTATTTTTATATAGCGCCAACATATTCCGCAGAGCTTTACATACATTATCATCGCTGTCCCCATTGGGGCTCACAATCTAAATTAAAAAAAAACCTAACCAAGGATAACCAAGTCACATTGCGTTTGATATTTGTTTCTTGAAAAAAACTCAGTGAAAGTTTTCCGCCGAGTGTAGAAGACTTTTTGGATACAAAACTCAAACAAAATATGCAAAAGAATTTACAAAGTCTGGAGGATGGATCTCAGACATCAAAAAAACTAAGTTTGAAAGAGATATCAAAGACTACGAGTCAAATTCAATTTACACATGGAAATGAAACAAACCAAGAGCTACTGTTCTGAAATACAGATCACACAACAAATTCAAAGGAAATAGAGGAGAGCGGAGGTCAGCTTCACAAATCCTAATGTGTCCATGGGTTCCTCTAATTATAATTCTCTGAGGACTTATCTGATGTATCAGTGGGATCAACTAAACACAGAAGGAACAAAAATAAATTCTCAAGTACTCCCCACAATTCAGCACAAAACAACGGGCGGGCAGAAAGCTCAAACGTGCCCGGACATGTGCGTTCCATGCCGAAGGGCATCACAGTCTACTATCTTCGAATGCTCATGTCCGGAAGCAAGCGTTCCACACCGAAGCGCATAATGGTATTGGATTGCATTCCACCAACATAGGATTTTTCTATCTCTGAGATCAGCGTCATGGGAGACTAAAAACAAGTATTGCACATCCTCCCATCATGCAATAGGCATGTAGATCTACTTTATCACTACATAAAATATGGGATGATGGCCCACAGTATATTCCTAAATGGTCAAATTTAACCTCTATTGCACAACTAGAGATACACAAGGAACACCACACTTGTTAATTAATAAATAGTGTAAGTGGGATATAACTGATAAGAAATAATTCTGATATAGAAGCTCAGATATCTCGATGAAGTACAACAATATGTGAACCCCATTCACAGGGAACTGAGTAGCAATGGGTAGAGTATAAAATCCAAAAATGTAATCCAGAATGGGGCTGTATTCACACAAAACAGGCATAGGAAATTTGCTCATTCAGTCCCTTAGGCTGTGTGCCCACGTAGCATTTTTCAAGCGTATATGCTGCGGAATTTCCGCAGCGTAAACGCTTGAAAAACGCATGTATATCCGCACCCCATGGTCCCCAATGGCATTCCGCAATGTCAATGCCCATGCTGCGGATTTTTCCGCAGCGTATATGCTACGGTCAAAAATCCGCAGCATGTTCATTAATTTTGCGGAAGCGCAGCGGAATCAATGTGCGGATGGTACCCAAGTCTGGAGGAGAGGAGACTCTCATCCAGACCTGGGTACCAAAGAACCTGTAAAAAAAAGAATAAAATAAAGTTTATACTTATCTTCTGATGTTTTCCCTCCGTCGCGCTGTTGTCTGAAGGACCTGCCACGTCATTGAGTCATGTGACCCACCACATGACTCAATGACGTCACCGCAGGTCCTGCACACAACAGCGTGAGCCGCTCAAGCCTCCGGACGGGGCAGAGAATGCATCAGAAGGTGAGTATAAAGTTTATTTTTTTATTTTTTACCATTCTGAACAAGTTGTCAAGCACTTTTCCAAGTGATGCTTGGAGAAGTGCTTGATAACCCGCATGCGGAAATGCATGCAAAGACGCCTCACAAACGCTTCTACCTGGCGGGAAAACCGCATGTAATATCCGCATGCGATTTTCTCGCCAGGGAGAAGCGTAAAAAATATGCTTCAGGTCCGCAACGTGGGCACATAGCCTTAGGGGCTCGTAAATCCAGTCTAACAATCCACTCACTTTCCTTTTTGAGGATACATCTATTGTGATCACCTCCTCTCACATTGGGTTTAACCATCTCAATGATACAAAAGGAGATGTCTCCAGTTTGATCTCAATGTACACTGTTCATATGTCTCGCTAATGGGGTGTCCCAACCATGGCGTATACTGCCCAAATGCTCCCCCACCCTCCTCCTAGACTCCCTATTGATCTTGCCTACATAATCTAGGGGCAGGTGTGATCATATATACTAGTCCTGAGGATTTACAGTTTGAATAATCCCTAGAAAAAGATTTTAAGCATGGAGGAACTCAAGAAAGATTTACATGGTCTCATCCAATTAAATGGACAATGTTCTCTAAATCTAAAGAAACGGTAGATTCCTCTATCTAGCCAAGTCCCCTTGGGTGCAGGTTTTTTATAGAAATTGTCAGGGTTCCACAGTGACGACACCAGGGAGATCACACAATATCTCAGTGTTGCCGTTACTCTGTCCGGATTTCGTCAGGGAGTGGCGAGCATACGATCCCGACTACCCACTACGTAGGTATCGGCAAGCGACCACTGAGCGCATGGCATCACACCTCCAGATTCCAACGCATGGAATGTGTGTCTACGCCCCCGTACAGTCACTGTCAGCTTCACGATAGGGTCCTTAAGGGGTTAATTGGGCTGGGATTTTCCGTTTTTGCATTTTCGCTTTTTGCTTCCCTTGTTCCCAGAGCCATAGCGTTTTTATTTTTAATATGGTCATGTGAGGGCTTATTTTTTGCGGGATGAGTTGTACTTTTGAACGACATTACTGGTTTTACCATATCGTGTACGGGAATACAGGAAAAAAATCCAAACGCAATGAAATTGGAAAAAAAGTGCAATACCACAGATGTTTTTTTTTTTTTTTTTTACCACGTTCACTGAATGCTAAAACTGACCTGCCCTTCTTATTCTCCAGGTCATTACAAGTTCGTAGACACCAAACATGTATAGGTTCTTTTTTTTTTAAGTGGTGAAAAAAAATCCAAAGTTTGCTAAAAAAAAAAAAAAGGCACCATTTTCCAAGACTTGTAGTGTCTCCATTTTTCGGGATCTGGGGCCGGGTGAGGGTTGATTTTTTGCGCACCGAGCTGACGTTTTTATTAGTACCATTTTGGAGTAGATCTGATGTTTCCATCGCCCGTTATTGCATTTTATTGCAATGTTGCGGCGACCAAAAAACGTAATTCTGGCGTTTAGAATTTTTTTCTCGTTACGCCGTTTACCGTTCGGATCAATTCTTTTTTTATATTGATAGATCGGGCGATTCTGAACACGGCAATACCAAATATGTGCATGTGGGTTGGTTTTTTTATTATTTTATTTTGATTGTGGCGAAAGGGAGGTGATTTAAACTTTTATATTTTTTTAATATTTTTAAAAACTTTTTTTTTTTTTTTTTTACACTTTTTGCTTGCTTCTATAGTCTCCATAGGAGACTAGAAGCAGCAACTGTCCGATCGCCTCTGCTACATAGAGGTGATGAGCAGATCACCTCTATGTAGCAGAAATGCTCCTGTGCTATGAGCGCCGACCACTAGGTGGCTCTCATAGTGATAATTACATGACAACCACTGGGGTCTGCTGCAGACCAAGGGTTGTCATGCCCACCCATCATGTGACGGGGTCACCGATGGGCTTTAAGAATCAGCTGACATGTGCTCGGTTGAATGCAGGCTCACAGCCGGAGCCCTAACTGGACTGGGGGTGATGGCCTGGGGCATTCTAATACGCCTCAGGCTTTCAAGGGGTTAATATAAATTGTTGCCACCGCCGTCCAGATTTGAAATATAATACAGGCCTGGGCGGACGCCTGCGTTCTAATAGCGTATGGCTTCGGGGGAGGGAACAATTACATCAAAAAAGAAAAAGAATTATTACATTTTATATTTAATCCAAAAGGGAGGCAGTATTATGAAAAATATACAAGATTTTACAAAAGTGGACAATACAATACATAAGTAGTTACACAAAATAAACAGGATTAAAGAAGACTTACTATAATGATCGCTGAGACAATTCAATATAGGTGAAGGGGAGACACTAAGCTTGATTTGACTGTTATCGAGCAAGATCCGTTGCTATAATAAATATATACTCCCGCAATGAATACTACTCCAACCTCAGCAGATTCTTTTATGCTGAAGTGAAAGACCGGCCCACACACCCCCTGGGATGACATTACGGGGGCTGGTCTCCAGCCTTCATATCTTTATTAGATATCTGTTTTTTGTGATAACTTATTGTGGGTTGATCGTAGAGGCCCGAAAGTGATACAATTTTTTCCGTTATGATTTTACCTTTCTCAAGAGACCTCACACGGTATAGCTGCGATCTGTTATTTTGGGACTTTTGCGCCACAGCCCCCCAGAGGGACCTACAGAGACAGGAAAATATCCATATCATTCCCAAGCTGACCCTGTCACTAAAAATATGGGTCCCTTCATTTTGAGAATTATGAAACTTTAGTTATTTCGAAGATTCTGCAGTCTTTGTTAAACCCCTTTTGAGCCTAAACGAGTCATTTCCTCTTTCCTTCCATCTCTGCCCCTATGCTGGAAGGTGTCAATCTATCCCAGGTCTGTGCTAAGAGGAGATGCATTTGTATGTTAAGTAGAATAGGTTACTGAACTTCTTGTACTGTTTTTTGCATACCAACAGCTGGAGTGTCAGCTCTCCTCTGGTGACAAATGGTGGATAAGGGAGGGATGAAGAGGGGTTTCAGGGACAGAGAGAAATTGTTAATACTTTCTCAATATTTCCCTGACAGTAACTATGCACTAAATGGTCCCTAATTGTCTGACCGTTTCTGAAAGTTATTGTGGGAGTAGATCCCACAGGACCCTCAGGTCCGGATCAGCCACAAGTATATCCCAGTGTTTTCTGAGGATATGAAAGATACAGTCACTCTGGTGGTTGTAAGTTTTTCTTACTCGTGTTGTCCAATCTTTTTCTTGGTCTCTAGGTTAGGTGTGGAGGAGTGTCTGTCTCTCCCATTTTTCTGCAAACGATGATGTGGAATCCAAAATGTACCATGAGTACCCTATTTCCCTGAATCTGATGGTCAGGTCTATTGCCAGTATATTAAAATCTGTGACATTAGAGCAGTACCCAACTGTAAAAACTGGCCCTTGGGTATTCTTTTTATGAGGATGGGGTGGTTGCTATCCCACTTCAATAGTTTATTAGTGCTTGAAGGTTTATGATAGATGAGTGTTCCTAGGGTCCCATTGCAATCCTTCTTGATTAGTACATCCAGGAAAGGCAGCTGGTAATAATTAAACTCTGATATAAATCTAAGGCCCACTCTATGGATATTGAGTTCTCTGACAAATTCAAAAGATTGTTCACTCGTCCCTGACCAGATGATAAAAATGTAGTCAATATATCTATATCATACCCCAATATATGGATGCCACCACTTATGATCATCCCTGAATATTGTAGTTTCCTCCTACCAGCTCAGGAATACTTTAGCATGTGAGGGTGCACAGGGGCTCCCCATCGCAGTACCCCTGAGATGGTGGAAGTACTTCCTGTCAAAAAGAAAGAAGTTATGAGTAATAGCGAATTTTAGAAGATCCTCCATGAAGTCATTATGTCTGCTACACTCTATTGATCTCGATTTCAGGAAATATCTTACTCCTCTGATACCATCCTCATGCGGTATATTACTGTACAAAGCCTCGATATCTAGTAAGGCCTGCTCCCCTACATGCATGTATACAGGCTCGAGGGTATACATGTAGGGGAGCAGGCAGAGGGAAAACCAACTCCAGAGGGATTATTCGAACTACAGGACCTCAGGCGCTACTGGGGGAACATTATCCTGTGTGGGGGGCTTCATACATACTGCATAAGGGGCATAATGGGGGCATTACACTGTGTGGGGCATCATACATCCTGCATAAGGGGCATAATGGGGGCATTACACTGTGTGGGGGCATCATACATCCTGCATAAGGGGCATAATGGGGGCATTACACTGTGTGGGGGGCATCATACATCCTGCATAAGAGGCATAATGGGGGCATTACACTGTGTGGGGCATCATACATCCTGTATAAGGGGCATTACACTGTGCGGGGGCATCATACATCCTGCATAAGGGGCATAATGGGGGCATTACACTGTGGGGGGCATCATACATCCTGTATAAGGGGCATAATGGGGTCATTACACTGTGGGGCATCATACATACTGCATAAGGGGCATTACACTGTGTGGGGGCATCATACATACTGCATAAGGGGCATTACACTGTGTGGGGGCATCATACATCCTGCATAAGAGGCATAATGGGGGCATTACACTGTGTGGGGCATCATACATCCTGTATAAGGGGCATTACACTGTGCGGGGGCATCATACATCCTGCATAAGGGGCATAATGGGGGCATTACACTGTGGGGGGCATCATACATCCTGTATAAGGGGCATAATGGGGTCATTACACTGTGGGGCATCATACATACTGCATAAGGGGCATTACACTGTGTGGGGGCATCATACATACTGCATAAGGGGCATTACACTGTGTGGGGGGCATCATACATCCTGCATAAGAGGCATAATGGGGGCATTACACTGTGTGGGGCATCATACATCCTGTATAAGGGGCATTACACTGTGCGGGGGCATCATACATCCTGCATAAGGGGCATAATGGGGGCATTACACTGTGGGGGGCATCATACATCCTGTATAAGGGGCATAATGGGGTCATTACACTGTGGGGCATCATACATACTGCATAAGGGGCATTACACTGTGTGGGGCATCATACATACTGCATAAGGGGCATTACACTGTGTGGGGGCATCATACATCCTGCATAAGGGGCATAATGGGGGCATTACACTGTGTGGGGGCATCATACATCCTGCATAAGGGGCATAATGGAGGCATTACACTGTGTGGGGGGCATCATACATCCTGCATAAGAGGCATAATGGGGTCATTACACTGTGGGGGGCATCATACATCCTGCATAAGGGGCATAATGGGGGCATTACACTGTGGGGGGCATCATACATCCTGTATAAGGGGCATAATGGGGGCATTACACTGTGGGGGGCATCATACATCCTGTATAAGGGGCATAATGGGGTCATTACACTGTGGGGCATCATACAAACTGCATAAGGGGCATTACACTGTGTGGGGGCATCATACATACTGCATAAGGGGCATAATGGGGGCATTACACTGTGTGGGGGCATCATACATCTTGCATAAGGGGCATAATGGGGGCATTACACTGTGGGGGGCAGTAAAGGGGCCCTGTACTATGAGAACAATACGTTTCCTCCCTTCCTGTCTCCATAGTTGGGTCGTATGTATCTATTACAGGAAACAGAACAAAAACCTTATGATTCTTATAAAGGGGCAACACAAGACCCCAAAAGAGTCTCCATAGTGCTGAAAGGGTTAATGCCCCCTGCGCCCAGTAATGGGGTCTCCACATACCTCCACCTGCAGAGCCGCCACCACATATATGGCTGCTCTGTGCGCACAGGAGCTGTGATGAGGTCACAGGAGGGGAGGAGTCAGGGGTCACATGATCAGGGGCCTCAGTGGATGCAGGACTCTGCTGTGCTGGTTGTCATGGTGCTGGATGAGCTGAAGTTTATGTGTGGGGTCAGGAGGGGTTTACAGTGTGGATGTAGCAGAGCCGTGTGTGTACGAGGTGTACGGAGCGGAGCCGCGCGTGTACGAGGTGTACGGAGCAGAGCCGTGTGTGTACGAGGTGTACGGAGCAGAGCCGCGTGTGTACGAGGTGTATGGAGCGGAGGCGCGTGTGTACGAGGTGTACGGAGCGGAGCCGTGTGTACGAGGTGTACGGAGCGGAGCCGCGCGTGTGCGAGGTGTACAGAGCGGAGCCGCGCGTGTACGAGGTGTACGGAGCGGAGCCGCGCGTGTACGGGGTGTACGGAGCGGAGCCGCGCGTGTACGAGGTGTACGGAGCGGAGCCGCGTGTGTACGAGGTGTACGGAGCGGAGCCGCGCGTGTGCGAGGTGTACGGAGCGGAGCCGCGCGTGTACGAGGTGTACGGAGCGGAGCCGCGCGTGTATGAGGTGTACGGAGCGGAGCCGCGCGTGTACGAGGGGTACGGAGCGGAGCCGCGCGTGTACGAGGGGTACGGAGCGGAGCCGCGCGTGTACGAGGGGTACGGAGCGGAGCCGCGCGTGTACGAGGGGTACGGAGCGGAGCCGCGCGTGTACGAGGGGAACGGAGCCGCGCGTGTACGAGGGGAACGGAGCCGCGCGTGTACGAGGGGAACGGAGCCGCGCGTGTACGAGGGGTACGGAGCGGAGCCGCGCGTGTACGAGGCGTATGGAGCGGAGCCGCGCGTGTACGAGGCGTACGGAGCGGAGATGAGGGGCTTATTTCAATTTGATTTGCACCATGACGGGTGATGAGTGGGAATCGATGTCTTTATCGTCTGAGGGTTTACTTGATAATCTCGTCCTCCCATTTGGATTCTCCAATGCACCAACAGGATTTCACAACTCTCTGAATGATATTTCTCTGATTACTTTGGGAGATTTCTTGTGATTTTCCTTGTTATAGAATTCTCTCTCCTGATTTGGATTCTCACCAGGAACATGTCCGTGTAATATTTCAAAGGTTGAGGGAGAATTCTTTCTTTGTTTGATGAAATTGAGAAAGGTTTTTTTTTTTCTGTTCAGGAAGTTTCATTCTCGGGTCATTTTATTGGCTGATGGGTTTACGATGGATCCTGGGAAGGTGAAAGCCATAATAGATTGGTTCCAACCTAGTGACCTGAACGCATTGTAAGGTTTTATAGGATTCACCAACTATTATAGGAAATTCATTAGGGGTTTTTCTCAGATTGCTGAACCTCTTACTGACCTCACATGTAAGGGGGCGGATCTCAAGGTTTGGCCACCGGATGCTATGAGGGCTTTTGAAAAATTGAAGGAGTGTTTTATGTCTGCTCCTGTTCTAATCCAACCCCATCTCCAAGAACCATTCATTGTGGAGGTAGATGCTTCATGGGTCGGGGTAGAGGCCATTTTCTCTCAGGGTTCCAAAGCTCTGACCAATTTGCAGCCATGTACATTATTCTCAAGAAAATTTTCGTCTGCTGAAAGAAATTATGCTGTTAAGAATTATGAGTAACTCGTTGTTAAATCAGCCTTTAACCCCTTTACCACTGAAGATAGTTTGCACATTAATGATCAGGCCAATTTTTACAATTCTGACCACTGTCACTTTATGAGGTAACTACTAGTGTTGAGCGAGCACTAAAATGCTCGGGTGCTCGAAGCTCGGGCCGAGCTCGCCGTGATACTCGGGTGCTCGACCCGAGCAACGAGCCCAATGTTAGTCTATGGGAGACTCGAGCATTTTTGCGGTGGCACCCCCGGCAGTCTTTTAAAAGCCTAACAAGTGCCCAAAACGATAGTGACAGTGCTCAAATGACATGGGGACAGCATGGGGATCGCCCCAGAAAGCATTTCTGACCCCCAGGTCACTGCTGTCAACAACGTGGTCAGAGGTATTAAGCCACTTTTACAAGCTCACAATAAAACGTTCAAAAACGAAAGTGAAACTTTTTTCCTGTGAAATATGTTAAGGAACATCCTTTCCAGGGTAAAGACTTGTGTATAAGTTAAAATAAATGACCAAAAACAAAAATACTCCTCCACACCTTCGGCTATGTTCACAAGTAGCATTTTTTATGCGTTTTTGCACTTTTGTATTGCTTTCAACTATGACAAATGCATTCACCGTGAAATGTCATTTTAACATTTTACAACCTTATCTGGCCATGTGCTGTGTGACACATGCATAAAGTGCTGAAAAGACAAGGGAACAGCATGGGGAAGACCCCTGGAAGCATCTCTGACTCCCAGGTCGCTGTCTAAAAGTGTGCCCATCATAAGTGATCCTTACCGCATCAGAAGATGCAGACTTGCAACTATCCCCATGCAAGTTCTAGTCCCAGGGCAGTGTTCAATTGTACCTCCCCCATTCCTTGCAATACAAGCTCAAGTATGCAGCCTGCCACCCACCCACCCCCAGGCTGCAATAACATACTGCTTGCTTGAACTTGAAATTGGGCCTTTTAGGCATGTGGAGGCGGAATCTGGCCAACACGTCATGGCTGTGTTGGCGGCCTGGAATCCATACTCAGTCCCCAGCCGCCCGGGTGTCCATACTCGGTCCCCAGCCGCCCCGCGGCCGGGTGTCCACACTCGGTCCCCAGCCGCCCCGCGGCCGGGTGTCCACACTCGGTCCCCAGCCGCCCCTATTTCTCCTTGGAACATCCCCCCACACACTTTTCTTAGCCTGGCCTGCTTTAGGCAGCATTGGACGAGCCCACCAGAGAACCAGACTCCTCCGGTGGGCCCTGACTTCTCCATCGGTGGAGTTGAGAGTGCCAAGGTGAGGAGCATGATGATGATGACAGAAGTTAGCATCTGCTATGTTTTAATGCAAGTGTAAGTGTGCAGCCTGCCACCCACCCACCCCCAGACTGCAATTCCATACTGCTAGCTTGCACTTGAAATGGGGCCTTTTAGTTTGGAGGAGGCCGAAGCTGGCCACTACCTCATGGCTGCTTCGGCAGCGAGGTATCCATACTCAGTCCCCAGCCGCCCATATTTGTCCTGGTGTGACTTATAGATAAGATTAAGCGCGTATACCAAAACATTACCTGTGCCCTCCCCAGTGCATTTAGTGGGAAGGAGAGCCTATTCCGCTGTAGTGTGTGCATGCCAAACCCCTGTTCATGGTACATGCGAAGATGCCTCCCACCTTGCACCTGTCGTTGCTGACTTGCAACTATCCCCATTCAAGTCCTTGTCCCAGGGCAGTGTTCAATTGTACCTCTCCCATTCCTTGCAATGCAAGCGCAAGTATGCAGCCTGCCACCCAATCACCCACCCCCAGGCTGCAATACCATACTGCTTGCTTGCACTTTAAATTGGGCCTTTTAGGCATGTGGAGGCGGAATCTGGCCACCACGCCATGGCTGTGTCGGCGGCCTGGTATCCATACTCAGTCCCCAGCCGCCTGGTGGCCGGGTGTCCCCGCTTGCTCCCCAGCCTCCAGGGGGTGGCCGGGTGGCCATACTCGGTCCCCAGCCATCCCTATTTGTCCCGGTAACCTTTCCCACACTTTTCTTAGCCTGGCCTGCTTTAGGGCAGCATTGGCCGAGTCCACCGGACTATCAGACTCCTCCGGGGGGCCCTGGCTTCTCCATCAGGGGAGTTGAGAGTGCCAAGGTGAGGAGCATGATGAGGATGATAGAAGTTAGCATCTGCTTTGTTTTGTTGTAATGCAAGCGCATGTATGTAGTAGCGGCTAGGCCTGAGGTGGTCAGCGTTTTGGCGCATATCCTACCTCCTCCGAGGATTGCTGGATGTTTTCCTGCTACTATCCAAGTTCTATGACTCCCGTTAAAACAAAGCTTCAGGTGATAAATGATGGATGAGGTAGTGGCAAAGGAGAAAGAGCAGGAGGAACAGGGACCATTCACATCAATATCAGGCCAGTCAACCAGATATGTCTTGTAGGATATGTTTCTGTAACAAAAGGAGCGGTTCAGCTACACAGTTATAGGGCATACAGTGAGTGCAATGCCTACCAAAAATTTCGAGCCACTCCAATGCCCCTTGGAAATGACATGGAGGTCAGAGGGCGTTAACTAAACCTTTTTTTCCATTTATAGCAACTGGGTCTCCCGTGCACTGTTGGCCTAAGCAGTGAATGGAAGGCTTTCCAAAAATTATGAGGAACTGCAATGCCCCTTACAAGAGCCATGTGTGGCACCCCAGGGGTCTGGTCACCACAGTAATAGAGATATTACGTCAGAGAGCAAGTGGGAGGTTTCCTGGTCAGGATCCCTTAAACATGCAACATCCTCCTGCCCCAATCCTGGGAGGGGAGAATTCTGTCCTTATAAACTGGATCTGGGGTGGGGTTGAGTGAGTCAGAGAACAGTCAGAGTCAGAGTGAGAGCAAGGGAAAGTAACAGCAAGGAGCTCTGTAGGAGCTAAAGACCAGGGGCTGGAAGCTGAGCAGAGCTCGCCCTGGCAGAAGACAATAGGAACCAGACACAGGAGTCCGAAGCTGTGAGGACTTATATATCCAGCAGCAGAAACCAGCCGGCAGGGGATTTCAGGTCCTCTGGCCATAGAAGCCCGGAGGCGCAGTCACAAGCAAGGGACCAGCACCGCCGTCGTGGAGCGGAGGCTAACAGAAGGCCCCAAGTCACCAGCCATACGGGTGAGCACTACACGGTACACTCAGGGACGTGGGCTACTTCTACCCGCTTACAGCAAGGTAGCCAGGAAGAGTGCAGACAGACGGGGAGGCCTACAACTCCACCTGGCCAGGGGAACTCCTGCTTGCTCACAGACTGACCAGGCCTCTTATGCTAGCCAGTACTCCCGGGAGGGTCTACCTTATAATCATCAGTAAAGACCCTGAACTGCACTGCAAAGACTCTGAGTCATTCCTGCTGCGCTCGTGCACCATCACCCCCATCATCCACACTCACTGCCCTGAGGCTATACTCCTCCCGAGGGGAGTTATCCCATTCTATGCTGCGCACACAACACCAGCCTCAGCGGTCTGCCTCGCAGCGGTGGTACTCCCTGACCGCAATCCACGGGTGGCGCAGTCGGACAATTAACCTCAAAACCTAAGAAAGACTGCCACTGGTTTGACCAGCCTGAGCCACGGGACCGGGTCACCGCCACGGAGACTACAGACCCCAGAGACCCGGCACCGGGTATCCCACACACGTGTACACACGGCCCAGGGGGCGCATCACATGCAGCATATTACAAACATAAGTCCCATTATTGGGAAGTGGGTGTCCCATGGTATTTGCTTATGCTTTCCAAGCAAAAGTTGCCAAAAATTAGGACGGAGCAACTTGCAATGCCCCTTACAAGAGCCATGCAGTACAGCATATTACAAACATAAGTCCCATTATTGGGGAGTGGGTGTCCCATAGTATTTGCTTATGCTTTCCCAGCAAAAGCTGCCAAAAATTAGGACGGAGGAACTTGCAATGCTGGCACCCTGGTGGTATAGTGGTGGTGGAGGCTGAGGATAAGGAGAAGAAGATTAAACAGCCGAAACGAGGAAGCGTATACCCATGTGTGGGTGTGAAGTGGTGCATGTGAATACACCTCCCGAAATAACACAGTGGATTTGACTTTATGTTACTCTGCTGTCATTTGGTGGTGATGAGAAGTCTGGCCCAATCCAGCCCTTGTTCATTTTGATAAGGGTCAGCTTGTCAGCATTGTCAGTTGACAGGCGAGTGCGCTTATCAGTTATAATTCCCCCAGCGGCACTAAAAACACGCTCCGATAACACGCTAGCGGCAGGGCAGGCCAGGACCTCCAAGGCGTACAGAGAGAGTTCATTCCAAGTGTCCAGCTTGGATACCCAATAATTAAAAGGCACAGAGGAATCACGGAGGACGCTGGTACGATCGGCAAGGTACTCCCTCACCTTCTTTTGAAACTTTCCACTCCTTGTGAGAGTACCCCACGCCTCAGGGCCTGTAAGCTGGGCGGGTGTCAGAAAACTGTCCCAGAACGTTGACAGTGTTCCCCTGCCTCTGCTGGATTGGTGTTGCTTCTCTCTCGCCTGTACGCCTTGGTTGGGCAACGAACTGTGACCTCTGCCGCTAGCGTGTTCAGATGGGAATTTTTTTAAGAGTTCTGCAGCAAGGGCCTTCTGGTATTGCCCCATTTTTGTAGACCTCTCCACCTCAGGAATAAGAAAGTGAAAGTTCTCCTTGTAGCGGGGGTCTACAAGTGTCACCAACCAGTAATGACTGTCACCCAACATTTTGACAACGCGAGGGTCACGGTTAAGGCAGCGTAACATAAAATCAGCCATGCGTGCCAGACTGGTAACGGGCAAGATTTCCGTGTCCTCACCAAGATGACGACTGACCATGCTCTCCTCCTCCCCCCTGTCCTCAGGCCACCCACGCTGAACCGACGGTATGACACTTGTACAGGTACTACCGTCTACAACGCATGATAGCAGCTCCTGTTCTTCCTCCTCCTCCTCCTCTCCCTCATTGTCCCCCAATGCACGTTGGGATGAGATGAGGCTGGGCTGTATGTAATCGCCCGCTACGGCTCCTTGATCCATCTCATCATACTCTGGCTGCAATGCCTCCTCTTTAATTGTCTGCAGAGAGCGTTGCAAAAGACAGACAAGTGGGATGCTGACACTAATGATGGCGTCATCGCCACTCACCATCTTGGTGGCCTCCTCAAAGTTTGTCAGGATGGTACATATGTCAGACATCCAGGTCCACTCCTGAGGTCTTATGTGTGGAGTCTGACCTGAATATCGACGGCCTTGTTGCAGCTGGTACTCCAAAACTGCTCTCTTCTGCTCACAAATCCTTTGCAACATGTGGAGGGTAGAGTTCCAACGTGTGGGGACATCACACACCAGTCGGTGTGCCGGAAGCTGCAAACGCTGCTGCAACACAGCAAGGGCGGCGGAAGCTGTAGCCGACTTGCGAAAATGAGCTGACAGGCGGCGTACTTTCACGAGCAGATCTGGCAACTCGGGGTACGATTTAAGAAACCGCTGAACCACGAGGTTAAGCACATGAGCCAGGCATGGTACGTGTGTGATCTCACCTCGCCTCAGAGCCACCACCAGGTTACGGCCATTGTCACACACGACCATGCCGGGATGTAGGTTCAGCGGTCTCAGCCACAGATCTGCCTGCTCTTTCACAGCTGTCCACAACTCACAAGCAGTGTGAGGTTTATCACCTAAGCTTATGAGTTTCAGCACAGCCTGTTGCCGCTTGGCGGAGGCAGTACTGCAATGCTTCCAGCTTGTAACTGATGTGGTGATATCTGAGATGGAGGCTGAACATGAGGAGAAGGAGGAGGAGGAGGAGGATGCACAGGAGCTGTACACTGTGGGGGCAACTCTCACTGACATAGGGCCCGCAATCCTCGGTGTGGGGAGGATGTGTTCCGTCCCAAGGTCCGACTGGGTCCCGGCTTCCACTATGTTTACCCAGTGTGCCGTCAGAGAGATGTACCGTCCCTGGCCACAAGCACTTGTTCACGTGTCCGTTGTCAGGTGGACTCTCCCAGTAACTGCGTTGTTGAGGGCACGGCAGATGCTTTGGGACACGTGCTTGTGTAGTGCGGGGATGGCACACCGGACAAAATAGTGTCGGCTGGGGACCGAGTACCAAGGGACGGCCACCGCCATAAGATTGCGGAAGGATTCCGTCTCCACCAGCCTAAAAGGCAGCATTTCCAATGCAAGCAGTCGTGAAATGTGCGAATTTAGGACTGTGGCCTGTGGGGCGTTAGCTGCGAATTTCCGCTTTCGTTCAAAGGTCTGGGATATGGACAATTGAACGCTGTAGTGGGACGTGGACGTGGACGTTGATGCTGTTTCTTGAGAAACTGCCATAACAAGTGAAGACTGAGAGGAGGGGGCATCTTTACATGCAGTATGGACAGGGGATTGCCTTGCACACACAACAGGGGGTTCTATTGCACGCACAACAGTGGAAGAAGCAGTGGTGACACCCGCTGACACTGGTCGTGGACCCTGGGTTTCGCCCCACAAAGTCGGGTGCTTTGCTGCCATGTGCCTGATCATACTGGTGGTGGTCAGGCTGGTAGTTTTGTCACCCCTGCTGATGCTGGCATGGCAGGTGGAACATATGGCCTTTTTGGGGTTATCAGCAGAGTCTTTAAAAAAATTCCAGACTCTGGAAGACCTACCGCTTGTACTGGCAACGTCCCTCGTGTTGGTGTTACGGGGAACGGTTGCCTGCCTTCTGTCTGCGGCCACCACACTGCTTCTTCCTGCCTGTTGGGGTACTCTGCCTCCCTCCACCTGTGTGCTGCTGGCCTCACTCTGCATGTCCTCCTTCCACGTTGGGTCAGTTACTAGATCATCCACCACCTCCTCCTCTTCCACTTGCGCACCACGATCCTCCTCCTCACTTCCTGGCAATTGTGTCTCGTCATCGTCCACCTCTTGTGACAGATTGCCAACGTCGACTTCCTGTGGCCGTGGCTGTTCAAATATTTGGGCATCGCAACATGGGATCTCCTCTTCCACCACTTCAAGCGTATCAGGCGAGGGGCCCAAATATGGAAATGGACCAGTGAACAGCTCTTCAGAGTGTCCAAGTGTGGGATCACTTGCTGTCTGACGACACTCGGCATGGTGGGAGGAAGGAGCATCAGGGTGAGGAGGGGTATGCGGTCGAGACTCACGGCTACTAAGAGTTGACCGTGTGGAAGACAGACCGGAGGTGGTGGTGCCCAGGTAACTGGAAGTATTGTCTGCTATCCAATTAATAACCTGTTCACACTGATCAGTTCTCAATACTGGTGTTGTTCTGTGCTTCCCTAGTAATTCGGTCAAGAAGTGGGAGCGAGAAGATGTGGCTGTTGGTTGTGGCACATTTTCACCTTGGCCACGGCCCCGTCCTCTGCACGACCCATCACCAGAACGTCCACTTCCACGTCCCTTGCCACGCGCCTTGCCCATTGTAAATGAAGTAAAATAGCTTACACTTGCACTATCAATGGAAAAAGGGTAATAAAGAGTAGATTAGAACCGTGGAAGAGGAAAACCACAGTTATTGTTTACTGGGGTATACCACTTTTTTAAATAGAGATATTTGCGGCTGAATAGTGAGCGACACACTCAAACTGCTTTTTTTTTTTAGATACCAAAGGCCCAAAACTGGATAGTACAGCGATTTGACCCATGGAAGTGCAAAACAACACTTCTGTTTCTCTAGCCTACACCAGACCATTTTCAACAGTTATATTTGTGTCTGAAAAATCAGAGACACGCTTTTTTTTTTTTTGGGGGGGGGGGGGACGACACACCAAAAGGTTAATAAGACGGGTATTTGTACAGTGTGAAGGAGGAAAAAAAAGGAGGATTTAGATGGAAAAAAAAGGATTTTTCCTGGCCCCCGACACCTGGTGCTAAGTACAGCAACAGGAGCACACAGGACTGTAATGCAGCGTTTGCTGGTATAACCACTGTGTCTCCTATACAGCCTGCCTGCCTGGTATCTAGGATGGATATTAGTCCTGAAAAGGACTGTTTGTTTGTTCTGGCAGCCTTTACAGACCCTACACTAACTATTTCACAGTTTATATCTCTCCCTAAATCAGCAGCGCTGTCCCTACACTGTCTAATCCGGAGCGACTGTGTCCAAGATGGCGGCGCCCCGTTTTAAATACTCGAGGTGACACTGTGCGGCCAGCCAATCACTGTAATGCCCACAAACAACATGGCTGCGGCATTACAGTGACTGGCTGGCAATCCCTGCATGTTCATTGGCTCTGTAAAGAGCGCCAAACATGCTGGGCGGAGACCGAGCTCCCGCCCGAGTAACCCGGAAATGCTCGGTGCTCGCCGAACATCCCGAGTAGCGTGATGCTCGGGCGAGTACCGAGCAGTGTCGAGCATGTTCGCTCAACACTGGTAATTACTCTGGAACGCTTCAACGGATCCCACTGATTCTGAGATTGTTTTTTTCGTGATATATTGTACTCCATGATAGTGGTAAACTTTATTTGATATGGCTGGTGTTTAATAAATAACATTTCCCACATGTCTACTTTACATCAGCACAAATTTGGAACCAAAATTTTTATTTATTAGGAAGTTATAAGGGTTAAAAGTTAACTAGCGATTTCTAATTTTTCCAACAAAATTTACAAAACTATTTTTTTATGGACCACATCACATTTGAAGTGACTTTGAGGGGCCTTTATGACAGAAAATACCCAAAAGTGACACCATTCTAAAAACTGCACCCCTCATGGTGGTGAAAACCACATCGCAAGGGTAACAGGAAAAAAATGGAACACAAAATTGTTGTGCAATTTCTCCTGAGCATGCCGATACCCCATATGTGGGGGAAACCACTGTTTGGGCGTACGGCAGGGTTCAGAAGGGAAGGAGCGCCATTTGACTTTTTGAATGTAAAATTTGCTTGAATAATTAGCGGACGTCATGTCGCGTTTGGGAACTCCTGATGTGCCTAAACAGTGGAAACCCGTCACAAGTGATGCCATTTTGGAAACTAGATCCCTCACGGAATAGAGGGGGCAGCATCGTGTTGTGCGGTTGTTTTCCTGCAGGAGGGACTGGTGCACTTCACAAAATAAATGGCATCATGAGAAAAGAAGATTATGTGGCAATACTGAAGCAACATCTCAAGACATCAGCCAGGGAGTTAAAGCTTGGGCAGAAATGGGTCTTCCAAATTGACAATTACTCGAAGTATACTGCCAAAATGGTAACAAAGTGGCTTAAAGATAACAAAGTCAATGTTTTGGAGAGGCCATCACAAAGCCCTGATCTCAATCCTATTGAAAATTTATGGGCAAAGCTGAAAAGGCCGGTGCTAGCAAGGTGACCTACAAACCTGGATCAGTTACATCAGTTTTGTCAGGAGGAATGGGCCAGAATTCCGACCAACTATTGTGAGAAGCTTGTGGAAGGATATCCCAAATGTTTGACCCAAGTCATTCAATTTAAGGGCAATGGTACCAAATACTAATGAAATGTACTGTATGTAAACTTTTGACTTTGCAGTAAGTAATAAAAATGCCTTAAAACATTCTCTCTCTCTCATTATTCTGGCATTTGGCAAATATTAAAAATTATGGTAATCCTAATTGACCTAAAACGGGAAAGGTTTATTCTGATTTCATGTCAGATATTGAGAAAAACATGCATATGTGTCTTTTTATATAGTGTATGTAAACTTCTGGTTTCAACAAACTGTGTGTATGCTATACATATATATATATATATATATATATATATATATATATATATATATATATATATATATATATATTAATATAGATAATTATATATTTTGTAATATTTTTATAACTTTTTTTTTTTTACCTAGTCCCACTATGGATGGGACTTCCACTTTCTGCAGTCTGATCACAGTTATAATGTATAGCTGTTATGTACTGCAACTTAGAACTAAGGAATAGGAGGGAATAGCATTCCCTGCACTGAGACTCAGCTTATTCCTTATGAATAGCCCCACCGAAACTCCTGTACTGAACTCAAACGAAGACCTGTAGGAAAGGGAAAGGGGTCCCTAAAGGATCTAAGGACTGGGAGCAAAAGCAGGAGACCTCCTAACAGAAAAGTTAGTTGCAGAAACATAAATTAAAGGAAACAAAACTGGTGGAACAAGAAGTCCCAGGATAACAATAGTCCAAAGCAAGAAGAACTAAGCCAGGCTACTTAGCCAGAGCACGAGCGTTACAACACTGATGTCCAGCAGGGAATGGGTGCCAGGTGCTGGGTAATAAAGAGTGCAGAGATCACGTGACCAAGAAACCCAGCACCAGAGGAAAAGACTAGAAGCCAGCAAACCAAAACAAGATGGCAGATAGTAAAACAACATAAATTGTAACAATAGCAGTGCAGGATCACTGCTATACAACAGACACAAGTTATTTTGAACATGCACTGCGCATGATCAAAGTAACTTGCTGGGGCCTGTTGACCCAGATGTCGTCATGACTAGTGTTGAGCGAATTTGTTCGGCATTTCAAATTCGGGTTCGTGTTCGGGGTTCTGGCTTGTTTGTGCAAAAAAAAAATCGGCTCCGCCCACGAACATCCCTGATTTGCAATGCTGTCACGCAGATGTTTCTGCGTGACAGCGTTGCAAATCAAGGATGTTCGTGGGCGGAGACGATTTTTTGGCGCGAACAAGCCGGAACTCCACACCCGAATTTGAAATGTCGAACAAATCCGCTCAATGCTAGTCATGACAACATCGGGTCACCATGGCAATGATCGGGACCCTGCACTGACAGCACAGGATCTGTGATTGTCACGCTGTCTCAGCGTACAGGGGGGGTCAGGGGCCTGAGCTGACCCTAGACGGGGGCCCTGACTAATCCCTAAACCTGGAGGTACTGTTAATGGTACAGAGGTCCAGGCCGCCAGCATAACCCTAAACTCCTGAATATCCCTGAACCTAAGTAATCTAGTCCTGAGAAGGACCCCGATCACAACAATGGGAAACAGGATAGAAAATGCCCAAAACACAGTACTAGACAAACGAGACAGTACAAGGGGAAAACCAAAAACCACCTTGCATACAAAAACTAACACCACAATTACTGAGGGAACAACAACAGGTTAGGAGATAAATGATAAAGGGAGGAAGGGAACAAACCACACCGCATACTCCTCGCTCCGAACTCCACCAAACAACGATCCACTCTGAAGGTCTGCAAGAAATGCTTTCACCGACAACTTCCCTAACAGACCAGCAGGTATTTGAAGGAATCCCAATACTGCAGCATTAACTGCAGCTGGGCGAGGCTGAGCCTCGTCAAGCACAGAGAGAGAGAATTAACTCCCTCACAACCAAAAAACACAAAGCACCAAAAACTCAGCTGCGAGAAGTCAGGCTGTGTAGTCGCGACGATCTTCGTGGCGACACACCCATGACAGTGATACAAGAATAGAGGGGCATCTGTCCCCCTGCTCACTTGCTAGATGCTGCAGCGATTGCAGCATTTAGGGGGTTAAAGTGCGGGGAGCGGTGCGGTCAACACTCCTGACACTGCGTGTCGGGTGTCAGCGGCAGCCTCTGTGTGGACACGATCACACAGTCGTAATAGTACGTACCTGGTCCATAGGGCACAGGGACGTACCATTACTGACAATGTCAGAATGGGGTTAAGGAATGTAGACATTTTCTGGAGGGGGCAGTTCATCAAGTCACTTACCATAAGAATTTAGTGTATATTGAACCACCTAAATGGCTAACTCCTAGATAGGCCTGAGGGTCCTTATTTTTCTCTAGATTTAATTTCTCTATCACGTTCAGGCCGGGGTTCAAGAATATGAAGGCTGACGCGCTATTACAGAGTTTAACTTCAGTTTCTGTTCCAGAACCTCCATTCTCCCTAAGGCCATTGTGGTTTCTTTGGTATCCTCAGAGTTGAAAGCTGAGATCCGTAAAAAGTTAAATTGTTGGCTCCTTCCACCACTCCTAGGTTCAAATTATTAGTAGTTGTGTACCTAAGATTGCGTTTGTTGCAGGAGTTTCATGATTCCACCTTGAGTGGTCATCCTGGGGTCAAAGATTTGTGGAAACTAATTACTAGGCTTTTTTAGTGGCTGCCTATGAATAACGATACTAAAGATTTTGTATCCTCTTGTGAAGTTTGTGCACGAGATAAAGCCTGTGATAATCTCCCAGCCAGAGTATTTGCTCCATTGCCAATTGCAGAAAATTAGTGGACTCATCTGTCCATGGATTTCATCACGGATGTGCCTATGTCTGGTGGTAAGACTATTATTTGGGTGGTTGTTGACAATTTAGTAAGCAGGCTCATTTTGTTCCTTTGTCAGGGTTACCTAATGCTGAGACACATTGTTTATTTGTCATAGAGATTGCATGGAATTCCTCTTAACATTTTATCTGCTAAGGGAGTGAAATTTGTCTCCAAATTCTGGAGAGCTTTTTGTAAAAAACTGGGGATTAACTTGACATTTTCCTGTGCCTACCACCCTGAAACCAAAGGTCAGAAAGTAAGGGCCAGTCAATCTTTAGAACACATTTTAAGGTGCTTTGTTGCGGCTCAGCAAGAGGACTGGTCTTCATTCTTGCCTCTTGCTGAGTTCACCTTTAACATTCGGATCAATCAGTCCACTGGACTCTTGCCGTTTTATTTAAATTATGGTTTTCATCCTCATTTTGGTGAATTTTCTCACATAGGTCCTAAATATCCTCGTGTGGAGGTCGCCATACAGAAACATGAGGATGTTTCATACTTACATAGGATGAAAATAGACCTAGGTCCATCAGGTTCAACCTTTCTCCTTCAATTCTACATTTGTTGTCACTAAATTATCTATAACCCACAATGTTATGTGTACTGAGGAAATCATCCAGCCCTTTTTTAAAAGTTGTTATAGTGTCTGCCATTACTACCGTTTGTGGTAGGGCAATCCACAGTCTGACTGACTAAAGAACCCTTTCCTGTTTGCTGGAATAGCCATTCTTCCACCTTTATTGAGTGCCCCCTAGTGCTTAGTATGGTCTTTAGAAAGAATAAATCAACTAGAAATATTTGCCTTTGTGCTCTCCATAGACTCCCGAGCATCCCCTAGGAATAAAAGTAAATTATCGGCATACAACGCCACATTCTCTTCCTTGGTCCCATATTTAAATCCATTTATCTCAGACGTTTTATTAATTACTGCCGCAAAAGGTTCAATTGCTATTGCAAATAATAAGGTAGACAGGGGGAACTCTTGTCTTCTAGCTCTGTGCAAGAAAAATTGATTAGACATAGAGTCATTCGCTCTTATTTTGGCAAATGTGGCCGAATAAAGCAATTGCACCCATCTTATAAATTTGTCACCAAAGCCCATCTGCCGCAACGTAGTCCACAAATATTGTCATTCTGGTAGTGGACATGGGATTTCTAGAGTTCCCATCCACTATACTGTAACATCTGGACGCTGTGGGTTTGATGCTATATAAACACGCAGCGCCAAACCTGCAGCGGCTCCTGACAGTGGCCACGTACCCAAACTCACTGCAGCATGTAAATTTCTGTAGTTGGACACGCCAGTCTCCGCTGCAAATTTTAACCGATTGAAGTGTCATTATATGTGGTGGATTCACATGCACCGACAACAAAAGTGCAGCATTAGAACACCGCGTTTTGGACGCAACAACATGTTGTGTCCAAAGCACTGTTGAGTGCTGATCGGAGGGACATAGCGACTAACGAACCAGCTGTGAGATGTTAATTATGGCCAAGGACCATGTCTGCCTAATGGCACCTTCCCAGGCTAAAATTAGCAGCTCACAGCAACCTCATAAATTACATGAATAGAAATGCTAATGAAGATTGGGTGAATGGGACTAGCTGACACCTAGCTCTTTTGTTTGGTCGTGTCAAGGTGTCAATCAGACCTGTTCATGACCAAACTTAAAGTAAAGTAAAGAGTTAAATAAACACACACAGTATAAACACTTTATTTGAAATACAACAGACCCATTCTTTAATCATTTAAATGAACCAATATACTCACCCCAGTTCTTATGGTAATCTAAGGGTTTACGCACCCACCAAATAACTTTATTTAGCTCCGTACACCTCGTACACACGGCTCCGCTCCGTACACCCCGCACACACGCGGCTCCGCTCCGTACACCCCGCACACACGCGGCTCCGCTCCGTACACCTCGTACACACGGCTCCGCTTCGTACACCTCGTACACACGCGGCTCCGCTCCGTACACCTCGTACACACGCGGCTCCGCTCCATACACCCCGTACACACGCGGCTCCGCTCCATACGCCTCGTACACACGCGGCTCTGCTTCGTACGCCTCGTACACACGCGGCTCTGCTCCGTACGACTCGTAGACACGCGGCTCCGCTCCGTACGCCTCGTATACACGCGGCTCCGCTCCGTACACCCCGTACACACGCGGCTCCGCTCCGTACACCTCGTCCACACTCGGCTCCGCTCCGTACACCTCGTACACACGTGGCTCCGCTCCGTATACCCCGTACACACGCGGCTCGGCTCCGTACACCTCGTCAACACGCGGCTCCGCTCCGTACACCTCGTCCACACGGCTCCGCTCCGTACACCTCGTACACACGCGGCTCCGCTCAGTACACCTCGTACACACGCGGATCCGCCCCGTACACCTCGTACACGCGCGGCTCCGCTCCGCACACCTCGTACAAGCGCGGCTCCGCTCCGTACACCTCGTACAAGCGAGGCTCCGCTCCGTACACCTCGTACACGCGCGGCTCCGCTCCGTACACCTCGTACACGCGCGGCTCCGCTCCGTACACCTCATACACACGCGGCTCCGCTCCGTACACCTCGTACACGCGCGGCTCCGCTCCGTACACCTCATACACACGCGGCTCCGCTCCGTACACCTCGTACACATGCGGCTCGGCTCCGTACACCTCGTACACAAAGCTCCGCTCCGTACAACTCGTACACGCGCGGCTCCGCTCCGTACACCTCGTACACGCGCGGCTCCGCTCCGTACACCTCTTACACGCGCGGCTCCGCTCCGTACACCTCGTACACGCGCGGCTCCGCTCCGTACACCTCGTACACGCGCGGCTCCGCTCCGTACACCTCGTACACGCGCGGCTCCGCTCCGTACACCTCGTACATGCGCGGCTCCGCTCCGTACACCTTGTACACACGGCTCCGCTCTGTACACCTCGTACACACGCGGCTCCGCTCCGTATACCCCGTACACACGCGGCTCCGCTCCGTACACCTCGTCAGCACGCGGCTCCGCTCTGTACACGTCGTCCACACGGCTCCGCTCCGTACACCTCGTACACGCGCGGCTCCGCTCCGTACACCTCGTACAAGCGCGGCTCCGCTCCGTACACCTCGTACAAGCGCGGCTCCGCTCCGTACCCCTCGTACACGCGCGGCTCCGCTCCGTACACCTCGTCCACGCGCGGCTCCGCTCCGTACAACTCGTCCACGCGCGGCTCCGCTCCGTACACCTCGTACACGCGCGGCTCCGCTCCGTACACCTCGTACACACGCGGCTCGGCTCCGTACACCCCGTACACACGCGGCTCGGCTCCGTACACCTCGTACACAAAGCTCCGCTCCGTACACCTCGTACACGCGCGGCTCCGCTCCGTACACCTCGTACACGCGCGGCTCCGCTCCGTACACCTCTTACACGCGCGGCTCCGCTCCGTACACCTCGTACACGCGCGGCTCCGCTCAGTACACTTCGTACACGCGCGGCTCCGATCCGTACACCTCGTACACGCGCGGCTCCGCTCCGTACACCTCGTACACGCGCGGCTCCGCCCCGTACACCTCGTACACGCGCGGCTCCGCACACCTCGTACACACGCGGCTCCGCTCCGTACACCCCGTACACACGCGGCTCCTTACCGTACACCTCGTACACACGCGGCTCCGCTCCGCACACCTCGTACACACGACTCCGCTCCGTACACCCCGTACACACGCGGCTCTGCTCCGTACGCCTAGTACACACGCGGCTCCGCTCCGTACGCCTCGTACACACGCGGCTGCGCTCTGTACGCCCCGTACACACGCGGCTCCGCTCCGTACAATTCGTCCACACGTGGCTCCGCTCCGTACACCTCGTACACACGGCTCCGCTCAGTACACCCCGCACACACGCGGCTCCGCTCCGTACACCTCGTACACACGGCTCCGCTCCGTACACCTCGTACACACGGCTCCGCTCCGTACACCTCGTACACACGCGGCTCCGCTCCGTACACCTCGTACACACGCGGCTCCGCTCCGTACACCTCGTACACACGCGGCTCCGCTCCGTACACCCCGCACACACGCGGCTCCGCTCCGTACGCCTCGAACACACGCGGCTCTGCTCCGTACACCCCATACACACGCTGCTCCGCTCCGTACACCTCGTACAAGCGCGGCTCCGCTCCGTACACCTCGTACAAGCGAGGCTCCGCTCCGTACACCTCATACACGCGCGGGTCCGCTCCGTACACCTCGTACACGCGCGGCTCCGCTCCGTACACCTCATACACACGCGGCTCCGCTCCGTACACTTCGTACACGCGCGGCTCCGCTCCGTACACCTCATACACACGCGGCTCCGCTCCGTACACCTCTTACACGCGCGGCTCCGCTCCGTACACCTCGTACACGCGCGGCTCCGCTCCGTACACCTCGTACACGCGCGGCTCCGCTCCGTACACCTCTTACACGCGCGGCTCCGCTCCGTACACCTCTTACACGCGCGGCTCCGCTCCGTACACCTCGTACACGCGCGGCTCCGCTCCGTACACATCGTACACGCGCGGCTCCGCTCCGTACACCTCTTACACGCGCGGCTCCGCTCCGTACACCTCGTACACGCGCGGCTCCGCTCCGTACACCTCGTACACGCGCGGCTCCGCTCCGTACACCTCGTACACGCGCGGCTCCGCTCCGTACACCTCGTACACGCGCGGCTCCGCTCCGTACACCTCGTACATGCGCGGCTCCGCTCCGTACACCTCGTACACACGGCTCCGCTCTGTACACCTCGTACACACGCGGCTCCGCTCCGTATACCCCGTACACACGCGGCTCCGCTCCGTACACCTCGTCAGCACGCGGCTCCGCTCTGTACACGTCGTCCACACGGCTCCGCTCCGTACACCTCGTACACGCGCGGCTCCACTCCGTACACCTCGTACACACGCGGCTCCGCTCCGTACACCTCGTACAAGCGCGGCTCCGCTCCGTACCCCTCGTACACGCGCGGCTCCGCTCCGTACACCTCGTCCACGCGCGGCTCCGCTCCGTACAACTCGTCCACGCGCGGCTCCGCTCCGTACACCTCGTACACGCGCGGCTCCGCTCCGTACACCTCGTACACACGCGGCTCGGCTCCGTACACCCCGTACACACGCGGCTCGGCTCCGTACACCTCGTACACAAAGCTCCGCTCCGTACACCTCGTACACGCGCGGCTCCGCTCCGTACACCTCGTACAAGCGCGGCTCCGCTCCGTACACCTCGTACACGTGCGGCTCCGCTCCGTACACCTCTTACATGCGCGGCTCCGCTCCGTACACCTCGTACACGCGCGGCTCCGCTCAGTACACTTCGTACACGCGCGGCTCCGATCCGTACACCTCGTACACGCGCGGCTCCGCTCCGTACACCTCGTACACGCGCGGCTCCGCCCCGTACACCTCGTACACGTGCGGCTCCGCACACCTCGTACACACGCGGCTCCGCTCCGTACACCCCGTACACACGCGGCTCCTTTCCGTACACCTCGTACACACGCGGCTCCGCTCCGCACACCTCGTACACACGACTCCGCTCCGTACACCCCGTACACACGCGGCTCTGCTCCGTACGCCTAGTACACACGTGGCTCCGCTCCGTACGCCTCGTACACACGCGGCTCCGCTCCGTACGCCCCGTACACACGCGGCTCCGCTCCGTACAACTCGTCCACACGTGGCTCCGCTCCGTACACCTCGTACACACGGCTCCGCTCAGTACACCCCGCACACACGCGGCTCCGCTCCGTACACCTCGTACACACGGCTCCGCTCCATACACCTCGTACACACGGCTCCGCTCCGTACACCTCGTACACACGCGGCTCCGCTCCGTACACCTCGTACACACGCGGCTCCGCTCCGTACACCTCGTACACACGCGGCTCCGCTCCGTACACCCAGCACACACGCGGCTCCGCTCCGTACGCCTCGAACACACGCGGCTCTGCTCCGTACACCCCATACACACGCTGCTCCGCTCCGTACACCTCGTACACACGGCTCAGCCCCGTACACACGCGGCTCTGCTCCGTACGCCTAGTACACACGCGGCTCCGCTCCGTACGCCTCGTACACACGCGGCTCCGCTCCGTACGCCCCATACACACGCGGCTCCGCTCCGTACACCTCGTCCACACGCGGCTCCGCTCCGTACACCTCGCCCACACGCGGCTCAGCTCCGTACACCTCGTACACACGGCTCCGCTCCGTACACCCCGCACACACGCGGCTCCGCTCCGTACACACGGCTCCGTTCCGTACACCTCGTACACGCGCGGCACCGCTCCGTACACCTCGTACACGCGCGGCTCCGCTCCATACACCTCGTACACGCGCGGCTCCGCTCCGTACACCTCGTACACGCGCGGCTCCGCTCCGTACACCTCGTACACACGGCTCCTCTCTGTACACAAACGGCTCCGCTACGTACACACACAGCTCCGCACCGTACTCCTCGTACACGCGCGGCTCCGCTCCGTACACTTCGTCCACACGCGGCTCCGCTCCGAACGCCTCGTACAAACACGTCTCCGCTCCGTACACACACAGCTCCGCACCGTACTCCTCGTACACGCACGGCTCCGCTCAATACACCTTGTACACACGCGGATCCGCCCCGTACACCTCGTACACGCGCGGCTCCGCTCCGTACACCTCGTACACGCGCGGCTCCGCTCCGTACACCTCGTACACGCGCGGCTCCGCTCCGTACACCTCGTCCACGCGCGGCTCCGCTCCGTACACCTCGTACACACGCGGCTCCGCTCCATACACCTCGTACACACGCGGCTCCGCTCCGTACACCTCGTACACGCGCGGCTCCGCTCCGTACACCTCGTACACACGGCTCCTCTCCGAACACACACGGCTCCGCTCCGTACACACATAGCTCCGCACCGTACTCCTCGTACACGCATGGCTCCGCTCTGTACACCTCGTACACGCGCGGCTCCGCTCCGTATACCTCGTACACGGGCGGCTCCGCTCCGTACACCTCGTACACGCGCGGCTCCGCTCCGTACACCTCGTACACGCGCGGCTCCGCTCCGTACACACGCGGCTCCGCTCCGTACACCTCGTACACACGCGGCTCCGCTCCGTACGCCTCGTACACACGCGGCTCCGCTCCGTACGACTCGTACACACGCGGCTCTGCTCCGTACACCTCGTACACGCGTGGCTCTGCTCCATACACCTCGTACACGCGCGCCTCTGCTCCATACACCTCGTACACGCGCGGCTCTGCTCCGTACACCTCGTACACGCGCGGCTCTGCTCCGTACACCTCGTACACGCGCGGCTCTGCTCCGTACACCTCGCACACGCGCGGCTCTGCTCCGTACACCTCGCACACGCGCGGCTCTGCTCCGTACACCTCGTACACGCGCGGCTCTGCTCCGTACACCTCGTACACGCGCGGCTCTGCTCCGTACACCTCGTACACGCGCGGCTCTGCTCCGTACACCTCGTACACGCGCGGCTCTGCTCCGTACACCTCGTACACACGCGGCTCTGCTCCGTACACCTCGTACACGCGCGGCTCTGCTCCGTACACCTCGCACACGCGCAGCTCTGCTCCGTACACCTCGTACACGCGCGGCTCCGCTCCGTACACCTCGTACACACACGTGGCTCCGCTCCGTACACATCGTACACACACGCGGCTCCGCTCCGTACACCTCGTACACGCGCGGCTCCGCTCCTTAAGCCTCGTACACACGCGACTCTGCTCCGTACACCTCGCACACACGGCTCCTCTCCGTACACCTCGTACACACGCGGCTCCGCTCCGTACACACATGGCTCCGCTCCGTACACCTCGTACACGTGCGGCTCCGCTCCGTACACCTCGTACACGCGCGGCTCAGCTCCGTACGCCTCGTACACGCGCGGCTCCGCTCCGTACGTCTCGTACACGCGGCTCCGCTCCGTACACCTCGTATACGCGCGGTTCCGTTCCGTACACCTCGTACACGCGCGGCTCCGCTCCGTACACCTCGTACACACGCGGCTCCGCTCCGTACACCTCGTACACACGCGGCTCCACTCCATATACCTCGTACACATGCGGCTCCGCTCGGTACACCTTGTACACACGCGGCTCTGCTCCGTACACCTCGTACACGCACGGTTCTGCTCCGTACACCTCGTACACACACGGCTCCGCTCCATACACCTCGTACACGCTCGGCTCCTCTCCGTACACCTCGCACACGCGCGGCTCCTCTCCGTACACCTCGCACACACGCGGCTCCGCTCCGTACACCTCGTACACACACGGCTCCTCTCCGTACACCTCGCACACACGCGGCTCCGCTCCGTACACCTCGTACACGCGCGGCTCCGCTCCGTACACCTCGTATACGCGCGGTTCCGTTCCGTACACCTCGGACACGCGCGGCTCTGCTCCGTACACCTCGTACACACGCGGCTCCGCTCCGTACACCTCGTACACACGCGGCTCCACTCCGTATACCTCGTACACATGCGGCTCCGCTCCGTACACCTCGTACACGCGCGGCTCTGCTCCGTACACCTCGTACACAAACGGCTCCGCTCCATACACCTCGTACATGCGCGGCTCCGCTCCGTACACCTCGTACACACGCGGCTCCACTCCATACACCTAGTACACACGCGGCTCAGCTCCGTACACCTCGTACACGGGCGGCTCCGCTCCGTACACCTCGTACACACGGCTCCTCTCCGAACACACACGGCTCCGCTCCGTACACACATAGCGCCGCACCGTACTCCTCCTACACGCATGGCTCCGCTCTGTACACCTCGTACACGCGCGGTTCCGCTCCGTACACCTCGTACACGCGCGGTTCCGCTCCGTATACCTCGTACACGTGCGGCTCCACTCCGTACACCTCGTACACGCGCGGCTCCGCTCCGTACACGCGCGGCTCCGTTCCGTACACACGCGGCTCCGCTCCGTACGCCTCGTACACACGCGGCTCCGCTCCGTACGCCTCGTACACACGCGGCTCCGCTCCGTACACCTCGTACACGCGTGGCTCTGCTCCATACACCTCGTACACGCGCGCCTCTGCTCCGTACACCTCGTACACGCGCGGCTCTGCTCCGTACACCTCGTACACGCGCGGCTCTGCTCCGTACACCTCGCACACGCGCGGCTCTGCTCCGTACACCTCGCACACGCGCGGCTCTGCTCCGTACACCTTGCACACGCGCGGCTCTGCTCCGTACACCTCGCACACGCGCGGCTCTGCTCCGTACACCTCGTACACGCGCGGCTCTGCTCCGTACACCTCGTACACGCGCGGCTCTGCTCCGTACACCTCGTACACGCGCGGCTCTGCTCCGTACACCTCGTACACGCGCGGCTCTACTCCGTACACCTCGTACACGCGCGGCTCTGCTCCGTACACCTCGTACACACGCGGCTCTGCTCCGTACACCTCGCACACGCGCGGCTCTGCTCCGTACACCTCGTACACGCGCGGCTCTGCTCCGTACACCTCGTACACGCGCGGCTCTGCTCCGTACACCTCGTACACGCGCGGCTCCGCTCCGTACACCTCGTACACACACGCGGTTCCGCTCCGTACACATCGTACACACACGCGGCTCCGCTCCGTACACCTCATACACGCGCGGCTCCGCTCCTTAAGCCTCGTACACACGCGACTGCTCCGTACACCTCGAACACACGCGGCTCCGCTCCGTACACACATGGCTCCGCTCCGTACACCTCGTACACGTGCGGCTCTGCTCCGTACACCTCGTACACACGCGGCTCCGCTCCATACACACATGGCTCCGCTCCGTACACCTCGTACACGCGCGGCTCCGCTCCGTACACCTCGTAAACGCGCGGCTCCGCTCCGTACGCCTCGTACACGCGCGGCTCCGCTCCGTACGTCTCGTACACGCGGCTCCGCTCCGTACACCTCGTATACGTGCGGTTCCGTTCCGTACACCTCGGACACGCGCGGCTCTGCTCCGTACACCTCGTACACACGCGGCTCCGCTCCATACACCTCGTACACACGCGGCTCCACTCCGTATACCTCGTACACATGCGGCTCCGCTCCGTACACCTTGCACACACGCGGCTCTGCTCCGTACACCTCGTACACACGCGGCTCTGCTCCGTACACCTCGTACACACACGGCTCCGCTCAATACACCTCGTACACGCTCGGCTCCTCTCCGTACACCTCGCACACGCGCGGCTCCTCTCCGTACACCTCGCACACACGCGGCTCCGCTCCGTACACCTCGTACAAGCGAGGCTCCGCTCCGTACACCTCATACACGCGCGGCTCCGCTCCGTACACCTCGTACACGCGCGGCTCCGCTCCGTACACCTCATACACACGCGGCTCCGCTCCGTACACCTCGTACACGCGCGGCTCCGCTCCGTACACCTCATACACACGCGGCTCCGCTCCGTACACCTCGTACACATGCGGCTCGGCTCCGTGCACCTCGTACACAAAGCTCCGCTCCGTACAACTCGTACACGCGCGGCTCCGCTCCGTACACCTCGTACACGCGCGGCTCCGCTCCGTACACCTCTTACACGCGCGGCTCCGCTCCGTACACCTCGTACACGCGCGGCTCCGCTCCGTACACCTCGTACACGCGCGGCTCCGCTCCGTACACCTCGTACACGCGCGGCTCCGCTCCGTACACCTCGTACATGCGCGGCTCCGCTCCGTACACCTTGTACACACGGCTCCGCTCTGTACACCTCGTACACACGCGGCTCCGCTCCGTATACCCCGTACACACGCGGCTCCGCTCCGTACACCTCGTCAGCACGCGGCTCCGCTCTGTACACGTCGTCCACACGGCTCCGCTCCGTACACCTCGTACACGCGCGGCTCCGCTCCGTACACCTCGTACAAGCGCGGCTCCGCTCCGTACACCTCGTACAAGCGCGGCTCCGCTCCGTACCCCTCGTACACGCGCGGCTCCGCTCCGTACACCTCGTCCACGCGCGGCTCCGCTCCGTACAACTCGTCCACGCGCGGCTCCGCTCCGTACACCTCGTACACGCGCGGCTCCGCTCCGTACACCTCGTACACACGCGGCTCGGCTCCGTACACCCCGTACACACGCGGCTCGGCTCCGTACACCTCGTACACAAAGCTCCGCTCCGTACACCTCGTACACGCGCGGCTCCGCTCCGTACACCTCGTACACGCGCGGCTCCGCTCCGTACACCTCTTACACGCGCGGCTCCGCTCCGTACACCTCGTACACGCGCGGCTCCGCTCAGTACACTTCGTACACGCGCGGCTCCGATCCGTACACCTCGTACACGCGCGGCTCCGCTCCGTACACCTCGTACACGCGCGGCTCCGCCCCGTACACCTCGTACACGCGCGGCTCCGCACACCTCGTACACACGCGGCTCCGCTCCGTACACCCCGTACACACGCGGCTCCTTTCCGTACACCTCGTACACACGCGGCTCCGCTCCGCACACCTCGTACACACGACTCCGCTCCGTACACCCCGTACACACGCGGCTCTGCTCCGTACGCCTAGTACACACGCGGCTCCGCTCCGTACGCCTCGTACACACGCGGCTGCGCTCCGTACGCCCCGTACACACGCGGCTCCGCTCCGTACACCTCATACACACGCGGCTCCGCTCTGTACACCTCGTACACGCGCGGCTCCGCTCTGTACACCTCGTACACGCGCGGCTCCGCTCCGTACACCTCATACACACGCGGCTCCGCTCCGTACACCTCGTACACATGCGGCTCGGCTCCGTACACCTCGTACACAAAGCTCCGCTCCGTACAACTCGTACACGCGCGGCTCCGCTCCGTACACCTCGTACACGTGCGGCTCCGCTCCGTACACCTCTTACACGCGCGGCTCCGCTCCGTACACCTCGTACACGCGCGGCTCCGCTCCGTACACCTCGTACACGCGCGGCTCCGCTCCGTACACCTCGTACACGCGCGGCTCCGCTCCGTACACCTCGTACATGCGCGGCTCCGCTCCGTACACCTCGTACACACGGCTCCGCTCTGTACACCTCGTACACACGCGGCTCCGCTCCGTATACCCCGTACACACGCGGCTCCGCTCCGTACACCTCGTCAGCACGCGGCTCCGCTCTGTACACGTCGTCCACACGGCTCCGCTCCGTACACCTCGTACACGCGCGGCTCCGCTCCGTACACCTCGTACAAGCGCGGCTCCGCTCCGTACACCTCGTACAAGCGCGGCTCCGCTCCGTACCCCTCGTACACGCGCGGCTCCGCTCCGTACACCTCGTCCACGCGCGGCTCCGCTCCGTACAACTCGTCCACGCGCGGCTCCGCTCCGTACACCTCCTACACGCGCGGCTCCGCTCCGTACACCTCGTACACACGCGGCTCGGCTCCGTACACCCCGTACACACGCGGCTCGGCTCCGTACACCTCGTACACAAAGCTCCGCTCCGTACACCTCGTACACGCGCGGCTCCGCTCCGTACACCTCGTACAAGCGCGGCTCCGCTCCGTACACCTCGTACACGCGCGGCTCCGCTCCGTACACCTCTTACATGCGCGGCTCCGCTCCGTACACCTCGTACACGCGCGGCTCCGCTCAGTACACTTCGTACACGCGCGGCTCCGATCCGTACACCTCGTACACGCGCGGCTCCGCTCCGTACACCTCGTACACGCGCGGCTCCGCCCCGTACACCTCGTACACGCGCGGCTCCGCACACCTCGTACACACGCGGCTCCGCTCCGTACACCCCGTACACACGCGGCTCCTTTCCGTACACCTCGTACACACGCGGCTCCGCTCCGCACACCTCGTACACACGACTCCGCTCCGTACACCCCGTACACACGCGGCTCTGCTCCGTACGCCTAGTACACACGCGGCTCCGCTCCGTACGCCTCGTACACACGCGGCTCCGCTCCGTACGCCCCGTACACACGCGGCTCCGCTCCGTACAACTCGTCCACACGTGGCTCCGCTCCGTACACCTCGTACACACGGCTCCGCTCAGTACACCCCGCACACACGCGGCTCCGCTCCGTACACCTCGTACACACGGCTCCGCTCCGTACACCTCGTACACACGGCTCCGCTCCGTACACCTCGTACACACGCGGCTCCGCTCCGTACACCTCGTACACACGCGGCTCCGCTCCGTACACCTCGTACACACGCGGCTCCGCTCCGTACACCCCGCACACACGCGGCTCCGCTCCGTACGCCTCGAACACACGCGGCTCTGCTCCGTACACCCCATACACAGGCTGCTCCGCTCCGTACACCTCGTACACACGGCTCAGCCCCGTACACCCCGTACACACGCGGCTCTGCTCCGTACGCCTAGTACACACGCGGCTCCGCTCCGTACGCCTCGTACACACGCGGCTCCGCTCCGTACGCCCCATACACACGCGGCTCCGCTCCGTACACCTCGTCCACACGCGGCTCCGCTCCGTACACCTCGCCCACACGCGGCTCAGCTCCGTACACCTCGCACACACGGCTCCGCTCCGTACACCCCGCACACACGCGGCTCCGCTCCGTACACACGGCTCCGTTCCATACACCTCGTACACGCGCGGCTCCGCTCCGTACACCTCGTACACGCGCGGCTCCGCTCACCTCGTACACGCGCGGCTCCGCTCCATACACCTCGTACACGCGCGGCTCCGCTCCGTACACCTCGTACACGCGCGGCTCCGCTCCGTACACCTCGTACACACGGCTCCTCTCTGTACACACACGGCTCCGCTACGTACACACACAGCTCCGCACCGTACTCCTCGTACACGCGCGGCTCCGCTCCGTACACCTCGTCCACACGCGGCTCCGCTCCGAACGCCTCGTACAAATGCGGCTCCGCTCCGCACACCTCGTACACACGCGGCTCCGCTCCGTACACCCCGTACACACGCGGCTTCTCTCCGTACACCTCGTACACACGCGGCTCAGCTCCGCACACCTCGTACACACGACTCCGCTCCGTACACCCCGTACACACGCGGCTCTGCTCCGTACGCCTAGTACACACGCGGCTCCACTCCGTACGCCTAGTACACACGCGGCTCCGCTCCGTACGCCCCGTACACACGCAGCTCCGCTCCGTACAACTCGTCCACACACGGCTCCGCTCCGTACACCTCGTACACACGGCTCCGCTCCGCACACACGCGGCTCCGCTCCGTACACCTCGTACACACGGCTCCGCTCCGTACACCTCGTACACACGCGGCTCCGCCCCGTACACCCAGTACACACGGCTCCGCTCCGTACGCCTCGTACACACGCGGCTCTGCTTTGTACGCCTCGTACACACGCGGCTCCGCTCCGTACGACTTGTACACATGCGGCTCCACTCCGTACACCCCGTACACACGCGGCTCCTCTCCGTACACCTCACACAGTGTAATGCCCCCCTTATGCGGGATGTGTGATGCCCCCATTATGCCCCTTATGCAGTATGTATGATGCCCCCACACAGTGTAATGCCCCCATTATGCCCCTTATGCAGTATGTTTGATGCCCCCCACACAGTGTAATGCCCCCATTACACCCCTTATGCAGGATGTATGATTCCCCCACACAGTGTAATACCCCCATTATGCCCTTTATGCAGTATGTCTCAAGCCCCCACAGTGTAATGCCCCCATTATGCCCCTTATGCAGGATGTATGATGCCCCCACACAGTGTAATGCCCCCTTTATGCACCTTATGCAGGATATATGATGCCCCACACAGTGTAATGCCCCCTTTATGCACCTTATGCAGTATGTATGATGCCCCCACACAGTGTAATGCCTCCATTATGCCCCTTATGCAGGATGTATGATGCCCCCACACAGTGTGATGCCCCCATTATACCACTTATGCAGGATGTATGATGCCCCCACACAGTGTAATGCCCCTTATGCAGGATGTATGATGCCCCCACACAGTGTAATGCCCCCATTATGCAGTATGTATGATGCCCCCACACAGTGTAATGCCCCCATTATGCCCCTTATGCAGTATGTATGATGCCCCCACACAGTGTAATGCCCCCATTATGCCCCTTATGCAGGATGTATGATGCCCCCACACAGTGTAATGCCCCCATTATGCCCCTTATGCAGTATGTATGATGCCCCCACACAGTATAATGTTCCCACAGTACTGCCTGAGGTTGTAATAAACCCTTTGGAGAATGGTTTTCCCTTTGCCTGCTCCCCTACATGTATACCCTCGAGCATGTATACATGCATGTTGGGGAGCAGGCCTTACTAGATATTGAGGCTTTGTACAGTAATATTCCGCATGAGGATGGTATCAGTGGAGTAAGATATTTATTGAAATCGAGATCAATAGAGTGTAGCAGACATAATGACTTCATGGACGATCTTCTAAAATTCACTCTTACTCATAACGTCTTTCTTTTTGACAGGAAGTACTTCCACCAGCTCAGGGGTACTGCGATGGGGAGCCCCTGTACTCCCTCATCTGCTAATCTCTTCCTGGGCTGATGGGAGGAAATCACAATATTCAAGGATGATCATAAGTGGTGGCAACTATATATTGGGGCATGATATAGATATATTGACAACATTTTTATCATCTGGTCAAGGACGAGTGAACAATTTCTTGAATTTGTCAGAGAACTCAATATCCATAGAGTGGGCCTTAGATTTATATCAGAGTTTAATTATTACCTGTTGCCTTTCCTTGATGTACCAATCAAGAAAGTACCTCAGACCTAGCCGCTACTACATACATGAGCTTGCATTCCAAGGAACAGAAAGCTAAGGAGATGGATGACCTCATGATCATGAATGATTTACTCGTTGTATATGAGGCCTTCCACTGCTGCTGTCTACCTTCTGAACTGTGTGTTGAAGCCTGATTGACCCAGGACACGCAATCCTCTATGTCTGGAGGACGTGTTGCATCCCAGTGTCCAACTGTGTCCCGGCTTCCACAATATTAACCCAGTGTGAAGGCGTCAGTCAGATGGACCATCCCTGGCCACATTCACTTGTACACGTGTTTGTGGTTAGGCTGTCCTTCCCATTAAATGCACTGGGGAGGGCACAGGTAATGTTTTGGTATGCGCGCTAGTGTATAAGGCGCACTGGGACAAATAGGGGTGGCTGGAGACCATTTATGGACACCCTGCTGCCCCCAGACAGCTGGGGACCGTGTGTGGGCACCCGGACGCGGGGCGGCTGGGGACCGAGTATGGACACTCGGCCGCCCCCTGGCGGCTGGAGACCAAGCGTGGACACCTGGCCACCGGGCAGCTGGGGACTGAGTATGGATAACAGGCCGCCGACGCAGCCATGACGTAGTGGCCAGATTCCGCCTCCACATACCTAAAAGGCCCAATTTCAAGTGCAAGCAAGCAGTATGGTATTGCAGCCTGTGGGTGGGTGGGTGGCAGGCTGCATATTTGCGCTTGCATTGCAAGGAATGGGGGAGGTACAATTGAACACTGCCCTGGGACAAGGACTTGCACAGGGATAGTTGCAAGTCTGCATCTTCTGATGCGGCAAGGATCACTTCTGATGGGCACACTTTTAGGCAGTGACCTGGGTGTCAGATGCTTCCAGGGGTCTTCCCCATGCTGTTCCCATGTCTTTTCAGCACTGTATGCATATGTCACACAGCACATGGCCAGATAAGATTGTAAAATGTTAAAATTACATTTCCTGGTGAATGCATTTGTCACTGTAGAAAGCAATACAAATGTGCAAAAACGCATAAAAAATGCTACTTGTAAACATAGCCCAAGGTGTGGAGGAGTATTTTTGTTTTTGTTTTTTACCTTATACACAAGTCTTTACCCTGGAAAGGATGTTCCTTAACATATTTCACAGGAAAGCAGTTTCAGTTTCGTTTTTGAACGTTTTATTGTGAGCCCGTAAAAGTGGCTTAATACCTCTGACCACGTTGTTGACAGCAGTGACTTGGGGGTCAGAAATGCTTCCTGGGGCGATCCCCATGCTGTCCCCATGTCATTTGAGCACTGTCACTATCGTTTTGGGCATTTTTTAGGCTTTCTACAGACTGCTGGGGGTGCCGCCGCAAAAATGCTCGGGTCTCCCATAGACTAACATTGGGCTCGTTGCTCGGGTCGAGCACCCGAGTACCACGGTGAGCTCGGCCCGAGCTTTGAGCACCCGAGCATTTTAGTGCTCACTCAACACTAATACAGACCCATTCTGGATTACATTTTAGGATTTTATACTCTACCCATTGCTACTCAGTTCCCTGTGAATGAGGTTCACATATTGTTTTACTTCATCAAGAGATCAGAGCTTTTATATCAGAATTATTTCTTATCAGTTATATCCCACTTATACTATTTAGTAACTAACAAGTGTGGTGTTCCTTGTGTATCTCTAATTATTCAATAGGGGTCAAATATGACCATTTAGGAGTATACTGTGGGCCATCATCCCATATATTTTGTAGTGATAAAGTAGATCCACATGCCTATTGCATGATGTGAGGATGTGCAATACTTGTTTTTAGTCTCCCATGATTCTGATCTCAGAGGATTTTCTGTTGGTGGAATGCAATCCAATACCATATGCGCTCTGGTGTGGAACATCTGGGCATGCACATTTGTGGACAATGATCCTAGATGGAATGAGAATTACGGGCATGCGCTGTCACAGGTACGAGTCGCGCGGCGGCAATCAGTTTATCTGGTGTTTCAGCATAAAGCATGTCACTTCCGGACATGCACACTAGGTGATGGACATTATCGAACCTCTAGCTCATGAGAAGTAGCATAGGCGCAGTATATTATTGTAGACAGACTCTATTCTGTATATCCTGTGACAATTCACCTCTAGGAATGGGAATGAGCCTCCTAGTCTGGGAGGGGTTTTGGATGAAGTGGGATATTTAAACATGGACACCTGGCTATTAGGCACACTATGCTGAACATCATGAATTATCATCCCTCTATCAAGCCTCCTAATGAACCTGTTGGGAAAATGCATTGAGGCGGATTATTGAAACATTCTCTGAGTACCACATTTTGGGCACCACATTTTAAAAAAGACATAGACAAACTGGAGCAAGTTCAGAGAAGAGCAACCAGAATGGTGACTGGTCTGCAAACCATGTCCTATGAGGAACGGTTGCAGGATTTGGGAATGTTTAGCTTGCAAAAAAGAAGACTGAGAGGAGACTTAATAGCTGTCTACAAATATGTCAAGGGCTGTCACATTGTAGAAGGATCATCTTTATTCTCATTTGCACAAGGAAAGACTAGAAGCAATGGGATGAAACTAAATGGGAGGAGACACAGATTAGATATTAGAAAAAACTTTTTGACAGTTAGGGTGATTAATGAGTGGAACAGGCTGCCACGAGAGGTGGTGAGTTCCCCTTCAATGGACGTCTTCAAACAGAGGCTGGACAGACATCTGTCTGAGATGATCTAGTGAATCCTGCTTTGAGCAGGGGGTTGGACCAGATGACCCAGGAGGTCCCTTCCAACTCTACCATTCTATGATTCTATGATTCTATGATACCATACCCTTTCCTTTATACATATTGTAGGGGTTTTACTCACTGGGGCACAATGGGAGGAAAACAGGAGGCATGTTCCTTTAAAATTTCATGTGGGTTTATTACTTCATAAACCCAGAAGCCAAACAGAAAAGCAAATAGATCAGGCAAACAAAGTAAATGTCCTTAGCAGGTCTCTGCTCAGCCAGTCCTGTGTGGCACACAAGCTGGGGTAGCGTCCAGTGTCCTGGCTTGGTCTGAAGACAAACATACACAGGAGGCCATCTACCTCCAAACACACAGACCATGTGCCAAACAACAGCCTTCATTTTATAGGCTGTTAACCACACCCAGAGGTGAGGTATGTGGGTAGCTGAACCCGCCCATTCTCTCCTAGCTACCCGTAACCCGGCTCCCAGGTGCACCAAACGATCCTCTTAGTGCTTATGTGCCCTAGAGAAACACTCCGGGTTAAATCAGAGACCAGCCATCTCTGTGACACATACCTCAACTACGCGACCATTAGCCACCTTACATACCTCCTCCCTCTGCCTAAAGCCGTGGGCTTGGCACCTTTTACTACCAGACAGGGGATTCTCGAGAGAGCATCGGCATTACCATGTAGCTTCCCTGCTCTATGTTCTACAGGGAAGTAGGAGTCCTGTAGGGCTAAAAACCCGAGGGTGACTCTGGCATTTTTTTACTTTTTTCCCTCATCCATCTGAGTGGAGCATAGTCGGATAATAATCTAAATTTTCGACCTAGCCAAGCATTCCTTCTCTATGACCGAATAATTTTTCTCGCAGGAGGACAGCTTTCTACTCAGGTAGAGGACAGGGTGCTCCTCCCCGTGTATCTCCTGCGAAAGGACTGCTCCTAAATCGACATCTGAGACATCTGTCTGGAGTATAAACTCTTTCTTGAAGTCCGGGGCAACCAGGACCGGTTGTCTACACAGAGCCAGTTTCATCTCTTGAAAGGCCTTCTCCGCCTCTGCTGTCCACTTGGCCTTGGCTGATTTTGTCCCTTTAAGGAGGTCAGTCAGGGGTGCGGCCATCATAGCGAAGTTTGGGATGAATTTCCTGTAGTATCCCACGATTCCCAGGAAGGCTCTGACTTGCTTTTTTCGACACCGGTCTCAGCCAATTTTGCATTGCTCCAACTTTAGTAGTTTGGGGTTTTATCTATACTCTACCCACTACATATCTGAAGTACTTGGCTTCTTATTTCCCCATGCCACATTTCTTCGAGTTTATTGAAAACCCCACCTTCCTCAGAGCATCAAACACAGCCTTTTCCAGATGACTCTCCCAGTCTGGACTGAAGATAATAATATTGTCCAGGTATGTTGTTGCATATTTCTTATGGGATGCAAGGATGCAATCCATAGCTCTCTGGAATTTTGCAGGGGCCCCCTGCAGTCCAAACTGCATCCGGGCATACTGGAAGCATCCGTCCGGCGTAGAAAACGCAGTCTTCTCTTTGGCTACCTGTGCCATGGGGATCTGCCAATATCCCTTCGTCATATCCAAGGTGGTTATATGCCTTGCTGGCCCCAGCCTATTGATCAGCATGGGATATGCATCAAATTTGGAAACCTCATTCAACTTCCTATAGTCGTTGCAGAATCTCCACTCACCATTGAGATTTGGGACCAAGACGATTGGGCTCGACCAACTGCTCTTGGATTCTTCAATGACGCTGAGCTTCAGCATACAAGCTACCTCTTTGGATATCTACTCTCCTCGGGCCTCAGGTATCGGATAGGGCTTCAAGTTCACCCACACATATGGCTCCGTCAGAACCTTGTGTTCTATGACCCTTGTGCAGCCTGGCAATTCCGAGAACAAATCCCTGTTCTTCTGCATCGACTCCCGACACTGCTGTTTCTTGGTCTTCGTTAGTGTTTCCGCTATTGCGACTCTTCCAACGTCACCTTCTGGCTTGCCCAGCAAGCATGGAGCTTCCACAGCCTGTCTGTCTTGCCACGGCTTGATGAGGTTGATGTGGTATATCTGGTACGGCTTACGTCGTCCCGGTTGATGAACCTTGTAGTTCACTTCACCCACTTTTTCCACCATCTTATACGGCCCTTGCCACTTGGCCAAGAACTTACTTTCCACCGTAGGAATTAGCATGAGGACTCCGGTTTCCCGGATTGAATTGCCTCACTCTGGCTGACCGGTTGTAGACTCTGGCATGAGCTTCTTGTGCCTGGAGGAGATGTTCTTTTACGGTGGGCATCACCTTCACAATCCTCTCCTGCATCAGAGCGACGTGCTCGATGATGCTACTGTGGGGCCTGACTTCGGCTTGCCAGATTTCCTTTGTGACATCCAGGAGACCCTGCGAATGTCGGCCATACAGAAGTTCAAATGGCGAGAACCCTGTAGAGGCCTGTGAAACCTTTCGGTTGGAGAACAACAGATACGGTAGGAGACAGTCCCAGTCTCTACCGTCCCTTTCTATGTCCTTCCTCAGCATACTCTTCAGAGTCTTGTTAAACCTTTCGACTAGGCTATCTGTCTAAGGATGGTATACTGAAGTCCTCAGTTGGGAGATTTGGAGGTCTTTGCATAACTCCCTCATCACCTTACTCATAGAGGGAATTCCCTCGTCGGTGAGTATCTCCCTTTGGTAAGCCTGTTGGGGATAAAACGTGGACCAACTCACGGGATATACTCTTTGCGGAGGAGTTTCTCAGTGGAATGGCTTCAGGATAGCGTGTGACATAGTCCAGGATAACCAATATAAATTGATGCCCACAAGCAGATTCAACCAGGGGACTGACCAAGTCCATAGCAATTCTCTCGAACGGCACTTCAATAATGAACAGTGGCACGAGGGGACTTCAAAAGTGAGAGGTGGGGGCGGTTAACTGGCACGTAGTGCAAGACGTGCAAAACCTTAAATATTTCTCGGTGACATCTGCGCCAATAGAACCTTTGTAAAAGATAATGCCTTACCAACACCAGGTGCAGCAAGCCTCCATGATAAAGGCGGGGCCAGCACATGTGCAAAATACTGATGCAGACAGCCACTCACTAACCTACCAATTCATGGAGGGGGTGGCTGTGTAGTATTATACATGAACATCTATGGAGTCTGCATAGGGCGCCAGTCACACAGATATGTGTGATGCACAGTTTCTGGCTTGCAGCTTGTTGATGACGCCCATACTATTAGATCAGGTGGGCTGCCCAGCACTATATACGTGCACCCCCACAAGACAGACGCCCCAATTCACCCAGCCAACACTAAAGAGGCCTGGCCGCATCCTGCAAAAAATGTGAAAAAAAGATGAAAAATAGTGTAGAAGATAAATACACCACATGAGATATTGGTCGATATTTTGGCCAAAATACACAAGCTCGCAACCCAAACGTCAAGGGTCCTCATACTTGCGAGTCCTAACACTAAACATTAAAAATGGTGAACATTGGACATAATTTCAAAATACATCACAGTAAGGCTGTGTGCCCACTGTGCGTTTTTTAAGTGTTTCCGCAGCGGCAATTCCGCTGCAGAAACGCTTAAAAAACGCTTGGTAGAAGGTCTGCCATATTCCCCAATGATAATCCCATGTGCTGTGCACATGCTGCGGAAATTTCCGCTGCGGATTATCATTGCAGAAAAATCCGCAGCACTACCAATTATTTTGCGAAAGCGCGGTGTTTTCGCCGCCATTGACTTGCATTGGAACGCATGAAATCTGCATCATTGCATCTGCAGATGCGGAATCCATGTGTTTCAATGTGCGGATGGTACCCGAGTTTGGAGAAGAGGAGACTCTTCTCCGGATCCGGGTGCCATAGAACCTGTAAAAAAAAAAGAATAAAATAAAAAATATACATTATACTTACCTTCTGATGGCCCCCGGTGTCCTTAGCGATGCGTCTCAGCTTGCCGGCAAGTCGCGAGGGTCTGAAAAGGACCTGCCATGATGTCAGTTAGTCATGTGACGGGTCACGCGACCCCTGACGTCGGTAGGTCCTTTAGTCTATCGCAAGCTGCCAGCAAGCCAGGACGCATCGGATAAAGACACCGGGGGCCATCAGAAGGTAAGTATATATTTAATTTTTTATTTTTTACCACTCTTTCGGTCACACTATATAATTCCATGCCGGTTGCATGGATTTATATAGTGTGACCAAGTTGTCAAGCACTTTCCAAGTGATGCGAAAATCGCTTGGAAAGCGCTTGACAATCCTCATGCGGAAATGCATGTGAAGAACGCTTCACTTCCGTACAATCCGCATGCGTTTTTTCTGCCATGGAGATGCAGAAACGCTCAGGAAAAAATCCGGAGCATTTCTGCATCGTGGGCACATAGCCTAAAAGATAATGCCTTACCTGTTAGAACCCTCCTGTTTGTTTTTTCTATCTTTTGTTTTGCGGTCACTTGACCATCTGCCTTTATATTCCAGCTCCTCCCTTGTGTCTGTGCTGGACTTCAGTGTTTGACTGTCTCTCTAGCCAGGTGCTTCTGTGCCTTTCTCTGTCTAGTTCGCTTGGTCCTCTGGGACCTCTAGTACTTTTTGTCAGTTTGTCTTTTTGTGTTCTGCAACAACTTCTTTGTAGGAGGTGTCCCATTTTTGTCCCAGTCCTTAGTTCTTTTAGGGACCCCTCCCTTAATTCTATAGGTCTTTGTTCAGACTAGCCGAGGACTAAGGCGGGTCTGTTCATTAGGAACAGGCAGCCCGCTACATCGTAGGGATTCAGCTTAGTCTTACTATAGGGACAGCTTTCCCCTATCTTTCCTGAGTACATGTTGCAGATCATAACAGTAAGTCCAGACCAAAAAACTAAAAGGAAAGAAATCCGGGGATCATTATGGTTTCCGTCCAGGATTTGGCTCAACGCCTGCAGGGATTGTCTCTGGAGGTGGCCGAGCTTCAGCAACACGTGAGTAGCTGTCCCGGAGCGCATTTTGTCGAACCCAAGGTAGGACAGCCTGATGATTTTTATGGTAAACAGCAAGATTTTTTTTTCCTTTAAAAATGCTTGTTTGCTATATTTTCGTTTGAGACCAAGGTCCTCTGGGAATGAATCACAGCGCATTGGTTTTATTATGTCACTTTTGCGCAATGAACCACAGGGGTGGGCCTTTTCTCTCCAGCCTAATGATCCATGTTTAAGGTCTGTTGAAGAATTTTTTTCTGCTATGGTCGAATCTCATCTGCTGAATCAGAACTCAGATGTTTGAATCAGGGGTCAGATGATGTTGAAATTTATTGCACACACTTCAGGAGATGGGCTTCAGAAGTTAAGTGGAATGATCCGGCCCTGAGATGTTTATTTCTTGCTGGTCTGAGTGAAAGGGTTAAGGATTTGCTAGTTGCATTCCCTGCACCTGAGACTCTGCAGGATGCTATGCAGTTAGCTGTTCATATTGACAGGAGACTGAGGTGCAGGCTCAATGAGGTAAAGACTCCTGTAATGTCAGGTCCTAGTCCCCAGAAAATCTGCTCTGACGGCGGAGAACCGATGGAGGTTGGGGCGATGTCACTCCGCTCTCAGGAAAGAGACCGGTGGTTCGCCGTGGGATTGTGTCTTTATTGTGGTAAAGTTGACCATTTGATTAAGTATTGCGAGAGTCGTTTAAGTAAAGAAAAAAGGTCCGTTACGCCTGTATAGCTTGTTTACACTCTGCAGGAGTATTTCTTTCTGGGAGTACTACTCTGCAGGGAGATTTGCTTGAATTTCAGGTATTTGTGGATTGTGGTTCAACACTTAATGTGATTGATAAAGGGTTTTTGGAAAACCTTAAATTGAAATCCAAACCTTTGTCATCACCTATTTCTGTGATTGCAATTGATAACACTCCCTTGAAATGTAGTACTCACAAGGTTGCTGCATTTCCCCTCACTATCAATGGAGTTCACCAAGAATTTTTGGACTTGGTTGTTTTAGATAATTTACCCTCTCCAATTGTTCTAGGATTGCCTTGGCTAAAACTGCGCAATCCTTTACTGGACTGGTCTACTAATGTGATTAAGTCTTGGAGTCCGAAGTGCTGTGATAAATGTTGTAATGGTCGCATTGCGGCTGTGGAAAAAGGGGAATTACCGGTACCTATTCAAGATTTTTGGAGGGTTTTTTCGGAGGAGGAGTCGCAAGTTTTACCTCCTCATAGGGACTATGATTGCGCCATTGAGTTTGTTCCTGGAGCTACTCTTCCCAAGAGTCGCTTATTTAACCCCTTTACCCCCGAAGGTGGTTTGCACGTTAATGACCAGGCCAATTTTTACAATTCTGACCACTGTCACTTTATGAGGTAATTACTCTGGAACGCTTCAACGGATCCCCCTGATTCTGAGATTGTTTTTTCATGACATATTGTACTTCATAATTGTGGTAAAATTTCTTCGATATCACTTGTGTTTATTTGTGAAAAAAACGGAAATTTGGCAAAAATTTTGACAATTTTGCAATTTTCTAAATTTTTATTTTTATGCCTTTAAATCAGAGAGATATGTCACACAAAATAGATAACAAATAACATTTCCCACATGTCTACTTTACATCAGCACAATTTTGGAACCAAAATTTTTTTTTGTTAAGGAGCTATAAGGGTTAAAAGTTGACCAGTGATTTCTCATTTTTCCAACAAAATTTACAAAACCATTTTTTAGGGACCACATCACATTTGAAGTCACTTTGAGAGGTCTTTATGACAGAAAATACCCAAAAGTGACACCATTCTAAAAACTGCACCCCTCAAGGTGCTCAAAACCACATTCAAGAACTTTATTAACCCTTCAGGTGCTTCACAGGAATTTTTGGAATGTGGAAGAAAAAAATGAATTTAACTTTTTTCACAAAAATGTTACATTAGACCCAGTTTTTTTTTATTTTCACAGGTGTAACAAGAAAAAATGGACCCCAAAATTTGTTGTGCAATTTCCCCTGGGCACGCAGATACCCCATATGTGGGGAAAAACACTGTTTGGGTGCACGGCAGGGTTCGGAAGGGAAGGAGCGCCATTTGACTTTTTGATTGTAAATTTGCTTGAATAATTAGCGGACGCCATGTTGCGTTTGGAGAGCCCCTGTGTGCCTAAACATTGGAGTTCCCCCACAAGTGACCACATTTTGGAAACTAGACCCCCCAAGACACCTATCTAGATGCATAGTGAGCTCTTGGAACCCCTAGGTGCTTCACAAATTGATCGTAAAAATGAAAAAGTATATATTTTTTTCACTTTTTCATTTTTACGAATCAATTTGTGAAGCACCTGGGGGTTTCAAGTGCTCACTATGCATCTAGATAGGTGCCTTGGGGGGTCTAGTTTCCAAAATGGGGTCACTTGTGGGGGAGCTCCAATGTTTAGGCACACAGGGGCTCTCCAAACGCGACATGGTGTCCGCTAACAAATTGAATGGGAAATCGGCTCAAATTGTTAGCGGACTCCATGTTGCGTTTGGAGAGCCCCTGTGTGCCTAAACAGTGGAAACCCCCCACAAGTGACCCCATTTTGGAAACTAGACCCCTCAAGGATTTTATCAAGGGGTATAGTGAACATTTTGAACCCAGAGGTACGACACAGAATTTGATAACATTAGGTCATCATATTGAATAAGTTGTCATTAGTCTTGAGCGCAAGTGCTCGCTACTTGAGTTTGCATCGGGTACTCAGGTATGCACCATGTACTGCATGTGCTCGAGTGACATGCTCGAGTCCCTCCCCCGCATGTTTCACGGTTATTAGACACCCAAAAAAAACATGCGGGGATCGCTCGTGCATGGCAGGCAATCCCCGCAAAGTGTTTTTGGCCGCGAAGCATATGGGGCGGAGACTCGAGCATGTCACTCAAATACCCACGATACTCAATGCATACCAGAGAACCCGATGCAAACTCAAGTAGCGAGCACTTGCGCTCAAGACTAATGACAACTTATTCAATATGATGACCTAATGTTATCAAATTCTGTGTCGTACCTCTGGGTTCAACACTAGTCGCCATATCGTCATCTTTTTTTCTTACTTTTGAAAAAAATCCCAACCCCATCACAACCCTAACCCCAGCCCTAACCCTAGCCCAGCCCTAACCGTAGCCCAGCCCTAACCCGAGAGTTTATTTTTTATGCCGTTCCTCGTGCGGTATAAGTGATTAGACGACTTTATTCTTCGGATCGGTGCGATTACAGCGATACCAGAATCATATCGGGTTTTTATGATTGACAGCTGTCACACACTAAAATCTAGTTTTTGCATCGCCATATTTTGAGAGCTATAATTTTTCCAGATTTTGGCAGACAGAGTCATGTGATGGCTTGTTTTTTGCGGGATGAGTTGACGTTTTTATTGGTGCCATTTTCAGGCACGTGACATTTTTTGATCGCTTTCTATTCCGATTTTAGGGAGGCAGAATAAACAAAAACCAACAATTCAGGAATTGTTTTTTTTTATTCTGTTCTGCGTGTGGTAAAATTGATAAGGCAGCTTTATTCTTCGGGTCAGTACGTTTACAACGGTACCACATTTATATCGTTTATCTATGTTTTGCACTTTTACATAATAAAAGCAATTTTATAGAAAAAAATATTTTTTAGCATCGCTTTATTCTGAGAGCTATATCTTTTGTATTTTTCGGCTGATGGAGCTGTATGGCAGCTTGTTTTTTATGAGACGAGATGACGTTTTCACCAGTACCATTTCTATTTATATTCGTCTTTTTGATCGCGTGTTTTTCCATTTTTTGTTTGGCGGTATGGTGATAAAGCATTGTTTTTTGCTTAGTTTTTTTTTTTTTTACCGTGTTCACTGAAGGGGTTAACTAGTGGGACAGTTTTATAGGTCAGGTCGTTCCGGACGCAGCGATACCAAATATGTGTACTTTTATTGTTTTTTTTGTTTTGTTTTTCATAATATTTATTGATGGGTACATTATATTTTTATTTTTGGTGGATTATTTTTTTTATATTTTTACAACTTTTTTTTTTGTTTTTTTACTTTTTTAGTTTGTCCCACTATGGGACTTTCACTTTTTTACTCTGATCGCCTGCATGGCACAGGAATGGAGCACCATCCCTGTGCCATGCAGGCTCTCAGCGCTGGACAGGGAGAAGATAGTTTGGAAATGCTCTGTGCATGTCCAAAAAAATCTTCCTGCTGTCTGGTGACCCGGATGTTGTCATGATGACATCGGGTCGTCATGGCAACATCCTGGAAGCCGCAGCAGACAGCGCTGGAGGCCGGAAGAGGAGGTGAGTATACCGATCACCTCCCCTTAGCCACCGCAATGCTGCGATCGACTTCGATCGCATCATTGCGGGGGTTAATGTGCCGGGAGCGGTGCGGAACCGCTCCCTGCACATAGCACCGGATGTCAACTGTGACAATCAGCTAACACCCGGCGGCGATCGCGCCCGCACCACTTGTGTGCGGGCGAAACCGCCAGGGCGTATTAATACGTATCTGGTCCATAAGGCCCAGGGAACAGATACGTTATAATACGCCCTATGTCGTAAAGGGGTTAATCTGACTATTCCTGAAAGAAAGGCCTTGGAGGAGTACATACAGACTAGCTTGGCTGCTGGTCACATTAGACCTTCTAAGTCGCCTGTGGCAGTTGGATTTTTCTTTGTTAAAAAAAAGGATGGCGGTTTACGTCCATGTCTGGATTTTTGTGAAATTAATAAGATTACCGTACGCAATTCCTACCCATTGCCGTTAATTCCTGACTTGTTTAACCAGTTAGTGGGGGCCAAGTGGTTCTCCAAAATTGATCTCCGGGGGGCATACAATTTGTTACAAGTGAAGGAGGGTGATGACTGGAAAACTGCTTCTAACACTCCAGTAGGTCATTTTGAGAATCTAGTGATGCCTTTTGGTCTTACCAATGCACCTGCATTTTTTCATAACCTTATTAATGACATCCTGAGACCTTTGATTGGTAAGAATGTGGTTGTGTATTTGGATGACATTTTGATTTACTCACCAGATCTAGAGTCCCATTGGCAGAGTGTGCGTGAAGTTTTGCAGTTATTGAGTGATAATTCACTCTTTGCTAAGCTGGAGAAATGTGAGTTCGCTGTGTAGAAAATCAGTTTTTTGGGCTACATTGTCTCCAGCAAGGGCTTTGAGATGGTTCAGGCTGTGCAGGAATGGCCTAGGCCTATTGGTTTGAAATCTATACAGAGATTTTTGGGTTTTGCCAATTATTACAGGAAATTCATTAAGAATTTTTCTGTAATTGTTAAACCTCTAACCGATCTCACCAGGAAAGGTGCGAATACGGCCTAGTGGACTACTGAGGCCATTGAAGCGTTTGAGTATCTCAAAGAGCGGTTCAGTTCTGCCCCTATCCTTATGCAGTCTGATGAGACCAAGCCTTTTTTGGTCGAGGTCGATGCTTCATCGGTGGGGGTCGGAGCAGTTTTGTCTCAGGAGAACAAGGGTGGAGTACATCCTTGTGACTTCTTTTCGAAAAAAATTTCGGAAACCGAACTGAATTATCATGTTGGAAATCGGGAGTTGCTGGCTATTAAACTTGCGTTTGAACATTGGCGTCATTTTTTGGAAGGCGCTAGATTTCCTATTCAGGTTTTCACAGATCATAAGAATTAGATCTATCTGAATGCTGCCAAGCGCTTGTATGCCTGTCAAGCTAGGTGGGCACTTTTTTTTTTTCTCGTTTTCATTTTTCTGTTACCTATATCCCTGGTACTAAGAATGTTAAAGCCAATGCTTTCTCGCAGCTTCTCTCCTATGGTCGGTGCAGAGGAGGAGGAGAGCATTTTACAGAAAGGAGTTGTGGTGTCGGCATTGGACTCCGTTTTGGAGAATGGGATTCTGAAATCTCAAGATGGTGCTCCATCTAACACTCCCCATGGGAGGTTGTTCGTGCCTAGAGCCTTTAGGAGAGATTTGTTTGTGGAGTGTCATGAGTCTCGGTTGGCAGGTCATCCAGGAATTTCGGAGACTAATCAGTCACAGTTTTTGGTGGCCTGGATGGCAGAAGGAAGTCATCAAGTGGGTGCGTAAGTGTATTGTGTGTGCTAGGTCAAAGGCTTCACTTACTCCTGCTGCGGGGTTGCTTTGCCCTCTGGAGGTTCCTAGTGCGCCTTGGACGCATCTCACAATGGATTTTATTACTGATCTTCCTGTGTCCAAGGGTTTTACTGTCATCTGGGTAGTCGTGGACCGTTTTAGTAAGATGTGTCATTTGGTTCCATCCATTAAGTTGCCCTGCGCCAAGACACTCGCTAAGGCGTTTGTTAAGGAGATTGTCAAGCTCCATGGCGTTCCCACGGATATTGTTTCTGATAGAGGACCTCAGTTTGTGGCTCGCTTTTGGCGTGCTTTTTGTGACAGGTTGGGAGTCCATTTGTCATTTTCATCTGGTTATCATCCTGAGTCTAATGGACAGACTGAAAGAAAGAACCAGGATGTTGAACAGTTTTTGCGTTGTTTTGTGGCAGACAATCAAGAGGGGTGGTCTGAGTTTGTGCCTCTCGCAGAATTTACTCTTTACAATCATACATCCTCCTCTGCTGGGTGTTCTCCTTTTTTTTTTTGTACTGGGAGACATCCGTCTTTTGGTTCGTTATCCAAATTGGGGTCGGGGGTGCCGGAGGAGGAGAATTTTTCCGGTGATTTGGAGAGAGTTTGGACTAATGTACGTTGCAACCTTCAAGAGGCTAACAAGAAGTCCAAGAAGTATTTTGACAGGAAACGTAAGGAGGTTTTGTTTACTGTGGGTGACATGGTTTGGTTGTCCTTGAAGAACCTGCGGTTGAGGATTCCCTCTAAAAAACTGAGCCCTAAGTTTGTGGGTCCATTTTAAGTGCTTCAGGTTGTTAACCCATCTGCTGTTAGGTTGGATGTCCCTACTTCCTGGAAGATTAATCCTGTGTTTCATGTTTCCTTGTTGAAAAAGGCTGATGCATCTGATAGGAACGCCACTGTCACAGTTCCTCCTGTTGTGGAGGACGGCGAATATGAAATTTCTCGTATCTTGAATTCTAGATGGCATAGAGGGAGATTACAGTATCTTGTCTCCTGGAAGGGTTTCGGTCCCGAAGACAACTCCTGGGTAAGGACGGATGATGTCTCTGCTCCTAGGCTTGTTAAAGCTTTCCACAGGAGTTTTCCGGATAGGCCTGTGCCTGGAGGATCCGGAGGATCCTCATAAAAGAGGGGGAACTGTTAGAACCCTCCTGTTTGCTTTTTCTATCTTGTGTTTTGCGGTCACTTGACCATCTGCCTTTATATTCCAGCTCCGCCCTCCTGGCTGTGCTGGACTTCAGTGTTTGACTGTCTCTTTAACCAGGTGCTTCTGTGCCTTTCTCTGTCTAGTTCGCTTGGTCCTCTGGGACCTCTAGTACTTTTTGTCAGTTTGTCTTTTTGTGTTCTGCAACAACTTCTTTATAGGAGGTGTCCCATTTTTGTCCCAGTCCTTAGTTCTTTTAGGGACCCCTCCCTTAATTTTATAGGTCTTTGTTCAGACTAGCCGAGGACTAAGGCGGGTCTGTTCATTAGGAACAGGCAGCCCGCTACATCGTAGGGATTCAGCTTAGTCTTACTGTAGGGACAGCTTTCCCCTATCTTTCCTTAGTACATGTTGCAGATCATAACATTACCAACACCAGGTCAGATTACCAATGCACTGCAGGATGCAGCAAGCCTCCATGATAAAGGCGGGGCCAGCCCATGTGCAAAATACTGATGCAGACAGCCACTCCCTAACCTACCATTTCATGGAGGGAGTGGCTGTGTAGTATTATACATGCACACCGATGGAGTCTGCATAGGGAGCCAGTCACACAGATATGTGTGATGCACATTGTCTCACTTGCAGCCTATTGATGACACCCATACTATTAGATCAGACGGGCTGCCAAGCACTATATACATGCAAGCCCACAAGACAGATGCCCCAATTCACCCAGCCAACACTAAAGAGGCCTGGTGGGGTATTTATCATGTGGTGTATTTATCTTTTACACTATTTTTCATCTTTTTTGCACATTTTTTTGCACTGTGCATCACACACATCTGTGTGACTGGCGTCCGCTCTATGCAGACTCCATCGGTGTGCATGTATAATACTACACAGCCACCCCCTCCATGAATTTGGTAGGTTAGTGAGTGGCTGTCTGCATCAGTATTTTGTACATGTGCTGGCCCCGCCTTTATCATGGAGGCTTGCTGCATCCTGCAGTGCATTGGCAATCTGACCTGGTGTTGGTAAGGTATTATCTTTTACTGTGATTTTTTTTTAAATTATGTCCAATGTTCTGTTCACCAATAGAACCTTTGCACGATCCGTTCCTACGTTTTTTCCACTCTCATATGTCCCCCCAAGACATGTGAATGTGCCATGTCCAACACCTTCCGTCTAAAGGGGCCCGGCACTATTAACTGCTCCACACTCTCCTCCCTCACTTTCTTGACCCGGTACAACAACTCCTTATTCCTCATAAAATGGGGAAACCTTGTGTCAGTCCCCGACTCCTGTGCAACCCTGTTTATAATAGTGACATTAATAAAGGCTTCCTTCAGAGTTAGGTCCCTATTTTGGGCAGACCCAAAATTTTCGCTGGTCACCCCTAACTCCGGAATGGCAGACTCAGGGGGAAACCTGTCTGACTCTGGGTGTGGGGATACCTCATTAGGGTTAATTTTTTTCTTATCTGAGCCAGCGAACCCAGAACCCTTCCCCCACAGATCCCAAAACAAGCAAAAGTCCCAGCCTATAATAATAGGGTGCAACAAGTCCTGAATGATGCCGACCTCATGGGACTCTGTACCCTGGGCCGTTTCAATGTCCACTCTGGCCATAGGGTAGTCTTTAGCATCACCATGAATGCACTGAACGCCGACTTTTTTCCCCGGGATAATTTGGAGAGGAAGCGTGGCCCTCATAAGGGTCACCAGGCTCCCGGAGTCTAGCAGTGCCGTTACCTCCCATCTGTTCACCTTCACGTGACATGCTTGTGGCCCCTCGCTGGGTGGACAGTTCACACTGCTGGCTGGATAAGCATAATATGAACAACGTTGTCCATTGCTGCAGTCCATCGGCTCAAGGGTCAGGGGACAACGGGCGGCTATATGGCCTGGGCCATGGCACCTCCAGCAACCAACATCACCTGTATGGACCTTGGGCACAACCTCCCTCGTCCATTTGGACCTTGGAAGTGCCACTACCTTTTGGGCCTCCACCCCTCTGTTGGGAACCCCAGTATGTAGTGGGCAGCCTTGCCAAGGAACCTTCAACCCCCTGGTATCTCTCGATCAGTCCGACCAGTTCATCCGCATTCCGGGATCACCCTGGGCAACCCAAAGCTGTATGGGTCTCAGCAGGGAGTGCACAAACCGGTCCATCACCACCCACTCTACCAACTGCGCAGGCATTGAGGTCTCTGGCTGCGCCACTTGTGGACCAGGTGCTGCAGGTCAAACATTTGGGATGGAGGTGGTTTGTTCCGGTGATAAGAACCCGCTGTGCCCTGATAGTCATTGTCAACCCCAAGGGTGCTAGAATCTCACTTTTTATCTTGCCATACTCTTTGGCATCCTGCAAAGCTAAATCATAGTACGCCTACTACGCGTACTTCTGGGGCTCTCCAAGTCAAGTATGGCGACAGTACCTCTGCCCACTGCTCTTGTGGAAATTTCTCCCTCTCGATGACCCTTTGAAACACCATCAGGAAGGTCTCAACGTCATCCCCCAGGGTCATTTTCTGCAAAGCCCGTCATACCGCCTTCCGGACATGGGAGTCATCAGTCGGACCTAGGGTTGGAGTGCTCGTCCTGTCCTGGATGGCGGTTGCCAGAAGCTGCATCTGCTGATGTTGTTTCTGCTAGTGCTGCTGGATCTGCTGTAACTACAGCCTGTTGGTCTCCTGTTGATGCTGCTGCGACTGGACCAGGTGTTTCAGCAGGTCCTCCATTTTGTCTGATGATGCTTGCTGGCTTGCGACAGACTTCACCCAGGGCATGCAGTCCATCCTGTAGCACTCATACGTCTCTGCTGGGAACGCTGCCCGCAAGTCTAACACTAATTGTGGAGGTTTTACTCACTTGGGTGTGACAGGAGGAAAACAGGAGGCATGTTCCTTTAAAAGTTCATGTGGGTTTATTGCTTCATAAACCCAGAAGCCAGACAGAAAAGAAAATAGCCTTTATATCAGGCAAACAAAGTAAATGTCCTTAGCAGGTCTCTGCTCAGCCAGGCCTGTGTGGCACACAAGCTGGGGTAGGGTCCAGTGTCCTGGCTTAGTCTGAAGACAAACATACACAGGAGGCTGTCTACCTCCAAACACACAGACCATGTGCCAAACAACAGCCTCCATTTTATAGGCTGTTAACCACACCCAGAGGTGAGGTACTTGGGTAGCTGGACCTGCCCATTCTCTCCTAGCTACCCGTAACCCGGCTCCCAGGTGCACCAAACGATCCTCTTAGTGCTTATGTGCCCTAGAGAAACACTCCGGGTTACATCACAGAGACCAGCCATCTCTGTGACACATGCCTCCCATTGACTACACAACCATTAACCACCTTAGAATACCTTGATACATATCTGGTTTTATGATTACCCCACGGCTGATGAAAGGGAATCTGTCACCCCCTGGGACTTATCTGACCTCTAATATGGGCATACAGGTGATAGAAATGTGAATCTATACATACCTGTATGCCTCATATTAGAGGTCTGTTTGCTGAGAAATGGCTTTTTACTCAGTGAAGATTCTGATGCTTGCTGGCCGTGGGGTAGTCGGTGGAGTGGATTCCCTTTAATAAATACTCACTTAGCCCCATTCTTCGTGCAGATACTAATAAATCCAGGACCTATGAGATTTTTACCATATGATAGTTGGATAGTTAGGGGTGTATCATCCATAGCAGCAGCCCACAGGGCCACTATGGTGCCCGTGAAAAAACACAGAATTTGAGCTTGGTTTAAGTTGGTATCCATGCAACACATAAATGCATGTTTACTATGGCCATAAATCAGAAAAAAACCTATAAGAAGAAAAATGATCATAAACCCTGCTGTAAATAAATAAATAAAAACGAAAAGTGCATTTAAATAAAATAGGGTTCTTAGTAGCACTGTTTTTGATAAAAAATAGCATGAAAGCTATCCCACCATGGCAAGATGAACCCATTCAGGATAGTCCTACTCTGCTTAATATTAAAAACCTTACCATGTATCAAAGCCTCAAACTTCTGTGTGTGAATCTGACATGAGATCTAACGTGATAGAAGATTACAATCCGGGGAACACGGGAAACATTCATGTAGACAACAGGCGGAGATGTAGTCAGTGAAGAACTCTGGCTAAATATGTCTGTAGAGCCGTAGTAGAAGATGAAGATGTCGTCGTCCTCCTCATGAAGTAGTTATTTCTCATGTCACGTGTAATGAATATCTCCAGCAGTATTGCTAATGCCGATTGCAGTGTCGGTAAATGAGACGAGAATTAGCTTTATGGAAGATGAGTCTTTGAGAAACGTGTTCAGCTACAGACTCCAAGGAAGAAACTGCTTGTTGTATGTGGCCTAAAATATATAGGTTTTATTACTAGATGTAAAGCAGAAAACTAAATACTGTAAAATAATATATCTCCTCATATGTTTCCCCTTATTATCTCCAGTAATTGTATTATTACACAATATCAGATCCTCTCAGTGAAGATCTTCTATTTAAGAGAATTTTCCTTATGGACCCATCAAAGATGGATATGGATAGAGACAAGATGGCAGAGAGGATATTAAACCTCACCCTAGAGATCCTCTTCCGGCTTACTGGAGAGGTGAGAGATTCTGATGACGTCACATTACATCATTCTTATCTATGGGAATAACAGATGGACAGAACTGGAGAGGTGAGGACTCTGGAAATGTCTGTAGTGAGATTTATTTATATGTCTTTCCATAACCAGGATTACATATTAGTGAAGACCTCTAGTGAGCGCTGTCAGGTCCATGTGTCTGAGGGATGGGAAAGACCCCTGAGCTCAATCACAGGGCCTCCATCTCACCCCTTTATACATGAGGACATCAATGACCAGAAGATCGTAGAACTCACCTACAAGATGATTGAGCTGTTGACTGGAGAGGTGACACTGCTGGGAATGCTGGGACATTATACAGTAATGCTATGAAAAGATCGGGGGAATGACTGTATCATTGTATGTGTCAGGTTCCTATAAGATGTCAGGATGTCGCTGTCTATTTCTCCATGGAGGAGTGGGAGTATTTAGAAGGACACAAAGATTTGTACAAAGACGTCATGATGGAGGTTCCCCAGCCCCTCACATCACCAGGTAATAGGACTAAATACACATGGCCTATAATTATCTGGATGTAAAGAATGAATTCAGTCCTTGTATGTGTTTCCTCCAGATCTATCCAGTAAGAGGACAACACCAGAGAGATGTCCCCGTCCTCTTCTTCCACAGGACTGTAAACAAGAAGATCCCAATATTCCTCAGGATCATCAGGTAGATGGAGAGAAGGTGTCATGAGATCTCCCCTATGATGTGTAGACGGCTGTGAAGGTCTTGTGCTCAGTCTTGTTTTATCCACCAGTATTATGTGTTTTCTATTTGTGTAATGAGAACGGTGGAGATGGCAGGATTAGAGCTGATCATAGATGGGATTTCTCATCTGTTTGTGACTTTTACAATATTTGTTTCAGGGTGAAGATCTGACCCGTATTAATACTATAGAGACATATGTGAGGGGTGATGAGTGGTGTAAAGAGGAGATTCCTACATATGACTACCCAGGTGAGTACTGACCACTAAATGCACAGAAGTCACAGATTCTTCTCAGTCACCGGCTGTGGCTGCTTTATCGGTTGTGTAGTCCAGCTGTATCACAATCGTGTGATCACCATTTTGCCTCTAGAACACAACATTCTCTTCCACCTAAAACTGTTCAAATGATTTTGGGCATTGAAACCCTTTTCCATAGAACTTACAACCTGGATTTTCCACCTAATCGCTGTGATTAGGAGACGCTACCTGCCCAGATCTGTAAACCACAAAGCCAGAAAATCACTTGAAGAAAAATATTATGATGGGCCTGTAAGAGAAAGGGTAATGATGGTGTTGGCTTCCTAGATCCCTGATATCTTATTGGATGAATCTACCTTCTCTCCCTTCTGTGCTGCTGAATGTGCTCATATGGTCCCTACAAGACCAGGTCCAGTCTTTCTGGCCTAACTTCACATTTATGATCTACAACATTAAATGTGCAGTGAGGCCAAGTGTGAATTTCTGTACAATAACAGCAGAGTTTCCCTTTATCCTGACTTTTCAGTTTCTTTTCAAACCGACGAACTTCAAACAGGATTGTGATAAACTACACAAAAAAACATTACATCTGTGCCATGATATATATTTAAGTTAAATTTAAGACGCCTCATCTCTGCAGTATTACAAAAAGTTCACTTTAAATGTGTAATATTTCTTCTTGAAACTCATTTGACAGAAAATATTGTCCCTTACGATAGTTTAGATTGCCAAGAGCCACCGAGCCCCATACTCTAATTACCCCAGAGAGGTTTCACCACTAGTTACTCACTACTTACTGATGGATACTGTTGAGTTTGATCATTTCAGTAGATGTGTTATTGTCTATACTCACAGTTTTGACTATAGTACTTAGTGCCCAAAATACTCAGATTTAACCCCTTCCTGCAGCCAGTTTTGTGTTCCTATCTGGGCCCATTTTTCATATCTATGGAAAAATACTCTGGCTTGTCTTCAGAACGTAAAAATCTTTTGCCTTTTACTAAAGATTTCCGTGGAGAGAAGCAAAACTGAGTTTGGTGAAGATATTTTTTCTATTTTTTTTTTTTAAACACAAATTGAGAGATTGCGGGGAATTTTACTTTGATTTTACAGAATGTCTGCAAAACTGCTGAATGGTTTGTGGTATCGGGGTATTTATATTCTGGGCGTTGACTGAATGCTTTTGCTTTTTTTTTTTTTTTTTTTTTTTTTTTTACCCTTAACTGAAGGATGCTCCAAAAATGGAAACAAAAAAACAACCACAAAGAGCTGAGAAATGGAGAGCTTCATCTGCTCCCCCAAACCCGCTATGTGATTAAACCACTAAACCTGTTAAAGAGGTTATGTACGGTTGTCCTGAGGAAGGAGTCTGTGGTGTCTGAAACGCGTAGACAATAAACCTACATTTTTATCCATACTAATGGTTTGTCGTGACTCCAGAGAACGCAGAAACAACTTCCTTTCCCAGCACCTATCTCTGACATTTTTCAAATCTGACGTGTGTCACTTTATGTGGTGATAAGTGTTGGAATTCTTTACAAAGGATAATAGGAAACAAATGGACCTTACAAATAATAATCCAACTTCTCTTGAATCCGGCAATACCCTGTATACGGTTGTACACTACTGTCTGGGTACATGGCAGGTTAAGAAGGGAAGGAGCGACATTTAGCTATTTGAATGCAGATTTTGCTGGGATAGTTTGCAGACACAATGTATTGGGGGCACTGTTCATGGTCACCTGGAAGATCAAAAGATGGCTACCACAAACAGGCTTTGCGCTATCTACTCCATTTTCCAGATCCCAGGGTTTGCCTTGCTCATCATCCTTTAACCCCTCTACATGTGTTTGGACTTAGACAGAGGCCCCCTAAGCTTGGGCCACGGTGTTACCTAATGTTCTGTGGTGTGAGATGGCAAGAAGAATAGTCAGATAGCCGGGTCAGAACATGGAGGTCAGAGAAAATACAAAATCACACAAAAGTAGTCAGTAAACGGGCCGAGGTCACAACAGGAAACAAATACACAAGCCGGGAGCTGAGCACAGAGGCCTGAACCAGAGGAGAACAAGCCTGTATCTGGCAGCTTCCGAAATGTGCTTCCATCTTTAGTAGGGTGCGGTGCTTTCCAAATGGCTGAAGCAGGGAGCAGATTACTCCAGCTGGACAGCACACACACCCATACTGGCAGACTGGATGGTACTACTGGTCCCAGGCTCCCTAATCTTAGTGGCTGGACAGAGCCTGGGCCGCCCAGAGCTTCTGGTTCTGATGTCTCCTCCATCACCAGCGCCGCCTGCGGGATGAATAAGGCGGCACCTGGTGACAGAAGCAGACGTCACAGGAGCAGATCCCAGAGGAGATGGGACCCACCATTTACAGAAGCCCTAATGTGACCAAAATGCAGAAAACCAGAGCAGTAGAAATCCCCATAAAGTGACTCCTTTTTGGAAATTATAACCCTCAGTGAAATAATCTATAGGAGTAGTGACTATTTTTACTCCTCAGGCACTTTCCGGAAATTAGCACGCAGTGGATGTTGGAGAGTGAAAATTACAAATATATAATTTCATTACCCAACACACAGTGCCCAGATTGTGCTCCAGGAGACACACACCGTAAATTAAGTGGGTTCTTCTCACTATAGTAATGTCAAATACATGGATGCACAATGTGCTTTGGGCACACTGCAAGGCTTTGAAGTGAGGGTGAGATTTGACTTTGGGAGAGCGGATATTGCTGGATTGGTTTATGGAAGCCATGTTGCTTTTCAAAAGCCTTTGAGCCACTAATAATGTGGAAACCTCTGTTTTTCCATTGACAGATAATGGACCTGAGTGGGGACTTGTTTTTTGTGAGATGAGTGAAAGTTTTTATTGATATTATTTTTGCCTACATAACATTGTTTGGTGGCTTTTTATTCCATATTTGGGAGGTAGAATTAACAAACAGTTGAACACTACGATCCACTGGTTCATCCTATGAGGTTTTCTATTAGACTGTGAACTGTTATTGTCTTGGTAAATAATGACGGCTAACATAGGGAAAAATTAAAAAAAATCACAAAAAAAGATACAGCCTTACCAACACCAATAATCGTACCAATTCATGGAGGGGGTGGTTGCCTAGTATTAAAGATGCGCACAGATGAAGCTTGCATAGGACGCCAGTCACACAGGTAGGTTTGGTGCACAGTGTCTGGCTTAGGATACTGATGATGTTCATACTGGGCAGGAAGGCTGTCCAGCACTATATAAGTGCATCCCACATGGACAGACACCCCAGTACACCCAACCAACACTAAAATGCTAATGCATTTGTTATCTGATTTGGTGTTGGTAAGGCTGATTTTTTTTCTGTGATGTTTTCTTGGTAGATAATGATACTTTTACATAAAGTACATTTTTACGGAGAGTTTAAGTAGAAATATTCAACAATATAAATTTTAAGGATATGTTATTCATAAATAATAATTTGTTTTATTCTTGGCAGATGACTGTACCAGGAGATCAGAGGGACAGCTGACATCTTCAATTTTTAAATCAGAGGATCTTGAGATCAAACAAGATACAATTGAAGTGAATGTCATTACTCCAGATTTACCATCATCTCTTCACAGCAAACATCAATCATCTGATCCTATGAAACAGGTCCTGTCTTCTGATTCATTACTGACTACTAAGGAAAATCAAAGTCACAAAATAAGCATTAAAAAACAAACTGCTCCTAAAGCAAAGAAGCCATTTTCATGTTCAGAATATGGAAATAGTTTTTCCCTCGAAAAGTCTTTTCTTAAACATCAAAGCATTCACACAGCAGAGAATAGAATTTTTTGTTTGTGTGGGAAATTTTTTAACCAGAAATCAGATCTTGTTAATCACCAGAGAAGTCACACACAGGAGAAGCCATTTTCTTGTTCAGAAAGTGGAAAATGTTTTACAGCAAAATCAAGTTTTAGCAGACATCAGAGAAATCACACAGGGGAGAAGCCTTTTTCCTGTTCAGAATGTGAAAAATGTTTTAGCTGGAAATCAGATTTGGTTAAGCACCAGAGAACTCACACAGGGGAGAAGCCTTTTTCCTGTTCAGAATGTGGAAAATGTTTTAACTGGAAATCAGATTTGGTTGGGCACAAGAGAATTCACACAGGGGAGAAGCCTTTTTCCTGTTCAGAATGTGGAAAATGTTTTAGCTGGAAATCAGATTTGGTTAAGCACCAGAGAATTCACACAGGGGAAAAGCCTTTTTCCTGTTCAGAATGTGGAAAATGTTTTAACTGGAAATCAGATTTGGTTAAGCACCAGAGAATTCACACCGGAGAGAAGCCTTTTTCCTGTTCAGAATGTGGGAAATGTTTTAGCTGGAAATCAGATTTGGTTATACACCAGAGAAATCACACAGGGGAGAAGCCTTTTTCCTGTTCAGAATGTGGAAAATGTTTTAGCCAGAAATCAGTTTTGGTTAAGCACAAGAGAACTCATACAGGGGAGAAGCCTTTTTGCTGTTCAGAATGTGGGAAATGTTTTAGCTGGAAATCAGGTTTTGTTACGCACAAGAGAATTCACACAGGGGAGAAGCCTTTTTCCTGTTCAGAATGTGGGAAATGTTTCATCCAGAAATCATATTTTGTTAGGCACCAGAGAATTCACACAGTGGAGAAGCCTTTTTCCTGTTCAGAATGTGGGAAATGTTTTGTGAAGAAATCATCACTTCTTAGTCACCAGAGAACTCACACAGACGAGAAGCCATTTTCATGTTCTTAATGTGGGAAATGTTTTACACGGAAATCAACTCTTAACAAACTTCATAGAAGTCACACAGGGGAGAAGCCTTTTACATTTTTAACCGAAAATTGTATCTTCATAAAGGGGTTGTCCACTACTAGGACAACTCCTTCTCATTCCTCATGTTTGGCCTTGTTAAAATAAAAACACTCATACGCACTTACTGTTCTGGCGCCGTTCCATTGGTGTCACAACTTGCGTTTCCGTAAGGCTGTTACATCACACAAGATTGTTACATCACACAATCCTGCTGTCAATCAACGCTGCCTTCAGACGTATTGTACATCAACCGGAAGGACATGGCCTGGACATAGCACCAAGAGAATGCACACAGACATGGCACCAAGAGAATGCACACATTGAAAGCACTCTCTTCAGACCGTGTTCTTGGGGGAATTATAAGCAATTTACAGCCTCAAACATGACTTTCGATATGGGAAAGAAAGATCAGAGGTTAATCTGAGGTCCTCCACCTCTGTCAGCATGTCTGGTATGCAGCGTTTCTTATGGAAGGTCTTATCTTCCTGCGCCGGAGCTATTACTGCCTCACCTGAGCATGGAAAAAGAAGCAGTCTTAACCCTCATGATGCCAGACAGCTCCAGCCTGTAAGTCCTGCACCAACTTCTCTCTTAATGTAGGCCTCACAAGAAAACACCACCTATCTTCCTGTACTCTCACCAAAGCCCACATACTGAGCAGTGCTTGCTTCACAGGGACATTTACCCCCTATCCACAGGTTATTCTGATATGGGGAACAACATAACTTATTTGTATATCATATTGTGTCTATGACTCGCCCCCAGGGCCGTGGGGTACTTGGCAGCCGGGCCTTGTGGCTGCTTTTGGGGGATATCACAGTAGCTGGCCCGTTCCGTGACCCAGGGCGGTCAGTAAAAAGGGGAATAAAGTTTATGGGATAGTTTGTGACGCCACCTGTGGTGTCTGGTGAGATTCACCAGCGCTGCGGCAGGCCGGTGGTAAGGCAGCTCGGGTGGTATAGCTCCCCACAGGCGGAGCTAGGCCTCCGGGCAGCGGGGATGCAAGGATGCAGGACAAACAGGACCCGCCGGGTCAGAGCAAGAACAGGGACAGACACGATAGTCACTTCAGTACCTTTTCCTGGTGGAATTCAGGCACATCCCGGAGCACTGTAGGGTGAAGGGTGCACTACCGGATTCTCCCCAGTGAGCGGGTGTAGGGCCTCCTGTTTCTTGCCTTTGCATTGTAAGTTTTTGACCTGCCTGGAGCTAGGCCTAACTTTGTCTCTGTTCTGCACCTGCCGACCTTGTGGTAGGGCCTTCTGTTGGAGATCACTCTCCCTATTCTTTGGGGTCTCCGTGATTCCTGACCCTGGTATTTATCAGCTTTTAGTGATCCTGGGACATGTAGTTTGCCAGGGGTTCCGGTCGTTTTCTACTGGTCATGAAGATCCACGTAGACTCGGACCCGGTGTCCGGTATATACTTCGGGGTGAGCTGGTTAAGCTCCTCTGCCCCCTATGTTACTCACTTTCCACTCGCCTTCGGCCCCGCTCGGGCCCTCACTAGGCTACACACACTGCAGCCGGGACGCTGCTCTTCTTCGCTGCACACTCCTAGCTCTCTATAGCTTTGGCGTCTCTGCCCCCTGCCAGGCAGAGATGCCGTCCCTCTCACCTCCTCGCTCCCCGCGCCGCGTCCTCCAGCGCTCCTCTCCCTGCTGCTGCCGGCGCGCGCTCCTTCCCAGGCACTGTGCTTAGGGCGCGCGCGTGCTCCCTCTCTCTTAAAGGGGCCGCGCGCGCCGTCCTAAGGAGTCCCCGGCCAATAGCCGGAGGACCTCCCATATATAAGGCACCTCCTCCAAAATGGAGGTGCCCGAGCAATAGTTGTTGCACAGTGTACTTACATCTGCTTCAGCCATCAGGTCCAGTTGCCAGCCTGACTACTGTTCCAGTCCGCCAGTCTGACTACTCTCCAGCCCGACAGTCTGTCTTCCGGTCATCCGCCAGTCTGTCTATGGGCAAGTCCACCTGCTTACCAGGAAGCACCAGCCAGTTACCTGCCTGCTACCTGTCGTGCCTGCTAGCCCGCTCACTTGGGAGCACTCGTCTGTTACCTGCCTGTTACCCATTAGCCTACCTGGAGGCTTGGCCATCAATTGCCGTGACCACCTGATAGCCTACCTGGAGGCTCCCGCTGTCACTTGCCGTGACCACCTGTCTGCTAACCCAGAGACTTCTGCCTGCTTGCTGTGTCCATCCGCTATACCGGTCAGTCCCAGATATGGAGTAATATATTCAGAGGCTGGAGACCACATACAATACTGAAATACATCCCCTCACTTCTATCCTGTCACAGCTTGCTGACAAGGTACAGAGATTAGAGGATAATGTCATCCAAGTTGGAGGCCATCATAATGCTCAGAAACTAACACTGGATCTTCACAGCCAGTAAATAAACCATCTGTTTAATATGGTTGATGATCAAGAAAATCATAATAATATCTGGATAAGGGGTATACCTGAAACCACTACTTGATGCCATCCGGGAAAATGGCCTGATGTACTCCTGGGGGTACCCATTCCAGCTGTATATTTTCAAAGATCCAAGCCACATGAGGCCTTTCTGTGATGCCCTGGACATTCCATTTATCTGACTGGCCACCTGCTCCACCATTGCCACAGAGAGTTCCAGCACGTCACAGAAGGCGTTCAATGGATCAGGAACTTGATGGTGATGCAGCCAGATGGGAAAGGAACCTGCCAGTCATATGAGCTCCTGAAATGAATCTTGTCTTCCCTGACGAGAGACAGTTTGCAGATGCTTACTTATTTCTTTAAGCATATAATTAGATATATCTAAATAGAGCATTAGGAGTCACTCTTCCACTATATAGAATGTCTAAGTTGATATAAGATCTTAGACCGGCATATAAGTTGAGTTCACATGATACTACTGTAATATCAGGCTGTATTACATTACTTGCTTTATATTCCATGGTTCCACCTAATAGGAATCCTAGAACTAAAAGTTTGACTTGCGCCTGTAAAGACAACCCCCAGTAAGGGACTTGCATTGGGATCTGCTTGTTTCACAATTTCCTACTGTTTTGATATATTCATAATCTATACTTCTTAGACACTGAGAGGTAGACGTTACTATCTACCGTCTATACTTCCTCTTTTCTTTTAATCTTTCTCTCCTTCCCTCCCCCTTTTTTCATATAATATGGCACAACTCAAAACTTGTTCATTAAATGTCAGAGGACTTAATGTTCCAGAGAAAGGAGCTCAAGTGTTTTATCGTAGGCATAAACAGCACGTAGATTTTCTCTTTCTTCAGGAGTCACACTTTAGAGGCGATCATATACTGTACCTCAGTTTACTAATAGATAGCATTTTTCTGGGATGCCAAGATGATTAATGTTTTGAAGTCTAGGGTGCTGAGTATAGGCCGCCACAGATCACTGCTGCATACTATTGTAGAAACACTGTCTGACACGGAGAGGAGGTTAAGATCTCCGTCTACTCCAACATTTTGACTTTGGAAAACTTCTATCTCCCTAATTGTGACCAAATTAAGACATGCCGTCATTACTTAAACTAAAATATTTTGCGGAGGACCTTATCATCATTGGAGGTGACTTTAATTTTGTCTTGGATCCTTCTTTAGATTCGTCCCTGGGCTGGAGTTACCAATCTAAAACACAAACAAAAGCTTTGCTAAACGTGCTCCGGTCTCAACCGGGCGATGTATGGCGGATACTACATCCAGACGTAAAGGATTATACCTATTATTCTCCTTTACACAATATGCATAGCCATATAGTTCTTTTCTTAATTAGCCGTCACTTGCCTACATGGCAACCTACATCTCGGGTAGGAACTGCTGTATGGTGAGATCATGCTCCTGTATATTGTAATCTGACTATGCCGCACTCCACCAAGGCTTCACATGTTGGAACCTAAATGATAATCTGCTGAAGGACTCGCTCACTCAGACCTTCTTAAGACTATAGACTCCTTCAAATATATGAGCATGATGAAACTGCCTTACCATTTAAATGGGAAGCACTCACATGCGTCCTCAGAAGGATAATAATAAAACATAGATAAAGGTTAAAAAAAGGAGAGAACAGCTAAAGTCTCCCATTTGCTTGAGCGGATTGATCTCCTTGACAAACAACATAAACGATCTGCTTCCCTCCAGGTATACGCAGACCTGCTTAACGCTAGAAGGGAGCTAAAGTAGTTTTATGGATGGGGTACTTGCAAATATTGTGTAATTTCAGGGCATTTACTTATGGAAGGAACCAAGTGGAAGCTTCCATTCTCGGTATTAGATATGGGGCCTCCTCGAGAAAATGACTTAAAATGTAATACACTAAAGTTAATATATAAGGCGGTAAAAATATAGGTAGGGGTAAAAATATAGGGGGTAAAAATATTCTGGGAATTGGAAAGTACACAAATTATACTCCTTTATGGCACAACTATAACTTACCAGAGCTACAGAAACTAAAAGATATTAGTGAGTGGGAGGATAGGGGTATATGTTTGGTGTCACAACTCTTGAGGGATGGATTATTCAAGATGTTTGAACAAATAAAGGCAGATTTTAACCTTCCGCATAGGGTGTTTTATCAATATCTGCAAATACATCTTGCATATAGTACACAACTAGAATAAACGCCATACTGATTGACATCACCCAATAGATACCATTACTACATCGTTAGATACAAAAGGTCTAATATCCCTTATTTATAGGCAGTTACTGGCCCTACATTTGGATAAATATCCTTTGATAGTTAAGACAAAATGGGAGGAGGATGTGGGTCCCTTATCTGAGGAGCAATGGGGGAAATACTGGATTTGACACCGAAACTTTCATTGTCAGAGTCACAAAGATTGTCCAGAATTCTTCTCATTCATGGGGTATATCGATCCCCAAGTATTTTATTTAAAATTGAAATACAAATGGATGACACACGCCCTAGATGTGGTCAAAAGGACGCCCACCTGATGCATATGACGTGGGAATGTGTAAATATTGGCGACTACTGGAAGGGGGTGATCGCTCTTGTACTATCTGTATTTGGGATACAACTTCAGTTGGAACCTAAAATCTGTATCCTAGGACTCCTGGGAGAGGTCGTAGATCCAGACTCCCATATGGCAGTAGCTAGCTCAAGAAAATTATTCCAAGCCAGATAGTTGTTGGCACTACATTGGATAGACAATTCTCCCCCAACGATAACAGAACTAAAATCCAGGATAAATAACACTCTATGCTTGGAAAGGGGATCTTATATTAAAGGAACGCTGTCAAGAAATCCATACACCTATGGGAACAATGGTTAATTACTACAGATATTGCTTCAGAAATACTATACTGGACCATTTGTACATATCCCTGCAGTAAACCAGGAATTTATATCCTTATACCTAAGGTGTCAGCAAATAATAATTGTCTCAGTCCACACAATTGCCCCTTCTTAGAGATATTCTTTTTCTTTTGACGTCCCAATAGGGAAAAAAAAACCGTCAGGAAGTATTCAGATATTCATGTACAAATGTAAAATTACTATTCCAAAACCTTGTAGTATAGAGCGATATTAGGGTTTATATCATTGTAAACCGGTTCTTGTATTGTTTACTGTTTTTTCTTTCTTTTTATTTTTGTCACAAAGTTTATATGACAAAAACAAAATGTTGGTCTTTCTTTTGTTAAATAAAAATGATCTGATTGAAAAAAAAGAAGGGAGCGAAGATCTTTAATAGATCAAACGTATACAAAATATCAAGATCACATGTGAAGGTACTCGTATGAATTCGTAGATAAATGTGGTCTCTCATTGACAAGGAAGTTACATCCACGGATACAAAGGACATACGGCTCCGGCAAAAATTAAGAGATCACTGAACAGTTTTCTATTGGAAAGCATGGAAAGACTGGTGGAAAGCATGGCAAGACGAATGAAAGCTGTGATTAAAAATCATGGTTAGTCCACCAAATATTGATTTCACATTTAAAACATGAGTAATTTGAGGTCTGAAAACACTTGTTTCTTTTTTAGTATTTTGACGCTCTATCATTTGCTGCAAATAAATTCAACATTTTTCGCTTTCAATTTCGGAGACATGTTGTCAGTAGTTTATAGACTAAAACAACGATGTGCATTTTACTCTAGAATATACCTATAAAGAGAAAAATCAGGGAAACTGAAAATTTTGCAGTGGTCTCTTAATTTTTGCCAGAGCTGTATGTATCCAAAACAAAAGGAGCACGACTGCTGTAAATTCATAACCCCACTGACATAGCTGACGCATTTCATTGCTGTTATAGCTCACTACATAATATTCATGGAAAATACCACGACATGCCACCTAATTTTCTTGAAACAAAAATTGACAAATATATTATGGACACTGCTGTTCCTTCCTTACAGACCCCTGAGCAGGAGATACTAGACAAAGCTTTCACTAAACAACAGGTAGGGAATGATTTAATGGCCTGTCCTATCGGGAAGAGCCCTGGGCCAGATGGATTCAATAATAGATTTTATAACATGTTTGCACCTCTGTTGTTACCATTAGTGTTCAATAATATCTCAGAAGACTCCACTTTGCCCCCCAATCACTTGATGCTCACATAACAGTTTTACCAAAGCCTGGAAAATAACTAAATGCCTGCCCTAATGTTCATCCAATTTCATTAATTAGTGTAGATGTCACCATATTCTCTAATATAATTGTATCATGGCTCTCCCACTACTTACCCTCAATTGTTAGCAACGTTCAGGTTGGCTTCGTTAAGGGTAGAGAAGTGCGTGATAATTAGTGTTGAGCCACCCCCGTAGTGTTCGAGTTCGGTTCGGTTGGTCGAACACCCGTGTGTTCGCCGAACTGTTCGTCGAACACCGTTAAAACCAATGGCAGGCAAACAAAAACACATAGAAACACATAGAAAACACCTTCAAAGGTGTCCAAAAGCTGACAAACTGCTCAGAAGACACAACTAACACATGGAAAAGTGACAAGTACATATAGTCATGCGAAAAGAAAAGAGGTAGAGGAGTAAAAGGAGGGGGAGACACAGATATAGGCATGTCATGCCCTTCTAAAATCCAAAAAGTGAGAAGCCGACACGGCCAGTCCGTTCCTGCCTGTGCCACCTCTGTGTCGCCGGGTTTGTGCCAGAGCCGCGGTGGACTCTGACGGCCAGCCCCCCTATCCCAATACTGGTGCCTGTCCGCCGGTGGGTCGAGGCCCCCCACGGTGGGGGGGGGAGTAACATCTGCAGAAGAAAGACCATCTTCCAGCCAAACTAAGATGTCGACTTCTTTTCGTGGACAATGTGATACGATCCCATTCTTACGGACACGCCCATCGCTACAAATTCTAGATGAGGCACAAAAACAGCAGATGCTTCAACGGATATCAAGTGCTCCTTCAAGTGGGCTCTCCATCACCTCAATTTCAACATCACAAATACTCCAGTCCTCAGAGGTGTCACCCCAATCGCACTTGCTTCCTCACAGCTCCCAAGTCTCCAGCTGCCCATCTGAGTATGGGGTAACACAGATGGCTGAGTCTGCCCAGCTGTTTACTCATACTATAGCCTGGGAAACGGAGGTCTGCTCCAGAGCTTCTGTTAATCCAGATGAGGAAATGATCTGATCCGATGCCCAGAATCTTTATAAGTTGGATCCAGGACCAGATGAAGAAGGTTCTGAGCATAATGTAGACCCTTGTTCCCAACCTGTTGGTGAAGACAATGATGAAGACGATGATGAGACTCAAATACCTGATTGGAGCGACAACTTGACTTTTCGGTCAGGGCAGGAAGAGGTTGGCTCTGAGGGCGACGGGTGTGATAACACACAGGGTGATGATGACGAGGTTGGAGATCCCACTTACTGTCAACCCACAGTCAAACAGTCGATGAGGTCAGCAGAGGAGGTGGAGGAGGATGTGACTAGCCCTGGGGATGGGGATGACTCGGTACCCGGGCATTTGCCTGGCCTTGGGGATGTCGCGGTGGTCGGCTCCCTGGCCCGTACCCTGGGGTCTCTCTTTAAAAGGGTGGATAATTGTTAATTTTATAAGAGTTCATGACGCCACCTGTGGTATCTGGTGACAAGCACCAGCGCTGCAGCAGTCCACTGAGGCCGGTGATAAGGCAGCTCGATGGTATAGCTCCCCACAGGTGGAGCTAGGTCTCAGGGCAGCGTATGCAGGGGGAATGCAGGACAGGCGAGACCCAGCTGGGTCAGAGCAAGAACGGGAACGGACACGGTAGTCACTTCAGTACCTTTTACTGGTGGAAATTCAGGCACATCCCGGAGCACTGTAGGGTGAAGGGTGCATATCAGGATCCTCCCCAATGAGCGGGTGTAGGGCCTCCTGTTTCTTGCCTCTGCGTAGTAAGTTTCTGACCTGCCTGGAGCTAGGCCTAACTTTGTCTCTGTCCTGCGCTGGCTGAACTTGTGGTAGGGCCTTCTCTTGGAGTTCACGCTCCCAGTATGCGGGGCCTAAGCGTCTCCTGGCTCTGTTACATATCAGCATCTTAGCGATCCTGGGACTTGTAGTTCTCCAGGGATTCCGGTTATGCCTTACTGGGTCATAGAGATACCGGTAAGCTCGGATCCTGTGTCCGGTAAATGCTTCGGGGTGAGCTGGTTAAGCTCCTCTGCCCCTTATGTACTAACTCGCCACTCGCCTTCGGCCTACTCGGGCCCTCACTAGGCTATACACACTAACGGCAGCTTGCCGCGCTTCACTGATCTTACGGCACCGGCACACCTTAAGCTCTATCTGGGCTCCCTGAATCTAGCAAGCAGGAGCCTCGTGCTCCACTGCTGAACTATTAACTGCGTTCTCTAGACTAGACTGAGCTCCACTGCAGACTGACCTCTCTTAGGCTTCTCTACTGCAGGAACTCTTCAGAGGAACTGAACTGCCTAGCTCCACCTTCCCTATTTATATCCCTAACGGGCTCCCTCTGCTGGTCTGAGGTGGAAGGTGGAGATGTGTGAATGTTTATGGGGGCCTCTTGTGGAGGATTCCATCAATGCACTCTTGTAGGATCTGTGATACCAAGCGCAGCGGGGCATCACAGATGCTATTGACGACGAGGTTAGGTTGCGCCTTCCTGAACAGAGACGGAGTACTGGAAGCACGTCAACAACTGCATCCTCAACCACAACTCTGCCTCTGACCACAAGTCGTAGTGGCTCTTCAGGTCACATGGGCTCTAAGCCTTGCATAGCCTGGGCATTTATTCAGATCGATAAGGATGACCCACCTCGTGTTATCTGTAATATTTGTCAGCAAAAGCTAAGTAGAGGCCAAAAAATACATAGTTTGAGTACTTCATGCATGTACCGTCACATGGATATGAAGCATAAGTTGCAGTGGGAAGCTCACTGTGCTACAATGAGGCCTAGCCGGCTGGGCCAACCACCGTCTGCCCCATCTTGTGCATCCGCAGCCTCTTCATCCTCTGTGACTGGGGGGACAGCAGTCACACATGTTTTTGGACGCAGACCTGCCACCTCTTTACCCGCAACAGCCAGTGTGATTGGCAGGTCGTCAGTTCATTGGGAAGTGGAAACACCTGCTAGTGTTGAGCGCTCTCCGACATCGAGAGCACCACCTTTGGATCAAGGCAACCTAACATGTCCGCCTGCATCTTTCTCACAGACCGGCAGTTGCCGGGGACACCCTACTCAACACCGTGTAAGCACAACAGCCAGCCCTCGGTCCCTCAGATGTGGAAAAGTAAAAGACCATTTCCTCCTAGCCATGAGAAAGCTAAGAGGTTGAATTTCACCATCTGCAAGCTGTTGGCTACAGAAATGCTGCCTTTCCACCTGGAGGACACAGAGGATTTTCAAGACCTTATGTCCGTCACAGTGCCCCAGTACCAGATGCCCAGTCGGCACTACTTCTCAAAGAAAGGTGTGCCTGCGCTCCACTAGCATGTCGCACACAACATCACCGCTTCTTTGAGAAACTCTGTGTGTGACAGGGTGCACTTCACCACAGACACTTGGACGAGAAGGCATGGACAGGGGCGTTACATGTCGCTGACTGGGCACTGGGTAACTATGGTGACAGCAGGACAAGGGGCTGCTGTCCAAGTTTTACCGTCCCCACGAGTTGTGTGTTAATCCTCTTTATCTCGAACTTCCTCCACTGCTTCTGCCTCCTCAACCTCCTCTCGGTCCTCCACCTGCACCCAAAGCCTGTCTGGTAATGCCACCTGCTTTCTAACTGCGCAGAAGGAATCCTGCACACCTCCTTACTATGCTGGCAGCAGGGCTCAACGCATCAGTGTTTACTTTGAAATGTCTGGGAAATGTGAGTCACACAGCTGAGGAGTTTTGGTCAGCTCTGGAGACCCAGTTTCATGAAAGGTTGTCTCCACTGGACCTGCAACCAGGGAAGTTTATGTGCGACAATGCTGCAAACCTGGGTGCGGCACTTCGCAGGGGCAATGTCACACACGTGCCTTGTATGGCTCACGTGTTGGACCTGGTTGTCCAGCAATTTTTAGCCCACTATCCCGGACTAGATGGCCTTCTGCAGAGTGCACGGTCGCTGTGTGCTCACTTCCGCCGTTCGCATCCCGCAGTTCAACGACTTACATCTCTACAGAAGTCGTTGGGCCTGCCAGTTCACCGGCTGAAATGCGGTGTGCCGACACGGTGGAATTCAACTCTGCACATGTTGCAGCGACTGTGGCAGCACCGACAAGCCCTGGTGCAATACGTTCTGACGTATAGCCTGGGCCAACGAGATCCAGAGGTGGGGCAAATCACGCTGGAGGAGTGGTCTCAGATCAGGGACCTATGCACCCTTCTGCACAGTCTTGAAATGGCGACGAAGATGTTTAGTGCTGACGATGCCATTATCAGCATGACTATTACGGTGATTTACATGCTGGAGCACATGTTAAACAGAATTCGGAGTCAGGTGGTGGGACAAGAGGAGGTGGAGGAAGTAGAGGAGGAGTCGTATGCGGAAGGGATAACATCTCCAAGGTCCAGACGGTTGGCAGCACCAAGGCGGCAGGCATGGGAGGGTGGGGGAGAGGGATTAACCAGGGCGCATGGTAGCAGCCAAACTGTTGAGGAAGGTGCAGGAGCCGAGGAAGAAGTGGAGGACGAACTGGCAATGGGCATGTAAGACTCATCAGATGAGGGAGACCTTGATCACATTTCTGTTGTGCGAGGTTGGAGGGAGAGGGCAGAGGAAGGAAGCATGATTCTTACCTCGCTACCAACACAACAAGGACTTGGTCCTTCTGGATGCGCAAGACACATGAGTGCCTTCTTGCTGCACTACCTGCAACATGACCCCCGGATTGTCAGAATTTGAAGTAATCCCGACTACTGGGTTGCCACACTCTTAGATCCCCGGTACAAAAGTATATTTGCCGAAATAATTCCTGCCATAAAAAGGTATTGACGAATGCAGGAGTATCTGTTGCAGAATCTTACATGTGCTTTTCCACAAAACACCAGTGGTGCACGTAGTGAATCTCACAGTTCTAACTTGCCAACGGTGGGACTGTCGAGTCTTCATCACTCAAACAGTAACAGTAACACAGTATCTGCTGGTAACAGCAATTTTGTGGAATCGTTTCACCACTTTTTTAGACCATCCTTTGCAAGGCCACAGGAGACAAGAAGTCTGACACATAGTCAATGCCTAGAGAGGATGGTACAGGAAAATCTCCAAGTGAACATCGAAGCCATGACTGTGTCAATGGACCCTTGCTCATTTTGGTATTCCAATCTTGAAAAATCGCCGGAGCTCGCCACTCACGCCTTGGAGATCTTGTCATGCCATGCAGCCAGCGTTCTCTCTGAACGTGTGTTCAGCGCTGCTGGTGGTGTGCTGACAGATAAGCGCACGCGGCTGTCCACTGAGAATGTAGACAGACTCACGTTCATAAAGATGATCAAATCATGGATTCGCAAGGACATTTCTACCCCTGTGTCATCCTTGGGAAACTAAAAGCTTGGGGATTTGGTAAAATCACCTCACCAACCATTTTAAGCAACAGTGGGGCAATTGATGCCACTTAACCCTAGAACGCATGACCATAAAAATCTACACTTTCACATACCTGGGGCCCTTTAGGCCCGTGTGCAAATAACATGGAATAACTCAAACTCAAATGACAAACAACTATATACATGAAGAATACCTAGAGTTTCAAAATTCTAACTAAAGCAATCTTGCACAAAATAGAAAACAATTAACTGGGCGGGCCTGCAAGGCCACAGGTATGCGTTCTAGGGTTAAGTGGTGTCTGTGCCACAATTTTGGGAGTCCCCTTGCTGTGTCTTACGTGACGTTGGCATCGTCAATTCCAGGTGGGTTGGGTCGCACCCCCCCCTTTTAACTGTAAGAAACTACATACACTATGGCTTGGGGTAACACAGATGGTTGAGTCTGAAGAGCTGTTTACTCAGAGGTCTGCTCCAAATCTTCAGTGTCTGCTAGTCAGCGTAGAATTTTTAACTGCATCTAGCCTAGGCAATACTTTGGGCGTAGTAGCCCAGCTGCGAAGCAAGCTGCACCGCCTGTGTATCTAATAAGAATTTTTAAATTAATCTAGCCTAGGCAAACTGTGGGGACCCCCAACCAAACCCAGATGCTCAGCCCCCCTACCGCCCCCCTTTCATGGACAACCCAATAATGTAACTCTTACAACTGGATGGGTGAGGATCGGTCACAGCTTTATTAACTCTTTATACTCATTCCATTAGAAAGGCATTTTATTTCTAAAATAATTCAGCTTGTTGCAGCATGCCCTGGGTCCCCACTCCGGCAAGTTGGCCAACAAGTGTAACTCTCCAACATGTCCTTTCTATTTCCAGGCCACGGAGGATCCAGCGTACTCGTATGCAGGACTCTGACCCCCACCCATCACTCTTAACGCTTGTTCCACTCCGTCCTGGAGTCCTGACAGGAATATGTCCAGTCCAATATCCATTAAGTGAACACCGTCGGGCCGTATGAGGCCTGCTTTATCTCCTTCCAGTTGTCGGTGTCGTATCACTACACCGCCTCTGTCTCTTCTAAATTTTGCCATCCGAATATTTATTACCCGCCTTGTCCATTCGATGGCCGTGATGTCTCGCGCACCTTGCCATACCGCTATCGGCACAATCTCTGACCATACTATAGCTAATTTTGTGAAAAATTCTCTGAAGCGCTCAGTGTCTAGTTTCATTATTGCCATTAGTTATGCGCTCTTGTGATGACCTAGGTTGTTTCCCCCGGCCTGTATAACTAAGATGACCGGACCTCTTGCCTCTCTCCCTACCTTGATTACCTCCATTAGTACCTGTGGCCATAGCAGGCCTCTAATACCTCTCCAGTTGAAGTATGTGTTATGAAACTCTAATTTCCTCCCGCCTGGGCGGACTTTCGCCCTTTTTTGTGCCCAATATATATACGAGTGGCCTATCACTCACACTGTTGGCTTAGCGTCACCTGTAAAAGAAACAAACCACGTTAGGATAACAAGTCCGGTCTTATGTATCTCGCCAAACACGTGGATCGCCATCTCCCTATCCTCTGAACTTCCGTTTCTGACAGTCCTGCTCTTGCTGCTTCCGTGGCCGCACCTATGCGGAATGAGTGTGTCCCGTAATCTTTGGGGTGGTTCCCTGCCGATGTTATGCATTTATTAAATATAGCTTGGAACAGGTATCTTGATAATGGCGTTCCATCAATGTGTGATACGAAGAAATTACTTTGTGATCTGATGGTTAGATATGTTTTTACTATTGTTACCCGACTCAGTGTACCGTTTGTGGGTTGTAGAAGTACCCAAGTACCCCTGCCCGCTGGAACCGTTTTCGATTGGTGTATGCGTACACGTATTGCATTATTGGCTATGACTACTTCCTGGTGTAATAAGCGTCCACTGGTGGTTATTTTGGATTGAGGGACTAATTCGCTTATACATAGCGCCCCGAAGAAGGCGATCACAAATGCAGTAGACATTAGTGTTGCTTCAAATTGTGAGTGTCATGTTAATGGTGTTAGGGATAAGATGTGAGAAATCAGTTTTAGTGACACGGGACGGGACGTCTACATTCCTGACTTGGCTGACCCCTTTTCCACCCTTTTATGGATTGTCTGATGATGAATCTTTGTCACATCTCCCCAATTCAGTAGTTGGAAGTGAAATGCTACTCCGGTCAGACACCGCTGCGCTGACGCCCCTGATATGCCCCTCATCATTAGCTGGTGGAGAAATTCTATGGTGACTTGTGATCTGGCTTGTTCACATTGGTCAACCCGTCTGCCTGCTACTAGTCGTGTCCACTCTTCCCATGCCTTACCGTATGCTTGCCACGTTGACGGGGCAACTGACGCTCTGATTAATGGCATCAACTATTCGCCACTAGATCCCATAGGGAGGGTGGGCAACTGTTGCCCGATAGGTGGGAGTTGTGGAAGAGCTCTGTGAAAATCTGCCAATTGAATTGTTATAAAGCGTTAGCAGCAGCTTTATACCCCTCAGCATAGTGGCTAGCGCGGACCCATACATTGTGTTTTAGGCACAGGAATACTAGCCTGCGTAGTAGGCCTAGCACTGGGAGAGACGATGATGCCATCTTATTAATGCAGTGCGCTAGGCTGGTGTTTTGTGTTATGAAGCGTATATTTTTGTTAGCCAGGCGCGCGCCCCATATTTCTATTGCTACCACTATTGGGAAAAATTATTTTCAGGGCTAGATGCAGCTAAAAATTATTTATTAATTTCAAAGCTGGTGGAGCTTGGTATAGATGGCCTAATACAATGAGTCCCACACACTGCTAGAAGCCCAAATATTTTTTCAGAGGTAGATGCAGATAAAAATTATTTTTAATTTGCAACCTGATGGAGGTCAGTATAGATGGACTAATAGAGAAAGTCCCACACACTGCTAGAAGGCCAAATATTTTTTCAGAGCTAGATGCAGATAAAAATTATATTCAATTTGCAACCTGATGGAGGTCAGTATAGATGGACTAATAGAGAAAGTCCCACACACTGCTAGAAGGCCAAATATTTTTTCAGAGCTAGATGCAGATAAAAATTATATTCAATTTGCAACCTGATGGAGGTCAGTATAGATGGACTAATAGAACAGGTCCCACACACAGCTAGAAGCCCAAATATTTTTTCAGAGGTAGATGCAGATAAAAATTATTTTTAATTTGCAATCTGATGGAGGTCAGTATAGATGGACTAATAGAGAAAGTCCCACACACTGCTAGAAGGCCAAATATTTTTTCAGAGCTAGATGCAGATAAAAATTATATTCAATTTGCAACCTGATGGAGGTCAGTATAGATGGACTAATAGAACAAGTCCCACACACAGCTAGAAGCCCAAATATTTTTTCAGAGGTACTGTAGATGCAGATAAAAATTATTTTTAATTTGCAACCTGATGGAGGTCAGTATAGATGGACTAATACAACAAGTCCCACACACAGCTAGAAGCCCAATATTTTTTCAGAGGTAGATGCAGAAAAAAATATATTCAGTTTGCAACCTGATGGAGGTCTGTATAGATGGATTAATAGAACAAGTCCCACACACAGCTAGAAGCCCAATATTTTTTCAGAGGTAGATGCAGAAAAAAATATATTCAGTTTGCAACCTGATGGAGGTCAGTATAGATGGACTAATACAACAAGTCCCACACACAGCTAGAAGCCCAATATTTTTTCAGAGCTAGATGCAGAAAAAAATTATATTCAATTTGCAACCTGATGAAGGTCAGTATAGATGGACTAATAGAATGATGCTATGCCCAAAAGATTTTACTTCACTAGGTGCAGTAAAAAAATTGGTATTCTATACACAGGTGGTATATCTTGCAACACAGATAGGCTACTCCACTGACTAACACACTCTGCAATAGGCCAAAAAGGATTAGCTTTGCTAGATTCAGCCAAATGCTGTGAAAAAAACTTGCACAGCACTGGCACAGACCTGCCTGGCAAAAACTGATAGGAACTGATGTAACCTAGTCCTGAAAAGGACTCCAATTACAATTAGTCTTTACTCCCACAACCTATCTATTTAAGAGCACAGACCTGCCTGATAAAAGTCATAGGAAATGCTGTAACCTAGTCCTTAAAAGGACTGCAATCACAACTATTCCCTACTCCCAAGCTATCTGTAGATTTGTGCGAAAATTGGCTTGAAATTAACAAGGTATAGCGCACACAGCAACAGCGGTGCCGTCTAACACGCAGCTGCAGCAGTGAGAAAATGGTGGCGACGGGGAAAATGGCTTGGTCTTATAGGGCAAGGAGATGTGACATACACTGCCAATGACACATGCCCTTGCTTGTGTGAAAAAAAGCACTTCGCTCCGTGTGTGCGCTGCTGATAGGCTGACAGATTGCACCTCCCCACTGTAAATGCGGGAAAGAGAAAAAAAAAATGGAGATCTTCATTGTTCCTGCAGAGATCCATCCCCTGCCCTTCCCCCCACCCCGCTGTACACTCAAACTGCGTATTAACATTAATTTTCATCATTACTGAGAAAAAATCCAGTTATGATTTTGGTGCACGAACAGTTATCGAACATAACCTCGAACAGCCGAATTTTTCTCAAATTGTTCGTGTTCGCCGAATGGCTCGAACACCGCCCAAAACAGCTCGAATTTGAGATTGGCGAACAGTTCGAGTAGAACAACGCTCATCTCTAGTGATAATACAAATAAAACATTGTTAGTTTCACGTGCAAAAAAAACGGGATCCCAATGTGCCTTGTTTCTGTGGACGCTGAAAAAGGGTTTGACAGAATGCACTGGACTTTCTTGAAGAGCACCTTACGAAAAATTGGGTTGGGCTCTTTCTTATTATCTAAAATTCTATCCTTTTACACTGACCCTAAAGCGATAGGGTAAACGGCCTTCTATATGACACATTTTCTGTTAAAAATGAGACAAAGCAAGAGTGTCCCTTATCGCCTCTCCTATACACATTGGTGATGGAACATTTCTCGGTAGCATTACAAAAAAATCCAGATATTAGTGGAGTTACTATAGGCTCACATCACTATAAACTAGCTCTATACGCAGATGACTTGTTGCTCTATTTTCAAACCCAATTATCTAATTCCCTTCTATACTAAAGGAATTTGAAGAATTTGGCCAAGTAAGCGATTTTAAAGTCAACTACTCTAAATTAGAAGCAATAACATAAGACAACAGCTAATTTTTAACTTTCCCTTTAAGTGGCAGAAAGACACATCTAAGTACCTCAGTACACAAATTCCAGGCAACATGGATGATCTGTATAGTTTAAATTATATCCCTGTCCTTGAACAAACTCTTCAAAATTGGTTGTATTTATGTGATAAAATGGACATTTTGCCAAAACTTCTTTATATATTCCAGACCGTTCCTGTCTGCGTTCCTCAGACCTTTTTCTCCCATCTCAACAACGCTATTAGGTAGTATGGGGAATGTCGAGGTCTAGGATACGTTTTAAAATATTGTGATGTTCCAAAAATAAAGGGGGTACTAGTATGCCTGATCTAAAAAAATTACCATCAATCTTTGATTCTTATTAGAGCAGTGGACTGGTTCACGTCTGTGGAACATAAGCAATGGGTGAAACTGGAAGGGGACGTCTATCCGTTGATACTCACATCTCTACCTTGGATTGACTAAATACATGTACAAACTAAACAATTACCAATACCCATTCAACACATTTTGAAAACATGGGATCAAGTCTTAATCTCTTCATCTATACCACGTAGGTTGGGTCCATTAATGCCCTTGTTTGGCAACCCAGATTTTCCCTCTGCTTCAGGTACGGGCTCATTTCTAATCTGGGACTGATCTGATGGGGTTAGATTGAGACATGTTCTCATGGGATCAGGCTCTTTTCCTTCATTTATAGAACTTCGTGGCTCCTTTCCAATTAGGAGTCTATCCTGCCTGACTTTTTTTCAGCTCAGGTCATTTATAAATTCTCACATGTTACTAGTATAAAGGATGAACTCACTCCGTTTGAACCCATAATCACTCAAGTAGGTCCTTGTTCTAAACTTCTATCTTGCATACACAGAGCAACACAAATGGACACCAGCAATGACCCTCTACCCTTTACTGGGGTTGGGAGAAGGAATTGGGTCGTCAAATTTCAGAGAAGGATAGGCAAAAAACATTCACACTCTCCCACAAATTATCTATTACTTGCCGTGCCCAGGAGAAAAACGATAAGATTTTATCTAGATGGCACCATTGTCGCACTATGCTATGTAGCATCTTCGGACTTGTGCTGGCGGTGTGGTGGTGCAGACGGGTCTGTGTTACATATATGGTGGGAATGCCCATCATCGTCGGATTCGGTGGACTACGTTGGACCTGCATGCTTCTTTTTTGGGGGGGGGGGGGGTTATTAAAATAGTGAACCAGGAAAAGTGTTGAGGAGTGTTTATTCAAATTAAGTATTTTTTCGTGGGTGTTTTTATTTTTGATTACTGGGTCAGTAATGGGTTTGTCTGATAGACACCTCTCCATTACTATCACCAGAGTTTGATGCCAGCTGTGATTTTTGACAAACCACAGCTGCCATTAACCCCAAGATACTTTACACCAATTGTCAATGCATCTGGGCAATTGGGAAGAGCAAAGGCAAAAAGCCATAATTGGTGCATCTCATGTGATGCTCCACTTCTGGGGCAGCTATGAGCTGGTATTTTTAGGCTGGGGAGGGCCCAATAACCAGGGACCTTCCCAACTTGATATCAGCTCTCAGCTGTCTGCTTTACCTTTGCTGGTTACAAAAAAATAGAGGGAACCCATGTTGTTGTTTTTTAATTATTTATTAGGTTAAACAAGGCTCAACTCCCTTTAGCTCCAGATGAAAGGCTCTAAAGGGCGCAAATTTATAACATATAGGGGGTTGTGAAATGATATATCTGCAGGACATCTATCTATTATCCATCATATCTCTAACATCTTTCTATCGATAACTGTATATAAGATTGTTTTCTTAGTTTTGTAATCAGCTTTTAGTTACATAGAGGATTATAGTCAGTAAAAGACGATGTTAATAACGCATTGTATATGGATGTAGGCGAGAAAAACATCTCACACTCGCATGACACTCGTCTAACTATTCGAGATGAACATCGGAGCGATTTATAATCCGCTGATGTGAACGAACCCTCAGCCGGACTCTTCTGAACATAGTCTTTCAAAGCCGCCCTACCTGGAAGGGGTTAAACATACGAGATTTCGGCCTTTTAGCTCCTGGTATGAAGTGGATAGCACAATCATATGCCGCCATATAGTAGACGTCTGGTAACTGGTAATAATCACCTCATGTGTCGTCTATTTGTCTCCAAGCAGGAAAATCCCACGTTACATTCACACATAACACTGTAGAAAAGGCGGCGCGGGGTAATTGTGCCCGTAGTGAGGGGCAAATAATGCTGGAAATGTCACTGACTGCGGAGACGTCTCCATGTAGCGTCTTCACTCCGGATATCACTGTACAGGAGCCGCACAGTTCACACTGTGCATCCACTGAGGCCCCTGATCATGTGACCCCTGACTCCTCCCCTCCTGTGACCTCATCACAGCTCCTGTGCGCACAGAGCAGCCATATATGTGGTGGCGGCTCTGCAGGTGGAGGTATGTGGAGACCCCCATTACTGGGCGCAGGGGGCATTAACCCCTTCAGCACGGAGGCTCTTTTGGGGTCTCTGTGTGGTGTGAACAGTGAGGTAACAGCTGTGGACAGAATGCGGCTTAGCTGGTTCCCGTCCACATTAGATCCATTCAGACGACTGCAGGATGAAGGACAGAAGCCCAGAGAAGTCCTCACACAACGCCATTATTCCTCTCCTAGTTCCAGCACAGTAATGTAGATAGTAGTGATAACCGTCCACACATAGAGGACGATCCAGGACCTCAAATAACATAAAACCTTTATTCCTTCATTTTATAACCTTATGTCACAATAATGATGGGACGTCATCAGAACATTGGAGGAAAGAATCCAGAGAGAATTAAGGTGGAGGTGACGCGTTTCGGAGTGATACTTCTTACCCAGAACCGAAGGTAAGAATGAAACCCGAGCAGGATATAAATGTCTGGAGCAGCCGCTCCTGTGCACAGGATGAATGGCGGCATTAATAGATGTAATAGATGTGATACAAAGAAAGACAATGATGAAACACAATCATCTTACAGTCATCACAATATGGCCCCTTCACCGGTCTGGTAATGTAAGATCAGATCCTCCTTCTCTTTATACCCTCCGGTACGATGGATTTACCCTCAGTGTCCAGGAAGCTTCACGGTTCAGCAATGCTCCTCTGCCATCTCACCTCCACCTGAACTATTTACCCTTTCACTGCCACAAAACTGAAAGTTCTTGAAGTCACCATTGTGTTCTCTTAGGAAATGTGTGGAAACGTTGGAGGGGTTAATGGCCGCGGGATTAGTGGGGTCTCCTATGTGCTCATTAATTCTCTGCCTTATTTACGGGAGGAGCAGCCGACATATCTGACATTACATCCCAGACACTGAATACAATATACTACAAATTCTCTGCTGCAGGTGATGCATTGTGTAATGAAATGTTTTATTTAATGTGATTAAATCTATTTCTTGTGTTCGGCATATTTACATGGTGGACATTTATCAATGCCGCATTTGTGAAACCCCAGAGGTGTAAGCCAGGTTCTCGTTATGTGTTTCTCTTACGATTAAACCAGGAGACAGGAGTTGTGAAAGGGTCGGGGCCGAGAACAAACAATCCTCTCCTAAAACCATCAGATAACCATCTTGTGAGAAAGGTATTCAACTACAGACTCCAAGGAAGAAACTGCTTGTTGTCTGTGGCCGAAAATATATACGTTTTATTACTAGATGTAAAGCAGAAAACTAAATACTGTAAAATAATAAATCTCATATCTTTCCACTTATTATCTCCAGTAATTGTATTATTACACAGGATTTTTATGATGTTGCATCGGCTCATCTTCTCATTCAGATCTCTACAATATCGGATCCTCTCAGTGAAGATCTTCTATATAAGAGAATTTTCCTGATTTACCAATCAAAGATGGATATGGATAGAGACAAGATGGCGGAGAGGATATTACACCTCACCCTAGAGATCCTCTTCCGGCTTACTGGAGAGGTGAGAGATTCTGATGACGTCACATTACATCATTCTTATCTATGGGAATAACAGATGGACAGAACTGGAGAGGTGAGGACTCTGGAAATGTCTGTAGTGAGATTTATTAATGTATCGCTCCATAACCAGGATTACACAGTAGTGAAGAAGACCTCTAATAAGCGCTGTCAGGCCCCTGTGTCTGAGGGATGGGGAAGACCCCTGAGCCCAATCACAGAGCCCCCACCTCACCCCCTAATACATGAGGACATCAATGACCAGAAGATCCTAGAACTCGCCTACAAGATGATTGAGCTGCTGACTGGAGAGGTGACACTGCTGGGAATGCTGGGACATTATACAGTAATGCTATGAAGGGATTGGGGGATGACGGTATCATTGTATGTGTCAGGTTCCTATAAGGTGTCAGGATGTCACAGTCTATTTCTCCATGGAGGAGTGGGAGTATTTAGAAGGACACAAAGATTTGTACAAGGACATCATGATGGAGGTTCCCCAGCCCCTCACATCACCAGGTAATAGACAGGACTAAATACACACGGCCTATAATTATCTGTATCTAAAGAATGAATCCAGTCCCTGTATGTGTTTTCTCCAGATCTATCCAGTAAGAGGACAACACCAGAGAGATGTCCCCGTCCTCTTCTTCCACAGGACTGTAAACAAGAAGATCTCAGTGTTCCTCAGGATCATCAGGTAGATAGAGAGAAGGTGTCATGAGATCTCCCCTATGATGTGTAGACGGCTGTGAAGGTCTTGTGTTCAGTCTTGTTTTATCCACCAGTATTATATGTTTTATATTTGTGTAATGAGAATGGTGGAGATAGCAGGATTAGAGCTGATCATAGATGGGACTTCTCCATCTGTCTGTGACTTTTACAATATTTGTTTCAGGGTGAAGATCTGTCCCATATTAATACCACAGAGACATATGTGAGGGGTGATGAGCGGTGTAAAGAGGAGATTCCTACATATGACTACCCAGGTGAGTAGTAACCACTAAATGCAGAGTAGTCACAGATTCTTCTCAGTCACCGGCTGTGGCTGCTTTATCGGTGGTGTAGTCCGGCCGTATCACAATCGTGTGATCACCATTTTGCCTCTAGATCAAAACGTTCTCCTCCACCCAAAACAAAACTGTTCAAATTACTTTGGGCATTGAAAGTCCTTTCTGTGCTGCTGAATGTCCTCATATGGTCCCTACAAGACCAGGTCCAGTCTTTCTGACCAAACTTTGCTTTTATAATCGACAACATCAAATGTGCAGTGAGGCCAAGTGTGAATTTCTGTACAATAACAACAGAGTTTCCCTTTATCCTGACTTTTCAATTTATTTTAAAAGCAACTAACTTCAAATAGTATTGCGATAAACTACATAAAAACATTACACCTGTGCGATGATATATCTCTAAGCTAAATTTAAGACCCCTCAGCTCTGCAGTATTATAAAAAGTTCTCTTTGAATGTCTAATATTTCTTCTTGACACTCATCTGACAGAAAATATTGTCCCTTACGATAGTTTAGATTGCCAAGAGCCACCGAGCCCCATACTCTAATTACCCCAGAGAGGTTTCACCACTAGTTACTCATTTATTACTGATGAAAACTGTTGAGTTTGATCATTTCAGAAAATGTGTAATTATCTATACTCACAGTTTTTGACTACAGCAGTTAGTTCCCAAAATACTCTGATTAATCCACTTCCCGCTGCCGGTTTTGTGTTCCTATCAGTGCCCATTTTTTATATCTGACGTATGTCACATTATATGGTGATATCTTTGGAATTCTTCACAAAGGATAATAAGAAACAGATACACCTTACAAATTATTTTACGGTTGTATCCTACTATCTGTAAGTAAAGATATAAATCACTGCACTCCCTATGAGTGTGCACGAGTAGGGGCCGAACCCTGGTATATCAGATCAAAGAGCCTCGGCACTCAATCGTCCTTTTGCAAGAGAAAATTTATTGACTTTGTGAAATAAATCTGTACACAGAAATAACACCATAACGTTTCGGTCTTAGCGACCTTCTTCAGTTGACTGTAGAAAATAGGACAATGTCATAGACAATTAGATACAGAACGATACAAATATCATTTCTAGATGACATAGTGAAAAAACAGCATATCATAAGTAGTGAAACAGAAATCCTTCCTATTATATTATACAAGTGTGCACAGTAATGCATAAGCGAAATATATAGCTTATAGATACACAGTATACTTTTCCATAATATGTAGGGAAATCACAAAGGAGGGGGGGGGGGGAAGAAGGACAGGGAGAAGGGGACAAAGGGATGGAGCACATAGGTATGGGGGGAAGGGGAAGAAAAAATAGAACACAAGATAGCTGGCAGAAGTGGGCACATACCGGGTAATTCTGCGAGAGATGTGAGCAACAAGTGGGTCCCAATAGGGCTGCCTAAAGGTGAGAAGGTGAAAGAAATCAGAGGCAAGGACCTCACAGAGTGCGCCAGAAAGGCGTGCTGTGCCAAAGGTTACCTGCTGAGAAGCGCGTGGAGGCATGGACATCACAACGCGGTCTCCACCGCTAGTTGGAGTAACCATAAGTGCAGAGAGGGAGGTTAATAAAGGGTCTAAAATGCAAAAGACGCGCGAATCCGAAACGCCGGACCGCGCATACCGGAAGTGCCATACGACGCAACCGGAAATGACGTTAGCGGGTCACCGTCTGCGTTCCACAGAGGGAGAGCACAAACCGGAAGTCCCGGTTTGAAGCGAACAGGAAGTGACGAAAGCCGGTGCGTTCCATGAAGGGATCACTTGCGTTCCAGGACGGTGTACATAGCCAGGGGAGGGAAACAACGAGAGGTATAGATGGAAAACGAAGGGGAGGTGGGAGAGGACCACAGTATAAGGTGAATCTGCAACAAAAGAGACATAAGTTAGAGCGCACACGCGAACTTACATAAACACGCCAGTCAAAAACATGGTGGCAAATTGATTATAGGGTAACACTGCGTCAAAACAGTAATAAATAATAATAAATGATAATAAATAAATAATAAACTGAATATTTGAAAATGTACAACAGCGAACCAGATGGACAAAAGAATCTTAGGCCCACATGTATGGGATAATCCACCCCGATTGAGGACCCAGGTGACAGTACATCAAGAGGTGTAACATAGTAACTGTATATAAACAGATAGAGGAGCAGGGGAGACTTTAGTTAAAGGAGAGGAGGTCGTATTCCCTATTCAATCCCCTGGGAGAAAGGGTGTCCAATGTGTGGATCCAGAAGGCTTCACTCTGTTTAAGGAGTAGGATCCTGTCTCCACCGCGGCGCGGCGGTACCACTTGTTCCAGAACCTGGAACCTAAGTTGGGAGATGTTGTGTCCTGAAGTAATGAAATGATAGGGGATTGATAAGAGTAGATTTTTACACCTGACCGTAGATTTGTACTTTGAAATTCTGTCACGGATTGGTTGCGTGGTTTCGCCTACATAGAGGAGGCCGCATGGACATTTGATGAGGTAGACGACAAACGAGCTGTCACAGGTGAAATACCCTTTGATAGTATATTTCCTACCGGTGTGCGGATGGTGAATTGAGTTCCCTTTAGTAACATTGTTACACTGCCTACAATGAAGGCAAGGGAAGGTACCAGTTTTGGGTTGTTGAAGGAAGCGTTGTGTCGAAAGAGACCTATTAGTACCAATGTCAGCTCTGACAAGTGAGTCTCTCAAATTGGGGGCACGTTTAAAGCAGGGCATAAAAGGCCTTTGAAAGCCAGTGACAGAATTTCAAAGCACAAATCTACGGTCAGGTGTAAAAATCTACTCTTACCAATCCCCTATCATTTCATTACTTCAGGACACAACATCTCCCAACTTAGGTTCCAGGTTCTGGAACAAGTGGTACCGCCGCTCCGCGGTGGAGACAGGACCCTACTCCTTAAACAGAGGGAAGCCTTCTGGATCCACACATTGGACACCCTTTCTCCCAGGGGATTGAATAGGGAATACGACCTCCTCTCCTTTAACTAAAGTCTCCCCTGCTCCTCTATCTGTTTATATACAGTTACTATGTTACACCTCTTGATGTACTGTCACCTGGGTCCTCAATCGGGGTGGATTATCCCATACATGTGGGCCTAAGATTCTTTTGTCCATCTGGTTCGCTGTTGTACATTTTCAAATATTCAGTTTATTATTTATTTATTATCATTTATTATTATTTATTACTGTTTTGACGCAGTGTTACCCTATAATCAATTTGCCACCATGTTTTTGACTGGCGTGTTTATGTAAGTTCGCGTGTGCGCTCTAACTTATGTCTCTTTTGTTGCAGATTCACCTTATACTGTGGTCCTCTCCCACCTCCCCTTCGTTTTCCATCTATACCTCTCGTTGTTTCCCTCCCCTGGCTATGTACACCGTCCTGGAACGCAAGTGATCCCTTCATGGAACGCACCGGCTTTCGTCACTTCCTGTTCGCTTCAAACCGGAACTTCCGGTTTGCGCTCTCCCTCTGTGGAACGCAGACGGTGACCCGCTAACGTCATTTCCGGTTGCGTCGTATGGCACTTCCGGTATGCGCGGTCCGGCGTTTCGGATTCGCGCGTCTTTTGCATTTTAGACCCTTTATTAACCTCCCTCTCTGCACTTATGGTTACTCCAACTAGCGGTGGAGACCGCGTTGTGATGTCCATGCCCCCACGCGCTTCTCAGCAGGTAACCTTTGGCACAGCACGCCTTTCTGGCGCACTCTGTGAGGTCCTTGCCTCTGATTTCTTTCACCTTCTCACCTTTAGGCAGCCCTATTGGGACCCACTTGTTGCTCACATCTCTCGCAGAATTACCCGGTATGTGCCCACTTCTGCCAGCTATCTTGTGTTCTATTTTTTCTTCCCCTTCCCCCCATACCTATGTGCTCCATCCCTTTGTCCCCTTCTCCCTGTCCCCCCCCCCCCTTTGTGATTTCCCTACATATTATGGAAAAGTATACTGTGTATCTATAAGCTATATATTTCGCTTATGCATTACTGTGCACACTTGTATAATATAATAGGAAGGATTTCTGTTTCACTACTTATGATATGCTGTTTTTTCACTATGTCATCTAGAAATGATATTTGTATCGTTCTGTATCTAATTGTCTATGACATTGTCCTATTTTCTACAGTCAACTGAAGAAGGTCGCTAAGACCGAAACGTTTTGGTGTTATTTCTGTGTACAGATTTATTTCACAAAGTCAATAAATTTTCTCTTGCAAAAGGACGATTGAGTGCCGAGGCTCTTTGATCTGGTATCCTACTATCTGGGCACATGGCAGGTTAAGAAGGGAAGGAGCGCCATTTAGCTATTTGAATGCAGATCTTGCTGGAATAGTTTGCAGACACAATGTATTGGGGGCACTGTTCATGGTCACCTAGCAGCTCAAAAGATGGTCACCATAAACAGGCTTGGCGCTATCTACTCTGTTTTCTCCGTATCTGGACTTACACAGAGGCCCCTAGGCTTGGGCCATGGTGTTACCTGCTGTTCTGCGGTGTGAGATGGAAAGAGGAATAGTCAGGTAGCCGGATCAGAACCAGGAGAGCAGAGAAAATGCAAAATCAGAAGACACAAGAGTAGTCAGTAAACGGGCCGAGGTCACAACAGGAAACAAATACACAAGCCGGGAGCTGAGCACAGAGGACTGAACCAGAGGAGAACAAGGCTGTATTTGGCAGCTTCCGGCAATATGCTTCCAGCTTTAGTAGGGTGTGGTGCTTTCCAGTTGGCTGAAGTAGGGAGCAGATTACTTCAGCTGGACAGCATACACACCCATACTGCCAGACTGGATGGTACTACAGGTCCCAGGCAACCTAATCTTAGTGGCTGGACAGGGCCTGTGCCGCCCAGAGCTTCTGGTTCTGACGTCTCCTCCATCACCAGCGCTGCCTGCAGAATGAATAAGGTGGCGCTTGGTGACAGAAGCTGACGTCGCAGGAGCAGGTCCCAGTGGAGATGGGTCACACCATTTGCAGAAGCCTTTACTATGACAAAAGGCAGAAAACTAGAGCAGTAGAAATCCCCATAAAGTGACCCCATTTTGGAAATTATAACCGTGAATGAATTAATCTTTAGAAGTAGGGAATATTTGGACTCTACTCTACTTTATCGGAAATTAGCACTCAGTGGATGTTGCAGAGTGAAAATTGTGCATTTGCCATTTTGTTACCCAACACATAGTGCCCAGATTGTGCTCCAGGAGACACATGACTTGCCCAGGGGGATATGGGGGAAGCTCGGTAACCGGGCCTTGACCTTCTGTGGGATGTCACGGCAGTCGGCTCCCGGCCCGTACCCTGGGGTCACTCTTTAAAAGGGGGTTTGTTAACAGTTTTGTCTTGTGACGCCACCTGTGGTTCCCAGTAATGAGTACCGGCACTTCTGCAGACCTCCGGGGGTGATGGGATGGCAGCTGGAATGTTTCTGCTCCCCACAGGCGGAGCGGGCCCCCAGGGCAGAGTTGATGGAAGGGATGCAAGTGAGAGGTGGCCCGGTCGGGTCAGGGGGAATGATGGTCACGCACACAGGGGATTCGCTTCAGTACCTTTACTGGTGTAACGGCAGGTATGGTCCAGGGTACCTAGTAGGAAGGGTGCACTTCTGGACTCTCCCCAGTGAGCAGGTAGTAGGCCTCCTGGTCCGTTTCTTCCTTTCTCTAAAGTTTCTGGCCAGCCTGGAACTAGGCCTAGCTTCTATGCTGTTTCACTCTCTCACCTGTCTGCTTGGTAATAGAACTTTTCTCCGGCTACCACTATCCCTGGACGCTGGGGCCTTCGTGGTTCCTAGTTCTGTAAAATGATGGTAGCTTCAGGTTAACCAGGGATCTGGAATCCTCCTGGTATGCCGGTTGTCCCTACTGGGTGTAGAGGACCCTGTAGGCGCGGACCCGGTGTCCGGCTTGTGTCCTGGGGTGAGCTTCAGATGCTCCTCTGCCCCCTTAACTCCTCTCTCCTCTCCTTGCCTCGGCCACACTCGGGGCCCTCAACACAGCAGCAGACGTGCTGCTCCTTCACTGATCTAAAGTGTCAGCACACTCCGACTACCTAACTCCACCCTCCAATATATATATTCCTAAGATGGGCCTGAGTGGGGACTTGTTCTTTGTGGGATGAGTGGAAGTTTTTATTGGTATTATTTTCCCCAACATAACAGGTTCATCCTATGAGGTTTTCTATTAAACTGTGAACTGTCATTGTCTTGCTGAATAATTCATATTTTTACAGAGAGTTTAAGTAGAAATGTTAAAAAATATAAAATTCAAGGATATTTTATTGAAAAATAATAATTGATTTTTATCATAGCAGATGACTGTACCAGGAGATCAGACGGACAGCTGACATCTTCAATTTTTAAATCAGATGATCTTGAGATCCCACAGGATACAATTGAAGTGAATACCATTACTCCAGATATCCCATCATCCCCTCACAGCAAAGATCTGTCATCTGATCCTTTGAAACAGCTCCGGTCTTCTGATACATTACCGACTACTAAGGAAAATCAAAGTCACAAAATAAGCATTAAAAAACAAACTGCTCATATAGCAAAGACGCCATGCACAGGTCCTCAGTGCTATCCGTACCAACCTCATCGCGAGACATCACGTGACCTGACGTCACGCAGGTCCTAGCCCGGACGAAAAGGTACCGCCACATCTGGGTGCCCGCCTCCACTGGAGCCTCCGGCCGGGACTCCGTGTGCGGCGAGACACCCACACTGCAGAGCGTCATAAGCTCCCACCCGCAGGTCAGTAAAGTGACAGGCACCTGGAATGACCACCGACTACTGCCAGCTAATACCGCTACCACAAGGTACGTGATCGGTACCGTTAAGCTGCTGTCTGTCACGCACGACCTCAACCACATTGCGTGCCACCTTTTACTATCAGTAAACCAACGTTAGTCTAAAGTACTGGCTGCCCATCCCTGTCAGCCATCTACTGACAGACCACCTTGGAGCAGAAAGAACACAATCATTTCATGCTCGTCCTGCATACAAGTGATTAGCAACTCTCAATTTTATCCGCCAATTCGCCAATCCAGGACCTCACAGGATTGCGCTTTCCAGGAGAGAAAGGCCACTTACCAACTCAGGGTAATTCACCACCCAGTTACCATTCTGAATTTAGTATAATTCCTATTTATAATTTTTTAACCCTTACCCAGATACAGTGTAAAGCCGGCAGTGACCTAATGACCTTGGAGCCAATTACACCTTCACTCCTTCTATAAATCCAGGTAAAACCCTGTTATACCGCTATTAACATATCAACCCTGAGTATGCGCCTCCTTACTTTCTCCTCTGTCCCTACAGACAGCTGACCTACAGCATCCCTACGGATCTGAAGCCACCACTAGAACCGCCCTCTCACACCAAGCTCTAATACTCCACATTAATATTATAACCTATGTAAAAATCAAATAGTGATTAGGTCATCCTCTAACTGCCATTCCCTTTCCTTTCAGGTGATCCTCACCCAACATCAAGCCTCCTACCCACTAACCCCATCTAGCACATTCCAATCAGGAATTTGTCTACTATGTGGTTTTAAAACGAACTTGGTCAGCCATCTCTAGTCTGACAATTTTATTCTACATGTGCTTTTAGACAAACTACTATTTGAGCCTTTTTAACCACTGAATAAAATAATATAAGTTTTACCTCACCCGCTCATAGCCTGTTTATTAGTCCCTAAAGCTGACCAGGACCAGCGCAGATACTCTATACACTTACTACTTAAACCCTTGCAGTCTTTTTTGGTTTACTGCGCGTATCAGCAGCAGGTCACGGTTGTGAGTCCACCAGCGCCCCCTAAATATTATTTATATAATAAAACATCACATTTACAGGATTTAAAAAAACACCCCCAACCCTCCCCACCAGAACCCCCCTTTTCATCCCTTACCCATCTGATTTTGCATAAGACTGTCGTCCCTCCTTGACGTACAAATACCAAATGTATCATGAATTGCACAACATTCTATCCATCCTATTATGTTGCTATTATAGAACTAGCATATCAAATATTATGTCTCTGACCAACTCATCCAACACCACACTTGAGCATTTAACCCAATCCCCCCACTGTTTCCCCAGCTGAAAACTGCTGTTCACAAACGCCCTCCATCCAACCTCACTGAGCTTGAGCTGTTTTGCAAGGAAGAATGGGCAAGAATTTCAGCCACTCGATGTGCAAAACTGATAGAGGCATACCCCAAGCGACTTGCAGCTGTAATCGCAGCAAAATGTGGCGCTACAAAGTATTAACTCAAGGGGGCCGAATAATATTGCACGCCCCACTTTACAGTTTTAAATTTGTTAAAAAAGTTTAAAATATCCAATAGATTTCGTTCCATTTCACGATTGTGTCCCACTTGTTGTTGATTCTTCCCCAAAAAATTAGAATTTTATATCTTTATGTTTGAAGCCAGAAATGTGGCAAAAGGTAGAAAAGTTCAAGGGGGCCAAATACTTTCACAAGGCACTGTAAGATGCATAATTGTTATATGGGCACTGCGGCTATTGTGACTGTCAAGTTTTATTATATATATTTTATATTATTTTCTATGGGAAAAATGTGGGCACTGTTTTCGGGGGCACAGTTTTACCATCTAAGGGTACAAAGGAGGCATTTTACTTTGTAAGAGGCACATTGGTGGGCATTATTATGTGAGCAATAAGAGGATCAGGAATAGGGACACAGCAGTGGTTCAGCATTGGGGTGACAGCGGGATGAGGAGTTTGTGCAGGTTGGGAATAGATGGGGACAGTGCTGGAGGTGTGAGAAGTCAAATGTTTCTTTGTTGTAATCTCTGCAGATGTTGCTGGAGAAGTTGTGATATCGGCCCGGCCCAGATGGAAAAGACGGGAAAAGTGAACGACTCCATCAGAAAGAAAACGTCAGCTGTGAGTTAATTTAATATAACATATATGTAGCATCGGCGTCCCTGCCCTCTGCTAGGCAGGGACGCCGTCCCTCTCACCTCCGCGCTCCTCACGTGGGTCCCTCCAGCGCTTCTCTCTCTCGCCCCCCGGCTCCTGGCGCGGCTTCTCCCTGCGCTCCGTTCCCTGCTGTGGCCGGCGCGCGTCTCTCCTCCAGCAGAGTGCTTAGGGCGCGCGCGCGCGCACTCCCCCCCTCTTAAAGGGACTGCGCGCGTCTTCCTAAAAAGTCCCCGGCCAATGGCCAGAGGACTTCCCACATTTAAGGCACCTCCTCCAAAATGGAGGTGCCCGAGCAACAGTTGTCGCACTGTGTCTTCACCTCTGCTTCAGCCCTCTGGTCCCTCCACTAGCCTGACTAGTCCAGCCTGATTCCTGCCTGTCACCTGTCTGCTGCCTGGAAGCACCTGCCAGCACCCGCTGAGTCTATCTTCCTGCTTACCTGGGAGCACCTGCCAGCACCCGCTGAGTTTATCTACCTGCTTATCCGGAAGCGCCAGCCAGCACATGCCGCGGCTGTCCACCAGCTTACCCGGAAGCACCTGCCAGTATCTGCCGTGTCGATCAGCCCGCTGGGTTGAAGGTACCTGCCGTCTACCCAGAGACTGTCCCCGTCACTTGCCGTGACCACCTGCCTGTCTACCCGGAGACTTTCCCCGTCACTTGCCGTGACCACCTGCCTGTCTACCCAGAGACTGTCCCCGTCACTTGCCGTGACCACCTGCCAGTCTACCCAGAGACTGTCACCGTCACTTGCCGTGACCACCTGCCGGTCTACCCAGAGACTGTCCCCGTCACTTGTCGTGACCACCTGCCTGCTTACCCAGAGACTGTCCTCGTCACTTGCTGTGACTACCTGCTTGCCTTCCCTGGGAGTCACCCGCTTCCTTACAAGGACTTCCCCCTTTGTATTGCAGTTCAGAGGTTCCACCTCCCGGTCCCGTTGCAATATGTATACAGTTGAAACCAGAAGTTTACATACACTATATAAAAAGACACATCTGCATGTTTTTCTCAATATCTGAAATTAAATCAAAATAAACCTTTCCCGTTTCAGGTTAATTAGGATTACCATAATTTTCAATATTTGCCAAATGCCAGAATAATGAGAGAGAGAATGTTTAAGGCGTTTTTATTACTTACTGCAAAGTCAAAAGTTTACATACATTTCATTAGTATTTGGTACCATTGCCCTTAAACTGAATGACTTGGGTCAAACGTTTGGGATATCCTTCCACAAGCTTCTCACAATAGTTGGTCGGAATTTGGGCCCATTCCTCCAGACAAAACTGGTGTAACTGATCCAGGGTTGTAGGTTACCTTGCTCGCAGCCTTTTCAGCTTTGCCCATACATTTTCAATAGGATTGAGATCAGGGCTTTTGTGATGACCACTCCAAAACATTGATTATGTTATCCTTAAGCCACTTTTTTAACATTTTGGCAGTATGCTTTGGGTCATTGTTCATGTGGAAGACCCATCTCCGCCCAAACTTTAACTTCCTGCCTGATGTGTTGAGATGTTGCTTCAGTATTGCCACATAATCTTTTTTTCTCATGATGTCATTGAGACAACACAGCTTTTCTTCTTAATTATGCCAGACATACTTTCTGATGGCAAGAGCAATATACCTTTATTTTTATGTTGACTTTTTAACCTGTGATCTTCTGTGGTTGATTAACACAGACTATTGTTTGAATAATCCTGATTGTTGACACTTGAGTTAAGATGATCTACAACTTATTGTCTGCAAATCTTGCAAGATAGGGTGAGCAATACTGTTTGATAATATGCTGATTACATATTATACCAGCTAAAGGGAGTTGTTGATTTGCCGAGCAATAGAGGACAAACTATTCAAGTTGATTAAATGCAGAAACATGAGCTCTTTCCACCTTCATCCCTGACACTTGACTTGTGAATGATGGCTGCAAGGAAAATTGTGATCTATAAAAAGGGGGTCTCTGTCTCTATTCGGTGAGCATGTCAGCTTAGGGGACTTCGGCCCCAGCTGGAGGAATACAGATTGGCTCCATTGACCATTGCTGAACCCTCAAAGACGTCTTAAAGAATCCAGGTTGGGACAAACAGGTCACCTGGCCCCAGACCTCACTGCCCTCGGCTAGTTTCCTAAGCTTGTCATTACCTCCTCTCTTTGGGGGTCCGCAAAAAGCGGCGTGCCACTGGAGGGGGTAGTCAGCCCTGGAAGCCCCAAAATCGCGACTGTTCTATCATAGATGGGCCAGCGGAAGGGTGAGGACTCTGTAACTTGCACCATCTTGGGTACTTGCTGGGACTGTTCTATGTGTTTATTGTCCTGTTTTGTGGTTCAATAAAGTATTGCCACACTGTTTAACCCTCACCCTGTGTTGTCTGAGTAGTGTTACGCCCACGGAAAACCCCGGGTCTTCACGGCCATCTATTTTGTGAAGTGCACCAGTCCCTCCTGCAGCAAAACAACCCCACAACATGATGCTTCCACCCCCGTGTTTCACAGTTAGGATGGTGTTTTTAGGCTTACAAGCTTCTCCCTTTTTCCTCCAAACGTACCGATAGTCATTATGCCCAAAAAGTTAAATTTTAGTTTCATCAGACCACAGGACATGTCTCCAAAAATTAAGGTCTATGTTCCTGTGTGCATTTGCAAACATTAATCTGGCTTTTTTATATTTCTTTTGGAGCAATGACTTATTCCTGGCAGAGTGGCCTTTCAACCCATGTTGATACACTACTCATTTCACTGTGGATATTGACACACTCTTAACAGCTTCCGCCATCATCTTCACAATGTCTTTTGCTTTTGTCCTTGTGTTGATATGCAATTATCGGAAAAAAGCATGTTCATATCTGGGACACAGAACCCATCTCCTTCCTCAGCGGTATAATGGCTGGACATTCCCATCTTTTTTGTACTTGCATATAATTGTTTGTACAGATGAACGAGGCACCTTCAGGTATCTTGAAATTGTACCCAAGGATGAGCCAGACTTGTGCAAGTCCACAATTCTCTTCCTGATATCTTGGCTGATTTCTTTACACTTTCCCATGATGCTACACAAAGAAGCAGTGTGTTTCAGGTGTGCATTTAAAAACATCAATAGGTGTGTCTCTAATTAACTCAGATGTTGCCAAAAAAAAAGAAGCTTCCAAACGCTTGACATCATCATATGGGCAGTCCAGAATTGTTTAAAGGCATAATGATCTTAGTGTATGTAAACTTTTGACTTTGCAGTAATAAAAATGCCTTAAAACATTCTCTCTCTCTCTCTTTCTTTCTCTCTCATTATTCTGGCATTTGGCAAATATTAAAAATTATGGTAATCCTAATTGACCTAAAATGGGAAAGGTTTATTCTGATTTCATGTCAGATATTGAGTAAAACATGCAGATGTGTCTTTTTATATAGTGTATGTAAATTTCTGGTTTCAAATGTATATATCCAGAGGTGGGTTAAGGATAGCCAGGCCCTGGGCAGTTCAGACTGTGGACCCCCGACGGGTCACGTGACGGGTCATCATATACCTGAAACAGATTATTTCTGAAAATAATAGCTGCTGAGTGAAACTATAACCAAAAAAACCCCATCAATTTATATAAAATTTACCTACAGTTAAAAGATTGTTTAAGCCATAGTATTGAACAGACCAATTGTAATATGTAACAAGTCTTTTTCCAGTTGTCACAAGCTTTTCATATCGATAGTGCAGCACAAACACAGAATACTGTAGAAAACATTTACAGTATCACATTTCCATTACAATAGAAACATCAGTCATTATATCAATAAAAAAATGTCAAATGTATAATGTAAAATAAATATATATACAGTACAGACCAAAAGTTTGGACACACCTTCTCATTTAAAGATTTTTTTGTACATTCACACTGAAGGCATCAAAACTATGAATTAACACATGTGGAATTATATACTTAACAAAAAAGTGTGAAACAACTGAAAATATGTCTTATATTCTAGGTTCTTCAAAGTAGCCACCTTTTGCTTTGATGACTGCTTTGCATACTCTTGGCATTCTCTTGATGACCTTCAAGAGGTAGTCACCGGAAATGGTCTTCACTTCACAGGTGTGCCCTGTCAGGTTTAATAAGTGGGATTTCTTGCCTTATAAATGGGGTTGGGACCATCAGTTGTGTTGTGCAGAAGTCTGGTGGATACACAGCTGATAGTCCTACTGAATAGACTGTTAGAATTTGTATTATGGCAAGATAAAAGCAGCTAAGTAAAGAAAAACGAGTGGCCATCATTACTTTAAGAAATGAAGGTCAGTCAGTGCGAAAAATTGGGAAAACTTTGAAAGTGTCGCCAGGGGCAGTTGCAAAAACCAGCAAGCGCTACAAAGAAACTGGCTCACATGAGGACCGCCCCAGGAAAGGAAGACCAAGAGTCACCTCTGCTTCTGAGGATAAGTTTATCCGAGTCACCAGCCTCATAAATCGCAGGTTAACAGCAGCTCAGATTAGAGACCAGGTCAATGTCACACAGAGTTCTAGCAGCAGACACATCTCTTCAACAACTGTTAAGAGGTGAACGGATGGACTCTACATGCCTGGTTCCCACCGTGAAGCATGGAGGAGAAGGTGTGATGGTGTGGGGGTGCTTTGCTGGTGACACTGTTGGGGATTTATTCAAAATTGAAGGCATACTGAATCAGCATGGCTACCACAGCATCTTGCCGCGACATGCTATTCCATCTGGTTTGCGTTTAGTTGGACTATCATTTGGACTATCATTTATTTTTCAACAGGACAGTGACCCCAAACACACCTCCAGGCTGTGTAAGGGCTATTTGACTAAGAAGGAGAGTGATGGGGTGCTACGCCAGATGACCTGGCCTCCACAGTCACCAGACGTGAACCCAATTGAGATGGTTTGAGGTGAGCTGGTCCGCAGAGTGAAGGCAAAAGGGCCAACAAGTGCTAAGCATCTCTGGGAACTCCTTCAAGATTGTTGGAAGACCATTTCCGGTGACTACCACTTGAAGCTCATCAAGAGAATGCCAAGAGTGTGCAAAGCAGTCATCAAAGCAAAAGGTGGCTACTTTGAAGAACCTAGAATATAAGACATATTTTCAGTTGTTTTACACTTTTTTGTTAAGTATATAATTCCACATGTGTTAATTCATAGTTTTGATGCCTTCAAATGTACAATTTTCATAGTCATGAAAATACAGAAAAATCTTTAAATGAGAAGGTGTATCTAAACTTTTGGTCTGTACTGTATATATTTCATAAAGCCACCAGAACCATAAACTGTAGAAAGTATCCTCTCACTAAGCCTAAGCTCAAGCACAGCAGATAGTTTGGGGTTTGTTACTTGTTACATTTTATAAGTTAACTTGACCTTCAACCAAGGGGACTTAGTAGAGATTTGTCTCTGGAAGCGTTACCCTTTTCCCCTGTATGATGCTGACCAATCATAAACTGGAGGCAACATGGAGGGAAAAAAAGAAAACACCCCCAGATTAGGTAAGACCTGACCTTTTCTGTGTAATAGAAGACTCGTGTTTGAAGCACTACTCCAGGAACTTCGTTTAGTTGCACCATTCCAGCACTGAAATAAAAAACAAAACACTAGACCGTAGCTTTAACCAGGTTACAAAACTCTCACTAGCGGTGATTACTGTGCAGGGGAGGAGAGCGGAGGTGTGTGATTCCATGTACTGCTCTGTATCTATCCCAGGCTGTGTGGAGTAATGTCCTGGGACCTGGGGTAAACGCTGAGCGCTATATGTGACACGTGCTGATCGGACACTGCAGCTCTCATCTCAGTCCTGTCCTGCTGCTGTGAGACTAGAGCTGTAGTGTGCGATCAGCATTTATCCCAGGTACCGGGAAGTTATTCCCCAAAGCCTGGGACAGATGCAGAGCAGTATATGGAATCTCACATCTCAGCATAGTAATCGCTGGAAGTGAGATTTTTTTAACTAGTTAGACGTGTATTATATCAGATATAGAGAAAGCCATTTCTGATATTCTCTGGGGGTGTGCTCTTTATCCTCTGCATGACACCTCTTGCATATTATTGGACCACGTCATACAGGGGAAAAGTAAATGCCCCCTTAGTTGAATGGAAAATTGGCGTAAAGTTTACAAGTTGATATCTCTGCAATGGAGATGAGAAATAAAAGAAACCATGTTTTATTCATATCTTCAGTCACTTGAATGTAAAGTAACTAGTTCCTCTTTAAAGGGAATCGTTTAATAATATGAACCTGGCCCAAACCACATATATAGGCATGCAGGTCCTTGAAACCTAAATCCAATGACAACTTTATATATTTTATCTGCTGCTGCATACCCAAGAAATCAGTTTTGTAACTGGACTTGAAATATGATAACTAATGGGTGACTGGTCTGGTGGGCATTGTTTTCCTTAGACTAATTGTTCCACAGTGCCACTAATCATGTTATCATGCCCTGTGGGTTTAAGTGATATTATTTGCAAGAGCGGTGCCACTAACAGCTCTTTGTAAATTTCAGCATCACTGATAATGCACAGTAAGCCAGGTGTCTACCTTGGCTTCATTGGAACACTGAGCATGCCGGGTATGCAGCACGGACGCAGGACAGAGCCAGCTGCGGAATTTGCAGAGAACCGTCTGTGAAGGCTGGCTGTGTCCTGTCATCATTGCCTGCAGTTAATACACTGTGCCCTGATAAAGTTGGGGTGCATACGCCTGGCTGACTGCGCAATGTCAAAGAGCCAGTGGTAACAATGCTCTTGTAAATAATCTGACTCATGCTCACAGGGGTATAACGTGACTAGTGGGACAATTAGTCTGGGAAAACAACACCCCCACAACTAGTCCCCCACTACTTAGCAAATTGCAAGCCATGTTATAAAACTGATTTTATGCATAGGCAGCAATTAATAAGCCCAAAAAAAGCCTTGTAAGAAAGGTATAAAGAGATCAATACCAGGGATTGAAGCTTGAAGAGGACAATTTGCATATTCCAGGTGCCTTCTGGGAAAAGCGAAGAGTCTCCTTCAGCTAGAAGATCGTTGGGTACATCCGGGGCCAGCTGCTTGGAAAGCATCGCCAAACCAGGGATTGAAGCTTGAAGAGGACAATTTGCATATTCCAGGTGCCTTCTGGGAAAAGCGAAGAGTCTCCTTCAGCTAGAAGATCGTTGGGTACATCCGGGGCCAGCTGCTTGGAAAGCATCGCCAAACCAGGGATTGAAGCTTGAAGAGGACAATTTGCATATTCCAGGTGCCTTCTGGGAAAAGCAAAGAGTCTCCTTCAGCTAGAAGATCGTTGGGTACAGCCGGGGCCAGCTGCTTGGAAAGCATCGCCAAACCAGGGATTGAAGCTTGAAGAGGACAATTTGCATATTCCAGGTGCCTTCTGGGAAAAGCGAAGAGTCTCCTTCAGCTAGAAGATCGTTGGGTACAGCCGGGGCCAGCTGCTTGGAAAGAATCGCCAAACCAGGGATTGAAGCTTGAAGAGGACAATTTGCATATTCCAGGTGCCTTCTGGGAAAAGCGAAGAGTCTCCTTCAGCTAGAAGATCGTTGGGTACAGCCGGGGCCAGCTGCTTGGAAAGCATCGCCAAACCAGGGATTGAAGCTTGAAGAGGACAATTTGCATATTCCAGGTGCCTTCTGGGAAAAGCAAAGAGTCTCCTTCAGCTAGAAGATTGTTGGGTACAGCCGGGGCCAGCTGCTTGGAAAGCATTGCCAAACCAGGGATTGAAGCTTGAAGAGGACAATTTGCATATTCCAGGTGCCTTCTGGGAAAAGCGAAGAGTCTCCTTCAGCTAGAAGATCGTTGGGTACAGCCGGGGCCAGCTGCTTGGAAAGCATCGCCAAACCAGGGATTGAAGCTTGAAGAGGACAATTTGCATATTCCAGGTGCCTTCTGGGAAAAGCGAAGAGTCTCCTTCAGCTAGAAGATCGTTGGGTACAGCCGGGGCCAGCTGCTTGGAAAGCATCGCCAAACCAGGGATTGAAGCTTGAAGAGGACAATTTGCATATTCCAGGTGCCTTCTGGGAAAAGCGAAGAGTCTCCTTCAGCTAGAAGATCGTTGGGTACAGCCGGGGCGTGAATTTGTTTAATTTGTTTATCCTAGGGTATCACAAGAAAGAAGACAGACATCAAGTTAGCAGGGACAAGGAGCAGCATAGCAGATGTGACAACCTACATGGTGAGCTGCAACATGTGCTACATGTTCACAGATCGACCAGAAGCTGAAACTAACTTCACCTGCTAGAAGTGTAGACTACTGGCTCTTTTAGAAGAAAAGGTGCGGGGACTGGAAGAAAGAATTGTGACATTAAAACTCATCAAGGAAAATGAAGACTTCCTGGACAGAACAGAAGCGTCACTACTGGTCACGGAAAGTGATGGAAGTGTCAGAGAACCTCCAGAGGCAGACAAGTGGAGGCGAGTGACCAAAAGAAGCAAGAAGACCATGGAGACACCACCAACCACACAACTGAGAAACAGATTCCAAGGACTTGTGGAGGACGAAGATGGCACACCTAAGGATGAGGAACTACCAGCAAGCAAAAAAGAAAAGAGTACCCAGAAACACCCAGAAGCGGCAAGAAAAAGGACAGCCAAGAAGGGAAGAAGAGTGGTGGTGGTGGGAGACTCACTACTGAGAGGAACAGAAGCAGCTATCTGCAGACCGGACATAACCGCAAGAGAAGTATGCTGCCTCCCAGGGGCGAAGATCAAGGATGTTACCGATAGGATACCGAAGCTCATCAGTTCCAAGGATGTCCACCCATTTCTTCTGATACATGTTGGCACCAATGACACAGCAAAGAAGGACCTACCGACAATCTGCAAGGACTTTGAAGCATTGGGGAAGAAAGTAAAAGAACTGGATGCGCAGGTAGTTTTTTCTTCTATCCTTCCAGTAGACGGGCATGGCCTCAGGAGATGGAATAGGATCCTTGATGTGAACAACTGGCTGAGACGATGGTGCAGACAACAAGGATTTGGATTCCTGGACCACGGTGTGAATTACCTCTATGACGGACTCCTTGCCAGAGACGGACTACACCTCAACAAACCCGGGAAACACACATTCGCCAGGAGACTCGCAACACTCATCAGGAGGGTGTTAAACTAGAAGAAGAGGGGATGTGAAGAAAAACGCCGGACACGAACATGAAACCAGAGAACATACTAATGAAAGATATGAAGTGCGACAAAGAAGGTCCAAGACAAGATACTTGGAAGGGAGGTAAGAAAATTTCTAATACAATCCACAGGGAGAAGATTGAAACAAAACAAAATCGTGTAAACTGCGTGCTAGCAAATGCCAGGAGCCTGACAAACAAGATGGATGAACTGGAAGCAGAAATATCTACAGGTAACTATGACATAGTGGGAATAACCGAGACATGGTTAAATGAAAGCTATGACTGGGCAGTTAACTTACAGGGTTACAGTCTGTTTAGAAGGGATCGAAGAAGTCGGAAAGGGGGTGGAGTCTGTCTGTATGTAAAGACGTGTCTAAAGTAATGTTGAGCCACCCCCGTAGTGTTCGAGTTCGGTTCGGTTCGTCGAACACCCATGTGTTCGTCGAACTGTTCGTCGAACACCGTTAAAACCAATGGCAGGCAAACAAAAACACATAGAAAACACCTTCAAAGGTGTCCAAAAGCTGACAAACTGCTCAGAAGACACAACTAACACATGGAAAAGTGACAAGTACATATAGTCATGCGAAAAGAAAAGAGGTGGAGGAGTAAAAGGAGGGGGAGACACAGATATAGGCATGTCATGCCCTTCTAAAATCCAAAAAGTGAGAAGCCGACACGTTCAGTCCGCTCCTGCCCGTGCCACCTCCGCGTCGCCGGGTTTGTGCCAGAGCCGCGGTGAACCCTGACGGCCAGCCCCCCTCTCCCAATACTGGTGCCTGTCCGCTGGTGGGTCGAGCGAGCCCCCCTGTGGTGGAGGCAGCTCTAAGCTTTTTAATTTAAATTGTCTCTCTAATTTGAATGAATACACTTTAAATCCATTTACAAGGATCTATTGGAGGGCAAGTCTCATGCCAGCAGCCGCGTAATTCCAGCTCCAGTAGCGTCCACTAAAGCTGCTGCAGTTAAAAAGCTTTTATAAGGATCGAGCTCGGCTGTTCACCGCAAGGCATCCTACTGCCAGTCCCAGCCCCTATGCCTTGGGGTGCCTCCTGATGCTCTTCACTGAGTATCCCATGGTCCCGAAGCATTTCCTTTGAAAAAATTAAGTGTCCAAACTACAGGTGGTGTAGCTTGCTTAACAGCCGGGATAATCCGCTGACTAGCAGACACTGCTACTAGGCACAAAGTATTTCCTGGGCTAGATGCAGTTAAAAATTTGTAATTAGATACTCTCATTGGATGCTGAGAAAGCATTCCATAGAGTCTCCTGGCACGCCATATATGATTCTCTTAAAAAGCTTGGGGTAGGGGTCTAGGGGACCCTTTTATAGCCAAAATCACGGCCCTGTATCGCAATACGTCACCTAGGCTGAAGATAAATGGAACTGTAGCACCCTGAGGGCTCGGTTGCTACAGAAGTATTGAACCTCACCCAGAGGTGTGATATCTCACTCTCAGGTAAGGATGTAGTGTGGATCAGGACCCGACACCTGCATGCATTACACCACATTGCCGTGGGGAAGGGCGACCAATATGCCCCTGAGATGGGCACGACAGTCCCTGTCCCTGGCTGGAGTGGGGGGAGGGAACACTGAGGAAGGGGAACCCTGTAGTGCAGGAGCAGGGAGGAAGCAGTTCCTGGGTGCATTGAGAAGGGAGTATAAAAGGTGGGCACCATCTTAGTTCAGTGCAGAGAAGTCTGAGCAGAAGTGGCAGGGAGCAGGGGCTCTGCATGAGCTCTGCTCCGGAGGCGGGCTTAGTAACAGAGGCCCAGGCCTGGAAGAGGGAGAAGGAAGGAAGAGGAGCGGAGAAGGCTCCAGGAACGAGGAACGAAGGGATCCCAGGGGTGCGGACGGGCGAGTCGCCACCGCACGCCCGAATCCACCTGCGTGGAGGGGTCAGGCCAAAGGGAGAGACCGGTCCCCGAAACTAGTGGAGGCAGGAAACGACCCTCAGCTAGAAACAGGAGGCTGTGACATTTTATGTGGCGCAGCCCCTCGCTACACCCGCTAGGAAGGCACCACATAGGGTCAGGGAAACTGGCGCCAAGTTTACCAAGAGGAGGCCCGAGGCAGCCGGACAGAAGGGTTGGTAAGAAAGGCCAGACAAAGGACACACAAAGGGGGTCCTGTGAAGCGCTCCAAAGTTATCTGGGAGTTGTCTGAGCCCCTCACCTGGTGAGCACAGTACGACGTGGGCAGCCGTTACCTGCAGACGTGGTCTGGATAATAAGAACTGTGAGTAAAGGCCCTGGACTGCATCACTGACTCCGTGTCGTTACTGCTGCTGCCCTGCACCATCACCCCCATCCTCCGCATACACTGCCCTGAGGCTATACTCCTCCCGTGGGGAGTTATGCTACGCTCTGCTGCACCCACAACACCAGCCTCAGCGGTCTGCCCTGGAGCGGCGGTTCACTCTGACCGCAATCCACGGGTGGCGTAGTCGGACATTTAAACATCAAAACCACATAAATAGTTCCGCCACTGGTTTGACCGCCCTGAGCCACGGAACCGGGTCGCCGCCACGGAGACTACAACCACCAGCATCCACCAAAAAGGGTCCGGTTCCGGGTGTCCCAAGGCCCAGGGGGCGCGTCAGAACATTTTCATCACCTTTCACAATCACCAATGGGACAAGGCAGGGATGTTCTCTGTCCCCTCTCTTATACATCCTAGTGACGGAGCACCTGCTCTCATCAATTCGCCATAACCCCAATATTAGGTGGATTGAGGTGGGAGGTGACGCACCCCTGGGCCTCCTTGGTGTAGCGTTGCGCACGCGGGAACTACCCGGAGCCGGGCCTGTTGGGGGTAGTAGTCTCGTGGCGGAGACCCGGTCCGTGCCCAGGGAGTCAGACTAAGTGGCGGTATATTAGCAGTAGATGTAGGACGACTACGCCACCCGTTGAATGCAGCTATGGAGCTGCCGCTGCAGGGCAGACCGCTGAGGCCGGTGGTAGGATAGTGCAGCGTAGATGGTATAACCCCCAACGGGAGGGGTATGGCCTCAGGGCAGCCGACGTGGATGATGGGGGTAGCAGGAACCACTCAGAGACGATGCGGTGTAGTTCAGGGTCTTTACTGGTGACAAAGATATACCCTCCCGGAGTACTGGCTAGCGGTCGGGGCCTGGTCAGTCCTTGAGCAGATGGGATCCCCCTTGGCCAGGCGGAGTTGTAGGCCTCCCCAACTAATCGTACTCTTCTGGCTACCTTGCTAGAGGCGGGTAAAAGTAGCCCACGTCCCTGAGTGTACCGTGTGGTGCTCACCCGTATGGCCGGTGACTCGGGGCCTTCTAGTGGCTTCCGCTCCACGACGGCGGTGCTGGTCCCACGCGTGTGACCGTGCATTCGGGTTTCTTGGCCAGAGGACCTGAAATCCCCTGCCGGGCGGTTTCTGCTGCTGGGTCTGGGTTAATCCCCACAGCCTCGGACTCCGGGTCCGGTAGTAACTCTTCAATCAGGGCGAGCTCTTCAGCTGCCAGCCCCTGATTCCTTTTAGCCTGCTCCCACAGAGCTCCTGATCTTTCTTTCCTATGCTGCTTCTCTTCTTCTCTCTACTCTTCTCAACTAACCCTGCCTCAGCCCCAGCTTTATATAGGGGAAGTTCTTCCCCTCCCAGGACTGGGCAGGAGGTGTGGCATGCATAGGATTCCTGACCAAGAGACCTCCCACCTGCTCTCAGACATAACATTGCTATTACTGTGGAGACCAGACCCCTGGGGTGCCACAGAGGCACCGAGTACAAGTGCTCTCTGTTTGCTGATGATGTCCTAGTATATATCACTCAATCACATATATCCATCCATGCTGTTATGGCTGAAATAGATCACTTTGTTACATGGTCAAATTTTAAAATCAATGCAGCGAAGTCTGAGGCCCTCGATGTCTCCCTCCCCAAATCCATATAGGATTCCATCCAGTCCAACTTTCCCTTTGCCTGGCCCTCACAGGGTATCAAATACTTAGGAATTCCTATTCATAGAGACCTCTCCCATCTATGTTATCTTAATTTTGGGCCCTTTATTGAACAACTCCATACAGACCACGGTTGGCAAGTTAGAACTGTAAGATTCACTACGTGAACCACTGGTGTTTTGTGGAAAAGCACATGTACACTGTGTTCCAAATTATTATGCAAAAAGTGTTTAGGAGTGATAAGGGAAGAATTTGTTTGTTTGTCAGTTAAACTCATTGATGGTGATGTGTGTCAGGGCTCTTTATATCACTGTAAGCAATTGCAGACACCTGTGCTAATTAGTTTGGCAGGTGTGTCCAATGAAAGGCAAGACTACTTAAGAAGGCTGTCTCACATTATTAAGCAGCCTACATTTTCTGCCAAAATGGGAAAGAAAAAGGATGTGTCGGCTGCTGAGAAGCAACAAATTGTGGAGTGTTTAGGTCAAGGCATGACTACAATCAACATTGTGCGATGATCAGGATGAAGTGTCTTGGCAATCAAGAAGTATGTAGCTGATTCACAGTACACACGTGTGCGTGCTGATAAGGGCAAATTGAGGACTCTTTCCTACAGGCAATTACGTCAGGTTAAAAGAGCAGCGGCAAAAAAGCCTTGTCATAGCAGCAGACAAGTTTTTGAAGCTGCTGGTGCCTCCAACGTCCCCCGAACAACAAGATGCAGGGTCCTTCAGAGGTTTGCAGCTGTGCATACGCCATCCTGTCGACCTCCTCTATCCACTTCACACAAGCAGAAACGGCTCCAGTGGGCCAAACATTACATGAAGACTGATTTCAAAACTGTTTTGTTCACGGATGAGTGCCGTGCAGCGCTCGATGGTCCAGATGGATGGAGTGGAGGATGGCTGGTTGATGGACACCCCACGCAAACACGGCTACAGCGCCAACAAGGAGGAGGTGGAGTAATGTTTTGGGCTGGAATCATGGGGAGAGAGATTGTCGGCCCCTTTAGGATCCCTGAAGGCGCTAAAGATGAACTCCATAATGTATGTGGATTTTCTCAAACAGCACTTCCTGCCATGGTTCAAGAAGAAGAACCGTGTATTTCACAGCAAGATCATTTTTTTGCATGATAATGCACCATCTCATGCTGCACATAAAACATCTGCATCTCTGGCTGATATGGGCATAAAAGGGGACAAACTTATGGTGTGACCCCCATGCTCCCTGTAACATACCTGGCGGCGTCCTTGCATAGTGGTCCATCTCCCACTGTGCAGGAGCGCGCTCTTGATCTCCTGTCCAGAATGTCTCTCTGGCTTCCCTCCATGCTGTCTTGTTTGTGTCTGTGTCTGTTTCTGCTGCTTAAGGGCGGCGCCCGATCACTTCCTGCCTTTTGTACCTGCTGTGGGTCACACCCCTTGTGCGTCCTCAGCCTATCGCTGTCTGTCTCTTGGTATATAGCTCAGCAGCTCCCTTCTATCCCTGCCTGAGCATATGTGTTTCTTTCAGTGTGTGCTTGCACTCTGAAGGTGCCAGGTCCCGTCTTTGTTTCCCTGTCCGCCTTTCCTGGAGGCTTGTTTCCAGGCCTGTCTGAACTAAGTCCTGTATGTTTCCTGCCTTGCGGTGTCAGCTCCCGTGTCTGAACTGTGTCCTGTATGTCTCCTGCTTTACGGTATTAGTTCCCGTGTCTGAACTAAGTCCTGTATGTTTCCTGCCTTGCGGTGTCAGCTCCCGTGTCTGAACTGTGTCCTGTATGTCTCCTGCTTTACGGTATTAGTTCCCGTGTCTGAACTAAGTCCTGTATGTCTCCTGCCTTGCGGTGTCAGCTCCCGTGTCTGAACTGTGTCCTGTATGTCTCCTGCTTTACGGTATTAGTTCCCGTGTCTGAACTAAGTCCTGTATGTCTCCTGCCTTGCGGTGTCAGCTCCCGTGTCTGAACTGTGTCCTGTATGTCTCCTGCTTTACGGTATTAGTTCCCGTGTCTGAACTAAGTCCTGTATGTCTCCTGCTTTACGGTATTAGTTCCCGTGTCTGAACTAAGTCCTGTATTTCTCCTGCCTTGCGGTGTCAGCTCCCGTGTCTGAACTGTGTCCTGTATCTTGTCTGTCCTGTCTGAACACGCTCCTTGCCTGTTCGTCCCGCCTCTCTGGGGGCAGTATTCCCAGACCCGCTCCTGTATCCCGCTGCAGTGTCGGTCTTCTCCGTACACTCAGTTCCAGTCTGAACTCTCTCCTATCCTTTACCTGTTTTGCCTCTATGCCCGTTCCCTTCCTTTTTCTGCTGAGTCTGAACTTGTACCTAACTCCTGCCTGTTGTCTCTGTACTCCCGTTTGTGAGTTTGTGGTCCACTCGCTACTTCACTGCAAGTACCCTGTGGGTGTCTGGCTCTGCCTTTCCCTTCCTGTCTGTTCAGTGTGAACAGAGCCCTGTCCTCCCTGCTCAGCCCTGTCTGCACTTTAGTTGTGCTTGCCTGTACCTCTCTGCCTGTATTGTTCCTGAGTCCCAGTGTGTACTGGGTCCTATCCCGCCTGTGTTCCTACCTGCTAGTGCCTCCCCGTTTGCACTCTATCTGTGCTTACCTTTACCCGCCTGCCTGCATACCCGCCTGCCTGCATATCCGCCTGCCTGCATCCCAGTCTGTGTGCCAGTCTACCAGTCTGTTCCTGTATTCCCCTGTGTGGGTCAACAGCCGTGTCCGGGGTCTGTCCTGGAGTAGCACCTGGTCCCTCTGCTCGGTTCCTCCTTGGTGCACTGGCGTCGTATGCCGTCGTGCGACCCTGGTCGGATCGGGTGAATACTTAGTCACGCCCCTCCAGGCATACACTCTCCGGCACGGTCCAGTGGAATCACTACCAATCACATGCACACGCCGCTCTAGCCCGGGCGTGTGCATAACAGCATGCTCAGGCCATGGTTCCCGTTGAGCCCCACGGCCTTCGCTCTCTGAGAAGTTTCCAGCGAAGACTTGCATTAAAATAAATAAATAAATTTTTTTTCCCTTAGCTGAGTTCCAGGCGAATTACTCACTCGTCCAGATGGATCTATCAGCTCTCGTTCCTGCGGATCCGCCACGTTACTATGGGGATCCAAGACAGTGTCGTGCATTTGTGGAGCAATGCATGCTACACTTTAAGGCCTACCCTCTTTATTTTCCTTCCGATTGGGCTAAAGTGGCCTTTATTATGTCTTACCTGGCGGGGGATGCCTTGGAATGGATCAACCCCCTATATGAGACACAGGATCCGATCCTCCGGGACCTAATGGCCTTCCTGGTGGCCTTTCTAATGGTCTTCGATGATCCTAACCCGGAGGCTCCTGCTGAAGCTTCACTTCCCAATATCCCGGAGCAGCCCCAATGGGTAATGTGTGTGGGTAGCGTAATAGTTCTCCAGCCCAATGAGACTACTGCCCACCCAGAATCCTCACAGGGTGACTACGCTTTCCGGAATACTTCTCCCAACCTCAAGAGGCAGTCCAGACGTGCTAGACTTAGAGGCAAGCAGTCACGCCTGGGTCTGTCCTCCCTGAGACCTCCTGAACCCTTCGGGGTGCTACCTGGTAACGAAAGGACAGAGACTCTCCTATACTCTGTACCTGATACCTCGCTCGCTTCGTCCAGTGAGTCCAACCTGGTGTACTCCGAAGCAGAGGTTACTCCCGAGTCTCTACACCCCTCCGACCAGGCGGAGGACCTCCAGTTGTGTTTAGAACCCTTCGGGGTGCCACCTGGTGGTGAATGGACTGAGACTTTCCTATTTCCTGTACCTGATACCTCGCCTGCTTCCTCCAGTGAGTCCAACCTAGTGTACTCTGAAGCAGAGGTTACTCCCGAGTCTCTATACCCCTCCGACCAGGCGGAGGACCTCCAGTTGTGTTTTGAACCCTTCGGGGTGCCACCTGGTGGTGAATGGACAGAGACTTTCCTATTTCCTGTACCTGATACCTCGCCTGCTTCCTCCAGTGAGTCCGACCTAGTGTTCTCCGAAGCAGAAGTTACTCCCGAGTCTCTACACCCCTCCGACCAGGCGGAGGACCTCCAGTTGTGTTTAGAACCCTTCGGGGTGCCACCTGGTGGTGAATGGACAGAGACTTTCCTATTTCCTGTACCTGATACCTCGCCTGCTTCCTCCAGTGAGTCCGACCTAGTGTTCTCCGAAGCAGAAGTTACTCCCGAGTCTCTACACCCCTCCGACCAGGCGGAGGACCTCCAGTTGTGTTTAGAACCCTTCGGGGTGCCACCTGGTGGTGAATGGACAGAGACTTTCCTATTTCCTGTACCTGATACTTCGCCTGCTTCCTCCAGTGAGTCCGACCTAGTGTTCTCCGAAGCAGAAGTTACTCCCGAGTCTCTACACCCCTCCGACCAGGCGGAGGACCTCCAGTTGTGTTTAGAACCCTTCGGGGTGCCACCTGGTGGTGAATGGACAGAGACTTTCCTATTTCTTGTACCTGATAACCCGTCTTTTTCTTCCTGTGAGCTTGACAAGATGTACCTCGAAGCAGAGATTACCCTCAAGTCTCTGTCCCCCTCCAACCCAGTGAACGACTGGTCCTCGAATTCCCTGCGGAAGATTCTGGCAGGCCTGAAGAAGAGGGGGCGTAAGGGGGGAGGTACTGTAACATACCTGGCGGCGTCCTTGCATAGTGGTCCATCTCCCACTGTGCAGGAGCGCGCTCTTGATCTCCTGTCCAGAATGTCTCTCTGGCTTCCCTCCATGCTGTCTTGTTTGTGTCTGTGTCTGTTTCTGCTGCTTAAGGGCGGCGCCCGATCACTTCCTGCCTTTTGTACCTGCTGTGGGTCACACCCCTTGTGCGTCCTCAGCCTATCGCTGTCTGTCTCTTGGTATATAGCTCAGCAGCTCCCTTCTATCCCTGCCTGAGCATATGTGTTTCTTTCAGTGTGTGCTTGCACTCTGAAGGTGCCAGGTCCCGTCTTTGTTTCCCTGTCCGCCTTTCCTGGAGGCTTGTTTCCAGGCCTGTCTGAACTAAGTCCTGTATGTTTCCTGCCTTGCGGTGTCAGCTCCCGTGTCTGAACTGTGTCCTGTATGTCTCCTGCTTTACGGTATTAGTTCCCGTGTCTGAACTAAGTCCTGTATGTTTCCTGCCTTGCGGTGTCAGCTCCCGTGTCTGAACTGTGTCCTGTATGTCTCCTGCTTTACGGTATTAGTTCCCGTGTCTGAACTAAGTCCTGTATGTCTCCTGCCTTGCGGTGTCAGCTCCCGTGTCTGAACTGTGTCCTGTATGTCTCCTGCTTTACGGTATTAGTTCCCGTGTCTGAACTAAGTCCTGTATGTCTCCTGCCTTGCGGTGTCAGCTCCCGTGTCTGAACTGTGTCCTGTATGTCTCCTGCTTTACGGTATTAGTTCCCGTGTCTGAACTAAGTCCTGTATGTCTCCTGCTTTACGGTATTAGTTCCCGTGTCTGAACTAAGTCCTGTATTTCTCCTGCCTTGCGGTGTCAGCTCCCGTGTCTGAACTGTGTCCTGTATCTTGTCTGTCCTGTCTGAACACGCTCCTTGCCTGTTCGTCCCGCCTCTCTGGGGGCAGTATTCCCAGACCCGCTCCTGTATCCCGCTGCAGTGTCGGTCTTCTCCGTACACTCAGTTCCAGTCTGAACTCTCTCCTATCCTTTACCTGTTTTGCCTCTATGCCCGTTCCCTTCCTTTTTCTGCTGAGTCTGAACTTGTACCTAACTCCTGCCTGTTGTCTCTGTACTCCCGTTTGTGAGTTTGTGGTCCACTCGCTACTTCACTGCAAGTACCCTGTGGGTGTCTGGCTCTGCCTTTCCCTTCCTGTCTGTTCAGTGTGAACAGAGCCCTGTCCTCCCTGCTCAGCCCTGTCTGCACTTTAGTTGTGCTTGCCTGTACCTCTCTGCCTGTATTGTTCCTGAGTCCCAGTGTGTACTGGGTCCTATCCCGCCTGTGTTCCTACCTGCTAGTGCCTCCCCGTTTGCACTCTATCTGTGCTTACCTTTACCCGCCTGCCTGCATACCCGCCTGCCTGCATATCCGCCTGCCTGCATCCCAGTCTGTGTGCCAGTCTACCAGTCTGTTCCTGTATTCCCCTGTGTGGGTCAACAGCCGTGTCCGGGGTCTGTCCTGGAGTAGCACCTGGTCCCTCTGCTCGGTTCCTCCTTGGTGCACTGGCGTCGTATGCCGTCGTGCGACCCTGGTCGGATCGGGTGAATACTTAGTCACGCCCCTCCAGGCATACACTCTCCGGCACGGTCCAGTGGAATCACTACCAATCACATGCACACGCCGCTCTAGCCCGGGCGTGTGCATAACACTCCCCTGACCTCTACCCCATTCAGAACCTTTGGAGCATCATTAAAAGGAGTGTCTATGATGGCGGGAGGCAGTTCACATCTAAGCAACTGCTCTGGGAGGGTATTCTGTCCTCATGCAAAACAATTGAAGCAGAAACGATCCAAAACCTGACAAATTCAATGGACGAGAGAGTTCAGAAGCTCCTTTCGAACAAGGGGTCCTATGTGAAAATGTAACATCACCTAGAATAAAGTTTTGAGTTGAAAACTGTTTGATTTCAGTTTCTAACAACCTGCTAATGCTTATAATTTCAAAAATGACCATTTTTTGGTCTTTATTAAAATGAAAAGGTTGATCGAAAAGTTTGGGGGATCTAAGAGTGTGGCAACCCAGTAGTCATGATTACTTCGAATTCTGACAATATGAGGGTCATGCTGCAGGTAGTGCAGCAAGAAGGCACTTATGTGTCTTGCGCATCTCGGAGCCCCAAAATTATTTTCCGGGCTAGATGCAGCTAAAAATTATTATTAATTTTAAATCTGGTGAAGCTTTAGTATAGATGGCCTAATAGGATCAGTGCTGTACACTGCTACAAAGCCCAAATTATTTTCCAGTCAAGATACAGATAAACATGATTAGTAATTTTAAATCTGGTGGAGCTTATTATAGATGGCCTAATAGAATCAGTGCTGCACACTGCTACAAAGCCCAAATTATTTTCCAGCCAAGATACAGATAAACATGATTAGTAATTTGAAAGCTTAAAACGGTTGGTAGGGTGATTTTAACCAATCATCAAGCTTTTACTCTCCCCAGGATGACACAGGGGTAGAAAAGTCGTTTCGGATCCATGATTTGTTCATCTTTATGAACGTGAGTCTGTCTACATTATCAGTGGAGAGCCGCGTGCGCTTATCTGTCAGCACACCACCAGCAGCGCTGAACACACGTTCAGACAGAACGCTGGCTGCGGGGCATGACAAGATCTCCAAGGCGTAAGTGGCTAGCTCCGGCCATTTATCCAGATTGGAAGCCCAAAAAGAGCAAGGGTCCAGTGACACAGTCATGGCTTCAATGTTTACTTGGAGATACTCCTGTACCATCGTCTCTAGGCGTTGACTATGTGTCAGACTTCTTGTCTCCTGTGGCCTTTCAAAGGATGGGCTAAAAAAGTGGTGAAATGATTCCGCAAAATTGATGTTACCAGCAGATACTGTGGTTCTGTTACGGTTTGAGTGCTGAACACTTGACGGTCCCACGGTTGGCAAGTTGGAACTGTGAGATTCACTACGTGCACCACTGGTATTTTGTGGAAAAGCACATGTAAGATTCTGCAACAGTCTCTGCTGATACTCCTGCATTCCTATGGCAGGAATAATTTCTGCAAATTTACTTTTGTACCGGGGATCTAACAGTGTGGCAACCCAGTAGTCAGGATTATTTCTAATTCTCACAATTCGAGGGTCATGTTGCAGGTAGTGCAGCAAGAAGGCACTCATGTGTCTTGCGCATCCAGAAGCACCAAGTCCCTGTTGTGTTGGTGGCGAGGTAACAGTCATGCTTCCTTCCTCTGTCCTCTCCCCCCAACCTCGCACAACAGAAATGTGATCAAGGTCTCCCTCATCTGATGAGTCTTCCATCAGTTCGTCCTCCACTTCTTCCTGGGCTCCTGCACCTTCCTCACTAGTTTGGCTGCTACCATGCGCCCTGGTGAAACCATCTCCCCCACCCTCACATGCCTGCCGCCTTGGTGCTGCCGACCGTCTGGACCTTGCAGATGTTAGCCCTTCCGCATACAACTCCTCCTCCTCTACTTCCTCCACCTCCTCTTGTGCCACCACCTGACTCCGAATTCTGTTTAACATGTGCTCCAGCATGTAAATCACCGGAATAGTCATGCTGATAATGGCATCGTCAGCACTAAACATCTTCGTCGCCATTTCAAAACTGTGCAGAAGGGTGCATAGGTGTCACGCTGTCTCTGTATACTGGAGGTAGGGGGCCTAAGCTGACCCTAAGCTGGGGCCCTGACTAATCCCTCAACCTGGAGGTACTGTTAAAGGTACAGAGGTCCAGGCCGCCAGCGTAACCCCTACCTCCTGAAGATCCCTGCACCTCAGTAATCTAGTCCTGAGAAGGACCCCGATCACAACCAAAGGGAACAAGAAATAATATGCCCAAACACAGTATTTAGACGAACGAGACAGTACAAGGGAAAAACCAAAACCACCTTGCATTAAAACAACTTCTCAACTACAACAGAGGGAAAACCAACGGGAAAGGAGATAAATGATAAAGCGAGGAAAGGGAAAAAACACTTCCAAATACACTTATCTCAGCAACTCCAAACACCACGATCCGCTCTGTCAGTCTGAATGAAATGCTTTCACCGACACCTCCCAAACAGACCAGCAGGTATATGAAGGAGTCTCACTACAGAAGTATTGATTGCAGCTGGGCGAGGCTGGACCTCATCTAGCCCAGAGAGAGAGAGAGAATTAACTCCCTCACTGCCGAGAAACACAAAGCACCAACAAGTCAGCTGCGAGAAGTCAGGCTGTGTACTCGTGATGATCTTCGTGGCAACACACCCGTGACAGTACCCCCCCTTCTACGAGGGGCCTCCGGACCCTCAGGGCCAGGTTTATCCGGGTGAGTCGTGTGGAAGGCCCGAACTAATCGGTCTGCGTTAATATCCGACGCAGGAACCCACATCCTCTCCTCAGGACCATACCCCTTCCAATGAACCAGGTACTGAAGGGACCGGCGATTAAAGCGTGAATCAATGACCCTCGATACCTGGAACTCCAAGTTACCATTGACAACCACTGGAGGGGGAGGTAAAAGTGACGGTACCACCGGCGCCACATACCTCTTAAGCAATGATCTGTGAAACACGTTGTGAATTTTAAACGTAGGGGGGAGGTCAAGACGGAATGCCACCGGATTAATAATAGAACTGATTCTGTACGGCCCGATGAACCTGGGACCCAGTTTCCAGGAGGGAACCTTAAGTTTTATATTCCTGGTAGACAACCATACCCGATCGTTCACACTTAGGTCCGGACCAGACACTCTCCTCCTATCAGCCATACGTTTGTATCGGTTCCCCATAGTATTCAGATTCTTCAGCACCCCTCTCCATACTGAAGCGAGTGATGAGGAAAATCGTTCCTCCTCAGGAACCCCCGAAGAGCCCCCCCCACTGAAAGTACAAAACTGGGGGTGAAAACCATATGCCCCAAAAAACGGGGACTTACCAGTGGACTCGCTCCGCCTATTATTAAGAGCAAACTCTGCCAGAGGTAAGAAAGAAGCCCAGTCCTCCTGGTTCTCTGACACAAAACACCGGAGATATGTCTCCAATCTCTGGTTCATACGTTCCGTCTGACCATTGGTCTGAGGATGAAAAGCCGATGAGAATGACAACTGCATCCCCCGCCGTGCACAAAACGCCTTCCAGAACTTAGACACAAACTGAGACCCCCGATCAGACACCACCTCGGAGGGTACCCCGTGAAGCCTCACAATCTCCCCAATAAACACCTGCGCAAGAGTTTTAGCATTAGGGAGAGCCGGAAGAGCGATAAAATGTGCCATCTTGCTGAACCTGTCCACTACATTGAGTATGACCGTTTTACCCGAAGACGGAGGGAGGTCCGTAATAAAGTCCATAGACAGATGAGTCCAAGGACGCTCCGGGATCTTCAAAGGTAAGAGGGCCCCAGACGGACGGGTATGTGAGGTCTTAGAGCGCGCACAAACCCCACAGGACGCGACAAAAGTTACCACCTCCTTATGTAAATTAGGCCACCAAAACCGACGCGAGAGGAGATCCACAGTTGCTTTACTCCCCGGGTGTCCTGCAAAAACTGAGTTATGGTGTGCCTCGATCACCTTTTGTCGCAACTGATCTGGAACAAACAATCTCCCTGGAGGTCCAACAGGGGCGTCCCCCTGAGCCTCCAATACCTCCTCCTCCAGCTCAGAGCATACTGCCGAAACCACCACCCCCTCCTGAAGGATAGGAATCGGGTCGTCCGTATTCCCGGCCCCCGGGAAACTACGAGATAAGGCATCCGCCTTTACATTTTTTGACCCAGGACGATATGTAACGACAAAATTAAACCTGGTAAAAAACAATGACCACCTAGCTTGTCTGGGATTCAGACGTTTCGCGGACTCCAGATATAGCAGGTTCTTGTGATCGGTGATGACGGTGACCGGATGAACTGCCCCCTCCAGAAAATGGCGCCACTCCTCAAAAGCTAACTTAATGGCCAAGAGTTCCCTATTGCCGACATCGTAATTCCTCTCAGCGGACGACAATTTTTTAGAGAAAAAGGCGCACGGATGCCACTTACCAGGGGACGAACCCTGTGACAATACTGCTCCCACCCCTACCTCGGAAGCGTCTACCTCTACAATGAATGGCTGAGACGCATCAGGTTGAATGAGTATGGGTGCCGAGGCAAAACATTTTTTCAAAGAGGAGAATGCTTGACAAGCCTTGTCAGACCACCTAGAAAAATCCGTCCCCTTTTTAGTCATGTCAGTGAGAGGCTTAACCATGGACGAGAAATTACGAATGAACTTCCGGTAATAATTAGCAAACCCCAGGAAACGTTGTAGTGCCTTAAGATTCTCTGGCCGATCCCACTCAAGAACTGCCCGCACTTTCCCAGGGTCCATACGAAAACCGGACGCTGAAACCAGGAAGCCTAAAAACTGGAGTTCCTGTACGGCGAACACACACTTTTCCCACTTGGCATACAGTTTATTATCCCGCAAGATCTGTAACACCTGCCTAACGTGCTCCTGATGAGACACCAGATCCGGCGAGTAAATTAGGATATCATCCAGATATATGACAACAAACTGTCCCACCAAGCGGCGAAAAATGTCATTAACAAAGTGTTGGAACACCGCCGGGGCATTAGTCAGACCGAATGGCATGACAAGGTTCTCATAATGCCCCTCCGGAGTGTTAAACGCCGTCTTCCACTCATCCCCCTCCTTCATCCTAATCAGATTGTACGCCCCCCTGAGATCCAACTTAGAAAACCATTTGGCGCCCACGATCTGATTAAAGAGATCGGGAATAAGTGGGAGCGGATACGGATCTCGGACCGTAATCCGATTAAGTTCACGGAAATCCAGGCAAGGGCGTAGGCCTCCATCTTTCTTCTTAACAAAGAAGAACCCCGCAGCCACCGGTGAAGATGAAGGTCTAATATGCCCCTTAGCCAGACTTTCAGAAATATAATCCTTCATGGCCTGCCTCTCAGGACCAGAAAGGTTATACAACCTAGCTTTAGGTAACTTGGCCTCAGGGAGCAGTTTTACAGAACAGTCATACACGCGATGAGGAGGTAGTTCCTGACACCCTTTCTCCGAGAATACATCCTCAAAGTCCGCCAGAAATGGAGGTAAGACCCAAGGAGTAACCGCACCAATGACCGTGTTCATGCAGTTTTTATTACAGAATTTACTCCATTGGCTTATCTCCCTGGTTTGCCAATTAATAACCGGGTTATGCTTAGCTAACCAAGGAAGGCCCAACACAATAGGAGTGGGAAGACCCTCCAACACGTAGCAAGACAACAGTTCTTTATGTATTGCCCCCACTTGAAGTTTTACATCATGCACAACTTGCAAAAAACTTCCCTGCCCGAGAGGCCTGGCATCGATCGAGAATATGGGGATGGGTTTAGCCAACTCACTCAACCGCATACCTTGAACCCGGGCAAACCGAGCATCAACCAGATTAGCCCCGGCCCCACTATCCAGAAGAACAGATATCCTCTCAGTTCTCGTACCCACCACCACCTCCGCCGGTACGAGAAACTGAGACGAACCTAGGGACGAAATACCTACTCCCAGATTGCCGTCCACCACACAACCTGGGATCAACAGTTTTCCGACGACTCTTCACTCTGCAAGGGACGGGATGGACACCCCCCAATAAAATGTCCCTTTCTCCCGCAGAAGAAACACCTTCCTGCCTTATGGCGCACCACCGGTCCCCTCCCCCAAAATGAAGTCCCTCCTAATTGCATAGGCTCCTCTGGACTGACCAGGGGAACCACCATATGAGGGGACCTTGTAGGAGGTGGAGTCATCACAGGGGGTAGAGTTATCCCGCACCTCTCCCGAAGCCGTCTGTCCACGCGAATAGCGAGGGCCATAGCGGCTTCCAGAGACACGGGAGAGTCATACTGTGCCAACACATCCTGTAATTTGTCAGATAAACCATGACAAAACTGGCTCCTAAGAGCCGGGTCATTCCACTGGGTGTCCGTGGCCCACCTACGGAACTCCGAACAGAATTCCTCCGCCGGACGATCTCCCTGCTGGATCCTACGTAACTTAGACTCAGCCAGGGAGATCCGATCTGGGTCATCATATACGAGTCCCAGGGCAGCGAAAAACCTATCCACTGACTGGAGAGCCGGGGAACCCGGGGGAAGAGAGAACGCCCAAGATTGTGGGTCCCCTTGTAGGAGCGAGATGACAATTCCCACCCTTTGTTCTTCACTCCCCGATGACCGAGGCCGCAGCCGAAAGTACAATTTACATGCCTCCCGGAAAACAAAAAACTTGTCCCGCCCCCCAGTGAACCTATCAGGGAGAGCTACTTTAGGTTCTGGTCCGGCTTGCTCCTGAGGATGCCAAACCTTGGACCTAACGTCCGCCAGCTCCATGGACAAACTCTGCAATTGCCGAGCTAGACCGGCTACTGGATCCATAGTAGCTGGAGAAAAACTAAGTGGGTCGGTGAAAATGTCACGCTGTCTCTGTATACTGGAGGTAGGGGGCCTAAGCTGACCCTAAGCTGGGGCCCTGACTAATCCCTCAACCTGGAGGTACTGTTAAAGGTACAGAGGTCCAGGCCGCCAGCGTAACCCCTACCTCCTGAAGATCCCTGCACCTCAGTAATCTAGTCCTGAGAAGACCCCGATCACAACCAAAGGGAACAAGAAATAATATGCCCAAACACAGTATTTAGACGAACGAGACAGTACAAGGGAAAAACCAAAACCACCTTGCATACAAACAACTTCTCAACTACAACAGAGGGAAAACCAACGGGAAAGGAGATAAATGATAAAGCGAGGAAAGGGAAAAAACACTTCCAAATACACTTATCTCAGCAACTCCAAACACCACGATCCGCTCTGTCAGTCTGAATGAAATGCTTTCACCGACACCTCCCAAACAGACCAGCAGGTATATGAAGGAGTCTCACTACAGAAGTATTGATTGCAGCTGGGCGAGGCTGGACCTCATCTAGCCCAGAGAGAGAGAGAGAATTAACTCCCTCACTGCCGAGAAACACAAAGCACCAACAAGTCAGCTGCGAGAAGTCAGGCTGTGTACTCGTGATGATCTTCGTGGCAACACACCCGTGACAATAGGTCCCTGATCTGAGACCACTCCTCCAGCGTGATTTGCCCCACCTCTGAATCTCGTTGGCCCAGGCTATACGTCAGAACGTATTGCACCAGGGCTTGTCGGTGCTGCCACAGTCGCTGCAACATGTGCAGAGTTGAATTCCACCGGGTAGGCACATCGCATTTTAGCCGGTGAAGTGGCAGGCCCAACGACTTCTGTAGAGATGTAAGTCGCTGAGCTGCGGGATGCGAACGACGGAAGTGAGCACACAGCGACCGTGCCCTCTGCAGAAGGCCATCTAGTCTGGGATAGTGGGCTAAAAATTGCTGGACAACCAGGTTCAACACGTGAGCCATACAAGGCACGTGTGTGACATTGCCCCGGCGAAGGGCCGCACCCAGGTTTGCAGCATTGTCGCACACGGCCTTCCCTGGTTTCAGGTCCAGTGGAGACAACCATTCATGAAATTGGTTCTCCAGAGCTGACCACAACTCCTCAGCTGTGTGACTCACATTTCCCAGACATTTCAATGTAAAAACCGCCTGATGACGTTGAGCCCTACTGCCAGCATAGTAAGGAGGTGTGCAGGATCCCTTCTGCGCAGTTAGAAAGCTTGTGGCATGACCAGACAGGCTTTGGGTGCAGGTGGAAGACCGAGAGGAGGTTGAGGAGCCAGAAGCAGTGGAGGAACTTTGACATAAAGAGGATTGACGCACAACTCGTGGGGACGGCAAGACTTGGACAGCAGCCCCTTGTCCTGCTGTCACCATAGTTACCCAGTGCCCAGTCAGCGACATGTAACGCCCCTGTCCATGCCTACTCATCCAAGTGTCTGTGGTGAAATGCACCCTGTCACACACAGAGTTTCTCAAAGAAGCGGTGATGTTGTGTGCGACATGCTGGTGGAGCGCAGGCACACCTTTCTTTGAGAAGTAGTGCCGACTGGGCATCTGGTACTGGGGCACTGCGACGGACATAAGGTCTCGAAAATCCTCTGTGTCCACCAGGCGGAAAGGCAGCATTTCTGTAGCCAAGAGCTTGCAGATGGTGAAATTCAACCTCTTAGCTTTCTCATGGCTAGGAGGAAATGGTCTTTTACTTGTCCACATCTGAGGGACCGAGGGCTGGCTATTGTGCTTAGACGGGGTTGATAAGGGTGTCCCCGCAAACTGCCGGTCTGTGAGGAAGATGCAGGCGGACATGTTAGGTTGCCTTGATCCAAAGGTGGTGCTATCGATGTCGGACAGCGCTCAACACCAGTTGGTGTTACCACCTCCAAAGAAAATGATGACCTGCCAATCACGCTGGCTGTTGCGGGTAAAGAGGTGGCAGGTCTGCGCCCCAAAACAGGTGTGACTGCTGTCCCCCCAGTCACAGAGGATGAAGAGGCCGCGGATGCACAAGATATGGCAGACGGTGGTTGGCCCGGCCGGCTAGGCCGCATTGTAGCACACTGAGCTTCCCAGTGCAACTTATGCTTCATGTCCATGTGCCGGTTCATGCATGAAGTACTCAAACTATGTATTTTTTGGCCTCTACTTAGCTTTTGCTGACAAATGTTACAGATAACACGAGTTGGGTCATCTTTATCGATCTGAAAAAATGCCCAGGCTATGCAAGGCTTAGCACCCATGCGACCTGAAGAGCCACCACGACTTGTGGTGAGAGGCAGAGTTGTGTTTGAGGATGCAGTTGTTGACGTGCTTCCAGTACTACGTCTCTGTCCAGGAAGGCGCAACCTGACCTCGTCGTCACTAGCATCTTTCTCCACCTCCTCTGCTGACCTCATCTCTTGGCTGACTGTGGGTTGACAGTAAGTGGGATCTCCAACCTCATCATCATCACCCTGTGCGTTATCACACCCGTCGTCCTCAGAGCCAACCTGTTCCTGCCCTGACAAAAAACTAAAGTTGTCGCTCCAATCAGGTATTTGAGTCTTATCATCGTCTTCCTCATTGTCTCCACCAACAGGAGTTACAGTTTGGGAATGAGGGTCTACATTATGGTCAGAACCTTCTGCGTCTGGTCCTGGATCCGACTCATAAAGATTCTGGGCATCAGTGCAGATCATTTCCTCGTCTGGATTCACAGAAGCGCTGGAGTCGACCTCTGATTCCCAGGCTATAGTATGAGTAAACAGCTCTGCAGACTCAACCATCTGTTCTACCTCATACTCAGACGGGCAGCTGGAGATTTGGGAGCTGTAAGGAAGCAAGTGCGATTGGGGTGACACCTTTGAGGACGGGAGTATTTGTGATGTTGAAGTTGATGTGGAGGAGAGCCCACTTAAAGGAGCACTTGATATCTGTTGAAGCACCTGCTGTTTTTGTGCCTCATCTGGAATTTGTAGCGATTGGCGTGGCCGTAAGAAAGGGATCTTATCACATTGTCCGCTAAAAGAAGTAGACATTTTAGTTTGGCTGGAAGATGGTCTTTCTTCTGTAGAAGTTACTGTTGCTTTAACACCTACCCCACGGACACAACCTTTTTTCCCCTTCCCAACACGCCTATTCCCCTTTCCACCAGCAGCAGGCCTTTTTCCACTCATTTTGGTGGTTAACTAATTCACAACTCTGGAGTTGTTTGCACAAAAAAACAATGGATGGGAACCGAGCAGAGCTGAGTGGCCAAACTGTGGTATTAGGCCAAAACTATTGGCTGGGTTAGATGCAGAAAAAAATTATATTCAATTTGCAACCTGATGGAGGTCAGTATAGATGGACTAATAGAACAAGTCCCACACACAGCTAGAAGCCCAAATATTTTTTCAGAGGTAGATGCAGAAATTTTTTTTATTCAGTTTGCAACCTGATGGAGGTCTGTATAGATGGATTAATAGAACAAGTCCCACACACAGCTACAAGCCCAATATTTTTTCAGAGCTAGATGCAGAAAAAAAATATATTCAGTTTGCAACCTGATGGAGGTCAGTATAGATGGACTAATAGAGAAAGTCCCACACACTGCTAGAAGGCCAAATATTTTTTCAGAGCTAGATGCAGACAAAAAATTATTTTGAATTTGCAACCTGATGGAGGTCAGTATAGGTGGACTAATAGAACAAGTCCCACACACTGCTAGAAGGCCAAATATTTTTTCAGAGCTAGATGCAGAAAAAAATTATATTCAGTTTGCAACCTGATGGAGGTCTGTATAGATGGATTAATAGAACAAGTCCCACACACAGCTAGAAGCCCAAATATTTTTTCAGAGGTAGATGCAGATAAAAAATATTTTTAATTTGCAACCTGATGGAGGTCAGTATAGATGGACTAATAGAGAAAGTCCCACACACTGCTAGAAGGCCAAATATTTTTTCAGAGCTAGATGCAGATAAAAATTATTTTTAATTTGCAACCTGATGGAGGTCAGTATAGATGGACTAATAGAACAAGTCCCACACACAGCTAGAAGCCCAAATATTTTTTCAGAGGTACTGTAGATGCAGATAAAAATTATTTTTAATTTGCAACCTGATGGAGGTCAGTATAGATGGACTAATAGAGAAAGTCCCACACACTGCTAGAAGGCCAAATATTTTTTCAGAGCTAGATGCAGATAAAAATTATATTCAATTTGCAACCTGATGGAGGTCAGTATAGATGGACTAATAGAGAAAGTCCCACACACTGCTAGAAGGCCAAATATTTTTTCAGAGCTAGATGCAGATAAAAATTATATTCAATTTGCAACCTGATGGAGGTCAGTATAGATGGACTAATAGAACAAGTCCCACACACAGCTAGAAGCCCAAATATTTTTTCAGAGGTACTGTAGATGCAGATAAAAATTATTTTTAATTTGCAACCTGATGGAGGTCAGTATAGATGGACTAATAGAGAAAGTCCCACACACTGCTAGAAGGCCAAATATTTTTTCAGAGCTAGATGCAGATAAAAATTATTTTTAATTTGCAACCTGATGGAGGTCAGTATAGATGGACTAATAGAACAAGTCCCACACACAGCTAGAAGCCCAAATATTTTTTCAGAGGTACTGTAGATGCAGATAAAAATTATTTTTAATTTGCAACCTGATGGAGGTCAGTATAGATGGACTAATAGAGAAAGTCCCACACACTGCTAGAAGGCCAAATATTTTTTCAGAGCTAGATGCAGATAAAAATTATTTTTAATTTGCAACCTGATGGAGGTCAGTATAGATGGACTAATAGAGAAAGTCCCACACACTGCTAGAAGGCCAAATATTTTTTCAGAGCTAGATGCAGATAAAAATTATATTCAATTTGCAACCTGATGGAGGTCAGTATAGATGGACTAATAGAACAAGTCCCACACACAGCTAGAAGCCCAAATATTTTTTCAGAGGTACTGTAGATGCAGATAAAAATTATTTTTAATTTGCAACCTGATGGAGGTCAGTATAGATGGACTAATACAACAAGTCCCACACACAGCTAGAAGCCCAATATTTTTTCAGAGGTAGATGCAGAAAAAAATATATTCAGTTTGCAACCTGATGGAGGTCAGTATAGATGGAGTAATAGAACAAGTCCCACACACAGCTAGAAGCCCAAATATTTTTTCAGAGGTAGATGCAGATAAAAATTATTTTTAATTTGCAACCTGATGGAGGTCAGTATAGATGGACTAATAGAGAAAGTCCCACACACTGCTAGAAGGCCAAATATTTTTTCAGAGCTAGATGCAGATAAAAATTATATTCAATTTGCAACCTGATGGAGGTCAGTATAGATGGATTAATAGAACAAGTCCCACACACTGCTAGAAGCCCAATATTTTTTCAGAGGTAGATGCAGAAAAAAAATATATTCAGTTTGCAACCTGATGGAGGTCAGTATAGATGGACTAATAGAGAAAGTCCCACACACTGCTAGAAGGCCAAATATTTTTTCAGAGCTAGATGCAGATAAAAATTATATTCAATTTGCAACCTGATGGAGGTCAGTATAGATGGACTAATAGAGAAAGTCCCACACACTGCTAGAAGGCCAAATATTTTTTCAGAGCTAGATGCAGATAAAAATTATATTCAATTTGCAACCTGATGGAGGTCAGTATAGATGGACTAATAGAACAAATCCCACACACAGCTAGAAGCCCAAATATTTTTTCAGCGGTACTGTAGATGTAGATAAAAATTATTTTTAATTTGCAACCTGATGGAGGTCAGTATAGATGGACTAATAGAGAAAGTCCCACACACTGCTAGAAGGCCAAATATTTTTTCAGAGCTAGATGCAGAAAAAATATATTCAGTTTGCAACCTGATGGAGGTCTGTATAGATGGATTAATAGAACAAGTCCCACACACAGCTAGAAGCCCAATATTTTTTCAGAGGTAGATGCAGAAAAAAATATATTCAGTTTGCAACCTGATGGAGGTCAGTATAGATGGACTAATACAACAAGTCCCACACACAGCTAGAAGCCCAATATTTTTTCAGAGGTAGATGCAGAAAAAAATATATTCAGTTTGCAACCTGATGGAGGTCAGTATAGATGGACTAATACAACAAGTCCCACACACAGCTAGAAGCCCAATATTTTTTCAGAGGTAGATGCAGAAAAAAATATATTCAGTTTGCAACCTGATGGAGGTCAGTATAGATGGACTAATACAACAAGTCCCACACACAGCTAGAAGCCCAATATTTTTTCAGAGCTAGATGCAGAAAAAAATTATATTCAATTTGCAACCTGATGGAGGTCAGTATAGATGGACTAATAGAATAATGCTATGCCCAAAAGATTTTACTTCACTAGGTGCAGTAAAAAAATTGGTATTCTATACACAGGTGGTATATCTTGCAACACAGATAGGCTACTCCACTGACTAACACACTCTGCAATAGGCCAAAAAGGATTAGCTTTGCTAGATTCAGCCAAATGCTGTGAAAAAAACTTGCACAGCACTGGCACAGACCTGCCTGGCAAAAACTGATAGGAACTGATGTAACCTAGTCCTGAAAAGGACTCCAATTACAATTAGTTTTTACTCCCACAATCTATCTATTTAAGAGCACAGACCTGTCTGATAAAAGTCGTAGGAAATGCTGTAACCTAGTCCTTAAAAGGACTGCAATCACAACTATTCCCTACTCCCAAGCTATCTGTAGATTTGTGCGAAAATTGGCTTGAAATTAACAAGGTATAGCGCACACAGCAACAGCGGTGCCGTCTAACACGCAGCTGCAGCAGTGAGAAAATGGTGGCGACGGGGAAAATGGCTTGGTCTTATAGGGCAAGGACATGTGACATACACTGCCAATGACACATGCCCTTGCTTGTGTGAAAAAAAGCACTTCGCTCCGTGTGTGCGCTGCTGATAGGCTGACAGATTGCACCTCCCCACTGTAAATGCGGGAAAGAGAAAAAAAAAATGGAGATCTTCATTGTTCCTGCAGAGATCCATCCCCTGCCCCTCCCCCCACCCCGCTGTACACTCAAACTGCGTATTAACATTAATTTTCATCATTACTGAGAAAAAATCCAGTTATGATTTTGGTGCACGAACAGTTATCGAACATAACCTCGAACAGCCGAATTTTTCTCAAATTGTTCGTGTTCGCCGAACGGCTCGAACACCGCCCAAAACAGCTCGAATTTGAGATTGGCGAACAGTTCGAGTAGAACAACGCTCATCTCTAGTCTAAAGCCTACAATACGGGAGGATGTATGGGAGGGAAATGAGGAGGTCGAGTCCTTATGGGTGGAGATACATGGGGCAAAAAACAATAATAAAATTATCATAGGAGTCTGTTATAAACCACCAAATATAGCAGAAGCCACGGAAAGTCTATTAATGAGACAAATAGACGAAGTAGCAAAAAATAACGAGGTGATTATTATGGGGGACTTCAACTACCCCGATATAGACTGGGAAACCGAAAGCTGTAGATCTCAGAAAGGAAACAGGTTTCTGTCAATTATCAAAGACAATTATTTGTCACAACTTGTGCAGGAACCAACTAGAGGGACGGCCCTTTTAGACTTAATATTAACTAACATGCCAGACAGAATAACTGAGGTGCAGGTCGGGGGGCACCTGGGAAATAGTGACCCCAACATTATACAATTCCACATGTGCTTCAGTAGGGTGCCCAGCAAGGGAGGCACAAAAACACTGAACTTCAGGAGGGCAAAGTTTGATCAGCTAAGAGATGCCCTTCACCTTATAGACTGGGATAGTATCTTCAGTAATAGGAGCACGGATAGAAAATGGGAAATTTTCAAAACAGTCCTACTTAGTCCCTGTAGAAGGTACATACCTTATGGGAATAAAAGGGCTAGGAATAGGAGGAAGCCAATGTGGCTAAATAAGGAAGTCAAGAGGGCAATGAAAAACAAAAAAAGGGCTTTCGGTAAACTTAAACAAGAAGGCAGCGAGGAAGCGCTAATATCTTATAGGTAAAAAAACTAAATCTGTAAGAAACAAATAAGAATAGCAAAAGAGGAGACAGAGAGACTAATTGCCAAGGAAAGTAAAACGAATCCCAAACTGTTCTTTAACTATATAAACAGTAAAAGGATTAAAACTGATGGAGTTGGCCCATTGAAAAATAACCTTGGTAAAATCATAGAGGGCGATGAGGGTAAAGCAAACCTACTCAATAGCTTCTTCTCCACTGTTTTCACAAAAGAAAACAATTTATCGGAGGAAATGCAGAGTGATAAAGTAAACCCTCCGCTAAATATCACCCACCTAACCCAGGAGGAAGTTCAGAAACGCCTAAATAATATCAAAATAGACAAGTCACCAGCCCCAGATGACATACACCCCCGGGTACTAAAAGAATTAAGTAATGTGATAGACAGGCCGCTGTATCTTATATTCAAGCACTCTTTAGGGACAGGGACTGTCCCACTAGACTGGCGCCAAGCAAATGTGGTACCAATATTCAAAAAGGGGTCTAAAAGTGACCCTGGGAACTATAGACCAGTCAGCTTAACGTCTGTTGTGGGTAAATTGTTTGAAGGATTTCTTAGAGATGCTATTGTAGAATATCTTAATGATAATAACTGTCTAACTCCATATCAACATGGATTCATGAGGGATCGCTCCTGCCAAACAAACCTGATCGCCTTCTACGAGGAGGTGAGCTCACAGCTGGACCGGGGAGAGTCAGTGGATGTTGTATACCTTGACTTCTCCAAAGCGTTTGATACCGTGCCACACAAAAGGTTGGTATATAAAATGAGAATGCTTGGTCTGGGGGATAATGTATGCAAGTGGGTAAATAGCTGGCTGAGTGATAGAAAGCAGAGGGTGGTTATCAATGGAGTAAGCTCAGGGTGTGTCAGGGTTACTAGCGGGGTGCCTCAAGGGTCTGTCTTGGGCCCTATATTATTTAATATATTTATTAATGATCTAGTGGAAGGATTGCATAGTAAAATAGCAATATTTGCAGATGATACTAAACTTTGTAAAGTAGTTAATACAGATGAGGATAGGGCACAGCTACAGGAGGATTTAGATAAATTGGGGAGTTGGGCCAAAAAATGGCAAATGGGGTTCAATGCCGATAAATGTAAGGTCATGCACATGGGAAAGAAAAACAGCAGTCACCCATACATATTAAATGGGAAACCGTTGGGGAAATCTGACATGGAGAAGGACCTGGGCGTCTTGGTTAATAGCAAATTAAATTGGAGTGCCCAGTGTCAGGCAGCCGCTGCAAAGGCAAATAGAGTCATGGCATGCATCAGAAGAGGAATAGGGGCATATGATGAGAACATTGTTCTTCCTCTGTATAAAGCGCTGGTAAGGCCGCACTTAGAATATTGTGCACAGTTCTGGGCTCCGGTGCTCAGGAAAGACATATTGGAGCTAGAGAGGGTACAAAGGAGGGCGACTAAGGTAATAAAGGGAATGGAGGGACTAGAATACCCAGAGAGGTTGTCAAAATTGGTCCTATTTACATTGGAAAAGAGAAGGCTTAGGGGAGACCTCATAAACATGTATAAATACATCAGGGGGCAGTACAGAGATCTCTCCCATGACCTGTTTATACCAAGGATGGTGACAAAGACGAGGGGGCACACTATGCGTCTGGAGGAAAGGAGGTTCCTGCACCAGCATAGAAGGGGATTCTTTACGGTCAGAGCCGTGAGACTGGAACTCTCTGGGAGAGGAAGTGGTGATGTCCAACTCAAAGAGTTCAAGAGAGGCCTGGACGCCTTTCTTGAGAACAATAAAATTACATCTTATGCTTAGTGATAGTTAATTAATCCAGGGATTTAATCTGACTGCCAGATTGGTGTCGGGAAGTGAATTTTTCCTCAATGATGTAAATTGGCCTATACCGCATGGGTTTTTGTTGCCTTCCCCTGGATCAACGCTGCGGAATAGCTGCAGTGCACAAGAAATAGGCTGAACTGGATGGATGCTTGTCTTTTTTCAGCCTTATAAACTATGTAACTATGTAACAAAGTGACAAGGGAACTGTTCAAATTGCTAAAAATTAAACAATTGCGCACCTCGGTGTACCACCCTCAAACCGACGGGGTAGTAGAACGGTTCAATAAAACCCTCAAGTCCATGTTAAAAAAGATGGTTTCTAAGGACGGAAGGGATTGGGACATGTTGCTACCCTATTTGATGTTCGCCGCCCGTGAGGTACCCCAGGCTTCCACAGGGTTCTCTCCCTTTGAGTTATTGTACGGCAGACACCCTAGGAGTCTGTTGGACGTAGCAAAGAGACATGGGAACAAGAGCCGACTCCACATAGGAGTATAATTGAACACGTGGCTAGTATGCAGGACCGGATCGCGGCGGTCCTGCCCATCGTGAAAGAACATCTGTTAGATGCCCAAGCAGTCCAGAGGCGCACATATAATAAAAGAGCCAGAGTCAGGTCTTTTAACAAGGGCGATCGTGTGTTAGCACTGGTACCCACAGCCGAGAGTAAGCTCATGGCCAAGTGGCAAGGGCCATATGAGGTTCGAGAAAAGGTGGGGGAGGTAAATTACCGGGTATATCAGCCCGGAAGGAGGAAACCTGAGCAGCTTTACCATGTAAACCTGCTAAAGCCTTGGAAAGATCGAGAGTGTTTAGTTACAGATGTCACTCTGGGCATATCGCCAGAGAGTTCTCTACCTTAAGCCAGGGAAGCGTCCGAGGGGGAGGTCAGGATAAATGATGCCCTCACTAAACAGCAGTAACGGGAGGCTCGCTCGCTGGTGCAGCACAATACCGACGTGTTCTCAGAGCTACCGGGTAGGACTACGGTTATCCAACATGACATTGTCACCAAACCTGGGATAAGGATGCGAATGAGACCGTACCGGGTACCCGAAGCCCTGAGGCAAGCCATCACGGCTGAGGTAAAACAAATGCTTCAGTTAGGCGTTATAGAGGAATCACGGAGTGAGTGGGCTAGCCCCATCGTACTGATTCCGAAACCAGACGGATCTTTACGCTTCTGTAACGATTTCCGGAAATTGAATGAAGTGTCGAAGTTTGACCTTTATCCAATGCCCAGGGTGGATGAGCTGATTGACAGACTGGGGCAGGCCCAGTACTTTACCACGCTCGATCTCACCAAGGGTTACTGGCAGGTACCTCTCACAAAATCGGCGAAGGAAAAGACTGCCTTCATAACTCCGGAGGGTCTATATCACTATCTGGTCTTACCTTTTGGGTTACATGGGGCTCCGGCTACATTCCAGAGGTTGTTGGACATAGTGCTCAAGCCTCATCAGGAGTACGCGTCCGCGTATCTAGATGATATTATCATCTTTAGCACCAACTGGCATACGCACCTATCACAGGTACAAGAGGTGCTGGATTCTCTCAGAGCCGCGGCGTTAACGGCAAACCCCAAAAAATGTGCGATAGGGCTAGAGGAAGCCCGATATTTGGGGCATGTGATAGGCTGAGGAGCTATCAAGCCCCAAATCAATAAAGTTGAGGCCATAAAAAACTGGCCTAAACCGTCAAGTACAAAGCAGGTGAGGGCGTTCCTTGGCATCCTTGGGTATTACCGCTGGTTTATACCTAATTTTGCTGGGCGAACGGCGGCCCTGACCGATCTCTTGAAAGGGAAAAAAAAATCGGTAATGGTCCGGTGGAACCCTCAGGCAGAAGAAGCTTTTCAGTCCCTGAAGTTGGCCCTGTGTGGACAGCCGGTCCTCATCAGCCCCAACTTCAAGGAAACCTTCATTGTACAGACAGATGCCTCGGAGGTAGGCCTAGGGGCGGTATTGTCACAAAAAGTGAATGGTGAAGAGCATCCGGTCACTTACTTAAGTAGAAAACTTGTCCCGGTAGAGAAAAACTATAGCCTGGTAGAGAAGGAGTGTTTGGCTATTAAGTGGGCCTTGGAATCGCTACGTTATTATTTACTCGGGCGTCAGTTCCTCTTGGTGACGGACCACTCACCTTTGGTATGGGTGAGAAATGCCAAGGAGAGGAATGTGCGAGTCACCAGGTGGTTCCTATCACTGCAAAATTTCAGTTTCTCTGTAGAACATCGCCCCGGGAAGTCACAGGGAAACGCGGATGCCCTGTCCCGGGCACCGTGTATGATGGCAAATGTTCAACCCCACAAGTTTGAACAGAGGGGGGGGATATGTGAGGCAGTGACCGGGATCGTATACGAAGGACATTATATCTCCCCCAGAATGTGTACAGAGACCTATTAAAACCATTGGAGTGCATTGCATTCATAGACACAGCTGCAATGCAGGAATGAAGGTGAGCATTGACCTTGTCAGACTACCTGGCTAAGGCAGATTAAGTAAAACCCGGCAGGGCCTTCATTTCTTGGAGGAGGTCACAGGAGGCAGTGGGGCGGCCTCCTCCCTCCAACCCGGGTTTTCCAGTGGCTCTTGCCACAGGTCCTTTAAAATCCCTGCACTAAGGATTAGTGTTGTTCTATGTTGGAACCTGCTAGGAGCACAGCAGGGGAGCTCAGCAGGATTGAGGGTGGCTGAACCCACTCCTGGGAAGCCTCTGCACCTGTCAGGCTTTGAGCGGCCCGGCGCGGCCGTTGCCCCCGGCAACTTTTTGTTTATGGACTCATGCTAACCCGGCTGCGAACCAGAGGACTTTCTGTTTACCCGTGAGTTGCTGAATAAAAGCTGTTTATGTTGGACTTGCTTGGGTCACTTCCTCAGTTACTGCACGGTGTGAACACCGCCACCTTACAATACGTAGGCTAGTGCAATGCCTGCACATGAGGTAAGTGACATAGCTAATTAGGAGAACTATACTAAATTTCTAATTTGAGGTATTTGCTAATATTACTATACTTACTACATATTGGGATAGGATCTTAGAGATGGGAATACCCCTTTAATTACATAATGTCCTCCTCTATATACAACACCATCCCTAATTACATAGCATCCTCTCTAGCTATGTATAGCATTGTCCCTTATTACATAGCATCCTCTTTAGCTATGTATAGCACCATCACTTATTATGTAGCATCCTCTCTAGCTATGTATGGCGCCGTCCCTTATTACATAGCACCCTCTCTAGCTATGTATGGCGCCGTCCCTTATTATGTAGCATCCTCTCTAGCTATGTATGGTGCCGTCCCTTATTACGTAGCATCCTCTCTAGGTATGTATGGCTTCGTCCCTTATTACGTAGCACCCTCTCTACCTATGTATGACACCTTCCCTTATTACGTAGCACCCTCTCTAGGTATGTATGGCGCTGTCACTTATTATGTAGCAACCTCTCTAGCTATGTATGGGGCCATCCCTTATTACGTACCATCCTTTCTAGCTATGTATAGCGCTGTCCCTTATTACGTAATATACTTTCTAGCTATGTATGGTGCTGTCCCTTATAATGCAGCATTCTCTCTAGCAATGTATGTCGCCGTCCCTTATTACGTAGCACCCTCTCTAGCTATGTGTGGTGCATTCCCTTATTACGTAGCATCCTCTCTAGTAATGTATGGCGCTGTAAATTATTACGCAGCATCTTCTCTAGGTATGTATGGTGCTGAAACATATTACGTAGCATTTACTCTAACTATGTATGGCGCTGTCCCTTATTACATAGCACCCTCTCTAGCTATGTATGGTGCCGTCCCTTATTATGTAGCATCCTCTATAGTTATGTATTGTGCCGTCCCTTATTACGTAGCATCCTCTCTAGCTATGTATGACCCTGTCACTTATTACGTAGCACTCTCTCTAGCTACGTATAGTGACGCGCCCCCTGGGCCAGTGCTGTAGAGCGGCGCACGTGTGCACGCGGGGGAATACCCGGAGCCGGATCCGATGGGGGTAGTAGTCTCCGAGTGGCGGGGACCCGGTCCGTGCCCAGGGTGGTCAAACTAAGTGTGTGGCAGTCTTTGTAGATGTTGTTTAAGTGTCGACTACGCCACCCGTTGATTTGCGGTCGCAAGGCCGCCGCTGCAGAACAGTCCGCTGAGGCCGGTGGTATGTGTGCAGCAATGGTGGTATAACCCCCAACGGGAGAGGTATGGCCTCAGGGCAGCTGGTGCGGGTGAAGGGAGTGATAGAAAGGGCGTCCCGGTACCTTTAGTGCTGGTAGTGCGATGGAACACAGAGACTGATTGCAGTTTTCAATGCTTTACTCACAGATGTTATCAGTGTCAGTCCTGCAGGTGATGACGACCCGAGCCGTGCTGCGTCCACCAGGTACGGGGCTCGACCAACCCCCAGGCAGTTCCAGAGTGTGACCTTGAACTCCTTTCTCCGTTCCTTTCTCTGGCCGTCCCCACTAGGGACCCACCCATGTCCAGCTTCCTCGGGCCTTCTGGTGGCGAAACCTATCTCCGGTTTCCCTGACCCTATGTGGTGTGCCTTCGTGGTGAGTGTAGTGAGTGGTCGCGCCAAGACGTGGCCACGACCTCCGGTTCCTGGCTGAGGATAAGTGGCCTCCACCAGTTCGGGATCCGGTACCCTGATCTGCCAACCCTTCACCCGCTGACTCCTAGCGTGTTCGGGTTCCCTCTTCCTTCATGTCTCTGGGCCTTTCTCCAGGTTCCATTCCTTCCTTGTTCCTTTCCTCTTGTCTTTCTCTCTCTTGCTCCCTTCAGGAGCAGCACCCAGACAGGGCTGCTGCTCCCTGTCACTACTCTTCTCCTCTTCTTCTGTCTGACTGAACTCCTAAGATGGTGCCCACCTTTTATACTCCCTCTGACACCCGAGCCCAGGTGACTAGCCACCAATGGGCTCCTTCCTATGCCCAGAGTCCCTCCCCTCTCTGCTCCTGCACCACTGGGATATTCCCCCCCCCTCCCACTCCAGCCAGGGACAGACGCTGTCGTACCTGCACATCTATCTGGTGGGAGTACCGTTGATCTGTCCCCCGGAAATGGGATGTATGTGGTGCATGCAGCTAACTGAGTTCTAGTCCACACTCCATCCTTACCCGGGAGTGGAATACCACACCTCTGGTTCGAGGTGCAATACCCCTGTAGCAGCCGAGCCCTCGGGGTGCTACATTCCCCCCTGGTAAACCACAGCACGTCCTCGGGCTGAAATAGAGTAAAAACAATTTTTAAAGTGTACGTACACATAAAACACATCAACTTTCATCCATCCCTTTATGGGAGGTTTTCTCAACAGCTGGCTAATGCCACCGGAACTCTTTTACAAAAACACTATGTAAAACTTTGGCATCATATCAAATTTCACATTAAGGCATTCTCAAATAAAACATTCTTGAATTCTCGGGTTCTTGGGATCTTGGGATCTGGCCGCTCTCAGTCTTCGGCCAGGTAGAGGGAAGGGATGACCGCTCTCAGTCCTCGGTCAGGTTAGGGATTAGGGCAAAAATAGTCAACAGTTCTCTTTCTGTCCCAACGGGGACCACACTCTTAGTGGAAACAGTCCCACAACAGTCCTTATACCCGGTCGGGTAACTATTTACATCTCCTCTTTTACCGTTTACGATTAACGGTGTGCTCCACACGCTCCTTTCTCTTCCTCAGGTTCAGACCCGTCCGGGCCCTCTTTCTCCTCCTCCTCCTGGTACGATTGCTCCTCTTCTTCCTTGACCCGGTGGACATGAAGGGCGTACCACCCCTTCACTCCCTTATGCCTGGTATAGGTGACGGTATCTCCAGGCACCAGGTCCCGTCCACTGTGCCCCTCCGGTAGGTGGGACTCTACGTCGCTCCTGTTTACAAACACCTGGCTTATGGTCTTCGGGTCTTGGATGATGCCCCAGCCACATGCCATGTGAAACTTAACAACAGTCCCGGTGACTCGGGGACCGTGAGCTGTACGGGGGGGGTCCTGGCGGGTCCTTGTCTTCTGCTCCATGTTTTTAATGTGGAGCCACTCCTCCTTCACTTTCCTCTCTCTCCGCTCCCGCTCAAACGTTGCCAGTTGTTGGCGGCAGGTCTCATAGCGCCGGGCGGCGCCCGCCCGGGTCTCCTGAGTGAACCCCATCAGGTCTTCTCCAGTGGGGTCCCCCCTCGAATTGAGCGTCTTCCAGCGGGGGTGAAGAGAGGTCCACGGGCTCCGGAGCTGGGATTAGCGGTTCATCTGGGGCCCTTGCTCCCTCGGGGTGACTCTTCCTGGAGCGGGGGTTGGTGTATTCAGGCGGCCAGACGAATGGTGTCGCATCCGGGCAGGTGTGCTGCTCATACAGGTCTTTCCCCAATGATGGCACGACTGGGGGCCCCGGCTGGGGTGCAGCGCCCGCGGGCACTCGGCCTTTTAACCAGGCCGGTGACTTTCTGATCGTGCCCGGTGTTGGGGAGCACGGTTCAGGGCGAGGCTCCGCTGCAGAGCTTGCTGCTGGAGGGCTGACTACTGGTGGTGGAGGTACGGTGGGCGGTGCGGCACCCAGAGCTTCGGGTCCCGCGGCGGGAGGTAGGGGCAGGTCCGCGGCCTCAGGGCCCGGAGTAACGGCGTTCCCCTTACTTGTCGTTGCGGCCTCCCCTGCGGCGTCGTCCCCGGCCTCCGGTCCGCTTCTGCTGCCTCTCGGGATCGACGCGGTGCTGGATGGTGGCTGCACCTCCGGTTGGCAGGTCAGCATGCGCCGGGTCAACTCCTCCTTCCACCCGGCGAGCACGTCTCGTTGCGCCCAGATCATCCTCCTGTTCAGCTCTTCCAGCGCGGCCTGCGCGTACTCCAGTTCTTCCTTCTGGAGCACCGCTAGCAGCTCTGCAATCTGGTATGGCGGCTGTGGCGGTGAAGCTCTCCTCCGTATCCGACATCCCCCTCCCCCCTAGTGGACCGTGGCCTACCTGGCGATGATCCTCTTCCGTAGGCCGTGGCTCCGCAGTGGATCGTCAGGGTTGAGGACCTTCCGTCGCGCTCCTGTGACGTCGGCGTCACTGGGCTCCTTCCAGGACCTTACGCAACGTCCGGACGTGAGGCGGGGCTTCAGTTCTCGCGGGCTTTCGGAGTCCACACCCCTCTTCTTCCCGCGCGGCGTCCTCAAGATGGCGCCCAATGGCGGGAAAACTCCACGGATGGCGGGAAGAAGGCAGAAGATGGCGTCGGATGGCGGGAATCGGCTCCGGATGGCGGGAAACGACTCCGGACGGCGGGAAACTTCACCACAGGTAAGTAAAAAGTCTCTTTTTCAGGCACGCAGTACCCGGTGGTTACGGGCACGAGATCCTGCCGACTACGCCAAAAGCTGACGCGCCCCTGGGCCTGTGCTGAGTAGCGTTGCGCACGCGGGAGCCTACCCGGAGCCGGATCTGATAGGGGTAGTAGTCTCGTGGCGGTGACCCGGTCCGTGCCCAGGGTGGTCAAACTAAGTGTGTGGCAGTCTTTGTAGATGTTGTTTAAGTGTCGACTACGCCACCCGTTGATTTGCGGTCGCAAGGCCGCCGCTGCAGAACAGTCCGCTGAGGCCGGTGGTATGTGTGCAGCAATGGTGGTATAACCCCCAACGGGAGAGGTATGGCCTCAGGGCAGCTGGTGCGGGTGAAGGGAGTGATAGAAAGGGCGTCCCGGTACCTTTAGTGCTGGTAGTGCGATGGAACACAGAGACTGATTGCAGTTTTCAATGCTTTACTCACAGATGTTATCAGTGTCAGTCCTGCAGGTGATGACGACCCGAGCCGTGCTGCGTCCACCAGGTACGGGGCTCGACCAACCCCCAGGCAGTTCCAGAGTGTGACCTTGAACTCCTTTCTCCGTTCCTTTCTCTGGCCGTCCCCACTAGGGACCCACCCATGTCCAGCTTCCTCGGGCCTTCTGGTGGCGAAACCTATCTCCGGTTTCCCTGACCCTATGTGGCGTGCCTTCGTGGTGAGTGTAGTGAGTGGTCGCGCCAAGACGTGGCCACGACCTCCGGTTCCTGGCTGAGGATAAGTGGCCTCCACCAGTTCGGGATCCGGTACCCTGATCTGCCAACCCTTCACCCGCTGACTCCTAGCGTGTTCGGGTTCCCTCTTTCTTCATGTCTCTGGGCCTTTCTCCAGGTTCCATTCCTTCCTTGTTCCTTGTTCCTTTCCTCTTGTCTTTCTCTCTCTTGCTCCCTTCAGGAGCAGCACCCAGACAGGGCTGCTGCTCCCTGTCACTACTCTTCTCCTCTTCTTCTGTCTGACTGAACTCCTAAGATGGTGCCCACCTTTTATACTCCCTCTGACACCCGAGCCCAGGTGACTAGCCACCAATGGGCTCCTTCCTATGCCCAGAGTCCCTCCCCTCTCTGCTCCTGCACCACTGGGATATTCCTCCCCCCCTCCCACTCCAGCCAGGGACAGACGCTGTCGTACCTGCACATCTATCTGGTGGGAGTACCGTTGATCTGTCCCCCGGAAATGGGATGTATGTGGTGCATGCAGCTAACTGAGTTCTAGTCCACACTCCATCCTTACCCGGGAGTGGAATACCACACCTCTGGTTCGAGGTGCAATACCCCTGTAGCAGCCGAGCCCTCGGGGTGCTACATATAGCGTCTTCCCTTATTATGTAGCATCCTCTCTAGGTACGTATGGCGCTATCACTGATTACGTAGCATCTTCTCTAGGTATGTTTGATGCTTAGACATATTACGTAGCATTCGCTCTATGTATGGCGCCGTCCCTTATTACGTAGTACCCTCTCTAGGTATGTATGGCGCCGTCCCTTATTATGTAGCACTCTCTCTACCTATGTATGATGCCTTCTCTTATTACGTAGCACCCTCTCTAGCTATGTATAGCGCCGTCCATTATTACGTAGCACCCTCTCTAGCTATGTATGGTGCTGTTGACGCACCCCTGGGCCTGTGTCGCGCAGCGTTGCGCACGCGGGAGCTTACCCGGAGCCGGATCTGTTGAGGGTTGTAGTCTCGTGGCGGTGACCCGGTCCGTGCCCAGGGAGTCAGACTAAGTGGCGCTGTATTAGCGGTAGATGTTGTACGACTACGCCACCCGTTGAATGCAGCGAAGGAGCTGCCGCTGCAGGGCAGACCGCTGAGGCCGGTGGTAGGATTGTGCAGCGTGATAGTATCACCCCCAACGGGAGGGGTATGGCCTCAGGGCAGCCGACGTGGATGATGGGGGTAGCAGGAACCACTCGGAGACGGTACGGTGTAGTTCAGGGTCTTTACTGGTGACAAAGATAGACCCTCCCGGAGTACTGGCTAGCGATTGGGGCCTGGTCAGTCCTTGAGCAGATGGGATCTCCCCTGGCCAGGCGGAGTTGTAGGCCTCCCAAACTAACTGTACTCTTCTGGCTACCTTGCTAGAGGCGGGTATAAGTAGCCCACGTCCCTGAGTGTACCGTGTGGTGCTCACCCGTATGGCCGGTGACTCGGGGCCTTCTAGTAGCTTCCGCTCCACGACGGCGGTGCTGGTCCCACGCGTGTGACCGTGCCTTCGGGTTTCTTGGCCAGAGGACCTGAAATCCCCTGCCGGTCGGTTTCTGCTGCTGGATAGGAGTTAGTCCCCACAGCCTCGGACTCCGGGTCCGGTGATAGCTTCTCAGTCAGGGCGAGCTCTGCAGCTGCCAGCCCCTGACTCCTTGTAGTACTGCTCCCACAGAGCTCCTGTTGTTTCTTCCTATGCTGCTTCTCTTCTCTGTCTCTACTTCTTCTCTACTCACTCACCCTTCCTCAGCCCTAGGTTTATATAGGGGAAGTTCTTCCCCTCCCAGGACTGGGCAGGAGGTGTGGCATGCACAGGATCCCTGACCAAGAGACCTCCCACCTGCTCTCAGACATAACATTGCCGTTACTGTGGAAACCAGACCCCTGGGGTGCCACACTGTCCCTTAATACTTAACATCCTTTCTAGCTATGTATGGCGCTGTCCCTTATTACGTAGCATCCTCTCTAGCAATGTATAGCGCCACCCCTTATTATGTAGCACCCTCTCTAGCTATGTATGGGGCCGTCCCTTATTACCTAGCATCCTTTCTACCTATGTGTGGTGCATTCCCTTATTACGTAGCATCCTCTCTACCTATGTATGGCGCTGTCACATATTTCGTAGCATCTTTTCTAGGTATGTATGGTGCTGATACATAATACGTAGCATTCGCTCTATGTATGGAGCCATCCCTTATTACGTAGTACCCTCTCTAGCTATGTATGGTGCTGTCCCTTATTACGCAGCATTCTCTCTAGCAATGTATGGCGCCGTCCCTTATTACGTAGCACCCTCTCTAGGTATGTATGGTGCTGACACATATTACGCAGCATTCGCTCTAACTACATATGGTGCCGTCCCTTATTATGTATCATCCTCTCTAGGTATGTATGGTGCTGTCCCTTATTACAGAGCACACTCTCTAGCTATGTATGGTGCCTTCCCTTATTACGTATCATCCGCTCTAGGTATGTATGGTGCCGTCCCTTATTATGTAACATCCTCTCTAGATATGTATAGCGCCGTCCCTTATTACGTAGTACCCTCTCTAGCTATGTATGGCGCTGTCACTTATTACGTAGCACCCTCTCTAACTATGTAGGATCCTCTCTAGGTATGTATTGCACTGTCACTTATTATGTAGCATCCTCTCTAGGTATGTATGGCACTGTCACTTATTATGTAGCATCCTCTCTAGGTATGTATGGCACTGTCCCTTATTATGTAGCATCCTCTCTAGCTATGTATGGCTCCTTTCTTTATTATATAGCGTCCTGTTATGTTCAGAACCTGATACGTAAAGGACAAGAAAGTGCACCATGTAATATTATGTTACATATACAGGTGCTTCTCACAAAATTAGAATATCATCAACGACTTAATTTATTTCAGTTCTTCAATACAAAAAGTGAAACTCATATATTATATAGAGTCATTACACACAGAGTGATCTATTTCAAGTGTTTATTTCTGTTAATGTTGATGGTTATGGCTTACAGTCAATGAAAACACAAAAGTCATTATCTCAGTAAATTAGAATACTTTATAACAACAGCTTGAAAAATGTTTTTAAAATCCGAAATGTTGGCCTACTGAAATGTATGTTCAGTAAATGCACTCAAGATTTGGTCGGGGCTCCTTTTGCATCAATTACTGCATCAATGCGGCGTGGCATGGAGGCGATCAGCCTGTGGCACTGCTGAGGTGTTATGGAAGCCCAGGTGGCTTTGATAGCAGCGTTCAGCTCGTCTGCATTGTTGGGTCTGGTGTCTCTCATCTTCCTCTTGACAATACCCCATAGATTCTCTATAATAGATTCTCTATGGGGTTAAGGTCAGGCGAGTTTGCTGGCCAATCAAGCACAGCGATACTGTTGTTTTTAAACCAGGTATTGGTACTTTTGGCCGTGTGGACAGGGGCCAAGTCCTGCTGGAGAATGACATTTCCATCTCCAAAAAGCTTGTCGGCAGAGGGAAGCATGAAGTGCTGTAAAATGTCCTGGTAGACGGCTGCGCTGACTTTGGTCTTGATAAAACACAGTGGACCTCCACCAGCAGATGACATGCCCCCCCCAAACCATCACTGATTGTGGAGACTTCACACTAGACCTCAAGCAGCTTGGATTGTGGCCTCTCCACTCTTCCTCCAGACTCTGGGACCTTGATTTCCAAATGAAATGCAGAATTTACTTTCATCTGAAAACAACACCTTGGGCCACTGAGCATCAGTCCAGGTCTTTTTCTCTTTGGCCCAGGTAAGACGCTTCTGGCGTTGTCTATTGGTCATGAGTGGCTTGACACAAGCAATGCGACACTTGTAGCCCATGTCCTGGATACGTCTGTGTGTGGTGGCTCTTGAAGCAATGACTCCAGCAGCAGTCCACTCCTTGTGAATCTCCCCCAAATTTTTGAATGGCCTTTTCTTAGCAATCCTTTCAAGGCTGCGGTTATCCCTGTTGCTTGTGCACCTTTTTCTACCACACTTTTTCCTTTCACTCAAATTTCCGTTAATATGCTTGGATACAGCACTCTGTGAACAGCCAGCTTCTTTAGCAATGTCCTGTCAACTGGCACATAATAAAAATGAATTATTGTTATATACATACTGACACATGAGGAGATTGATATTACTGCACTGTATACATATGCACTATGCTTTCCTGATGTATAGTGATTAATCACTGATTATGGGGTGTAACCTATTGTGATGTAGCAGACATCCCTTTAATGGTTCAGTGTGTTTGAATGACCATGTACCTTCCCCTTTAATTGACTGGTCACATGACTGTGACATCACACAGGTCCTTATGCACACAGAGGGTGTGGACACATAACTCTGACATCAGTTAAGGTCCTATCTGTGGATGTGTGCAGCAAGATATATAAACCCTGTGTGTTCCTGTGTGGGCGTGTTCCGGTGTGTAGGAGTTCCTGTGTGTTGGGAGCTCCTGTGTGGGCACCGTGTGAGCGGCACGAGGCTGTTCACTGTGTGTATGGGGGAACACCGCTCGTGTGAGGCCTGGTGGACTCCGGTGAAGGTGAAGCCTGGATCCCTGTGAGAGTGTGGGGGATGCCAGTAAGCCTCGGAGTGCCACACAAGCGTCCTGGAGGGCAGAGCCTGGATCTGAGTATGTGAGAGATGCCAGTGGCCTTGGACGGGTGGAGGGCTGGAGACCACGTGTGGTCAAGCCTTAGAGTCACAGTGGTGGCGGACTAAAAGCAGCTGAAAGCCGATAAAGGTAATACTCTTTATGTTATGGACATTTTCATGGACATTGTTTTATTACCTTGCAGGAGGCTGTAATTAAAGCCAAGTGGGCCGGTCTGCCACTTGGGCTCGTGGACATGTTGTATGGGAAATACGGTTTATGACGTGTAATAAACTGTGTATTGTGAAAAACGGCAAAGTAGTTGCTGGTGTGCAGTGATTGACGCAGCAAAGCGAGTATCCCCCAGGATAATGACAATCGCTGCCTTACATGTGGTTTGAGAGTGCGGGCAGCTGCAGTCTGGTTGCTAGGGGCAACTGCAGTCTGGTTGCTAGGGGCACTCTGCAGTCTGGTTGCTGGGAGCAATTGCAGTCTGGTTGCTAGGGGCAATTGCAGTCTGGTTGCTGGGAGCAGCTACAGGTCGACGAGTGTGGTGGAGCATCTGGCTACAACTCGGTTGGGTTGTGAAGGTCGTCGTCGCACTCAAACCTGGTTTGCTGTGGCTCGGCGGGGCTCAAGAAAATCAAAGCATCTTGCTGCAACTCGGCGGGGTTGCGAAGGTTGTCGCCGAACTCAAACCTGGTTTGCTGTGGCTCGGCGGGGCTCACGAAGTTCAAAGCATCTTGCTGCATCTCGGCGGGGTTGCGAAGATTGACATCGCACTCAAATCCTGTGTTGCGGTGGCTCGGCGGGGCCACGAACATTTTTCGGGGAGAGCAGTGAAGTTCAAGTGTGAACAGTGTACCGTGATGGCTGTGAGCAAAGCAGCAGATGTGTTTGGAGCTGTTGAGCGATTGAGGGACCGGTTGGGACCGGATCAGGTATTTGAGAGACTTTTGCAGGACATGGTGCGGGAACCGCAGGAGCTGTGGGCACCTTATAGAATGGCGGCGGTGGACCATTCTATGGACTCTCCGGGGGCGGCCGTGTTGTCCCAGAGTGCCCGGGGAGGTGGTAAGAGGTCTTGTGAACTGAGTCCTAAGACTGTCGCTGATGTTTTTTGTAAAAATTACCCTGCCGGTGTGGTTGTTAAAAGGGGGCGGAGTCTAAAAAAGGGGCGGATTTTCACAAGAGCGTAGAGTTTGGAAAACTGGAAATTGTTGCTGATGGTGGGATGGTACCTCCTAGAAATGACAATTTGACCGTTGAGAACGGGGTAGCTCCCGTGGAAGGGGGTGAAGTCAAAGTGGGAGGTGACCTGGTAGTCCACAACATCATGGGGAGTGACACAGACCCTGTAGCTGACGGTGACACTACGGAAGTAGAGGGAGAGGTCAGTAAGGAGGGGCTAGACGAGGGGAGAGAGTCAACCTCTCGTCGTAGATGGCGCGAGGGCCATAGAGGGGTTGCTCCTGTAGTCTTTGCTGAAAGTGAAAGTAAAGAGAATGTAATGCTGTGTGCCTTTATTGCAAGTTTGGATCCTCTTTTGGAAGAAGAGGAGGTGACGTTGCCAGTAGCAACCTCCGATACCGAACTGGAAGAAAGCAACGAGGAAGTTAATCAATGGAAGGAGATGTTCCACGCAAATAAGGAGGACCGCCGCAAAATCAAGGAAGAGGTTTTGCAGTTGAAGCTTGAGAAGGAGGCGCGGCAGGATGGTGTTTCTGGACGTGAACAAATCCTAGAACGACTGCGCAAACAGCTCAACCAGGAGCTGTGTGACTCCAGGAAGGAGTGTGGTGAACGCAGTAGGGAACTGCAACAGAGTAAGAGAGATTATGAGGATCTCCTCAAGGTGAAGAAAAAACTAGAGGAGGATAAGGCGGATGCAGAGCAAAAGCGCCAAGTGGTTGAGACCACTCTGCAAGATATCCGTGAGGAGAATAATGATCTCCGGGGAAAGACCCTAGATCTGGAAGCTCAGGTGAAGGAGCTACAGATGTCCTGTGATACTCTCCAGAAGGCGGAGATGTACCTTAAGGAAACAGTCAGCAAGATGGAAGCTGAGCGAGAGAAGATGGAGGAGTCCATCGGAAAAGCCACAGACCAGTGCCAGGAGTTGACCGCTGGTGATGGGAGGTATGAAGCAGATACCTCCTCGAGTGATGTGGGGTCGGAGGGTTCGGTGGATGTCGGAGCCGAGATCAAGCAGCTCAAGGAGTTGCTACAAGCCCAGTGGACGCAAGAGAAGCGTGAGAGACTTGTTATTGAGAGCCGAGTGGGCGCATTGGAGACGGAGAGGTCTGAGAGAGCTCTGCTGCTGGAAGAGCAGTTGAAGCAGGAAGAGCTTCAGAGATGGACTGCTGAGAGGCGAGTAACTGAGCTGGAAGGAGAAGTTTTAGAGCTCAAAGGTCGCCTAGCAAAGTGTCACGTGGTGAACGAGGTCTCCTTGGAAAAGGGAAAAGGCAAACAAGTTGCACTTACTCCCTTAGACCATGAGATGGTGGACCTGAGGAGAGCTAAGAGTAAGGTGTTGGAAGATAAAGGTGAAGTGGAGGTGGTCAAGACGAAAAGTTGTGAAGTTGTAGCTGTGAGTCAGCTTAGGGGAAGCATCCAGGGTGAAGAAGCTGGAAGTCAGTTGTCCCTGAAACCTGAGCTGGTTGATCTTCTGGAAACCACTGGTGAGACCGAAACGTCTCGGTACAAGTGCCTCGTAGATGTACCCGAGGACTTCAGGGAAGAATGCACCCGTGAGTTCGTGCATGAGGAGTTTAAGAAGGCCGTGGGAGCCTGTAAGGTGTACTCGACCTCAGAAGCTAAACAGCTGGTGGTCCTGTCCACAACCGAAGTCACGGTGAAGAGGGTGGCGATCCTGAGTGACATACATTGGCGATGTATTCGCACGAAGTGGCTTCTCCGGTTGAAGACGGAGCAAGCCGTTAGACAACTGGAGCTGATGAGAAAAGCTCACAGTCTGCGAGAAGAGGTCATCCGGGTGCCTCATGTTCTGGTGAGAGAGCTCATTGGGAGAAATGGCCGAGCCATGCAGATGATGGTGAAGCAGTCCACGTGATCGTCAGGACTGGATGCCGGATGAAGACGGCATGGTGTCGTTCTACGCTGTAGGAACAAAAGAAAGTCTTGCAGATATGAGCATGCTGGTGGAGTACCGAGTGACCTACCTGCGAGAGGTGGAAAAGTTGAATCTCGCTAGACTGCGAGTGGATAGACAGCATCATCTGAGCAGCAGAAGATGGCAGCCGTCTAGAAAGTGTGAGACCAGACAGAGAAAGGGCTCCCTAAATATCAGAACAGCTGAGGTTAGGGACCTTTCAAGATGTCTTGGGAGTGGGTTTGGAGGTAGTGAGACCTCGAGTGACTCAGGGTTGAGTGGCCCATACAATCGACCCAATAGAGGACGGAACCATGTGGAGTCACACTGTTGTATTGACCGCTGGGAGCGGGGGAGACCTGGTAGGGTTTCGACTGACCGCTGGGAGCGGAGGAGACCTGACAAGGTTACGACTGACCGCTGGGAGTGGGGGAGCCGCTGGGAGCGAGGGAAGTCTGACAAGTTTACGACCCGGAACTGTGACTTGACGGAGTCGATGACATTGACAGATGGTAGATCCCTAAGGAGTGGGCTAATGTCAATGTTTAATGATCCAGGGGCTGGACAACGCAAGGGTCAAGTGCATGGTCTCAGTGTGAACTGTGGGATATAGACTGTTTTATATATTATGTGTTCAACCCCACAAGTTTGAACAGAGGGGGGGGATATGTGATGTAGCAGACATCCCTTTAATGGTTCAGTGTGTTTGAATGACCATGTACCTTCCCCTTTAATTGACTGGTCACATGACCGTGACATCACACAGGTCCTTATGCACACAGAGGGTGTGGACACATGACTCTGACATCAGTTAAGGTCCTATCTGTGGATGTGTGCATGTGTGCTGCAAGATATAAAAACCATGTGTGTTCCTGTGTGGGCGTGTTCCGGTGTGTAGGAGTTCCTGTGTGTTGGGAGCTCCTGTGTGGGCACCGTGTGAGAGGCACGAGGCTGTTCCCTGTGTGTATGGGGGAACACCGCTCGTGTGAGGCCTGGTGGACTCCGGTGGAGGTGATGCCTGGATCCCTGTGTGTGTGTGTGTGGGATGCCAGTAAGCCTCGGAGTGCCACACAAGCGTCCTGAAAGGTGAAGCCTGGATATGGGTAGTATGCCAGTAAGCCTTAAAGGGAGTGTCGGCTGGAAAGAGGCTGTTCCCTGTGTGTGTGTGGGGGAACACCGCTCGTGTGAGGCCTGGTGGACTCCGGTGGAGGTGAAGCCTGGATCCCTGTGAGAGTGTGGGGGATGCCAGTAAGCCTCGGAGTGCCACACAAGCGTCCTGGAGGGCAGAGCCTGGATCTGAGTATGTGAGAGATGCCAGTGGCCTTGGTCGGGTGGAGGGCTGGAGACCACGTGTGGTCAAGCCTTAGAGTCACAGTGATGGCGGACTAAAAGCAGCTGAAAGCCGATAAAGGTAATACTCTTTATGTTATGGACATTTTCATGGACATTGTTTTATTACCTTGCGGGAGGCTGTAATTAGAGCCAAGTGGGCCGGTCTGCCACTTGGGCTCGTGGACATGTTGTATGGGAAATACGGTTTATGACGTGTAATAAACTGTGGATTGTGAAAAACGGCAAAGTAGTTGCTGGTGTGCAGTGATTGATGCAGCAAAGCGAGTATCCACCAGGATAATGACAAGCGCTGCCTTACACTATATATACCTTGCTTATGCACAGTGAATATTCATGGCTTGAGAAAGGCTCACAGTGTGAAGAGCCGAAACGTCGCACATACATACAGGGCCGCCATCAGGGCATTACTGCCCTTACTGCTGTATGGGGCCCCTTGAGCAGCAGTACAGAGGGGGGGCCCCCCTCTTGTGCTTCTGCTCACGGGGCCCCATGCTGTAACAGAGTGCCGAGCGCCGGGGCGCCGCAAGGGAGCACACACCTCGGCGCTAAGTGCCTTACCGGAGCTGCGTGGCTGCATATTTCTCCTGACTGAATAGAGGGTGGGGATGAGGAGAGCACAGACTTGACAATGAATTGGGGTAGAGGGTGCATATAAATATAATGAATCGGGGGAGCAGGAGGTACAGAGTAGGGGGCGTTGAGGATGCAGGAGTGTGACTGGTAATAAATTGGGGGAAAGAGTACAGGTTCTAATTAATTTATATATTTATTAGTTGGGGAAAGTAGCTATTTACAGTTAGTGGGGTGCACAGGGGTGGATTACAATTTATATTTGGAATGGTGGGTTGCATAATAACTAATTATATATTAATGGTGAGTGCACGTCTGTATTCAGCTGTGTAATGTAGAAGTTGGGGAATGTGCTCTAGATAACTGTGTGTTATTTTATGCAGAGACGAGTCCTGGCTGGAAGAAGTATTGGCGGTCTGTGCTGTATGAAGGAGAAAAGCGAAGATGAAGGACTTCACCTAGAGACATCACCGGTGAGTCAGTGTATTACATGTACACTGACACTATACACTGTATACTATGTACAGGGCTCCTGTGTATAATGTCACTGGTGATCACTATATTACCTGTACACTTACATTATACATTGTACCATGTACAGAGCTCCCGTGTATAATGGCACTTATGGTAATATTGTGTTTTTTTTTATTAATGAGCAGTATTGTAGTATTCGGTCACTATGTGGTGGTAATATGTGGTCCAGTCGTGGTGTGGCGGTATTTGTCCCTTGTATGTGGTATTATTCGGTGACAATGTGGTGGTAATATGTGGTCTGGTTATGGTGTGGCAGTTTTTGTTCCTTGTATGTGGTATTATTTGGGCTCTATGAGGTGGTAATATGTGGTCTGGTCATGGTGTGACGGTATTTGTTTCTGGTATGTGGTATTATTTGATCACTATGTGGTGGTTATATGTGGTGTGGTCATGGTGTGGTGGTATTTGTCTCTTGCATGTGGTATTTTTGGTCATTTTAAAAAATGTATATGACACATTCCCTTAAAGAAAAATAAAGAAAAATATACCTAAAAAGAGTATTGGATATTTTAATTTTTTTTAAATAGGTTAGAGTAGAGTAGGGCCCGGCCAGATGAGTCTACCTTATCGTGGTAAAAATCTTTTGGCCAAAACAAAAGCTGATGGCTATGTGTGTGATCTGGTGTTCACTGGGAACTGGTAATGTGTGGAGTGGAGTTTTTCCAAGAGTTGGCAGTTGGACTGTAGAAGGTTCGAGGGATAGAGGTGGAGCTGGGGTGGAACCCGGGCAGAGTCTCAAGGGGGCCCGAAAATTTTGCCAGTATGGGGCCATGAAATTCCTGGTGGCAGCCCTGCATACATGGGTGAGTAATGATCAGTTTTCTTCACTATTTCACGTCTGGAGTGCTGCCATTTTATTGCCGTATATCACTATAAATAAATATGTATCTATAACAATCTTTATTCATATGGTTACGTTTTTTATATGTAAAACAATAACTGCATACATGCTTCATATATTATACAAACTCGACCAATTGATCAGCAGGATCTATTGGAAAACTTGCAACCTTCTTCGGCTGGTATTCAGACTCATCATCTTGAATGTATGTGGCACTGGAAGGGCACACTATTTCTTGAACGGCTGAATATCTTTGCATGACCCTGATCCGATTCCTATGGAGTCCTGTGACTCTTTTTATTCAGCTATACATTACACTATTATTTATTGATGCTGGTTACTCAGTGATTTTGGTCATAGCGCAGGTTGTGCAGCATAATCATTGTAAAATGCTGCTACATGACATGGCAGCAGAAATAAAGTGAGTAGGGTCACATTACGTCCACCCTACATAATGCAGCAAGCAGATAAAAAAAAAATCAGAACTTGTCACATCACCGCAGGGGTCGTAATGTAACCCTACTCACCTGCATCACGCTAACATGTAGAAGCGGCACAGACCGAAGTTTGGCAGCTTGACCTATGTTGTGACCAAACATCGTGTAGCCCCAGCATAGGCTAGACTGTGTGTGTAGGCTAACGTCACTGCCATGCAACGTCTATGCCTGTCAGCTGCTGGCTTCTGATTGGCCGGTGATGTGTATTGCGGTGCAGGAACTCAATGTGTCTCTGCACCGTAACACACTTCAGCTGATTGTGCGTCCAGGTGCACATCCAATTGAAGTGGGCACTGGCGTCAGCATAGGTCCAGTAGAAGTTTCTGCCACCGTAAACATTACCCCTTGGTAATGTAGGGGACATGTGATGACTATCAACATTGTGGATAGGGCGTAAGGTGTAGTGATCGGTAGTGGCACTGCCAAGTGAAATTAAAGAGTAACAAAAGGTCAAAAATCAATTTATTGTGGTATTTACAAAATTACAAAAATATAATTGGTTGAACAACCTTTTGGTTTCTTGCCAGGTGCTAAAAAGGTTAAATCTTGCTGCCAAGTGGAAAAAATAGGATTAAATCTTGCTGCCAGGTGGTAAACGGCTTAAATCTTGCTGCCAGGTAGAAAAAAGGGTTAAATCTTGCTGCCAGGTGGTAAACGGCTTAAATCTTGCTGCCAGGTGGTAAGCGGCTTAAATCTTGCTGACAGGTAGAAAACAGGGTTAAATCTTGCTTGCCAGGTGGTAAACGAGTTAAATCTTGCTGCCAGGTAGTAAACGAATTAAATCTTGCTGCCAGGTGGTAAAAGGGTTAAATCTTGCTGCCAGGTGGTAAAAGGGTTAAATCTTGCTGCCAGGTGGCAAAATGGTTAAATCTTGCTTGTCAGGTGGTAAACGGGTTAAATCTTGCTGCCATGTGGTAAACGGGTTAAATCTTGCTGCCAGGTAGTAAACGGGTTAAATCTTGCTGCCATTTGGTAAAAGGGTTAAATCTTGCTGCCAGGTAGTAAACGGCTTAAATCTTGCTTGCCAGGTAGTAAATAGGTTAAATCTTGCTTGCCCGTTGGTAAATGGCTTAAATCTTGCTGCCAGGTAGTAAACGGGTTAAATCTTGCTGCCAGGTGGCAAAAGGGTTAAATCTTGCTGCCAGGTGCTAAAAGCATTAAATCTTGTCTTGCTGCCAGATTGTAAAAGGGTTAAATCTTGCTGCCAGGTGGAAAAAAGGGGTTAAATCTTGCTGCCAGGTGGGAAAAAGGGGTTAAATCTTACTGTCGCGTGGAAAAAAAAAGGGGTTACATCTTGCTGCCAGGTGGAAAAAAGGGGATAAATCTTGCTGCCAGGTGGAAAAAAGGGGTTAAATCTTGCTTGCCAGGTGGAAAAAAGGGGTTAAATCTTGCTGCCAGGTGGAAAAAAAAGGATTAAATCTTGCTACCAGGTGGGAAAAAAAGGGTTAAATCTTACTGTCGCGTGGAGAAAAAAAAGGGTTACATCTTGCTGCCAAGTGGAAAAAAGTTGATAAATCTTGCTGCCAGGTGGTAAAAGGGTTAATTCTTGCTGCCACGTGAAAAAAAGAGGTTAAATCTTGCTGCCAGGTGGAAAAAAAAGGATTAAATCTTGCTGCCAGGTAGTAAACGGGTCAAATCTTGCTGCCAGGTAGTAAGCGGGTTAAATCTTGCTGCCAGGTAGTAAACGGGTTAAATCTTGCTGCCAGGTGGTAAGCGGGTTAAATCTTGCTGCCAAGTGGTAAACTGCTTAAATATTGCTGCCAGGTAGTAAACGGGTTAAATCTTGCTGCCAAGTGGTAAAAGGGTTAAATCTTGCTGCCAGGTAGTAAACGGGGTAAATCTTGCTACCATGTGGTAAACGGCTTAAATCTTGCTGCCAGGTAGAAAAAAGGGTTAAATCTTGCTGCCAGGTAGTAAAAGGGTTAAATCTTGCTGCCAGGTGGTAAAAGGGTTAAATCTTGCTGCCAGGTGGTAAAAGGCTTAAATCTTGCTGCCAGGTGGTAAAAGGCTTAAATCTTGCTGCCAGGTAGTAAACTGCTTAAATCTTGCTGCCAGGTAGTAAACAGGTTAAATCTTGCTTGCCAGTTGGTAAACGGCTTAAATCTTGCTGCCAGGTAGTAAACGGGTTAAATCTTGCTGCCAGGTGGAAAAAGGGGTTAAATCTTGCTGCCAGGTGGAAAAAAAGGATTAAATCTTGCTACCAGGTGGGAAAAAAGGGTTACATCTTGCTGCCAGGTGGTAAAAGGGTTAAATCTTGCTGCCAGGTAGAAAAAAGGGTTAAATCTTGCTGCCAGGTGGTAAACGGGTTAAATCTTGCTGCCATGTGGTAAACGGCTTAAATCTTGCTGCCAGGTAGAAAAAAGGGTTAAATCTTGCTGCCAGGTAGTAAACGGGTTAAATCTTGCTGCCATTTGGTACAAGGGTTAAATCTTGCTGCCAGATAGAAAAAAGGGTGAAATCTTGCTTGCCAGGTGATAAACGGGTTAAATCTTGCTGCCAGATGGTAAACGGCTTAAATCTTGCTGCCACGTAAAAAAAAGGGTTAAATCTTGCTGCCAGGTGGTAAAAGGGTTAAATCTTGCTGCCATGTGGTAAACGGGTTAAATCTTGCTGCCAGGTGGTAAACGGCTTAAATCTTGCTGCCAGGTAGAATAAAGGGTTAAATCTTGCTGCCAGGTGGTAAACGGGTTAAATCTTGCTTGCCCGTTGGTAAACGGCTTAAATCTTGCTGCCAGGTAGTAAACGGGTTAAATCTTGCTGCCAGGTGGTAAAAGGGTTAAATCTTGCTGCCAGGTGCTAAAAGCATTAAATCTTGTCTTGCTGCCAGGTTGTAAAAGGGTTAAATCTTGCTGCCAGGTGGAAAAAAGGGGTTAAATCTTGCTGCCAGGTGGGAAAAAAAAGGGTTAAATCTTACTGTCGCGTGGAAAAAAAAAGGGTTACATCTTGCTGCCAGGTGGAAAAAAGGGGATAAATCTTGCTGCCAGGTGGTAAAAGGGTTAAATCTTGCTACCAGGTGGTAAAAGGGTTAAATCTTGCTGCCAGGTGGTAAACGGCTTAAATCTTGCTGCCAGGTAGAAAAAAGGGTGAAATCTTGCTTGCCAGGTGGTAAACGGGTTAAATCTTGCTGCCAGATGGTAAACGGCTTAAATCTTGCTGCCACGTAGAAAAAAGGGTTAAATCTTGCTGCCAGGTGGTAAAAGGGTTAAATTTTGCTGCCATGTGGTAAACGGGTTAAATCTTGCTGCCAGGTGGTAAACGGCTTAAATCTTGCTGCCACGTAGAAAAAAGGGTTAAATCTTGCTGCCAGGTGGTAAAAGGGTTAAATCTTGCTGCCATGTGGTAAACGGGTTAAATCTTGCTGCCAGGTGGTAAACGGCTTAAATCTTGCTGCCAGGTAGAAAAAAGGGTTAAATCTTGCTGCCAGGTGGTAAACAGGTTAAATCTTGCTGCCAGGTAGTAAACGGGTTAAATCTTGCTGCCATTTGGTAAAAGGGTTAAATCTTGCTGCCAGGTAGTAAACGGCTTAAATCTTGCTGCCAGGTAGTAAATAGGTTAAATCTTGCTGCCAGGTGGTAAAAGGGTTAAATCTTGCTGCCAGGTGCTAAAAGCATTAAATCTTGTCTTGCTGCCAGGTTGTAAAAGGGTTAAATCTTGCTGCCAGGTGGAAAAAAGGGGTTAAATCTTGCTGCCAGGTGGGAAAAAAAAGGGTTAAATCTTACTGTCGCGTGGAAAAAAAAAAGGGTTACATCTTGCTGCCAGGTGGAAAAAAGGGGATAAATCTTGCTTGCCAGGGAGTAAATGGGTTAAATCTTGCTAACAGGTGGTAAAAGGCTTAAATCTTGCTGCCAGGTGCTAAAAGCATTAAATCTTGTCTTGCTGCCAGGTTGTAAAAAGGGTTAAATCTTGCTGCCAGGTGAAAAAAAGGGGTTAAATCTTGCTACCATTTGGGAAAAAAAGGGTTAAATCTTACTGTCGCGTGGAAAAAAAAAGGGTTACACCTTGCTGCCAGGTGGAAAAAAGTTGATAAATCTTGCTGCCAGGTGGTAAAAGGGTTAAATCTTGCTGCCAGGTGGAAAAAAAAGGATTAAATCTTGCTGCCAGGTGATAAACGGGTTAAATCTTGCTGCCAGGTGGTAAACGGCTTAAATCTTGCTGCCACGTAGAAAAAAGGGTTAAATCTTGCTGCCAGGTGGAAAAAAGGTTAAATCTTGCTGCCAGGTGGTAAAAGGGTTAAATCTTGCTGCCAGGTGGAAAAAAAAGGATTAAATCTTGCTGCCAGGTGATAAACGGGTTAAATCTTGCTGCCAGATGGTAAACGGCTTAAATCTTGCTGCCACGTAGAAAAAAGGGTTAAATCTTGCTGCCAGGTGGTAAAAGGGTTAAATCTTGCTGCCATGTGGTAAACGGGTTAAATCTTGCTGCCAGGTGGTAAACGGCTTAAATCTTGCTGCCAGGTAGAAAAAAGGGTTAAATCTTGCTGCCAGGTGGTAAACGGGTTAAATCTTGCTGCCAGGTGGAAAAAAAAGGATTAAATCTTGCTGCCAGGTGGTAAACGGGTTAAATCTTGCTGCCAGGTAGTAAACGGGTTAAATCTTGCTGCCAGGTAGTAAACGGGTCAAATCTTGCTGCCAGGTAGTAAACGGGTTAAATCTTGCTGCCAGGTGGTAAGCGGGTTAAATCTTGCTGCCAGGTGGTAAACAGCTTAAATCTTGCTGCCAGGTAGTAAACGGGTTAAATCTTGCTGCCAGGTGGTAAACGGGTTAAATCTTGCTGCCATGTGGTAAACGGCTTAAATCTTGCTGCCAGGTAGAAAAAAGGGTTAAATCTTGCTGCCAGGTAGTAAAAGGGTTAAATCTTGCTGCCAGGTGGTAAACGGGTTAAATCTTGCTGCCAGGTAGCAAACGGGTTAAATCTTGCTGCCAGGTGGTGAAAGGGTTAAATCTTGCTGCCATGTGGTAAACGGGTTAAATCTTGCTGCCAGGTAGTAAACGGGTTAAATCTTGCTGCCAGGTGGTAAACGGCTTAAATCTTGCTGCCAGGTAGAAAAAAGGGTTAAATCTTGCTGCCAGGTAGTAAAAGGGTTAAATCTTGCTGCCAGGTGGTAAACGGGTTAAATCTTGCTGCCAGGTAGCAAACGGGTTAAATCTTGCTGCCAGGTGGTGAAAGGGTTAAATCTTGCTGCCATGTGGTAAACGGGTTAAATCTTGCTGCCAGGTAGTAAACGGGTTAAATCTTGCTGCCAGGTGGTAAACGGGTTAAATCTTGCTGCCATGTGGTAAACGGCTTAAATCTTGCTGCCAGGTAGAAAAAAGGGTTAAATCTTGCTGCCAGGTAGTAAAAGGGTTAAATCTTGCTGCCAGGTGGTAAACGGGTTAAATCTTGCTGCCAGGTAGTAAACAGGTTAAATCTTGCTTGCCAGTTGGTAAACGGCTTAAATCTTGCTGCCAGGTAGCAAACGGGTTAAATCTTGCTGCCAGGTGGTGAAAGGGTTAAATCTTGCTGCCAGGTAGTAAACTGGTTAAATCTTGCTGCCAGGTGGTAAAAGTGTTAAATCTTGCTGCCAGGTGGTAAAAGGATTAAATCTTGCTGCCATGTGCTAAAAGCATTAAATCTTGTCTTGCTGCCAGGTTGTAAAAGGGTTAAATCTTGCTGCCAGGTGGAAAAAGGGGTTAAATCTTGCTGCCAGGTGGAAAAAAAAGGATTAAATCTTGCTACCAGTTGGGAAATAAAGGGTTACATCTTGCTGCCAGGTGGAAAAAAAGGGGATAAATCTTGCTGCCAGGTGGTAAAAGGGTTAAATCTTGCTGCCAGGTAGTAAACGGGTTAAATCTTGCTGCCAGGTGGTAAAAGGGTTAAACCTTGCTGCCAGGTACTAAAAGCATTAAATATTGTCTTGCTGCCAGGTTGTAAAAGGGTTAAATCTTGCTGCCAGGTGTAAAAGGGGTTACATCTTGCTGCCAGGTGGAAAAAAAAAGGGTTAAATCTTACTGTCGCGTGGAAAAAAAAAAGGGTTACATCTTGCTGTCAGGTGGAAAAAAGGGGATAAATCTTGCTGCCAGGTGGTAAAAGGGTTAAGTCTTGCTGCCAGGTGGAGAAAAGGGATTAAATCTTGCTGCCAGGTGGAAAAAAGGGATTAAATCTTGCTGTCAGGTGGTAAAAGGGTTAAGTCTTGCTGCCAGGGGGTAAAAGGGTTAAATCTTGCTACCAGGTGGAAAAAAGGGGTTAAATCTTGCTTGCCAGGTGGTAAACGGCTTAAATCTTGCTGCCAGGTAGTAAACGAGTTAAATGTTGCTGCCAGGTAGTAAACGGGTTAAATCTTGCTGCCAGGTGGTAAAAGGGTTAAATCTTGCTGCCAGGTGCTAAAAGCATTAAATCTTGTCTTGCTGCCAGGTTGTAAAAGGGTTAAATCTTGCTGCCAGGTGGAAAAAAGGGGTTAAATCTTGCTGCCAGGTGGGAAAAAAAGGATTAAATCTTGCTACCAGGTGGGAAAAAAAGGTTAAATCTTACTGTCGCGTGGAAAAAAAAAGGGTTACATCTTGCTGCCAGGTGGAAAAAAGGGGTTAAATCTTGCTGTTAGGTGGTAAAAGGGTTAAATCTTGCTGCCAGGTGGTAAAAGGGTTCAATCTTGCTGCCAGGTGCTAAAAGCATTAAATCTTGTCTTGCTGCCAGGTTGTAAAAGGGTTAAATCTTGTTGCCAAGTGGAAAAAAGTTGATAAATCTTGCTTCCAGGTGGAAAAAAAAGAATTAAATCTTGCTGCCAGGTGGTTAAGGCTTAAATCTTGCTGCCAGGTAGTAAACGGGTTAAATCTTGCTGCCAGGTGGTAAAAGGGTTAAATCTTGCTGCCAGGTGGTAAACAGCTTAAATCTTGCTGCCAGGTAGTTTGCGGGTTAAATCTTGCTGCCAGGTGGTAAAAGGGTTAAATCTTGCTGCCAGGTAGAAAAAAGGGTTCAATCTTGCTGCCAGGTGGTAAGGGTTCAATCTTGCTGCCAGGTGGTAAAAGGGTTAAATCTTGCTGCCAGGTGGTAAAAGGGTTATATCTTGCTGCCAGTTGGTAAGCGGGTTAAATCTTGCTGCCAGGTAAAAAAAAAGGGTTAAATCTTGCTGCCAGGTAGTAAACAGGTTAAATCTTGCTGCAAGGTGGTAAAAGGGTGGTAAATTGTACGCTCTGCGAAACCATTATATACTGTGGGGCTGTATTATACTCTATGGGGCTGCAATGTACTCTATGGGGCTGCATTGTACTCTTTGGGGCTGCATTGTACTCTATGGGGCAGCATTATACTCTGTGGCTGTGTTTTACTCTAAGGGATGGCCTGCATTATACTCTATGGGGTAGCTGCATTATACTCTATGAGGGGGGCTGATTTATACTCTATGTGGGGCTGCATTATGCTCTATGCGGCGGCATTATACTCTATGCGGTGGCATTATACTCTATGGGGCGGCATTGTATGATATACGGCGGCATTATACTGTATGGGGCGGCATTGTACTCTCTGAGGCAGCATTGTTTTCTATGGGGCTGCATTGTACTCTGTGGGGCGGAATTATACTCTGTGGGGCTGAATTATACACTATGGGGCAGCATTATACTTTATGGTGGGATGGCAATATACTGTATGGGGCTGCATTGTACTCTATGGGGCGGCATTGTACTCTATGGAGCTGCATTGTATTCTGTGGGACGGATTTATACTCTGTGGGGCGGCATTGTACTCTATGGGGCAGCATTATACTCTGTGGGGCAGCATTATACCCTATGGGGCTGTATTATACCCTGTGGGGCTGCATTGTACTCTATGGGGCTGCATTGTACTCTATGGGGCGGCATTATACTCTATGGGGCGGCATTGTACTCGATGGTGGAACGACATTATACAGTATGGGGCTGTATTATACTCTATGGGGCCGCAGTTTACTCTAGGGGGCTGCATTGTACCCTATGGGGCGGCATTGTACGCTATGGTGGGGCGGCATTATACTGTATGGGGCTGTATTATACTCTATATGGCGTAATTGTACTCTATGGGGCTGCATTGTTCTCTATGGGGCTGCACAGTACTCTATGGCGAGGCACTGTAATCTATGGGATGGCCTGCATTATACTCTTTGAGGAGCTGCATTGTGCTCTATGAGGGGGGCTGCATTATACTCTTTGGGGCTGCATTGTACTCTGTGGGGCTGCATTATACTTTATGGTGGGATGTCAATATACTGTATGGGGCTGCATTGTACTCTATGGGGCGGCATTGTACTCTATGAGGCGGCATTATACTCTTTGGGGCGGCATTATACTCTGTGGGGCGGCATTGTACTCTATGGGGCGGCATTGTATTCTATGGGACGGATATATACTTTGTGGGGCGGCATTGTACTCTATGGGTCTGCATTGTACACTATGCGGCGGCATTATACTCTATGGGGCAGCATTATACTCTGTGGGGCTGGATTATACTTTATGGTGGGATGGCAATATACTGTGTGGGGCTGTATTATACCCTATGGGGCTGCATTGTACTCTATGGGGAGGCATTATACTCTATGGGGCGGCATTATACTCTATGGGGCAGCATTATACTCTGTGGGGCGGTATTGTACTCTATGGGGCGGTATTGTACTCTATGGGGCGGTATTGTACTCTATGGGGCGGTATTGTACTCTATGGGGCGGTATTGTACTCTATGGGGCTGCATTGTACTCTATGCGGCTGCATTGTACTCTATGGGGCTGCATTGTACTCTATGGGGCTGCATTGTATTCTATGGTGGGGCGGCATTATACTGTATGGGGCTGTGTTATGCTCTATATGGCGGAATTGTACTCTATGGGGCTGCATTGTACTCTATGGGGCTGCACTGTACTCTATGTGGATACACTGTAATCTATGGGATGGCCTGCATTATACGCTATGGGGTAGCTGCTTTTTGCTCTATGAGGGGGGGCTGCATTATACTCTTTGGGGTGGCTATATTATACTCTATGGGGTAGAATTATACACTATGGGGTGGCATTGTACTCTATAAGTCTGCATTGTATGCTATGCGGAAGCATCATACGCTAAGCGGCAGCATTGTATGCTACGCGGCAGCATTGTACTCTGTGGGGCAGCATTGTACTCTGTGGGGCAGCATTGTACTCTTTGGGGCAGCATTGTAGTCTGTGGGGCTGCATTGTACTCTATGAGATGGGCTGCATTATTAGCTATCGGTTAGTTGTATTATACTCTATGAGGGCTGCATTGTACCCTATGGGGCAGCATTTTACCCTATGGGGCGGCATTATACTCTATGGGGCGGCATTATACTCTATGGGGCGGCATTATACTCTATGGGGTGGCATTATACTCTGTAGGGCAGCATTGTACTCTATGGGGCTGCATTGTACTCTATGGCATTCTATGGGGTAACATTATATTGTATGGGGCGGCATTGTACTCTATGGGGCGGCATTGTACTCTATGGGGCTGCATTGTACTCTATGGGGCTGCATTGTACTCTATGGCATTCTATGGGGTAACATTATATTGTATGGGGCGGCATTGTACCCTATAGGGCGGCATTGTACCCTATAGGGCGGCATTGTACCCTATGGGGCGGCATTGTACCCTATGGGGCGGCATTGTACTCTATGTGGTGGCCTGCATTATACTCTATGGGGTGGCCTGCATTATACTCTATGGGGTGGCCTGCATTATACTCTATGTGGCGGCATCATACTCTATTGGGCAGCATTATACTCTGTGGCTGCATTATACTTTATGGTTGGGAGGCATTATGCTGTATGAGGCTGTATTATATTCTATGGGGCTGCATTGTACTCTATGGAGCAGCATTATACTCTATGGGGCAGCATGGTACTATATGGGGCGCCATTGTTCTCTATGGGTCTGCATTTTATGCTATGCAGCGGCATTATACTCTATGGGGCATCATTATAATCTATGGGGATGCATTGTACTCTATGGGGCAGCATTGTACTCTATGGGGCAGCATTGTACTCTATGGGGCAGCATTGTATTCTCTGGGGCAGCATTCTACTCTATGGGGCTGCATTATGCTTTCAGGTGGGGTGGCATTGTACTCTATGTGGCGGCATTGTACTCTATGGGCCTGCATTATACTCTATGGGGTAGCTGCATTATGCTCTGAGGGGGTTTGAATTATACTCTTTGGAGTGGCTGCATTATACTCTATGGGGTGGCTGGTTTATACTTTATGGGGCAGAATTGTACTCTATAGGTCTGCATTGTATGCTATGCTATGTGGCGGCATCATACTCTATTGGGCAGCATTATACTCTATGTGGCTGCATTATACTTTATGGTGGGGTGGCATTGTACTGTATGAGGCTGTATTATATGCTATGGGGCTGAATTGTACCCTATGGGGCTTCATTATACTCAATGGGGCGGCATTATACTCTATGGTGGGGCAGTATTGTACTGTGTGGGGCGGCATTGTACTCTATGGGGCGACACTGTACTCTATGGGGTGACATTGTACTCTATGGGGTGGCACTGTACTCTATGGGGCGGCATTGTACTCTAAGGGGCGGCATTGTACTCTATGGGATGGCATTATACTTTTTGGAGCGCCATTATACTGTATGGGGCTGTACTATATTGTATGGGGCGGCACTGAACTCTATGGGGCGGCACTGAACTCTATGGGGCGGCATTGTACCTTGTGGGGCGGCATTGTACCCTGTGGGGCGGCATTGTACCCTGTGGGGCGGCATTGTACCCTGTGGGGCGGCAGTGTACTCTGTGGGGCAGCAGTGTACTCTACTGGGCTGCAGTGTACTCTATTGGGCTGCAGTGTACTATATATGTACTATATGGGGCTGCATTATACTGTATGGAGGACTATGTGGAATGCATTATAGTATATGAAGGACTATGGGATGCATTATACTATATTGAGGACTATGGGGAGTGTATTATACTATATGGAGGACTATGGGATGCATTATACTATATTGAGGACTATGGGGAGTGTATTATACTATATGGAGGACTATGGGATGCATTATACTATATTGAGGACTATGGGGAGCGTATTATACTATATGGAGGACTATGGGATGCATTATACTATATTGAGGACTATGGGTTGTGCATTATACTGTATGGAGGCCTATGGGCTGTGTATTATACTATATGGAGGACTATGGGGAGTGCATTATACTATGTGGAGTACTATGGGCTGTGTATTATACTATATGGAGGACTATGGGGTGCATTATACTATGTGGAGTACTATGGGGAGTGTATTATACTATGTGGAGTACTATGGGCTGTGCATTATACTATGTGGAGTACTATGGGCTGTGCATTATACTATATGGAGGACTATGAGGAGGGGTGTATTATACTATATGGAGGACTATGGAGTGTATTATACTATATGGAGGACTATGGGGTGTATTATACTATATGGAGGACTATGGAATGTATTCTACTATATGGAGGACTATGGGGTGTATTATACTATATGGAGGACTATGGGGTGTATTATACTATATGGAGGACTATGGGGTGTATTATACTATATGGAGGACTATGGAGTGTATTATACTATGCGGAGGACTATGGGGTGTATTATACTATGCGGAGGACTATGGGGAGTGTATTATACTATGTGGAGTACTATGGGCTGTGCATTATACTATGTGGAGTACTATGGGCTGTGCATTATACTATATGGAGGACTATGAGGAGGGGTGTATTATACTATATGGAGGACTATGGGGTGTATTATACTATATGGAGGACTATGGAGTGTATTATACTATATGGAGGACTATGGGGTGTATTATACTATACGGAGGACTATGGAATGTATTATACTATACGGATGACTATGGAGTGTATTATACTATGGGGTGTATTATACTATATGGAGGAATATGGCCTGTGCATTATACTATACGGAGGACTATGGAGTGTATTATACTATGCAGAGGACTATGGGGAGTGTATTATACTATATGGAGGACTATGGGCTGTGCATTATACTATATGGAGGACTATGGGCTGTGCATTATACTATATGGAGGACTATGGGCTGTGCATTATGCTATGTGTAGTACTATGGGGAGTGTATTATGCTATGTGGAGTACTATGGGGAGTGTATTATACTATGTGGAGGACTATGGGCTGTGCATTATACTATATGGAGGACTATGGGCTGTGTATTATACTATGTGGAGGACTATGGGGAGTGTATTATGCTATGTGTAGTACTATGGGCTGTGCATTATACTATATGGAGGACTATGGGGAGTGCATTATACTATGTGGAGGACTATGGGGAGTGCATTATACTATATGGAGGACTATGGGGAGTGCATTATACTATGTGGAGGACTATGGGGAGTGTATTATGCTATGTGTAGTACTATGGGCTGTGCATTATACTATATGGAGGACTATGGGGTGCATTATACTATATGGAGGACTATGGGGAGTGCATTATACTATGTGGAGTACTATGGGCTGTGCATTATACTATATGGAGGACTATGGGCTGTGCATTACACTAAACAATCAAAATGCTGCCTATTCATTCAGTGACTGGATTGTTTATGCCGGTACAAAAATCATTGTTCTCTGCAGCACATCGCTCAGAGAAAAGTTCAGATATGCTGCTGATACCATGATACTGTATGGGGACAGATTGATCTATCAGTGATTGTGTCCATCGTTCTTCCTCAGTCGGTGTAAAGAGGTCGGGAAACAATGGTTGAACGACTTCAATATTGTTGATCGCGCTCGTTTAACGGCCTGAACTCAGCGCATGTGAATACAACTGAAATGTTTCTGTGTGATGCTGCAATATGTGAACATTGGGGGTCCCTCTTTAAACTTTTGCCCAGAGCCCACTTTGTCTAAAACCGGCCCTGTGCGCACCACACCACTGTACAGTGAGAGGAAGGACTTTTACCTGTGATTTACACTTGCATCTGAAAACACAAACAATAGTTTAGAATTAGATTTACTGAAGTATTTAATAAAAGTCACTCAGTTGGGCGACTCATTTTTAGGCCATATTCACACGTGATTTTTTTTCTCATCTGCACAAAAGCAAACAATCTAATTTTCATTAGTGTGCGGCTTCCGATTTTCATCTTTTTTTTTTTTTGGTCCATGTGTCCATTTTTACCATCAGTATGTCATCCATTTATCTTTGTATGAAAAAATAAAAAAGCTGATGGAAATTTCCCAAGTTTTTCCTAATAGTCAGTCAATGGGTGAGTGTGATCCACAATTCACCCCAAACCTGACAGGTTACTAGCTCCATAGAATATAAGGGGCAGTGAAAAAAACTTTTCTCTCTCCTGTGACGTTCTGCCTGTGGTTGGGCGTCATAGAAGACAGTGATTTTTACTATATACCGGAATACTGCTGTATGTGGCATAAGAGATCAGACAATCGCAGATTCAAGTCCCCTAAGAGGACTAACAAACAGAGAAAGAAGTGAAGAAAAACGTGTTTAAAAAAGTAAAAAAAAAGTTCAAATCACACCCCCTCTTCTCCAGTTAACATTAAAGAAAGAAAAAAAATAAAAAATACACATATTTGGTATCAACGTGTTCAGAAAAGTCCAATCTATGAAAATATAAAATTAATTGACCCAATCTGTAAAAACTGTAAAGCTAAGAAGAAATCAAAATGGCAAAATTGCAGGTTTTTGATTGCTACAATTCCACAAAAAATGCATTAAGAAGCGATCAAAGCGTTGAAACTACCCCAAAATAGTATCAATAAAAACATCAGGTCACCATGCAAAACACAAGTCCTCACACAGCTCCATCGACCACAAATTAAAATGTTACAGGTATTCAAAAATGCAGACTCAAGCTAATTTTTGCTAATTTTTTTTCACCACTTAAATGAAAAAATACAAGTTTGGTATCGTGGTAATCGTACTGGCCTGACTGGTCCGGGCATTTGCCGTGCGTAAAGAACGGACATCAGAAAACAGAAATTCATTATTATATATACTTATAGAGACAGCATTACAATCACTGTTCTGAATTACATGACTTTTCTTATTTAGGACTTACCGGTACATAAATTGAGCTTCGATTTTTGCTCGATATTTTTCAATATTTTTCAAATCTAAATAACTGCAAAATCCTGAATTGAAGAAATAGAGAGGTTTCCTGATGAATAGCCTGATCTGAAAAACCAATTGTATCAATAGTAAATATTGCCATAACGAGCTAATTAATAAATCTAAGGCTTTCTCATTAAAAATGTATGGGAAATGAGAATTGGGGAGTAGATGAAGCTTGTCATAAGAAATCAGAAACGTATATAGACAGAAAATGGGAAATAATACGGACAGACCAGGAGTAGAAGAAACACTTACTCACTCTGAACGCCTACTATAAACTCTCAAAGGAGTTCCGGGTGAGCGGTTGCTTATATATTCCTCATGATGTCATAATATCCAGGCAGAGGTGACGATGGTGAAGATCTTGTGATGTCACAACATTCTAGAATGTGCTTAGGACAAGCCCTGCAGCCAATGCTATTCAATATAATCATGTATAATAAAGTCTATGGAGGGTTTATAATTGATTTTGCTAAATATTAATTATTAATTACAATTAATATTAAAATAAAATAATTAGAACACTTAATATTGAACAGAATTAAGTATGCTTATTTCCCCCTATATACCGTGTATATATAAATATTTCCCCTTCTATATATAATATGAGCCCCCTATATACCATAAGAGCCTACACACAGCCCCTATAAACCTTAAGAGCCCCACATAGGCTCCCTATACAGTGCCTACAAGTAGTATTCAACCCCCTGCAGATTTAGCTGGTTGACACATGCGGAATTAACTTGGCATTGTGACATTTGTACTGTAGATCAGCCTGGAAGTGGGAAATGCACTGCAGCAAATTTTGTTTTTGTTTTTTGTTTTTTTAAAAACGTTAAAAGTTAATTCAGAGTGTCATTTATTATTCAACCCCTCAAACCACAAGAATTCTGTTTGGTCCCCCTAAAGTATTAAGAAGTAGTTCAGGCACCAAGAATAATGAGCTTCACATGTGTGGATTAAAGATCTCTTTTGCCAGCCTTTTCTGACTATTTAAGACCCTCCCCAAACTTGTGAACAGCACTCAGACATGGTCAACATGGGAAAGACAAAGGAGCATTCCAAGGCCATCAGAGACAAGATTGTGGAGGGTCACAAGGCTGGCAAGGGGTACAAAACCCTTTCCAAGGAGTTGGGCCTACCTGTCTCCACTGTTGGGAGCATCATCCGTAAGTGGAAGGCTTATGGAACTACTGTTAGCCTTCCACGGCCAGGACAGCCTTTGAAAGTGTCCTCCCGTGCCGAGGCCAGGCTTGTCCGAAGAGTCAAGGCTAACCCAAGGACAACAAGGAAGGAGCTCCGGGAAGATCTCATGGCAGTGGGGACATTGGTTTCAGTCAATACCATAAGTAACGTACTCCACCGCAATGGTCTCCGTTCCAGACGAGCCCGTAAGGTACCTTGACTTTCAAAGCGTCATGTCAAGGCTCGTCTACAGTTTGCTCATGATCACTTGGAGGACTCTGAGACAGACTGGTTCAAGGTTCTATGGTCTGATGAGACCAAGATCGAGATCTTTGGTGCCAACCACACACGTGACGTTTGGAGACTGGATGGCACTGCATACGACCCCAAGAATACCATCCCTACAGTCAAGCATGGTGGTGGCAGCATCATGCTGTGGGGCTGTTTCTCAGCCAAGGGGCCTGGCCATCTGGTCCGCATCCATGGAAAGATGTATAGCACGGCCTACCTGGAGATTTTGGCCAAGAACCTCCGCTCCTCCATCAAGGATCTTAAGATGGGTCGTAATTTCATCTTCCAACAAGACAACGACCCAAAGCACACAGCCAAGAAAACCAAGGCCTGGTTCAAGAGGGAAAAAGTCAAGGTGTTGGAGTGGCCTAGTCAGTCTCCTGACCTTAACCCAATTGAAAACTTGTGGAAGGAGCTCAAGAATAAAGTCCACATGAGACACCCAAAGAACCTAGATAACTTGGAGAAGATCTGCATGGAGGAGTGGGCCAAGATAACTCCACAGACCTGTGCCGGCCTGATCAGGTCTTATAAAAGACGATTATTAGCTGTAATTGCAAACAAGGGTTATTCCACAAAATATTAAACATAGGGGTTGTATAATAATTGACCCACACTTTTATGTTTAAAATTTAATAAAATTCAACTGAGCAACATAACTTTTTGGTTTGTAAGATTTATGCTTCTGTTCATAAAACCTACTCTCGTTTGCAGTTTGAAGGCTCTAACTTATTTGCATCTTATCAAACCAGCTAAATCTGCAGGGGGTTGAATACTACTTGTAGACACTGTATATAGCATGAGCCCCACATAGCCTTCCTATATACACCATGAGCCCCACATAGCCTCCCTATATACTGCATGAGCCCCACATAGCTTCCCTATATGGAGCATGAGCCCCACATAGCCTCTCTATATACAGCATGAGCCCCACATAGCCTCCACATATACAGCATGAGCCCCACATAGCTTCCCCATATACAGCATGAGCCCCACATAACCTCTATATACAGCATGAGCCCCACATAGCCTCCCTATATACTGCATGAGCCCCACATAGCTTCCCTATATGGAGCATGAGCCCCACATAGCCTCTCTATATACAGCATGAGCCCCACATAGCCTTCCTATATACACCATGAGCCCCACATTGCCTCCCTATATAGAGCATGAGCCCCACATAGCTTCCCTATATACAGCATGAGCCCCACATAGCCTCTCTATATACAGCATGAGCCCCACATAGCCTCTTTATATACAGCATGAGCCCCACATAGCCTCCACATATACAGCATGAGCCCCACATAACCTCTATATACAGCATGAGCCCCACATAGCCTCCACATATACAGCATGAGCCCCACATAGCCTCTATATACAGCATGAGTCCCACGTAGCCTCTATATGCAGCATGAACCCCACATAGCCTCTCTATATACAGCATGAGCCCCACATAGCCTCCACATATACAGCATGAGTCCCACATAGCCTCTATATACAGCATGAGCCCCACATAGCCTCTCTATATACAGCATGAGCCCCACATAGCCTCTTTATATACAGCATGAGCCCCACATAGCCTCCACATATACAGCATGAGCCCCACATAACCTCTATATACAGCATGAGCCCCACATAGCCTCCACATATACAGCATGAGCCCCACATAGCCTCTATATACAGCATGAGTCCCACGTAGCCTCTATATGCAGCATGAACCCCACATAGCCTCTCTATATGCAGCTTGAGCCCCACATAGCCTCCACATATACAGCATGAGCCCCACATAGCCTCTATATACAGCATGAGTCCCACGTAGCCTCTATATGCAGCATGAACCCCACATAGCCTCTCTATATACAGCATGAGCCCCACATATACAGCATGAGCCCCACATAGCCTCTATATACAGCATGAGCCCCACATAGCCTCTTTATATACAGCATGAGCCCCACATAGCCTCTATATACAGCATGAGCCCCACATAACCTCTATATACAGCATGAGCCCCACATAGCCTCCACATATACAGCATGAGCCCCACATAGCCTCTCCATGTCCAGCATGAAAAATTGTTGTCTATTTCTTGCGACTGAACATATGGGCTTCTCATTACAGCAGGGGCATATTGTTGTCCTCTCCTTGCCCCGAATTATCAGCACTGCTGCACTTTATTTGTCTAGAACGGCTTTTTGAGCTAATACTTTTACATCCTATCAACGTAATCACTTATTGGTACATTTGACTTAGTTGTCCATATCAGTGCACTATATTTATTTTTGCATTTCCCTTGTTTTTGCTTTTTTGCTTGACTGATGTATTATATACTGCTTGGAGGAGGGAGCGTCCGCAGACGCATCCACCTCCATCATTCTGTGCATGTGGTCGGCCAGGCAGTACGGGTGCTGATGGGCGGAGGTGGGCAGTAACATGACTGCCGGTATCCATCAATCTTTGATGACTTTTTTATGTATGTGTATGTCTGTTTAAGGGTAAAAAGGGTTAAGGGAGAGCCGATGTGGAGAGAGGACACCAAATCCATTCACTAGGGTGTCAACCTCCACTGCTAAGAAGGCCACGAGTCCAATAGGGAATTCTAGGAATAGCCTGGGTTGTGTCTTTATGTATATTGATAAGGGTACTTTTAGATTTATCTATTAAAAGTTGTTACTGATAGGGGGCGCTGTTAGACTATAACCTAGACCTGCAGCTGATACAAGCAGTGAACCAGAAAGGCTGCAAGGGTTAAATACAAATAAGAATAGGGTATCTGCGCTGGTCTTGGTAGGTTAGAGGTACTAAAAAGGTGATGTAGGCAAATAGATAACTATTTTATTAGATAATAAAAGGTATTGGCAAAAAAATTTTTGGGATAAAATTGTTTGTTAATTTAAAAAACCATGATGTTGGCTGACCATTTGCAACTAAAAACACAATGGGTAGGGATCTTGCTTGGAGCGTGCTTCAAGAGGTTAATGGGTAGATAGCTTGAGGTAGGTGAGGAGGACCTAGAAGGGAAGGAGAGGGAAGGAGTTAATATAGGCCCTATTAATGAATCAAGACAACTCCTCTATTTTCAACCTGAGCCACTATACCTTAAAACCGGATGAATGTAAATTATTGAACAAGGGCCTGAAATACGCACCAGCATCCCGATTTGATAAATTCGAGGCCTTTATAGGGGTGAAAAAATTCATGCGACAAAAAATAAAGATAACAATAGCATCACCACAACTTCCCCTCATATCACTAATCAGATTCTCCATCATACCACACTAAAAAAGAAATCAAACTTCCATCCTCTGAATGAATATTCAGAGTCAATGGAAGCATTTAAGAAAAACGTGATAGATGACATTTACCGTATAAGTGATAAAAATTGCTCTAAAATCAAACATAACCTTACCAGAGGTGAACGTAAGGCAATTCAAACATTAGCGCAAAACCGGGACCTGGTTATACGCCCGGCAGACAAAGGCGGAGGTATTGTCATTTTGGACTATGCACAATATCATAACGAATGCCTTAGACTCCTAAACGATACACAAACCTATGAATTAATGTCCTTTGACCCAACTCCAAAATATACTATAGAACTGAAGCAACTGCTAAACAAAGGCCTAAGTGAAGGCCTTCTCACTAAAAATGAGTACGAATACATACTTACACCGTATCCTAGAATAGCTGTATTCTACTATCTCCCCAAAATTCATAAGTCATTGATTAACCCTCCCGGTAGACCTATTATATCGGGGATTCAAAGTCTAACCTCCAATTTATCGAGATTTATTGACAGTCATCTACAAAACCTAGTCCCCCTCCTGCCAGCTCATCTCAAAGATACAAAACACACTCTACAATTACTGAATAAAATTAGATGGGAAAACCACTATATAATAGGAACACTGGACATCACGTCCCTCTATACAGTCATCCAACATCAAAAAGGCTGCCAAGCAGCCAAATTCTTCCTAAAACACACCACCATGCCAGAAGAACAGATTAATTTTATCGAGGACTGCATGCTTTTTATCCTAAATAGTGTTGAGCCACCCCCGTAGTGTTCGAGTTTGGTTCGGTTCGTCGAACACCCTTGTGTTCGCCGAACTGTTCGTCGAACACCGTTAAAACCAATGGCAGGCAAACAAAAACACATAGAAACACATAGAAAACACCTTCAAAGGTGTCCAAAAGCTGACAAACTGCTCAGAAGACATAACTAACACATGGAAAAGTGACAAGTACATATAGTCATGCAAAAAGAAAAGAGGTGGAGGAGTAAAAGGAGGGGGAGACACAGATATAGGCATGTCATGCCCTTCTAAAATCCAAAAAGTGAGAAGCCGACACGGCCAGTCCGTTCCTGCCCGTGCCACCTCCGTGTCGCCGGGTTTGTGCCAGAGCCGCGGTGGACCCTGATGGCCAGCCCCCCTCTCCCAATACTGGTGCCTGTCCGCTGGTGGGTCGAGCGTGCCCCCCTGTGGTGGAGGCAGGTCTAAGCTTTTTAATTTAAATTGTCTCTCTAATTTGAATGAATACACTTTAAATCCTTTTACTAGGATCTATTGGAGGGCAAGTCTCATGCCAGCAGCCGTGTAATTCCAGCTCCAGTAGCATCCACTAAAGCTGCTGCAGTTAAAAAGCTTTTATAAGGATCGAGCTCGGCGGTCCACTGCAAGGCGTCCTACTGCCAGTCCCAGCCCCTATGCCTTGGGGTGCCTCCTAATGCTCTTCACTGAGTATCCCGGGGTCCCGAAGCATTTCCTTTGAAAAAATTAAGTGTCCAAACTACAGGTGGTGTAGCTTGCTTAACAGCTGGGATAATTCGCTGACTAGCAGACACTGCTACTAGGCACAAAGTATTTCCTGGGCTAGATGCAGTTAAAAATTTGTAATTAGATACTCTCGTTGGATGCTGAGAAAGCATTCCATAGTGTCTCCTGGCACGCCATATATTATTCTCTTAAAAAGCTTGGGGTAGGGGTCTAGGGGACCCTTTTATAGCCAAAATCACGGCCCTGTATCGCAATACTTCACCTAGGCTGAAGATAAATGGAACTGTAGCACCCCGAGGGCTCGGTTGCTACAGAAGTGAAGCACCTCACCCAGAGGTGTGATATCTCACTCTCAGGTAAGGATGGAGTGTGGATCAGCACCCCCGACACCTGCATGCATTACACCACATTGCCGTGGGGCAGGGCGACCAATATGCCCCTGAGATGGGCAGGACAGTCCCTGTCCCTGGCTGGAGTGGGGGGAGGGAACACTGAGGAAGGGGAACCCTGTAGTGCAGGAGCAGGGAGGAAGCAGTTCCTGGGTGCATTGAGAAGGAAGTATAAAAGGTGGGCACCATCTTAGTTCAGTGCAGAGAAGTCTGAGCAGAAGTGACAGGGAGCAGGGGCTCTGCATGAGCTCTGCTCCGGAGGCGGGCCTAGTAACAGAGGCCCAGGCCTAGAAGAGGGAGAAGGAAGGAAGAGGAGCGGAGAAGGCTCCAGGAACGAGGAACGAAGGGATCCCAGGGGTGCGGACGGGCGAGTCACCACCGCACGCCCGAATCCACCTGCGTGGAGGGGTCAGGCCAAAGGGGGTGACCGGTCCCCGAAACTAGTGGAGGCGGGAAACGACCCTCAGCTAGAAACCGGAGGCTGTGACATTTTATGTGGCGCAGCCCCTCGCTACACCCGCTAGGAAGGCACCACATAGGGTCAGGGAAACTGGCGCCAAGTTTACCAAGAGGAGGCCCGAGGCAGCCGGACAGAAGCATTGGTAAGAAAGGCCAGACAAAGGACACACAAAGGGGGTCCTGTGAAGCGCTCCAAATCTGAGAGTTGTCTGAGCCCCTCACCTGGTGAGCACAGTACGACGTGGGCAGCCATTACCTGCAGAAGTGGTCTGGATAATAAGAACTGTGAGTAAAGGCCCTGGACTGCATCACTGACTCCGTGTTGTTACTGCTGCCCTGCACCATCACCCCCGTCCTCCGCATACACTGCCCTGAGGCTATACTCCTCCCGTGGGGAGTTATACTACGCTCTGCTGCACCCACAACACCAGCCTCAGCGGTCTGCCCTGCAGCGGCGGTTCACTCTGACCACAATCCAAGGGTCCGGCTCCGGGTGTCCCAAGGCCCAGGGGGCGCGTCAGAACATTTTCATCACCTTTCATAATCACCAATGGGACAAGGCAGGGATGTCCTCTGTCCCCTCTCTTATACATCCTAGTGACGGAGCACCTGCTCTCATCAATTCGCCATAACCCCAATATTAGGTGGATTGAGGTGGGAGGCACCGAGTACAAGTGCTCTCTATTTGCTGATGATGTCCTAGTATATATCACTCAATCACATATATCCATCCCTGCTGTTATGGCTGAAATAGATCACTTTGTTACATGGTCAAATTTTAAAATCAATGCAGCAAAGTCTGAGGCCCTCGATGTCTCCCTCCCCAAATCCGTACAGGATTCCATCCAGTCCAACTTTCCCTTTGCCTGGCCCTCACAGGGTATCAAATATTTAGGAATTCCTATTCATAGAGACCTCTCCCATCTATGTTATCTTAATTTTGGGCCCTTTATTGAACAACTCCATACAGACCACGGTTGGCAAGTTAGAACTGTAAGATTCACTACGTGAACCACTGGTGTTTTGTGGAAAAGCACATGTACACTGTGTTCCAAATTATTATGCAAAAAGTGTTTTAGGAGTGATAAGGGAAGAATTTGTTTGTTTGTCAGTTAAACTCATTGATGGTGATGTGTGTCAGGGCTCTTTATATCACTGTAAACAATTGCAGACACCTGTGCTAATTAGTTTGGCAGGTGTGTCCAATGAAAGGCAAGACTACTTAAGAAGTCTGTCCCACATTATTAAGCAGCCTACATTTTCTGCCAAAATGGGAAAGAAAAAGGATGTGTCGGCTGCTGAGAAGCAACAAATTGTGGAGTGTTTAGGTCAAGGCATGACTACAATCAACATTGTGCGATGATCAGGATGAAGTGTCTTGGCAATCAAGAAGTATGTAGCTGATTCACAGTACACACGTGTGCGTGCTGATAAGGGCAAATTGAGGACTCTTTCCTACAGGCAATTACGTCAGGTTAAAAGAGCAGCGGCAAAAAAGCCTTGTCATAGCAGCAGACAAGTTTTTGAAGCTGCTGGTGCCTCCAACGTCCCCCGAAAAACAAGATGCAGGATCCGTCAGAGGTTTGCAGCTGTGCGTAAGCCATCCTGTCGACCTCCTCTATCCACTGCACACAAGCAGAAACTTCTCCAGTGGGCCAAACAATACATGAAGACTGACTTCAAAACCTGTTTTGTTCACGGATGAGTGCCGTGCAACGCTCGATGGTCCAGATGGATGGAGTGGAGGATGGCTGGTTGATGGACACCCCACGCAAACACGGCTACAGCGCCAACAAGGAGGAGGTGGAGTAATGTTTTGGGCTGGAATCATGGGGAGAGAGATTGTCGGCCCCTTTAGGATCCCTGAAGGGGTAAAGATGAACTCCATAATGTATGTGGAGTTTCTCAAACAGCACTTCCTGCCATGGTTCAAGAAGAAGAACCGTGTATTCCACAGCAAGATCATTTTCATGCATGATAATGCACCGTCTCATGCTGCACATAACACATCTGCATCTCTGGCTGATATGGGCATAAAAGGGGACAAACTTATGGTGTGACCCCCATGCTCCCCTGACCTCTACCCCATTCAGAACCTCTGGAGCATCATCAAAAGGAGTGTCTATGATGGCGGGAGGCAGTTCACATCTAAGCAACAGCTCTGGGAGGGTATTCTGTCCTCATGCAAAATAATTGAAGCAGAAACCATCCAAAACCTGACAAATTCAATGGACGAGAGAGTTTAGAAGCTCCTTTCGAACAAGGGGTCCTATGTGCAAATGTAACATCACCTAGAATAAAGTTTTGAGTTGAAAACTGTTCGATTTCAGTTTCTAATAACCTGCTAATGCTTATAATTTCAAAAATGACCATTTTTTTGTTCTTTATTAAAATGAAAGGTTGATCAAAGAGTGTGGGGGATCTAAGAGTGTGGCAACCCAGTAGTCAGGATTACTTCTAATTCTGACAATCTGAGGGTCATGTTGCAGGTAGTGCAGCAAGAAGGCACTCATGTGTCTTGCGCATCTAGGAGCCCCAAAATTATTTTCCGGGCTAGATGCAGCTAAAAATTATTATTAATTTTAAATCAGGTGGAGCTTAGTATAGATGGCCTTATAGAATCAGTACTGCACACTGCTACAAAGCCCAACTTATTTTCCAGCCAAGATACAGATAAACATGATTAGTAATTATAAATCTGGTGGAGCTTAGTATAGATGGCCTAATAGAATCAGTACTGCACACTGCTACAAAGCCCAAATTATTTTCCAGCCAAGATACAGATAAACATGATTATTAATTTTAAATCTGGTGGAGCTTAGTATAGATGGCCTAGTAGAATCAGTACTGCACACTGCTACAAAGCCCAAATAATTTTCCAGCCAAGATACAGATAAACATGATTAGTAATTTGAAAGCTTAAAACGGTTGGTGAGGTGATTTTAACCAATCATCAAGCTTTTACTCTCCCCAGGATGACACAGGGGTAGAAAAGTCGTTTCGGATGCATGATTTGTTCATCTTTATGAACGTGAGTCTGTCTACATTATCAGTAGAGAGCCACATGCGCTTATCTGTCAGCACACCACCAGCAGCGCTGAACACACGTTCAGACAGAACGCTGGCTGCGGGGCATGACAAGATCTCCAAGGCGTAAGTGGCTAGCTCCGGCCATTTATCCAGATTGGAAGCCCAAAAAGAGCAAGGGTCCAGTGACACAGTCATGGCTTCAATGTTTACTTGGAGATACTCCTGTACCATCGTCTCTAGGCGTTGACTATGTGTCAGACTTCTTGTCTCCTGTGGCCTTTCAAAGGATGGGCTAAAAAAGTGGTGAAATGATTCCGCAAAATTGATGTTACCAGCAGATACTGTATTTCTGTTATGGTTTGAGTGCTGAACACTCGACGGTCCCACGATTGGCAAGTTGGAACTGTGAGATTCACTACGTGCACCACTGGTGTTTTGTGGAAAAGCACATGTAAGATTCTGCAACAGTCTCTGCTGATACTCCTGCATGCGTGCATCCCTTTCTATGGCAGGAATAATTTCTGCAAATTTACTTTTGTACCGGGGATCTAACAGTGTGGCAACCCAGTAGTCAGGATTATTTCTAATTCTCACAATTCGAGGGTCATGTTGCAGGTAGTGCAGCAAGAAGGCACTCATGTGTGTTGCGCATCCAGGAGCACCAAGTCCCTGTTGTGTTGGTGGCGAGGTAACAATCATGCTTCCTTTCTCTGTCCTCTCCCCCCAACCTCGCACAGCAGAAATGTGATCAAGGTCTCCCTCATCTGATGAGTCTTCCATCAGTTCGTCCTCCACTCCTTCCTGGGCTCCTGCACCTTCCTCACTAGTTTGGCTGCTACCATGCGCCCTGGTAAAACCATCTCCCCCACCCTCACATGCCTGCCGCCTTGGTGCTGCCGACCGTCTGGACCTTGCAGATGTTAGCCCTTCCGCATACAACTCCTCCTCCTCTACTTCCTCCACCTCCTCTTGTGCCACCACCTGACTCCGAATTCTGTTTAACATGTGCTCCAGCATGTAAATCACCGGAATAGTCATGCTGATAATGGCATCGTCAGCACTAAACATCTTCGTCGCCATTTCAAAACTGTGCAGAAGGGTGCATAGGTCCCTGATCTGAGACCACTCCTCCAGCGTGATTTGCCCCACCTCGATCTCGTTGGCCCAGGCTATACGTCAGAAAGTACTGCACCAGGGCTTGTCGGTGCTGCCACAGTCGCTGCAACATGTGCAGAGTTGAATTCCACCGGGGAGGCACATCGCATTTTAGCCGGTGAAGTGGCAGGCCCAACGACTTCTGTAGAGATGTAAGTCGCTGAGCTGCGGCATGCGAACGGCGGAAGTGAGCACACAGCGACCGTGCCCTCTGCAGAAGGCCATCTAGTCCGGGATAGTGGGCTAAAAATTGCTGGACAACCAGGTTCAACACGTGAGCCATACAAGGCACGTGTGTGACATTGCCCCGGCGAAGGGCCGCACCCAGGTTTGCAGCATTGTCGCACACGGCCTTCCCTGGTTTCAGGTCCAGGGGAGACAACCATTCATGAAATTGGTTCTCCAGAGCTGACCACAACTCCTCAGCTGTGTGACTTACATTTCCCAGACATTTCAAAGTAAAAACCGACTGATGACGTTGAGCCCTACTGCCAGCATAGTAAGGAGGTGTGCAGGATCCCTTCTGCGCAGTTAGAAAGCTTGTGGCATGACCAGACAGGCTTTGGGTGCAGGTGGAGGACCGAGAGGAGGATGATGAGGCAGAAGCAGTGGAGGAACTTTGAGATAAAGAGGATTGACGCACAACTCGTGGGGACGGCAAGACTTGGACAGCAGCCCCTTGTCCTGCTGTCACCATAGTTGCCCTGTCAGCGACATGTAACGCTCCTGTCCATGCCTACTCGTCCAAGTGTCTGTGGTGAAATGCACCCTGTCACACACAGAGTTTCTCAAAGAAGCGGTGATGTTGTGGAGCGCAGGCACACCTTTCTTTGAGAAGTAGTGCCGACTGGGCATCTGGTACTGGGGCACTGCGACGGACATAAGGTCTCGAAAATCCTCTGTGTCCACCAGGCGGAAAGACAGCATTTCTGTAGCCAAGAGCTTGCAGATGGTGAAATTCAACCTCTTAGCTTTCTCATGGCTAGGAGGAAATGGCCTTTTACTTGTCCACATCTGAGGGACCGAGGGCTGGCTGTTGTGCTTAGATGGGGTTGATAAGGGTGTCCCCGGCAAACTGCCGGTCTGTGAGGAGGATGCAGGCGGACATGTTAGGTTGCCTTGATCCAAAGGTGGTGCTATCGATGTCGGACAGCGCTCAACACCAGCTGGTGTTACCACCTCCAAAGAAAATGATGACCTGCCAATCACGCTGGCTGTTGCGGGTAAAGAGGTGGCAGGTCTGCGTCCCAAAACAGGTGTGACTGCTGTCCCCCCAGTCACAGAGGATGAAGAGGCCGCGGATGCACAAGATGTGGCAGACGGTGGTTGGCCCGGCCGGCTAGGCCGCATTGTAGCACAGTGAGCTTCCCACTGCAACTTATGCTTCATGTCCATGTGCCGGTTCATGCATGAAGTACTCAAACTATGTATTTTTTGGCCTCTACTTAGCTTTTGCTGACAAATGTTACAGATAACACGAGTTGGGTCATCTTTATCGATCTGAAAAAATGCCCAGGCTATGCAAGGCTTAGCACCCATGCGACATGAAGAGCCACCACGACTTGTGGTCAGAGGCAGAGTTGTGTTTGAGGATGCAGTTGTTGACGTGCTTCCAGTACTACGTCTCTGTCCAGGAAGGCGCAACCTGACCTCGTCGTCACTAGCATCCTCCTCCACCTCCTCTGCTGACCTCATCTCTTGGCTGACTGTGGGTTGACAGTAAGTGGGATCTCCAACCTCATCATCATCACCCTGTGTGTTATCACACCCGTCGTCCTCAGAGCCAACCTGTTCCTGCCCTGACAAAAAACTAAAGTTGTCGCTCCAATCAGGTATTTGAGTCTCATCATCTTCTTCCTCATTGTCTCCACCAACAGGAGTTAGTTTGGGAATGAGGGTCTACATTATGGTCATAAATATTGTATCTAGACTAATGTCACTTTGAAAAATGAAGGTTTTTGCGCATAATTTGGCCAATTTATGTGTGCCCATCAACCACGACAAGGTCACCTTCGTATAATGGAAACTACGCTACGCTACCACTGGATATGCCACTCTTGGGCTGTAAGCCTGTATGGACAATATGTCTCTGCTTGGGCTTTTAACCTACAATGTATGGGCTGGTAGAGCTAGTTAAAACCACCTGTGACTGAATGGGAGGGACACATGGTCAGAAAAAAGGCTGTCAAACTTCAAATAGTGTGAACATGTACCTGCTGCAATGCTCCAGGAGCTGGATCCCCTCTCTTTTTTCTATTAATCATTTTTGACAGCCTTTTTTCTGACCATATTGTCCATACAGGCTTACAGCCCAAGAGTGGCATATCCAGTGGTAACGTAGCGTAGTTTCCCATCATACGAAGGTGACCTTGTCGTGGTTGATGGGCACACATAAATTGGCCAAATTATGCGCAAAAAACCTTCATTTTTCAAAGTGACATTAGTCTAGATACAATATTTCTTATATATTCATGTATGGAGTGCCGAAGTTCCTTTTGCAATTGAGATTACTCTTTTCTTCAGAGCACCCAAATAGACCAGTGAGCGACCCCTCTCTTTTTTCTTTTACATTATGGTCAGAACCTTCAGCGTCTGGTCCTGGATCCGACTCATAAAGATTCTGGGCATCAGTGCAGATCATTTCCTCGTCTGGATTCACAGAAGCGCTGGAGTCGACCTCTGATTCCCAGGCTATAGTATGAGTAAACAGCTCTGCAGACTCAACCATCTGTTCTACCTCATACTCAGACGGGCAGCTGGAGATTTGGGAGCTGTGAGGAAGCAAGTGCGATTGGGGTGACACCTTTGAGGACTGGAGTATTTGTGATGTTGAAGTTGATGTGGAGGAGAGCCCACTTAAAGGAGCACTTGATATCCGTTGAAGCACCTGCTGTTTTTGTGCCTCATCTGGAATTTGTAGCGATTGGCGTGGCCGTAAGAAAGGGATCTTATCACATTGTCCGCTAAAAGAAGTAGACATTTTAGTTTGGCTGGAAGATGGTCTTTCTTCTGCAGATGTTACTGTTGCTTTAACACCTACCCCACGGACACAACCTTTTTTCCCCTTCCCAACACGCCTATTCCCCTTTCCACCAGCAGCAGGCCTTTTTCCACTCATTTTGGTGGTTAACTAATTCACAACTCTGGAGTTGTTTGCACAAAAAAACAATGGATGGGAACCGAGCAGAGCTGAGTGGCCAAACTGTGGTATTAGCCCAAAAGTATTGACTGGGTTAGATGCAGATAAAAATGATATTGAATTTGCAACCTGATGGAGGTCAGTATAGATGGACTAATAGAACAAGTCCCACACACAGCTAGAAGCCGAAATATTTTTTCAGAGCTAGATGCAGATAAATATTATTTTTAATTTGCAACCTGATGGAGATCAGTATAGATGGACTAATAGACCAAGTCCCACACACTGCTAGAAGCCCAAATATTTTTTCAGAGCTAGATGCAGATAAATATTATTTTTAATTTGCAACCTGGTGGAGGTCAGTATAGATGGACTAATAGAGAAAGTCCCACACACTGCTAGAAGCCCAAATATTTTTTCAGAGCTAGATGCAGAAAAAAATTATATTCAATTTGCAACCTGATGGAGGTCAGTATAGATGGACTAATAGACCAAGTCCCGCACACAGCTAGAAGCCCAATATTTTTTCAGAGCTAGATGCAGAAAAAAATTATATTCAGTTTGCAACCTGATGGAGGTCAGTATAGATGGACTAATAGAATGATGCTATGCCCAAAAGGTTTTACTTCACTAGGTGCAGTAAAAAAAATTGGTATTCTATGCACAGGTGGTGTAGCTTGCAACACAGATAGGCAACTCCACTGACTAACACACTCTGCAATAGGCCAAAAAGGATTTGCTTTGCTAGATTTTGCCAAATGCTGTGAAAAAAACTTGCACAGCACTGGCACAGACCTGCCTGGCAAAAACTGAAAGGAACTGATGTAACTTAGTCCTGAAAAGGACTGCAATTACAATTAGTCTTTATGACTCGCCCCCTGGGCCGTGGGGCACTCGGATCCGTGCAATAGGGGAACGATGGGGGTAGTAGTGGCTACCCGGTTCCGTGGCTCAGGGTGGTCAGACCAGTGGTAGTCTGCGATGCGCTGTTGTGTCCGACTACGCCACCCGTGGATTGTGGTCAGTGCGGACCGCCGCTGCCAGGTAGACCGCTGGGGCTGATGATGTATGCAGCTGGGATAGTGTGACTCCCCACGGGAACAGTGCGGCCCCAGGGCAGTATAATTGAAGATGGGGGTTATGGTGTAGGGCGTCCCAGTACCGTTAGTGCTGGAGGAGCAAGGAGCACACAGACAACAGGTTGCAGTCCAGGGTCTTTACTAGAACAGGTGAACTGACCCACAAACAGTCCCGGCCAGGAGGGGACCTGGATGCCTGAGAGCAATTGGGAAATTGGCCCTGGTCAGGGTGAGGGTGTAGGCATACCGTGCTCTCTGCGCTCCTTCTGGCTATCTCCTCCTGGTAGGGTAACAGCCCACGGTCCCGAGCTCACCATGTCCTCTCGCCGATATGGTTTGCAACGTGGGTTCCTTTCTACTCCCGGCCTGGTACGGCTTTGCTGGTCCCTTCTGGTGTGGCGGAACCTCCGGGCTTCTTAGGCCAAGGAACGTACAGTCCCCTGCGGACTGGTTATCTGCTGTAGGACGTGGAATCCTCACAGCCTCAGACACCAAAGTCTGGTAAATTTGGTTCTTTATCTGCCAGGACAGGCGTACTTCACCTCTTGTCCCTAGCTTGTGGCTCTCCTACGGCGACACGTCCTCTTAGAGTGCAATACAACTGTCCCTCACTGCTCTGGGACACCTCTCAATCCAGAGACAGGTCGTCCAGTTCTCCCTAACCCTGCCCCCAGTTCCAGCTTTTATAGGGGCGGGCAGCCTGCTCCCCCTACTGGCCTGTGACAGGAGGTATTGCATGCTAATGTTCCCCTGACCAGAGAACCTCCCCCTTGCTCTCAGACACAGCTTTAATATATTTGTTGTATCCAGGCCAGGGTGACACATTCCCCCCTAGTAAAATTTAGTACTCCGGGACTAAACAGTAAACAAAGATAATATACATGACTATAAAACATTATCAGGAAAGTGACGCACAGATTGAGTTCTTAAGGTCACAGTGTGGTCTGTGACCGGGTGTCCATATCACCAATACAACGGGGAGCCTTAACCAGGTGGGGGTCTGTCCTAGCCCCAAGTCCTTTACAGTCTTAGTTCATTCCTTGGTTAGGCTCCGAACGCAGTCCATACAAAGTCCTTGTTATTAAAAGTCCATAACCTTCGAATCTGTACGGTAACTGCAAGAAACTGAAATACACCATTAATAATCATGCAGGTAACTTGGCAAACATTTCAACATTTGGCAACAGGGTTATTTACAATTTTAGTGCACCCTATATTCTCCAGCGAGCGGGTATCTGCCCCTTTGTGCTCCTGGTTGACCTCCTTAACCCACTGTCTGGTGGTGGACCGACCTGGCTTTCCCCACTAGCGTTAGGGGTACAGCTACCAGCTGGACTTACAGGCAGGGCAGGCAGCTGTCTGCGGGTCCTTTGGCTTACCGCAGGCATGGCAGGCTCACTGTCAGCAGAGGGTTGACTCTCCTGGGCTGCTGGTACAGGCTCTTCTGCCTCTGGAACTGCTTGCTCTTCTTCACCTTCTGGCTCTGGTGTAGGTTGTTGCTGAGCCGGTTGCAGGAAATGCAGGACGGGTACCACTATTGCACCATTTATTCGAGTCCAGGACTGAGGGAACTCTCCGAGAACAGTGCTGATCATTTCTTCCTTGTCCTCTGCGGGTTCAAGGTCACGTTAATCCTCTTCTGCACTACGGAGTTGCTCGAGGGCATCTTTTGAGGTGGTCTCTGGAGACGGTACTAGTGGTTTCTCCTACATCCTTGGTGATCACGCACACCTTCAGGTTGTATTGATCAGACTGCAGTACGGTGTAGGGTTCCCTTTCCCACTGGTCGTCCAACTTGTGAAGCCTTCTCTTTCGCTTCAGGACCTGCTCACCAGGTTCTAGGGGACCAGCAGGGCGTGTTGGTTGAAGAGTTTTTCTTGCCTCTCTCTCACCTGGGCCAGGCTCTTCTCCACACTCTCCTGTACCTTCTTGTACTGCAGTTGCCTTTCCGTATCCCAGTCCGCATCCGGGGAGGTGTCCTCAGGTGTTAGGACTCCCATCTCCAGGTCTTCGGGCAGCTTACCTGGTCTAGCTCGCATCAGGTAAGCCAGGGTGCAGTTTGTAGCATTCACCGTGATATGGTTGTACAAGTCTATTAGATCCGGCAGTTTTTCTGGCCACAGGCTGTGTTCCTCCAGGGGCAACGTCTTCAGGAGATCAATGACTATATTGATCATTTTCTCACACATCCCGTTGGTTTGTGGGTGGTAAGGCGTTGTCCGAATTTTCTTACAGCCATAGAGGTTGCAGAACTCTTGGAAGATTTCGGCCTCAAACGCTGGACCCTGGTCTGTCAGAACTTGTTCTGGATACCCGTGTGGACGGCAGAAGTATTGCTGGAAGGCTCTGGCCGCCGTTTGGGCTGTCAAGTCTTTTACTGGGACCACCACTAGAAAACGGGAATAGTGGTCCACGATTGTCAGGGCATAGATGTATCCTGACCGGCTTGGAGCCAATTTGACGTGGTCCAGAGCTACCAGCTCAAGAGGCTGCGTGGTGACGATGGGCCTCAAGGGTGTCTTCTGGCTGGCACGAACCTTCCTCCTTAGGTTACAAGGGCCACAGGCACTGCACCACTTCTCTACAGCCTCTCTCATGCCGACCCAAAAGAACCGTCCTCTTAGCAGGAACTCCAGTTTCTTCCAACCGAAATGCACCGCTCTGTCATGGTAAGCCCCCAGGACCATAGCTGCATCCCGCCTTGGGACCACGACTTGCCAGGTCAGCTCGTGCGTCCGGTGGTTGACAAGCCTTTTGCACAGCTTGCCTTAGTAGAGGAACAGCCTGCTCTTCTCTTTCCATAGCTGCTTGGCTTCCTCTGGAGCATCCGGATCTATGCGGGCATCTTCCTGGGTCAGCAGATCTTTCACCAGGTGGATTGCAGGGTCACTATCTTGAGTCTCGGCCCAGCTGTGGTGAGGTAGGGGATTGATCATAACGGTGGTTAAATCTTCCTCCTTCACGCGGTGGGAGTATTGAGCGGCTCCGTACCGGTGAAACGCGGGGAGTTCTACCTCCTCCAGCTCTTCTGGGTCTTCGTCACCTTCAGATAAGTGAGGCATTCTTGATAGGGCATCAGCGTTGGCATTGGTTTTGCCTGCCCGGTACTTGATCACGAAGTCATAATTGGAGAGACGGGCCATCCACCGCTGTTCCAGGGCACCCAGTCTTGCATTGTCCAGGTGTGTCAACGGGTTGTTGTCCGTGTACACGGTGAACTTTGCGGAGGCCAGGTAATGCTTGAAGCGTTCCGTTACGGCCCACACCAGCGCCAAGAATTCTAGCTTAAAGGAGCTGTAATTCTCCAGGTTCCTCTCGGTGGGCCTCCGCTTCCGGCTGGCGTACGCGATCACCCTTTCTCTGCCCTGCTGGTTTTGTGACAGTACGGCTCCCAGTCCCACATTACTGGCGTCTGTGTGGAGAATAAAAGGCTGCCCATAATCAGGGTAGGCCAGGATCTCATCCCCTGTGAGGGCCATCTTCAACTGGCGGAAGGACTCCTCTTCCGGTTTATCCCACTTGAAGGGTGGCTTTTGACTTCGGGACTTAGACTGTCCAATCAGGAGGTCCTGCATAGGAGCTGCCATCTTAGTGAACCCGGGGATGAACCTTCGGTAGTAGCCTACCAACCCGAGGAACTGCCTTACTTCTTTGATGTTCGAGGGGCTGGGCCAGCTCTTGATTGCCGTGACCTTGTCAGGCTCGGGGGCTACTCCTTCTGCACTTACCACGTGCCCTAGGTACTGGACCTTTGGTTTCAGCAGGTGACACTTCGATCGTTTCACCTTCAGGCCATAGCCTGCCAGGGCTTCGAACACCTCGGCCAGGTGCTTTAGATGATCCTCGTAAGTCTTCGAATAGACGATCACGTCGTCCAGGTAAAGGAGGACCGTCTCGAAGTTTCGGTGCCCTAGACAGCATTCAATCAGCCTCTGGAAGGTCCCTGGTGTGTTGCAGAGCCCGAAGGGCATACAGTTGAACTCACTCAGTCCCATCGGGGTGGTGAAGGCGGTCTTCTCCTTGTCAGCCTCTGCCACAGGAACCTGCCAGTACCCGCTAGTAAGGTCCAAAGTAGAAAAGAAGTTAGCTGATTTTAGTGCGGCTAAAGACTCCTCTATTCTAGGCAGCGGATATGCGTCTTTGTGGGTGATACGATTGATTTGTCTATAGTCCACGCACATTCTCATGGTGCCGTCTTTCTTTTTTACCAGAACCAGGGGGGCTGCCCAGGGGCTACAGCTATCTCTAATGACCCCAGCTTCTTTCATTTCTCTTAGCATGCCCTTGGAGTTCTGATAATGTGCAGGGGGGTACAGGCCTGTGTCTCTCTTTTATCGGTGGGTGGCTCCCCGTGGGGATATGGTGTTCTATCCCTTTTACTCTGCCGAAGTCTAGCGGGTGCTAACTAAAAATTCTCTTGTACTCCTGGACCACCCGGTAGACTCCTTGTTTTTGGTGCAGGGGAGTGGAGTCAGCACCCACATGGAGTTTCTGGCACCAGTCCTCCTTTTGTTTCTGGGAGCCATTACCCTCCGCCTGAGGAGATGGAGGCAAGGGCTCCACGGCCCTGATAGCTTTGTGCTCAACAGCAAACAGTTTGGCAAGTATAGCGTACCTGGGTAAATGTACCTCCCTCTCCCCAATGTTGAGAATGCGAACGGGCACCCTCCCATGATGGACATCAACCACCCCCCGGGCTGTCAAAATGGTGGGCCTGCTGTCTGAGTACACGGGTTCTACCATGGCTTGGCAGTCTCTACCTCTCAACCCGATTGCAGTCCGACACCAGATCATCATTTCACTTTTGGGAGGCATGGAAATGGGGAATGGGTCACTCATTCTTACGCTACCGATCTCACCACCAGACAGTTCTACCTGCTGCCGTCTCATCATGGCTTTTATCTCCTTGTTAAGGACTCTCTGTTGGCTGGAACTAGCATTCACCGCCACCTGTTGTAGAATTACAATTACCTCTGAAAGACAATTTTCAATCACGTTAGTACCCACAGTTATTTTAGGGTGACTTTCACGACGGTCAATGTCCACAATAATCACTCCCTGTGCCGGTAGTTCAACTTTACCAATTTTAATGGTCATCTCCTTGAACCCCATCTGCGGCACAGGCAAGCCATTACTGGCGATGATGCTCAAGTTACTGTCTGGATACCGTGTGATATCTGCATCAGTCCAATATTGCTTAAAAAGTACATAAGGGATAGTGGTTACTTGCGACCCAGTATCCAGCAAGCCGCTTATGGGGATACCGTCCAGCACCACGGGTAAAACCGGGCGCCCCCCAACGTACTTATCATGCCAATTATAATGGCCTGGTGATCTTATGCCTGGGGGTCGGCCCTCTGCCCCAGGTTGGACCCGTTTAAATTACAGTACCTGGCAATGTGTCCAGGCTGGTTGCATCGATGGCAAATGGGCTGTCCATCCTCTGCATAGCGGTCTGTGGGCCTCCCTCTGAACGACGGGGTCCTCCTCTGTCGACGCCATGGGACATCCTCCGGACTTGAAGCCAACTCAATGGGTCTTGACGGGTCCACTTGTAACGCCTGGACGGTCCTGGTCAACGCCGCGACGCTCCTGGTCAGCTCCTGGACTTGGTGGTGCAGATCTTTCGACGAGGCTTGGTTCAGGGCCTGTGTGTCAGCCCCCACAGAGTCCATAGAGGAGGGCGCTGCCTCCTGGTGGTAGGTGAGAGCAGGGCACCGGGGGTTTATAGCGCCACTTGTTGCGGGTTCACGGAGCACCCTTATGGCCCTGTCCTTAAATTGGGCAAAGGTCAGATCAGGGTTCTGAAAGAACATGAGGCGCAGTTGGGCCCTGTGGGCGCTAGACAGCAGACCTTCTATGAATTGTTCTGTTAGCAGCTTGTCCGTTTCCTGCACGCTGCCAGGGTCAGTTTGTTTGATGGCCCTCAAGGCTTCATGCAAATTTAGGGCATAGTCTCTGATGCTGTCCTGTGCCCGCTGCTTACATCCATTAGAACCGCATTTTAATTCCTGCTGAGGTACGGGTATCAAAGGTACCTCGCAGCCGGGCCAGAATGTCCTTCACAGTCCTTTTCTCCTCAGCGGGCCACGACTTTACCTCCCGCTGGGCTGTGCCAGTTAACTGCCCCGTCAGTATGCTGACCTTCTGTTCCTCTGTCAGGGGGTAAACTTGGAACAAACTGTACAGCCTTTCCTTAAAATCAGTCAGGGCATGGGGCTCCCCTGAGTACTTAGGCAGCCAGGCCGCTCCAGGGATGTAGGGCAGGGAAAATAGCATCACCGCTGCTGCAGCTGCGCTGGTGGTAGTGGGCGCCTCTGTGTCCGCCATCTTCTTCCCCCCTAGTTAAGCGTGGCCTACCTTCCGACGATCCTCTTCTGTAGGCCGCGGTGACGTCAGCGTCGCTCTCTCTTCCTTCCAGGACCTTGCGCAGAGTCGGTGCATGGGGCGGAGCTTCGGGTCTCGCGCGGTTTGGACGTCCACGCCCCTCTTCTTCCCGCGCGGCGTCCTGAAGATGGCGTCCGATGGCGGGAAAACGGCTGAAGATGGCGGGAACCGACAGAAGATGGCGGGAGACGGCTGAAAATGGCGGGAAATTACTCCAGATGGCGGGAAACCTATTTTCAGGTGCGTGTATAGTCTTTTTCAGGCACGCAATACCCGTTTGTGGCGGGTTGGTTACTATCCTGCCGACTACGCCAAAGCTGACTCGCCCCCTGGGCCGTGTGGCACTCGGATCCGGGCAATAGGGGAACGATGGGGGTAGTAGTGGCTACCCGGTTCCGTGGCTCAGGGTGGTCAGACCAGTGGTAGTCTGCGATGCGCTGTTGGTGTGTCCGACTACGCCACCCGTGGATTGCGGACCGCCGCTGCCAGGTAGACCGCTGGGGCTGATGATGTATGCAGCTGGGATAGTGTGACTCCCCACGGGAACAGTGCGGCCCCAGGGCAGTATAATTGAAGATGGGGGTGATGGTGTAGGGCGTCCCAGTACCATTAGTGCTGGAGGAGCAAGGAGCACACAGACAACAGGTTGCAGTCCAGGGTCTTTACTAGAACAGGTGAACTGACCCACAAACAGTCCCGGCCAGGAGGGGACCTGGATGTCTGAGAGCAATTGGGAAATTGGCCCTGGTCAGGGTGAGGGTGTAGGCATACCATGCTCTCTGCGCTCCTTCTGGCTATCTCCTCCTGGTAGGGTAACAGCCCACGGTCCTGAGCTCACCGTGTCCTCTCGCCCGTATGGTTTGCAACGTGGGTTCCTTTCTACTCCCGGCGTGGTACGGCTTTGCTGGTTCCTTCTGGTGTGGCGGAACCTCCGGGCTTCTTAGGCCAAGGAACGTACAGTCCCCTGGGGACTGGTTATCTGCTGTAGGACGTGGAATCCTCACAGCCTCAGACACCAAAGTCTGGTAAATTTGGTTCTTTATCTGCCAGGACAGGCGTACTTCACCTCTTGTCCCTAGCTTGTGGCTCTCCTACTGCCACACGTCCTCTTAGGGTGCAATACAACTGTCCCTCACTGCTCTGGGACACCTCTCAATCCAGAGACAGGTCGTCCAGTTCTCCCTAACCCTAAGTTCCAGCTTTTATAGGGGCAGCCTGCTCCCCCTACTGGCCTGTGACAGGAGGTATTGCATGCTAATGTTCCCCTGACCAGAGAACCTCCCCCTTGCTCTCAGACACAGCTTTATTATATTTGTGGCATCCAGGCCAGGGTGACACATTTACTCCCAACCTATCTATTTAAGAGCACATACCTGCCTGACAAGTCATAGGAAATGCTGTAACCTAGTCCTTAAAAGGACTGCAATCACAACTCTTCCCTACTCCCAAGCTATCTGTAGATTTGTGCGAAAATTGGCTTGAAATTAACAAGGTATAGCGCACACAGCAACAGCGGTGCCGTCTAACACGCAGCTGCAGCAGTGAGAAAATGGTGGCGACGGGGAAAATGGCTTGGTCTTATAGGGCAAGGACATGTGACATACACTGCTAATGACACATGCCCTTGCTTGTGTGAAAAAAAGCAGTTCGCTCCGTGTGTGCGCTGCTGATAGGCTGACAGATTGCACCTCCCCACTGTAAATGCGGAAAAGAGAAAAAAAAATGGAGATCTTCATTATTCCTGCAGAGATCCATCCCCTGCCCCTCCCCCCGCCCCGCTGTACACTCAAACTGCATATTAACATTAATTTTCAGCATTACTGAGAAAAAATCCAGTTATGATTTTGGTGCACGAACAGTTATCGAACATAACCTCGATCAGCCGAATTTTTTTCAAATCGTTCGTGTTCGCCGAACGGCTCGAACACCGCCCAAAACAGCTCGAATTTGAGCTTGGCGAACAGTTCGAGTCGAACACCGCTCATCTCTAATCCTAAACCACAACTCTTTTAAGTATGAGGAAAGACACTACAGGCCGAGATGGGGCACCGCAATGGACACGAGCTTCGCGCCCAGTTACCCTAATCTGTATGTAGGCATGTGGGAACACCACAATATCTTCACCAATGGTAGTCTACACCCGGACTTGATTTTTTGGCGCCGCTTCATTGATGATATCCTTTTTATTTGGTCTGGTAGCCAGGACTCCCTTAAACTATTTTTGGCTGACCTAAATAATAATGAATTTTATCTTCATTTCACCTCAACAATAAGTACTAATCAGGTAAACTTTCTGGATTTAAATATATATATTAATGAAAGCCAAATATGCACCCATACTTTTTTCAAACCCACTGACACCAACAGTTTTATATATACAAGCTGGCTCTTAAATGTACCCAATAGTCAATACAGGAGACTATATTGAAACTGCTCAAAACCAAAGGATTTTGAGGAGGAAGCAAACCTCATGACGGAAAAATTTCTAAATAAAGGTTATGATCCAATACTTCTGGACAATGCCAAGGTCCAGACACGTAAAATTGTCCGAGCAGAACTCCTGGACAACAAAGAAGAAACAACTAATCAAAACACAAATGGTTCCACTATCGATATCCCAATAATAACCACATACAACTCTAATACTTACCTCCTAAGGAAAATTATTCAACGGCACTGGAACATTCTTAGAGACGATAAGTTAGTAGGGGACCAGATCCCCCTAAAACCAAGATTCATATTTAGGAAAGCCAGAAACCTTGGCAACCTAGTGGCCCCATCTATTTAAAACCCTCCATCCACCACTCTACCGAAAAGCCTATTTCCAAATCCTGCTGGCTTCTATCCATGCAACAAATGTTCAGTCTGCAGGAATTTACATACAAAAAAAACAAAATAAAATATCCCATGGTGATATTGAATTCCCGATCAAAGATTTCATCACTTGTACCACCAAGGGGGTAATCTATGGACTAAAATGCCCTTGCGAGAAGTTATATGTGGGACGTACTATACGTCCCCTAAATAGGAGAGTGGGTGAACATCTAAGGAATATACGGACAAAATTTCCAAAACACCCCCTCTCCAAACACTTTGCGGACAAACATGAAGGCTCAATCAAAGGTATAAAAATCACAGGGATTCAAATTGTCCAGAAACACTGGAGACAAGGTCATTACATCAACCAAATGTCCCGAATTGAAAGTAACTGGATCTTCAAATTAAATTCACTGAGACCAAAAGGTCTTAACAGTGAAATAGAACTCTTTGTGTTCAACTGAACAATGGAACTAATTACAATAATTCACTGATCCCAGACTACAATTAATTAACTACATCTGTTAGGAGACTTTAGCACCACATTGGAAACTCCTAGGGTGTGTTGTATTAACCACAAGTAAATACTGGTTTTTGTCAACAACTAAACAACTACGACAATCAGCTCCACCCTGTATCATCTGTCTCCAATTAAATGTAGCACTAGGAGGACCGAGTACTTACGTATATAAGGAAGCTCTCAGCACTGAAGGACCATCCCTGACGAAGGATTCCGTGCAATCCGAAACGCGTAGGAAAGGTCCTCCGTGTTACCCGTACCCAATCCACTGCGAGACACCACGTGACCCTATGTCACGTACACCACGTGACTAGACGTCCCGCAGGTCCTCGCGAACAGGAAGACGGTATTGCTACCTCCGAGCGCCCGCCACTATCGGAGCCTCCGGCCGGGACTCCGGGTGTGGCGTGACCCTCACACAATCAAGCGCAACAGCTCTCATCTACAGGTCAGTAATATACAGACCTTCACAATGCCGCCAGCGGACTGAACTATCAGAAGGTACGTGCTTGCCCTGTCAACTGCCGCCTCAACTGTTCGGTCTCCAGCATACGGTATACCACGGCTGACCTTCAGAAGTAGACAGCAACAAGACGCTGGCACCTACTCCTGTCTGGCACCAATTTACAGTGACCGCGAAGCAAGAGAGAGTAATTCCTCTCTTGCTCCTCCTGGCACCAACACAAAGTCTAGTTCGCTAATACAAGTGCAGCAAGCAAGAAGCACCTACTCCTGTCTGGCACCAATTTACAGTGACCACGAAGCAAGAGAGAGTAATTCCTCTCTTGCTCCTCCTGGCACCAGCACAAAGTCTAGTTCGCTAATACAAGTACAGCAAGCAAGAAGGTGCTCCTCATGTGAAATAGTGCTCTCACCAACGCAGGGTAATTTTCCATCTTAGTACCCTGTCAGTATACCCCAACAGTATACTTTCTTCTAAAATCCACTTTTTAACCCTACCTAGACACGCAGGAAAGCCGGCAGCCACTTGCATGGATCTATATTCCACCGGCTTCCCCACCTCTTCTACCAATCAAGGTAATCCTTGAATTAATAGACACCCAGCTCCCAATTCTAAGGTCAGTTTCCCGCATTGTTTATTTGCCTTCACAGACTTTCATTGATAGTATCCCTACGGATCCGAAGTATCCACCACAATACGCCTATACCTCAACACAGGTACTATTCCTCTAAAAATCTAAGGTGTAGATAAATAAATCTCATGTAATAGGGCCTATATTAACTCCTTCCCTCTCCTTCCCTCTCCTTCCCTTCTAGGTCCTCCTCACCTACCTCAAGCTATCTACCCATTAACCTCTTGAAGCACGCTCCAAGCAAGATCCCTACCCATTGTGTTTTTAGTTGCAAATGGTCAGCCAACATCATGGTTTTTTAAATTAACAAACAATTTTACCCAAAAAATTGTTTTGCCAATACCTTTCATTATCTAATAAAATATTTATCTATTTGCCTACATCACCTTTTTAGTACCTCTAACCTACCAAGACCAGCGCAAATACCCTATTCTTATTTATATCTATTAAAAGTTATTTTAAGTTTGTTTGTTTTTTTTGCTTTGGTTACTGTTTGACTTTACACCCCACCTTCTTTATCTTTCTTTTGGCATATAGTTTTGTCCAACATGAAACTCCAATAGCCTCCCCATGTCCAGCATGAGACCCCCATAGACTCCCCATGTCCAGCATGAGAGCCCCATAGCCTTCCCATCTCAAGCCAAACATCCCATACACACAGTGGCGTACCGCCAATGGAGGCCATGCCACTGCTATGGGGACGTGAACCGGGGAGGGGAGCTCACCATACCGGGCCTTCCCCGCACCGGGCCCCACCTCCGCCCATCAGCACCCGTACTGCCTGGCCGACCGCCCACACAGAATGATGGGGGTGGAAGCGTCTGCTGACACTCCCTCCTCCATCATAATTGCTCGCGCTGACGGCCGGAGGGGGGGGCCCAGTGCAAGCAATGATGATGGAGGAGGGAGCGTCAGCAGTTGCTTCCACCCCTTAATTCCTCGTCGTCTGACGTCTTAGAGCAGCGGTTGCGATGACGCCAACACATGGTGCCCGTTGCTCTGAGATGTCCGGCGCTTCACAATGCACGCTGAGGAGACTGGAGCACTGGGTGGAACCAGGAGAGGTGAGTACTGTATTTATTTTATTAGAATCAGTGACCAGTGGAGGACCATGGGGAGTGCATTATACTGTGTGGATGACCATGGGGGTGCATTAAACTATATGGAGGTCTATGGGGGTACATTATGCTTGTATAGAGGACCATGGGGAGTGCATTATATTATGTGGAGGACCATGGGGAGTGCATTATACTGGGTGGAGGATCATAGTGGGCGCATTATATTGTGTGCAGGACCATGGGGGTGCATTATACTGTATAGAGGATCTTGGGGGGCACATTATACTGGTATAGGGGACCATAAGGGGGTGCATTATATTGTGAGGAGGACCATGGGGAGGTAGGTTTTTTTGGGTGGGGCGGCCCAATTAGAACTTCTGTTATTGGGCCACATGATTTCTATGTATGCCCTTGCATACACATTATTGGTGGCCCCTCCTCCACCAATGTATTCCCCACTGTCTGCATCACCTGTCCGCCGTAAATCCATAATAAGGAGGTCCCACAATGATCCCCAACTCTGTTACCTCCGGGTGGTGTGGTGAGTGGTGACATGAGTAATGCGACTGCTCACCACGCCAGCTGGAACACAATGAGAGTACCATGAGAACCCGGCTGCAGTGCCGAGCGGTGACGTCATCAAGGTCACCGCCAGGCACAGGCATCGGTTCCCACGGTAGCCTCTGTTTGAGTCAGCCTATGAACTGCGGTAATCTTACTGACGTTACCGCTCACAGTGAGACAGGTGAATATAACTTTGGGCCCTCTTTATTATGGAATTAAGGTGGACAAGTGAGCATATCTTTGATTTCTATGGTACTAAATAGGAAAATGAGGGGAATTGTAGGGGATTTTTTTTTTCAATTAAAGGACTTTTCTCTGTGTGTTTATTTGTGTTTGTATTTTAACTACGGGGTTAGTAATAGGGGTGGCTAATAGACACCTCTCCATTACTAACCCCTGGGCTTGATGTCAGCAGACAGTAAACAGCTGACATCAACCCCAAAACTATTACCCCACTTGCCAACACACCAGGTCAAGTGTGAAGAGCCGAGGCTAAGCGTCAGAATTGGTGCATCTAATGGATGCGCTTTTTCTGGGGTGGCTGAGGGCTGATGTTATTAGTCTGGGAGGGGGCCAATATCCATTACCCCTTCCCAGCCTATTAATATAAGCCCACAGCTGTCTGTTTTAGCCTTTGGTGATTATTAAAATTAGGGGGAGCCCAAGTCTTTTTTTGGGTGGTACCCCCTTTTTAATAACCAGTAAAGGCTAAACAGACAGCTGTGAGCTGTTATTAATAGTCTGGAAACCTTTAATGCTATTGGCCTTTTCCCAGAATAATAACACCAGCCCCCGTCTGTAGGCTTTCTCTCAGCTGGTTGGCATCTGGTTTCAGCTGGTTTTGGCAGTGTGGACAGGTGCCAAGTTCGCTGGAGAAAGAAATTTCCATTTCCAAAAAGCTTGTCGGCAGAAGGAAGCATTAAGTGTTCTAAAATTTCCTGGTAGATGGCTGCGCTGACTTTGGTCTTGATAAAACACAGTGGACATACACCTGCTGATGACATGGCTCTCCAAACCATCACTGATTGTGGAAACTTCACACTAGACCTCAAGCAGCTTGGATTGTGACCTCTCCATTCTTCATCCAGACTCTGGGACCTTCATTTCCAAAGGAAATGCAGAATTTACTTTCATCTGAAAACAACACCTTGGGCCACTGAGCATCAGTTCAGGTCTTTTTCTCTTTGGCCCAGGTAAGACGCTTCTGGCGTTGTCTATTAGTCATGAGTGGCTTGACACAAGGAACGCGACACTTGTAGCCCATGTCCTGGATACGTCTGTGTGTGGTGGCTCTTGAAGCAATGACTCCAGCAGCAGTCCATTCCTTGTGAATCTCAACCAAATTTTTGAATGGCCTTTTGTTAACAATCCTTTCAAGGCTGCGGTTATCCCTGTTGCTTGTGCACCTTTTTCTACCACACTTTTTTCTTCCACTCAACTTTCCATTAATATACTTGGATACAGCACTCTGTGAACAGCCAGCTTCTTTAGCAATGACCTTTTGTGGCTTACCCTCCTTGTGGAGTGTGTCAATGACTGCCTTCTGGACATCTGTCAAGTCAGCAGTCTTCCCCATGATTGTTAAGCCTACTGAAACAGACTAAGGGACCTTTTTAAACGCTTAGGAAGCCTTTGTAGGTATTTTTTGTTAATTATTCTAATTTACTGAGATAATGACTTTTGTGTTTTCATTGGCTGTAAGCCATAATCATCAACATTAACAGAAATAAACACTTGAAATAGCTCACTCTGTTTGTAATAACTCTATATAATATAAGTTTCACTTTTTGTATTGAAGAACTGAAATAAATTAACTTTTTGATGATATTCTAATTTAGTGAGATGCACCTGTATGTCCTGCTGTACACAAATTGCTGCTGCCCTCTGTGTGAATGCTATAGTCAGCACAAAGTATAATAGTCAGCGGGCGGTTATAGGCCACGTTACAAAAAAGCTGAGGGATAATGGGGGGATTACTAGAAATGAATAGGATATTATTGATGCTCCCACTAATCTTTAGTATGAACCAGTTTTGCTATCAGTAAATGTGGCGCCCCTGAGGGTTCAGTTGCCACAGAGGTACTGCATCTCACCCAGAGGTGTGGTATCTCACTCTCTGGTAAGGATAGAGTGCTGCCCGGGACCCTAACACCTGCATCCAACATGTCCACTTCAGTAGGGCAGGGCAAGATTGCTCCTACGGGAGAGCACAGTCCCTGGTCCCTGGCTGGAGTGGAGGGGAACCTAGTGAGGGGGAACCATGTAGTGGGTGTGGGTGAAGGATGTAGATCAGGGGAGCACATGAAAGGAAGCTGTATAAAAAGGGGAGCCATCTTAGAAGGACAAGCCAGTCAGAGGAGGAAAGTGAGGGGAGCAGAGGCTCTGCAGGAGCTCTGCTCGGGAGGCGGGCCTAGCCCGAGAGGCCCAGGACTGAGAGAGGAGCGGGAGCAGGAGAAAGGCTCCAGGAACAGAAGGGATCCCAGGGGTACGGGCAGTGCTGGAGGCCACCCGTACGCCCGAATCTGCCAGGCGGTGGAGGGATCGAGCCGCAGAGGGGACCGGCCCCTAAACTAGTGGAGAACTACAAGGCTCAGCTAGGAACCGGAGGCTGCTGTACTTGCAAGGTGCAGTGGCCACATCTGCAACTATATCTCCGAAAAGGCGGCCACAGAGGGTCGAGGGGACTGCAGGTCGCCCGACAAGACCCGAGGCTACCGGATTGGGACACTGGTTGCGAGGCGCAGGGCAGGAGGGCGAGAGCCAGCGCAGGAAGACGACTGAGGAAGGCACATAGGAAGGGGTCCTGTCAGGCACTCTTGAATTACCTGAGGGATTGCTGAACCCCTGCCTGGTGAACGCAGCACGACGTGGGAGGTTGTGGTCTGGACCCTGTAACCTGAGGAACTTATCAACTGTGAGTAAACTCGGAAGACTGCACCCCACTGTCTCTGTGATTATTGCTGCGCCATCAACCCCTGCACTACAACGCCCAGCATAACCTATAACATCTACACTGCCCTGGAGCTAAGCTCTACCTGTGGAGAGCCACACCAGCTTTGTTGCACTAACATCAGCTCCAGAGGACCTGCTCCGCAGCGGCTGCTCCATATAGCCGCATACCACAGGTGGCGTCACGAACTTTGTACATAAATCCCCTGTAAATATTCTCCTTTTTACTGACCGCCCTGGGTCACGGACCGGGTCACCGCCACTGTGACATCTCCCTTAGCAACGACCGGCCCGGCACCGAGTACCCCACGACCCAGGGGGCGCGTCATAAACATGAGGCAGAACTGTCCATAACTTCTTTATTTCAAGGACTGCTGAAGACGCCATGACTTGTTACCTCTTCTCAATCACGGTTTCCCCATTTTAAATTGCCAACAGTTTTACTCACCGCCGATGCTGTTCCAGCGGTGTCGGCACTGTCTCTTCCAGCGATCGCGTCACAGCCAGGAGAGACATGAACCTCTTGGGATAGTTTTCACATGTACAGCACCACTGAACCAATGGGGCTCTAAAAATAAATAATAAATACTCTTCCACGTGATCTGACGTCGGCTGTGGAGGGATTCAGGTGCATGGACAGTACAGTTCTCCAGGCAACTATAGCACGCTCAGCAAGTATTCTGCACGGCTCCTAATAATTCACAATAGGACCCATGCATGATATAACTCTACTGCCCAGGCTGCTGTTGCGTCTGTGCAACCACAATGTCCAATCAAGCAGGAGAAGATCCCTTAATTATGCACAAATTGCAATGTCCAGGAATCTTTAGCATGGATGAAAGCCCACAAAGATCAAGTCCACAACAAAGCGCTTTCTGAAGACAATAAAATCAATATAATATCTCACAACTCAACACCCATTACTGGCAGATCACAGGGTCGAGTATGTGAAATCCACTTTTCTTTCATCTAAAGTAGACATCAAAAATGCAAATTTCTTCACACAAGGCAAGGCTGGTTACATGGTCAATAGTGACTTGTAGGATCGCTGCTTCCAACAAGTGACGCTACTGAGGTCTAGCCCTTTTCTTCTCAATTTTCTTTGCATGTTTAATTTCCCAGAGGAGCATTGCATGGCGAATAAACCTCCTAACCTTAGCATGCCAGAGCCGGTGTGTCACTCTCCATAAGGAGAAACATTACCCATTAGACCTCAGTCCAGAGCCTCTCTCCTAGTCATATCAGTTCTCATACTTTGCACTGACAAGGAGCAATACCCCGAAACACCGGGTCTGCAAATTGAGGTTCTGATTTGGCTTTTATCCTAAGTAATATTACAAGGCTCGTTAAAGGGTCGATAGTGACTTGTAGGATTGCTGTTTCCAACAGGTGGCGCTATAGAGTTCAAGTCCTCTTCCTCTCTGAAGAGGCATTTGCCTATTTGATTTCTTCACCCGTAATTGATAAGTGAAGTTCCAACTTACATAACACTATCAGGTTTGCTAACCGTCCAGAAATTCCTAGATAGTCTGTAAAATAGGGCACTTATTTTCCCTGTCAATAAAAAAAAATGGAAACATGGGTGACTTTTTTTGAAGCTGGAGAAACTTGTGCAAATTATTGCGACTGTAATTATTAATTTACAGTGAAAACAGTTTTCTGTCTTATTTGTGGGTTGTAAACATATATCACTTAATGTGAACCTGCCACTATATTCATGCTGCGCAAAGCACAGGCAGCATATATCAGAGTCTGGCTGCGCAATGTTTTACTGTGAAATGATGCAGCGTTCTAGAGAAAACCTAGATCAAAAAGTCAGCTGGGGACTATAGGGACAGATGTAACTAATCCAGTATGGCTCCCGACCAGCTTCTGTTGATTGACAGGTCTCTCCCATGTGTGCATATAGGGAGAGAGCTGTCAATCACACAGGGAGAAGCTGGGAGCCAAGCTGGACTAGTCATGCCTCTTGGTATATTCCCCAGCTGACTTTTCTATGTTTTCTCGAAGCAAAAAAAACAGCATTTCACAGTAAGACATATTTGGCTGCAACAGTGCAGCCAGGCTCTGATTCATACTGCCCTAGGTTTTTGAAGAATGTAAAAAGATAGATGATGCAATATATGGCCAACTTGTTCATTCCACGCCTAGAGGACTTGGTGCTGCGCATAAAATTCATGGAGGTCATACTAAATACTAGATGTAGTAGTTTTTGATGTGGGGTGTACTCATTTCTGCATCAACTAATATGAGTAATACTGATTTTGTAAAGAAAGTTATATTACTAACCATACTTATATGTTATGGGTCAAAAAAATGTTCTATGAAACTAAGTCTTTGTTCTTGCGTTTAGTGAGATATTGACTAAAGCACCACGCCAGCAATTTTGTTTTATTTCAGTGCTAGAGTGGTATCGATAATGTAAGTTCCCTCACCCTAGTAATATCCTTACCAGCCACCGTCTTCTGCTCCTTCTGGCGACGCTCCAGTCCCACGCCGCCTTCTTTTGACTGCAGCTCCCGACTGACCAGAAGTCAGAGGTAACGATCACAAGCTCTTAGTTTAAGTCTATGAGACCTTCGTTCTGACTCTCATGGACTTATATTGAGTAGTGACCTCACTGGAAAACACTGGAGCGATCCGGCAGGTCCCAATCGGCAGAAGACGACCAGAGCGGTGCTGATAACAGAAGAAGATGGAGCCTGCCCTAATAAATTACTAGGGAAGGAAATTTACATTAGTGACGCCACTCTAGCGGTGAAATAGAAAAACCACTGGTGTGGCATCTTAACATCTTACTTTTTAAAAGGGGTGTACTCATTTATACTGAGCACTGTACATGCGATGGGCACTATTGAACGCGCCATTTAGAGGGTTAAACAACCACGATTGATGCGGGCACCGACCCTGGCTGATGCTACAGAAGCTCGAATGTTATTTAAAGAGGTTGTCTAGACTAAAATGACAAGTTTGTAGTACACAATGCAATGCGAGGATTCGCCAGTGTCTGTGCTGGCAATGGCGGTCAAGTATGCAATATGCTAACTCCCAAACAGAATTCGTCTAGCAGTGATCTTGCGGGCACTGCTCCTGTGCCCACATGTTCACCATGAGAAAAGTGAGTCACAGTGTGTGTATTCCTTCCTGATTATTACATTATTACATACATGTACTTCAAATGTTGGGAAGAGGTTAATGATATACAATTGGTCCACATATATCCAATATGTCTTTCCAAAAGATGTTCATAAATGGACATGCCCATAACATATATATTAAATTATCCAACTAGTTACCATACTTTTTTTTTTATATTTTAGCCAATCTACCCAAAGTCGAAATAAGCTGGATTTTAACATATCCTGGGGTCCAAAACAATATTATATCCATAAAGGTTTAGGTTTACCCACTGTATAAAGCTACTAATTATCTCTTTACTTTTACACAGTGGAACTACACCAGCAGATGACATGGCTCCCCAAACCATCACTGATTGTGGAAACTTCACACTAGACCTCAAGCAGCTTGGATTGCGGCCTCTTCACTCTTCCTCCAGACTCTGGGACCTTGATTTCCAAATGAAAATTGAAATTCTGGAACCTTGTGGAGTGTGTCAATGACTGCCTTCTGGACATTTGTCAAGTCAGCAGTCTTCCCCATGATTGTGGAGCCTACTGAAACCGACTAAGGGACCTTTTTAAATGCTTAGGAAGTCTTTGCAGGTGTTTTTTGTTAATTATTTTAATTTATTGAGATGATGACTTTTGTGTTTTCATTGGCATCAACATTAACAGCCATGTGTGGTCTCTAAACGAAGATCATATCATAACGGAAAATATGGCGTCGTTTGCAAGCTTCTGCGATCAATGAGCGAAAAGTTATCGCAGAAATTAGCATTTTTAATAAAAGCATAACGGGTGGAGCCCTGCTCCTGTGATGTCGGCCCAGGGGGGTGTGGGTAGGTCTCTCCCTTCAGCATAAAATAGTCTGCTGAGGTTGGCATAGCATTCATTGCGGGAGTATATAGTTATTATATGCAACGGATCATGTTCAATAACAGTCAAATCAGAGGAGAACTCCCCTCCAGCTATATTGCATGGTCTCAGCGATCGTATAGTAAGTTTCTGCTTTAATCCTTATTATTTTGTGTAACTGCTTATGTATTGTATTGTCCCCTTTGTAAAACCCTTGTATATTTTTCCTAAACACTGCCTCCCTTTTGGATTAAATATAAAATTTAATAGTTTCTTTTTTCCTGTAATCGTTCCCTTCCCCGAAGCCATGCGCTATCAGAACGCAGGCGTCCGGCCAGGCCTGTAATATATTTCAAACTCGGCCGGTGGTGGCAGCAAATAATATTTATAATCGTGGTATCGTGAAGCTGACAGTGACCGTACAGAGGGCGTAAACACATATTCCATGCGTTGGAATCCAAAGGTGTGATGCCATACGCTACGAGTAGTGGGGACCGTATGCTCGAGGATCCCTGACGAAATCCTGACAGCATGACGGCAACACCGAGATATTGCGTGATCCCCCCCGGTATCGTCGCTGTGGAATACCCTGACACTCTTGTTCTGGAAACCACAACCCTCAAGCCATATGCTACCTATATATACAGTACAGACCAAAAGTTTGGACACACCTTCTCATTTAAAGATTTTTCTGTATTTTCATGACTATGAAAATTGTACATTCACACTGAAGGCATCAAAACTATGAATTAACACATGTGGAATTATATACTTAACAAAAAAGTGTGAAACAACTGAAAATATGTCTTATATTCTAGGTTCTTCAAAGTAGCCACCTTTAGCTTTGATGACTGCTTTGCACACTCTTGGCATTCTCTTGATGAGCTTCAAGAGGTAGTCACCGGAAATGGTCTTCCAACAATCTTGAAGGAGTTCCCAGAGATGCTTAGCACTTGTTGGCCCTTTTGCCTTCACTCTGCGGTACAGCTCACCCCAAACCATCTCGATTGGGTTCAGGTCTAGTGACTGTGGAGGCCAGGTCATCTGGCGTAGCACCCCATCACTCTCCTTCTTGGTCAAACAGCCCTTACACAGCCTGGAGGTGTGTTTGGAGTCATTGTCATGTTGAAAAATAAATGATGGTCCAACTAAACGCAAACCGGATGGAATAGCATGCCGCTGCAAGATGCTGTGGTAGCCATGCTGGTTCACTATGCCTTCAATTTTGAATAAATCCCCAACAGTGTCACCAGCAAAGCACCCCCACACCATCACACCTCCTTCTCCATGCTTCACGGTGGGAACCAGGCATGTAGAGTCCATCTGTTCACCTTTTCTGCGTCGCACAAAGACACAGTGGTTGGAACCAAAGATCTCAAATTTGGACTCATAAGACCAAAGCACAGATTTCCGCTGGTCTAATGTCCATTCCTTGTGTACTTTAGCCCAACAAGTCTCTTCTGCTTGTTGCCTGTCCTTAGCAGTGGTTTCCTAGCAGTTATTTTACCATGAAGGCCTGCTGCACAAAGTCTCCTCTTAACAGTTGTTGTAGAGATGTGTCTGCTGCTAGAACTCTGTGTGGCATTGACCTGGTCTCTAATCTGAGCTGCTGTTAACCTGCGATTTCTGAGGCTGGTGACTCGGATAAACTTATCCTCAGAAGCAGAGGTGACTCTTGGTCTTCCTTTCCTGCGGCGGTCCTCATGTGAGCCAGTTTGTTTGTAGCAATTGATGGTTTTTGCAACTGCACTTCGGGACACATTCAAAGTTTGCCCAATTTTTCGCACTGACTGACCTTAATTTCTTAAAGTAATGATGGCCACTCGTTTTTCTTTACTTAGCTGCTTTTTTCTTGTCATAATACAAATTCTAACAGTCTATTCAGTAGGACTATCAGCTGTGTATCCACCTGACTTCTGCACAACACAACTAATGGTCCCAACCCCATTTATAAGGCAAGAAATCCCACTTATTAAACCTGACAGGGCACACCTGTGAAGTGAAAACCATTTCCGGTGACTACCTCTTGAAGCTCATCAAGAGAATGGCAAGAGTGTGCAAAGCAGTCATCAAAGCAAAAGGTGGCTACTTTGAAGAACCTAGAATATAAGACATATTTCAGCTGTTTCACACTTTTTTGTTAAGTATATAATTCCATTGGTGTTAATTCATAGTTTTGATGCCTTCAGTGTGGATGTACAATTTTCAAAGTCATGAAAATACAGAAAAATCTTTAAATGAGAAGGTGTGTCCAAACTTTTGGTCTGTACTGTATGTGTGTATATATATATATATATATATATATATATATATTATATATATATTTTATATATGTGACCTTGTTATTTGTTATTTTTAGGGCTGCGGTGATCAGTGTGACAAGACGAGTCATGGCTGGGAGATGTCGACATGAAGGTCTGATCAGATGGAGAAGAAACAACAGAAACCGGCTCTGATCAGAAGAGACGTCAGCGATCACTGGATGTAAGTATTTATTCTGTATCTGCACTGTATGACTTGGAGTAATTCTGTTATTTGTAAAATCACTTAGGCCACATTCTCATTTTTGTGTGAAATGTCCATGAGCTGCCAGATTTTTTTATTAGACGGCACACAGACTCAGAGTTTTATAAATCCATTCACATATCTGTGAAAGTCACAGATCCGAGAATGAGATCTGCGAGACTCAAATCATGTCCTGTTCTGATCCGGTTTTGAAGATCGGAATAGGACTTACTCAGTGGGTCTGTGTGCTGTTTGAAAGAAAAAGAAAATCAAGCAGGACACTGATGCAGAAATGTAGCCTTATTATATATATAGAGCAGTCCCTTAGTGTATAATGTACTCACTTATTATGGATAGCACAGTCCTTAAAGGAGTATTCTAATCTCCAAGTTCCTATTTCAATATGTTGTAGGTATAATAATAGTAACAAATACCTCCAATTAGAAATGTAGTATAGTTCTCCTAATTAGCAATGTCACTTACCCCATGTGCAGGCATTGCAGTAGCTTAGGTATCCAAGGTTACAACTACACACATATTGTTAGTCAGCTGTTGGTGGTCGTAACCATAGATACTGTGAGGCAGTGACCGGGATCGTATACGAGGGACGTTATATCTCCCCCAGAATGTGTACAGAGACCTATTAAACCCGTTGGAGTGCATTGCAGTCATAGACACAGCTGCAATGCAGGAATGAAGGTGAGCATTGACCTGGTCAGACTACCTGGCTAAGGCAGATTAAGTAAAACCCGGCAGGGCCTTCATTTCTTGGAGGAGGTCACAGGAGGCAGTGGGGCGGCCTCCTCCCTCCAACCCGGGTTTTCCAGTGGCTCTTGCCACAGGTCCTTTAAAACCCCTGCACTAAGGATTAGTGTTGTTCTATGTTGGAACCTGCTAGGTTTATACCTAATTTTGCTGGGCGGACGGCGGCCCGGACCGATCTCTTGAAAGGGAAAAAAAAATCGGTAATGGTCCGGTGGATCTCTCAGGCAGAAGAAGCTTTTCAGTCCCTGAAGTTGGCCCTGTGTGGACAGTCGGTCCTCATCAGCCCCAACTTCAAGGAAACCTTCATTGTACAGACAGATGCCTCGGAGGTAGGCCTAGGGGCGGTATTGTCACAAAAAGTGAATGGTGAAGAGCACCCGGTCACCTACTTAAGTAGAAAACTTGTCCTGGTAGAGAAAAACTATAGCGTGGTAGAGAAGGAGTGTTTGGCTATTAAGTGGGCCTTGGAATCGCTACGTTATTATTTACTCGGGCGTCAGTTCCTCTTGGTGACGGACCACTCACCTTTGGTATGGATGAGGAACGCCAAGGAGAGGAATGTGCGAGTCACCAGGTGGTTCCTATCACTGCAAAATTTCAGTTTCTCTGTAGAACATCACCCCGGGAAGTCGCAGGGAAACGCGGATGCCCTGTCCCGGGCACCGTGTATGATGGCAAATGTTCAACCCCACAAGTTTGAACAGGGGGGGGGGGGGATACGTGAGGCAGTGACCGGGATCGTATACGAGGGACGTTATATCTCCCCCAGAATGTGTACAGAGACCTATTAAAACCATTGGAGTGCATTGCAGTCATAGACACAGCTGCAATGCAAGAATGAAGGTGAGCATTGACCTGGTCAGACTACCTGGCTAAGGCAGATTAAGTAAAACCCGGCAGGGCCTTCATTTCTTGGAGGAGGTCACAGGAGGCAGTGGGGCGGCCTCCTCCCTCCAACCCGGATTTTCCAGTGGTTCTTGCCACAGGTCCTTTAAAACCCCTGCACTAAGGATTAGTGTTCTTCTATGTTGGAACCTGCTAGGAGCACAGCAGGGGAGCTCAGCAGGATTGAGGGTGGCTGAACCCACTCCTGGGAAGCCTCTGCACCTGTCAGGCTCTGAGCGGCCCGGCGCGGCCGTTGCCCCCGGCAACCGTTGTTTATGGACTCATGTTAACCCGGCTGCGAACCGGAGGACTTTCTGTTTACCCGTGAGTTGCTGAATAAAAGCTGTTTATGTTGGACTTGCTTGGGTCACTGCCTCAGTTACTGCACGGTGTGAACACCGCCGCCTTACATTACGTAGGCTAGTGCAATGCCTGCACATGAGGTAAGTGACATAGCTAATTAGGAGAACTATACTAAATTTCTAATTTGAGGTATTTGCTAATATTACTATACCTACTACATATTGGGATAGGATCTTAGAGATGGGAATGCCCCTTTAATTACATAATTTCCTCCTCTCTATACAGCACCATCCCTAATTACATAGCATCCTCTCTAGCTGTGTATAGTATCGTCCCTTATTACATAGCATCCTCTCTAGCTATGTATAGCACCATCCCTTATTATGTAGCATCCTCTCTAGCTATGTATAGCACCATCCCTTATTATGTAGCATCCTCTCTAGCTATGTATGGCGCCGTTCCTTATTACATAGCACCCTCTCTAGCTATGTATGGTGCCGTCCCTTATTATGTAGCATCCTCTCTAGTTATGTATAGCGTCGTCCCTTATTTCGTAGCACCCTCTCTAGCTATGTTTGGCGCTGTCACTTAATACGTAGCACCCTCTCTAGCTATGTATGGGGCCGTCTCTTATTACGTAGCTTCCTCTCTACCTATCTATGGCGCCTTCCCTTATTATGTAGCATCCTCTCTAGGTATGTATGGCGCTGTCCCTGATTATGTAGCATCTTCTCTAGTTATGTAGGGTGCTTACACATATTACATAGCATTCGCTCTATGTATGGTGCCGTCCCTTATTACGTAGTACCCTCTCTAGCTATGTATGGCACCGTCCCTTATTATGTAGCATCCTCTCTAGGTATGTATGGGGCCATCCCTTATTACGTAGCATCCTCTTTAGGTATGTATAGCACCATCCCTTATTACTTAGCACCCTCTCTACCTATGTATGACAACTTTCCTTATTACGTACCACCCTCTCTAGGGATGTTTGGCTCTGTCACTTATTATGTAGCAACCTCTCTAGCTATGTATGGGGCCGTCCCTTATTACGTAACATGCTTTCTAGCTATGTATAGCGCTGTCCCTTATTACTTAATATACTTTCTAGCTATGTATGGTGCTGTCCCTTACATTGCTAGAGAGACTGTTGCGTTATATGTCGCCGTCCCTTATTACGTAGCACCCTCTCTAGCTATGTGTGGCGTCGTCACTAGTGTTGAGCATTCCGATACTGAAATATCGGGTATCTGCCGATATTCGCGGTATCGGAATTCTGATACTTAATTCCGATACTTTTGCAATATCGTATACCGGAATCGGAAGTTCCCATAATGCAATGAGCCATTTTCATTTTATTCAGCCAATGAGGATCCTAAGAAGTGTGGGCACATCCTGTTAGGCATGTAGGCATCTTAACTAATGGCATGGCTGTGATTGGCTGCTGAAATCATGTCATGATACACTATAAAAGCCGCCGCCGCCATTTTGAGCTCACTCTGCTGTGAATTCAGTTAGGGATAGGACGCTGTTGTTCTGAGGGACAGTTTTAACTACCTATTTGGTCTATTCTGCTTTACCCAAGCTACTTTATAAATCGCTGTGCCTTGCAGTGCTAGTGCACAGTTCTCTGTGCTGTTCACCGCTTTCTGCAAGGTCTGGTGTGTGAGTGCAGCTCACCCTGTAGTGTGTGCTTCAACCACGTCTGGTTGTAGTGCACTCAGTGTGTGTCACTGCCTCATACATTGTCCTTTTTTGCCAATTCATAATTTTTCCTGATTTCTCCTATTAGTGTGGTGGTTCCATCCGTATTCAGCTAAATTGGTTCCAAACACACTATATAGGAGTAGTTAGAGGAGCCTTTCTGCAGCATTGGGCCCTGCAGCCCCAGCCAGATTAGTATTAGCCTATTTTTTGCAGCCTCATCTGTTGCATTGTAGGTTACCTTCCTACATTGTAATAGCTACAAAAAGTTTGTGATACTATCGTTATTACATCTTTAGGCACATCCAGTGTCTTTTTGTGACAAAAAAAACCTAAATAAAGTTCACCAAACACTCCACTTTACAGTTGTGTAGGCCACATTAGCTCATATTAAAGTCTAGTCCACACTTTATAAAATTAGTGTTTCTTATACCTGTTAGCAGCTGTTCAGGAATAAGCACACTAAGCCCTTAGTACTTTTCTGCCTATCTTTATCAGTCTACCAAGATGAAGAAGGCAGGGAGTAAGGCACGTGGTCGTGGGCGTGGAGTTTCTGCAGGGAGAGGACGTGAGGATTCTGTGCCTGCAGGGAGAGGACGTGGGGATTCTGTGCCTGCTGCGGGCACCAGTGACTCAGCATCCCCCAGTTTTACCAGGGAACAGTCCTTTATGCGCAGCTTTGTAGGAGCTAGCCGTACCCCACTGCTGCGGGAGGACCAAATTGAAGCCGTTGTCGGATGGATGGCAGCTAACGCATCGACTTCAATTAGTTCCAGATCCTCTCAGGTCCTGAGCACTGAAGAGCACCCATCTGTCTCTTCACCACCTGCCAAATTGCCCAGGCAGTCAGAGAGCCCTGGACAGGAGCCATCTCTACTTCTGTTCTCTGAATCTCTTGGCTTGGAAAGAGGGGGCCAGCCAAGCAGAATTCGAGAATTTGAAGAAGAGGTAGTATGCAGTGATGCGCAACCGTTTTGTCTCTCTGAATCTGAAGAGGCGGGTGGGCCAGTGCCTATGGTCAGCAGCACACCTCAGTACGCATCTGATGATGAGACTCAGGTGCCACTTTCTGGTGCGTACTGTGCTGTCGAGACTACCCAGGAGAAGCAGTTGTTTGAAGAGGGTGGTGTAGATGATGAGGTCCTTGACCCATCATGGCATGAGGGACAGGAAGGTGGTGGGAGCAGCTCTGAGGAAGAGATTCCCCGAACAGCCCAAAAAGGAGGGAGAGGGAGGGGGCAGACTTGGTTGCCTGTAGCCTCCACTTCGGCACCCATTAGGAGCATGGCTCTTCCAAAATCCAAAGCGGGCGCTCCCAAGACTTGCAGTGCCTGGTCCTTTTTTGACACAGTTGCAGATGACATTTGCTTTGTCAAATGCAAGCTGTGTAATCAGAAGGTGAAAAGAGGGAAAAGTGTCAGCAACCTCAATACCACAAATATGTGGAAACATGTGCGGACCAAGCACGTGGTGGAGTTACAAAAACACACTGAAGACCTAGGCCAACCTACAGCGCCACCTACCACCTCTTCAGCTCGTGTTGTAGCCTCTTCCTCCAGCTCACACACAGCTGGTTCGGCTTCCTCACAGGATCGCCATGGAAGAATCTCTGGCACTGTTGTACAGAGACACAGTGTAATTCCACCCACAGCACCACTTTCCCAGTCATCCTCACACTCCCAGGCCAGTCTACAGCCATCGTTAGCACAGGCATGGGAGAAAAGGCGCCCATACTCGGCAAACCACCCCCGAGCACAGGCTCTGAATGCTGGCATTGCTAAACTACTGGCCCTTGAAATGCTATCATTCAGGCTGGTGGAGACTGACACATTCCGTAACTTTATGGCATTGGCAGTCCCACAATACAACGTGCCCAGCCGATTTTATTTCAGCAGGCAAGCCGTCCCTGCCCTGCAACATCATGTGGAGGGAAAAATTAAACATGCGCTACAAAACGCCGTCAGTAGCAAGGTCCACCTGACCACCGATGCGTGGACCAGTAAGCATGGACAGGGACGATACCTTTCCCTCACTGCCCATTGGGTAAATGTTGTGGAGCCGGGTACAGATCTTGAGAGTGGCGCTGTACGTGTTCTGCCAACTCCAAGGATTGCAGGAATCCAATCTGTACACATTGACTCCTCCTCATACTCCAGTTCCTCTGAATCAGCGCTGCAGGAGCCGTCACGGTCTACCTCCACATCGACCCGTGAACGGTTACCTGTTATTGTGACCAATATGAGCACAGCCGTGGCCAAACGTCAACAGGCCGTATTAAAATTAATTTCTTTGGGGAATCGAAGCCACACAGCGCAGGAGCTCTGGAATGCCATCAAGCAGCAGAGCGACGTGTGGTTTGTGCCAGCGAATCTCCAGCCAGGCATGGTAGTGTGTGACAATGGCCGAAATCTGGTGGCAGCTCTGGGCCTAGGCAACCTCACTCACATCCCATGTCTGGCACATGTGCTCAACTTGGTCGTGCAGAGTTTTTTGAGGGACTATCCGGATCTTGATGCACTGCTTCACAGGGTCCGCATAGAGTGCGCTCACTTGCGGCGTTCCAGCAATGCAAGATCACGCATTGCAGCTCTGCAGCGCCGATTACGTCTTCCGGAACATCGCATCATATGTGACCTACCCACCAGGTGGAATTCAACGTTACATATGTTGGAGAGGTTGTGTGAGCAGCAGGCAGCAGTAATGGAGTACCAGCTGCAGCAGGCGCAAAGAAGTCGCAGTGCGCGCCGTTCACACTTCACCACCACTGAGTGGGCCTCTATGAAGGACATTGGCCACGTTTTGCGTGCCTTCAATTATTCCACGCGGATGGCGAGTGCAGATGATGCACTAGTCAGCATGACTATCCCCCTTATCTGCCTGCTTGAAAAAACACTGCAAGCACTAAGGGGCGAGGTTTTGAAAGAGGTGGAGGATGAGGAGTCACAAATGCCATCTGCGTCTCTACAGTCTGCGCAACGTGGTTCCTCACAAAGGCCTAGGCAGGGGACACTTTGTGAGGAGGATGAGGAGGAGTCAATGGATGAGGAAGACATCTGTCCAGAGGAGGGAGGTTCACAATGCTCTAGTAGTCAGTATCTAGAGCGAGGGTGGGGTGATGCAGAGCAGGCAGAGATCACGCCTCAAGCAGGGGACAGCGTTTCTTGGCCAGTTGTCAGTCTGCAGCACATGGTTGATTTCATGCTGCAGTGCCTGAGAAACGACCGCTGCATCGCCCACATTCTCAACACGGCTGATTATTGGGTATCCACCCTCCTAGATCCTCGCTACCGGGACAACTTACAAAGCCTCATAACACCGTTGAACCGGGAGGGTAAAATGCGGGAGTACCAAGACGCACTGGTGCATTCCATCATGTTCTCCATTCCAACCGAGAGCAGTGCTGCTAGTGCTTTACAAAGCAGCTCAGTGCGTTGAGGCAGTGGAGGAAGCTCTGCACAAAGAGGGAGCAGAAGCAGCGCCTCAGCACAAGGCAAGACCAGTATGGCCGAAATGTGGCAAAGTTTTGTGTCCCCGCCGCCACAAATGTCTACACCATCACAGACGGCTCCAGTCAGCAGGAGGCAACGTTTCCGTCAGATGGTGACAGACTACATGTCTTGCCCTCTTAGTGTACTCCCAGACGGCTCTTCTCCCTTCAAGTTTTGGGTCTGTAAGCTAGATACATGGCCAGAGCTAAGTCAGTATGCATTGGAGGTGCTAGCTTGCCCTGCTGCTAGTGTATTATCGGAACGCGTCTTTAGTGCCGCAGGTGGTTTACTAACAGACCGTCGCATGCGACTATCCTCCGATAACGTTGACCGGCTTACTTTTCTCAAAATGAACAAGGCCTGGATCTCTCATGAATTTGCCAGTCCTCTTCCAGAATAAATAATTGTTGGCAAAAGTATCCAGATCTCCTGTTCTGTTCATGTTTCTACCACCTGAAATGTAATCCCTAAGCTCCAACACCGCCAGTTGGCGCTCGGAAGTGCCGTCTGCACAGTCAACACTTGCTGCTGTGTCATTGGAGTTCAGTAACGTCAGCTGTTCCCCGGCTGTGCGGACGGCAATTTCTCCTGCTCTGTCCACATTCTCACTACTACAGATTTTAAAGTTGCTCCAATTACACCTCTGGCTCCTCTGTTTTCAGTATTATCCCTGAGCTCCAACACCGCCAGTTGGCGCTCGGAAGTGCCATCTGCACAGTCAACACTTGCTGCCATGTCATTGGGGTTCAGTAACGTCAGTTGTTCCCCTGCTGTGCGGACGGCAATTTCTTCTGCTCTGTCCACATTCTCACTACTACAGATTTTAAAGTTGCTCCAATTACACCTCTGGCTCCTCTGTTTTCAGTATTATCCCTGAGCTCCAACACCGCCAGTTGGTGCTCGGAAGTGCCGTCTGCACAGTCAACACTTGCTGCCGTGTCATTGGGGTTCAGTAACGTCAGCTGTTCTCCTGCTGTGCGGACGGCAATTTCTCCTGCTCTGTCCACATTCTCACTGCTACTGATTTTAAAGTTGCTCCACTTACACCTCTGGCTCCTCTGTTTTCAGTATTATCCCTGAGCTCCAACACCGCCAGTTGGCGCTCGGAAGTGCCGTCTGCACAGTCAACACTTGCTGCCGTGTTATTGGGGTTCAGTAACGTCAGCTGTTCCCCTGCTGTGCGGACGGCAATTTCTCCTGCTCTGTCCACATCCACTGTACTACTGATTTAAAACCTCCTCCAAATACACCTCTGGCTCCTCTGTTTTCAGTATTATCCCTGAGCTCCAACACCGCCAGTTGGCGCTCGCAAGTGCCGTCTGCACAGTCAACACTTGCTGCCATGTTATTGGGGTTCGGTAACGTCAGCTGTTCCCCTGCTGTGCGGACGGCAATTTCTCCTGCTCTGTCCACATTCTCACTACTACAGATTTTAAAGTTGCTCCAATTACACCTCTGGCTCCTCTGTTTTCAGTATTATCCCTGAGCTCCAACACCGCCAGTTGGCGCTCGGAAGTGCCGTCTGCACAGTCAACACTTGCTGCCGTGTCATTGGGGTTCAGTAACGTCAGCTGTTCCCCTGCTGTGCGGACGGCAATTTCTCCTGCTCTGTCCACATCCACTGTACTACTGATTTAAAACCTCCTCCAAATACACCTCTGGCTCCTCTGTTTTCAGTATTATCCCTGAGCTCCAACACCGCCAGTTGGCGCTCGGAAGTGCCGTCTGCACAGTCAACACTTGCTGCCATGTTATTGGGGTTCGGTAACGTCAGCTGTTCCTCTGCTGTGCGGACGGCAATTTCTCCTGCTTTGTCCACATCCACTGTACTACTGATTTAAAGCCTCCTCCAAATACACCTCTGGCTCCTCTGTTTTTAGTATTTACCCTGGGCTCCAATACCGCTAGTTGCTGCTCAGAAGTGCCGTCTGCACAGTCAACGCTTGCTCCAGTGTTATTGGGGTTCAGTAACGTCAGCTGTTCCCCTGCTGTGTGTCCGGCAAATTCTCCTGCTTTGTCCACATCCACTGTACTACTGATTTAAAACTTGCTCCAATTACACCTCTGGCTCCACTCTGTTTTTAGTATTTACCCTGGGTTCCAGCACCGCCAGCTGGTTCTCGGTAGCTCCATTTGCTCTTGTACCTTCTACTACCCATCCGGGTTCCAGTACCGTCAGTTGGTTCTCGGCAGTGCCTTTGGATTAGGTGCCTCCTTCTCGGTATCCAAGTTCCACCAACGTCTGCTGGTTCTTGGTAGTGCTTTCTGGCACAGGTACCTCCTGCTTAGTAACCGAGTTCCAGTACCGTCAGCTGGTCTTCGGCAGTTCCATTGGCTCTTGTACCTTCTGCTACCCATCCGGGTTCCAGTACCGTCAGCTGGTCCTCGGTAGTTCAATTTGCTCTTGTACCTTCTACTACCCATCTGGGTTCCAGTACCGTCAGCTGGTTCTCGGCAGTGACTTTGGCACGGGTACTCCCTCCTGCCCAGCCTGGTTCCAGCACGCCAGCTGTTTCCGGGTAGTGTCAACGTCACTTTGCCTCCAATGCGCTGTCCTGTCGTGTTGCGGTCGGGTTAGCCGACTCTATGGTGCCTGCAGTTTAGGTGACTCCTATGTGGGCTGCGGGATCTGGCAATGAAGGCTGGTTCCATAGTGCCAATAGGACAAGCACCCCCTGTAGGACTGTGGGTTTTGGTAACTGTGGCCGGCTCGCGGCCTTGAACTTTTTTTTACATGGGTACCTTCTGCTACCCATCCGGGTTCCAGTACCGTCAGCTGGTTCTCGGCAGTGCCTTTGGATTAGGTGCCTCCTTCTCGGTATCCAAGTTCCACCAGCGTCTGCTGGTCCTTGGTAGTGCTTTCTGGCACAGGTACCTCCTGCTTAGTAACCGAGTTCCAGTACCGTCAGCTGGTCTTCGGCAGTTCCATTGGCTCTTGTACCTTCTACTACCCATCCGGGTTCCAGTACCGTCAGCTGGTTCTCGGCAGTGTCTTTGGCACGGGTACTCCCTCCTGCCCAGCCTGGTTCCAGCACGCCAGCTGTTTTCGGGTAGTGTCAACGTCACTTTGCCTCCAATGCGTTGTCCTGTCGTGTTGCGGTCGGGTTAGCCGACTCTATGGTGCCTGCAGTTTAGGTGACTCCTATGTGGGCTGCGGGATCTGGCAATGAAGGCTGGTTCCATAGTGCCAATAGGACAAGCACCCCCTGTAGGACTGTGGGTTTTGGTAACTGTGGCCGGCTCGCGGCCTTGAACTTTTTTTTACATGGGTACCTTCTGCTACCCCTCCGGGTTCCAGTACCGTCAGCTGGTTCTCGGCAGTGCCTTTGGATTAGGTGCCTCCTTCTCGGTATCCAAGTTCCACCAGCGTCTGCTGGTCCTTGGTAGTGCTTTCTGGCACAGGTACCTCCTGCTTAGTAACCGAGTTCCAGTACCGTCAGCTGGTCTTCGGCAGTTCCATTGGCTCTTGTACCTTCTACTACCCATCCGGGTTCCAGTACCGTCAGCTGGTTCTCGGCAGTGTCTTTGGCACGGGTACTCCCTCCTGCCCAGCCTGGTTCCAGCACGCCAGCTGTTTTCGGGTAGTGTCAACGTCACTTTGCCTCCAATGCGTTGTCCTGTCGTGTTGCGGTCGGGTTAGCCGACTCTATGGTGCCTGCAGTTTAGGTGACTCCTATGTGGGCTGCGGGATCAGGCAATGAAGGCTGGTTCCATAGTGCCAATAGGACAAGCACCCCCTGTAGGACTGTGGGTCTTGGTAACTGCGGCCGGCTCGCGGCCTTGAACTTTTTTTTACATGGGTACCTTCTGCTACCCATCCGGGTTCCAGTACCGTCAGCTGGTTCTCGGCAGTTCCTTTGGATTAGGTGCCTCCTTCTCGGTATCCAAGTTCCACCAACGTCTGCTGGTCCTTGGTAGTGCTTTCTGGCACAGGTACCTCCTGCTTAGTAACCGAGTTCCAGTACCGTCAGCTGGTCTTCGGCAGTTCCATTGGCTCTTGTACCTTCTGCTATCCATCCGGGTTCCAGTACCGTCAGCTGGTCCTCGGTAGTTCCTCAGCTTTCTTGTACCTTCTGCTACATTTCCAAGTTCAAGCTTTTTGAAATGGTTCTTGGTAATCACTCTGGATCTCCCTGACGAGGATCCTGAAGACGAGGACCCTGAAGACCAACCCTAAGAAGACGAGGACCCCGAAGACAACGACCCTGAAGACGAGGACCCTGAAGACCACCCCGAAGAAGTCGAGGACCCTGAAGACCACCCCAAAGAAGACGAGAACCCTGAAGATCACCCTGAAGAAGACGAGGACCCCGAAGACGGGGACCCAGAAGACCAACCCGAAGAAGACGAGGACCCCCGAAGACGACGACCCCCGAAGACGACGACCCTGAAGACCACCCCGAAGAAGACCAAAAAGATGACCCTGAAGAAGTTGACCAAGAGGACAAAGAAGAGAAGACAAGCACCAAGATACAGAAGAACAAGAGACAGAAAACCAAGAAGCAGAAATACAAGAAGCTGCAGAACAAAAAGCGGAAGAACATTAAGCATAAGACTAAAAATCAGAGCAAAAGATAATATCTAAATTATAAGCAGAAGATGACTAAGCAGTATATGGGGGTGAGTCCGTTCCTCCTCGTGGAAAAGACCTGCTGCTGCAGGCCAAACTGAACGCGGACAAATCCTGTTGTAAATCTTTTGTGACGGGCAGAACGAAAGGTGTAATGTCCAACCTTTTATAGATAACAACTACAGAAATGCCTGTCACAAATAAGAATATGATGAAGAAGAAGAATATGAAGAAGATGAAGAAGTAGAATATGAAGAATGTAAAAAAAAAGAATAATACGAAGAAGGTGAAGAAGAAGAAGGTGAAGAAGAAGTGGATGAAAAAGATGCTGAGGATGATGAAGGAGAAAGTGTGGGAGAAGTAAAAAAGAAGGTGAAGGGCATGGAAGTAGTGAAACATAAATATCTGACAAAATATAAAAATACTTAACATAGTCAATATTTCCGTAACTCAGAACGTCTTAAAAAAACATATTAATTCCTGCTCTTCCATTTGATTGGGCTAAACCTCTATGCCTTTATTGTCTCCCCCACCTCCCCCAATACATTCTACATTATTCTTAGTTGTTTTCCTTCATGTAGAATTAACCTACAAGGAAAGAAAGGGTTTATTTTCATTCCGATATTTCTGTCCCATTGACTTGCATTGGTTTCCGGTATCGGAATCGGCGATATCCGATACTTTTTCGGTATCGGTCCGATCCGATATTTCCCGATATCGGAAGGTATCGCTCAACACTATTCGTCACTTATCACGTAGCACCCTCTCTAGCTATGTATGGCACTGTCACTTATTACGTAGCACCCTCTCTAGCTATGTATGGCGCCGTACCTTATTATGTAGCATCCTCTCTAGGTATGTATGGGGCCGTCCCTTATTACGTAGCATCCTCTCTAGGTATGTATAACTTCGTCCCTTATTACGTAGCACCCTCTCTACCTATGTATGACACCTTCCCTTATTACGTAGCACCCTCTCTAGGTATGTATGATGTCGTCTCTTATTATGTAGCATCCTCTCTAGTTATGTATAGCGCCGTCCCTCATTACGTAGCATCCTCTCTAGCTATGTATAACGCTGTCACTTATTACGTAGCACCCTCTCTAGCTATGTATGACGCTGTCACTTATTATGTAGCAACCTCTCTAGCTATGTATGGGGCCGTCCCTTATTACGTAACATCCTTTCTAGCTATGTATGGTGCTGTCCCTTACATAGCTAGAGAGAATGCTGCGTTATATGTCGCCATCCCTTATTACATAGCACCCTCTCTAGCTATGTATGGCATCGTCACTTATCACGTAGCACCATCTCTAGCTATGTATGGCACTGTCACTTATCACGTAGCACCATCTCTAGCTATGTATGGTGCTGTCACTTATTACGTAGCACTCCCTCTAGCTATGTATGGGACCGTCCCTTATTACCTAGCATCCTCTCCACCTATGTGTGGTGCATTCCCTTATTACGTAGCATCCTCTCTAGCTATGTATGACGCTGTCACTTATTTCTTAGCACCCTCTCTAGCTATGTATGACGCTGTCACTTATTGCGCAGCACGCTCTCTAGGTATGTATAGTGACTCGCCCCCTGGGCCGTGGGGCACTCGGATCCGGGCAGTGGGGGAACGATGGGAGTAGTAGTGGCAACCCGGTTCCGTGGCTCAGGGTGGTCAGGCCAGTGGTAGTCCGTTATGTGCTATTGATTATGTCCGACTACGCCACCCGTGGATTGCGGTTATTAGGAACCGCCGCTGCATGCAGACCGCTGGGGCTGATGAGGTGTGCAGCTAGGGTAGTGTGACTCCCCACGGGAAGAGTGCGGCCCCAGGGCAGTATAATGGATGGTGGGAGTGATGGTAGTGAGAGTCCCAGTGCTGATAGTGCTGGAGGAGCAAGGAGCACACAGACAACAGGTTGCAGTCCAGGGTCTTTACTAAACAGGCAAACTGACCCACAAACAGTCCCAGCTAGGAGGGGACCTGGATGTTTGAGAGCAACGGGGAAATTGGCCCTGGTCAGGGTGAGGGTGTAGGCCTACCGTGCTTTCTGCGCTCCTTCTGGCTATCTCCTCCTGATAGGGTAACAGCCCACGTTTCCGAGCTTTCCGTGCTTTCTCACCTGTATGGCCTGCGACGTGGGTTCCTTTCTGCTCCCAGCCTTGTACGGCTTTACTGGTCCCTTCGGTTGTGGCAGGGCCTCCAGGCTTCTTAGGCCAAGGAATATACAGTCCCTTGCGGACTGGTTCTCTGCTGGGGGATGTGGAATCCTTCCAGCCTCAGACACCAAAGTCTGGTAAAATGAAGTCTTTTCTCTGCCAAGACAGGCTCTCTTCGCCTCTTGTCTCTGGCTTGTGGCTCTCTCCTACTGCCACACTTCCTCTTAGGTTACAATGCAACTTTCTGTCCCTGCTCCACTCTGGGACACGTCTCAGAGCTGAGACAGGCAATCCAGTTCTCCCTAACCCTGTCCCCAGTACCAGCTTTTATAGGGGCAGCCTGCTCCCCCTACTGGCCTGAGACAGGAGGCATTGCATGCTAATGTTCCCCTGGCCAGAGAACCTCCCCCCTGCTCTCAGACACAGCTTTAATTACACTTGTGGCATCCAGGCCAGGGTGACACAATAGCGCCTTCCCTTATTATGTAGCATCCTCTCTAGGTACGTATGGCGCTGTCACTGATTACGTAGCATCTTCTCTAGGTATGTATGATGCTTACACATATTACGTAGCATTCGCTCTATGTATGGCGCCGTCCCTTATTACGTAGTACCCTCTCTAGCTATGTATGGCGCCGTCCCTTATTGTGTAGCATCCTCTCTAGGTACGTATGACGCTGTCACTGATTACGTAGCATCTTCTCTAGGTATGTATGGTGCTTACACATATTACATAGCATTCGCTCTATGTATGGCGCCGTCCCTTATTATGTAGTACCCTCTCTAGCTATGTATGGCGCCGTCCCTTTTTGTGTAGCATCCTCTCTACCTATGTATGATGCCTTCCCTTATTACGTAGTACCCTCTCTAGGTATGTATGGCGCCGTCCATTATTCTGTAGCACCCTCTCTACCTATGTATGGTGCCGTCCCTTATTACATAACATCCTTTCTAGCTATGTATGATGCCATCCCTTATTACGTAGCATCCTCTCTAGCTATGTATGGTGCTGTCCCTTATTATGTAGCACCCTCTCTTGCTATGTATGGTGCCTTCCCTTATTACGTAGTACCCACTCTAGCTATGTATGGTGCCGTCCCTTATTACATAACATCCTTTCTAGCTATGTATGATGCTGCCCGTTTTTATGTAGCATCCTCTCTAGCTATCTAGGGCGCCGTCCCTTATTAGGTAGAACTCTCTCTAGGTATGTATGGTGCCTTCCCTTATTACGTATCATCCTCTCTAGGTATGTATGGTGCTGTCCCTTATTACGTAGCATCCTCTCTAGCTATGTATGGCGCCTTCCCTTATTATGTAGCATCCTCTCTACCTATGTATGGCGCCTTCCCTTATTATGTAGCATCCTCTCTAGGTACGTATGGCGCTGTCCCTGATTTCGTAGCATCTTCTCTAGGTATGTATGGTGCTTACACATATTACATAGCATTCGCTCTATGTATGGCGCCGTCCTTTATTACGTAGTACCCTCTCTAGCTATGTATGGCGCCGTCCCTTATTGTGTAGCATTCTCTCTACCTATGTATGGTGCCTTCCCTTATTACATAACATCCTCTCTAGGTACTGTATGTATGGCTCCGTCCCTTATTACGTAGCACCCTCTCTACCTATCTATGATGCCTTCCCTTATTACGTAGTACCCTCTCTAGGTATGTATGGCGCCGTCCATTATTATGTAGCATCCTCTCTACCTATGTATGATGCCTTCCCTTATTACGTAGCACCCTCTCTAGGTATGTATGGCGCTGTCACTTATTACATAACATCCTTTCTAGCTATGTATGATGCTGCCCGTTTTTATGTAGCATCCTCTCTAGCTATCTACGGCGCCGTCCCTTATTAGGTAGAACTCTCTCTAGGTATGTATGGTGCTTTCCCTTATTACGTATCATCCTCTCTAGGTATGTATGGTGCTGTCCCTTATTACGTAGCATCCTCTCTAGCTATGTATGGCGCCATCCCTTATTACGTAGCACCCTCTCTAGTTATGTATGGCGCCATCCCTTATTATGTAGCATCCTCTCTACGTATGTTTGGTGCTGTCACTTATTACGTAGCACCCTCTCTAGCTATGTATGGCGCCATCCCTTATTACATAGCACCCTCTCTAGGTATGTTTGGCGCTGTCACTTATTACGTAGCACCCTCTCTAGCTATGTATTGTGCCTTCCCTTATTAAATAGCATCCTCTCTAGCTATGTATGGCGCCATCCCTTATTACGTAGCATCCTCTCTAGGTATGTATGGCGCTGTCACTTATTACGTAGCACCCTCTCTACTGTAGCTATGTATGGTGCCTTCCGTTATTACATAGCATCCTCTCTAGCTATGTATGGTGCCGTCCCTTATTACGTAACATCCTCTCTAGCTATGTATGGCGCCGTCCCTTATTATGTAGCATCCTCTCTACTTATGTATAGCGCCGTCCCTTATTACGTAGCATCCTCTCTAGGTATGTATGGCGCTGTCACTTATTAAGTAGCATCTTCTCTAGGTATGTATGGTGCTGATACATATTACGTAGCATTCGCTCTATGTATGGCACCGTCCCTTATTACATAGTACCCTCTCTAGCTATGTAAGGTGCCGTCCCTTATTACATAGCACCCTCTCTAGCTATGTATGGCGCTGTCGCTTATTACGTAGCACCCTCTCTGGCTATGTATGGGGCCGTCCCTTATTACATAGCATCCTCTCTACCTATGTGTGGCGCCTTCCTTTATTACGTAGCATCCTCTCTAGGTATGTATGGCGCTGTCACTTATTACGTAGCATCTTCTCTAGGTATGTATGGTGCTGATACATATTACGTAGCATTCGCTCTATGTATGGCGCCGTCCCTTATTACATAGTACCCTCTCTAGCTATGTATGGTGCCGTCCCTTATTATGTATCATCCTCTCTAGGTATGTATGGGGCCGTCCCTTATTATGTAGCATCCTCTCTACCTATGTATGGCACCTTCCCTTATTACATAGCATCCTTTCTAGCTATGTATGGCGCCTTCTCTTATTACGCAGCACCCTCTCTAGGTATGTATGGCGCTGTCACTTATTATGTAGCACCCTCTCTAGCTATGTATGGCGCCGTCCCTAATTACGTAGCATCCTCTCTAAGTATGTATGGCGCTGTCACTTATTACGTAGCAACCTCTCTAGCTATGTATGGCGTCGTCCCTTATTACGTAGCATCCTCTCTAGCTATGTAGGGCGCCTTCCCTTATTACGTATCACCCTCTCTAGCATGGCCCGCGTCAGCACCCGGCGCACCCGGGCAAGTGTCGAGGCCCTGAGCAGGCAGAGGGGCCCACTGGCGGTCGTGCACCCGGCCGGGCTATGGGCGGAGGAGAGCGGTGTCAGCGCCTGCTCCCCCCCACTTGCTCAGGGCCCCGGCAGCCAGATACTTACCTCTCCCCGTGCCTCCACAGATCCGCTGTCTTCCTGCTCTGCGCTCCCTGTGACTTCTCAGGTCAGAGGGTGCGGTGACGTCTTTCCACCGCGCTCTACCCTGAGCCGTCACAGGGAGCGCAGAGCGGGAAGATACCGGCGACGCTGGAGTCCGGACCCGAGCAGCTGCAGCAGGTGAGGAGGAGTGAGGTGAGTATTTGATTTTTTTTTTTAATGTATGGAGGCATGGGGCATTATATTAGGGGTGACATCCTGCATGGGGCCTTATAAAGAGAGGGGGGGTGACATCCTGCATGGGGCCTTATGAAGAGAGGGGGTGACATCCTGCATGGGGCATTACAGAGAGAGGGGGTGACATCCTGCATGGGGCATTATAGAGAGAGGGGGTGACAGCCTGCATGGGGCATTATAAAGAGGGGGGGTGACATCCTGCATGGGGCATTATAAAGAGGGGGGGTACATCCTGCATGGGGCATTATAAAGAGGGGGGGGGTGACATCCTGCATGGGGCATTATAAAGAGAGGGGGGTGACATCCTGCATGGGGCATTATAAAGAGAGGGGGTGACATCCAGCATGGGACATTATAAAGAGAGGGTGGTGACATCCTGCATGGGGCATTATAAAGAGAGGGTGGTGACATCCTGCATGGGGCATTATAAAGAGAGGGGGTGACATCCTGCATGGGGCATTATAAAGAGAGGGGGGTGACATCCTGCATGAGGCATTATAAAGAGGGGGGGTGACATCCTGCATGGGGCATTATAAAAAGGAGGGGTGACAGCCTGCATGGGGCATTATAAGGGGGGGAACAGCCTGCATGGGGCATTATAAGGGGGGGGACAGCATGCATAGTGCTTTATGTGGGGGGAAGAGCCTGCATTGAGCATTATAAGGGGGGGCACAGCCTGTATGGGGCATTATGTGGGGGGTAACAGCCTGCATGGAGCATTATAAGGGGGGGGGACAGCCTGTATGGGGCATTGTGTGGGGGGTAACAGCCTGCATGGAGCATTATATGGGGGCCAGTATCCTGTATGGAGCTTTATAAGGGGAGCAGTATCCTGTATGGAGCCTTATATGGGGGCCAGTATTCCGTATGGAGCCTTATATGGGGCCAGTATTCCGTATGGAGCCTTATACGGGGGCCAGTATTCCGTATGGAGCCTTATATGGGGGCCAGTATTCCGTATGGAGCCTTATATGGGGGCCAGTATTTCGTATGGAGCCTTATATGGGGACCAGTATTCCATATGGGGCCTTATATGGGGGCCAGTATTCCGTATGGGGCCCTTATATGGGGGCCAGTATTCCGTATGGGGCCTTATATGGGGGCCAGTATTCCGTATGGGGCCTTATATGGGGGCCAGTTTTCCGTATGGGGCCTTATATGGGGGCCAGTATTCCGTGTGGGGCGTTATATGGGGGCCAGTATACAGTGTGGCGCGATTTGCCGGTTTCTGAGCTATTGTGGAATTTACTATAGATATCACTCATGTAATGTAAGAAGTGAAATCTTTGCATTGTACTATATATATTTATTTCTCTGCTGTATCTCTGCATCATGAATCGTGGTCCCACTGAGACTCTTTCGTCCAGGGCCCAGAAAAACCTGGAGCAGGCCCTGCTCTCTAGTTATGTATGGCGCCTTCCCTTATTACGTACCATCCTCTCTAGCTATGTATGGCGCCTTCCCTTATTACGTACCATCCTCTCTAGCTATGTATGGTGCCTTCCCTTATTACATAACATCCTTTCTAGCTATGTATGATGCTGTCCGTTTTTATGTAGCATCCTCTCTAGCTATCTACGGCGCCGTCCCTTATTAGGTAGCATCCTCTCTAGCTATCTACGGCGCCGTCCCTTATTAGGTAGAACTCTCTCTAGGTATGTATGGAGCCTTCCCTTATTACATAGCACCCTCTCTAGGTATGTATGGAGCCTTCCCTTATTACATAGCATCCTCTCTAGCTATGAATGGCTCCATCCCTTATTACGTAGCATCATCTCTAGGTATCTTTGGCACTGTCTCTTATTACGTAGCATCATCTCTAGGTATCTTTGGCACTGTCCCTTATTACGTAGCATCATCTCTAGGTATCTTTGGCACTGTCTCTTATTTCGTAGCATCCTCTCTAGCTATGTATGGTGCCTTCCCTTATTACGTATCATTCTCTCTAGGTATGTATGGTGCTGTCCCTTATTACGCAGCATCCTCTCTAGCTATGTAGGGCGCCTTCCCTTATTACGCAGCATCCTCTCTAGCTATGTAGGGCGCCTTCCCTTATTACGTAGCATCCTCTCTAGCTATGTATGGCGCCGTCCCTTATTACGCAGCACCCTCCCTAGTTATGTATGGCGTCATCCCTTATTATGTAGCATCCTCTCTACGTATGTTTGGCCCTGTCACTTATTACGTAGCACCCTCTCTAGTTATGTATGGCACCATCCCTTATTATGTAGCATCCTCTCTAGCTATGTATGGCACCGTCCCTTATTACGTAGCACCCTCTCTAGCTATGTATGGTGCCTTCCCTTATTACATAGCATCCTCTCTAGCTATGTATGGCGCCATCCCTTATTACGTAGTATCCTCTCTAGGTATTTATGGCGCTGTCAATTATTACGTAGCACCCTCTCTAGCTATGTATGGTGCCTTCCCTTATTACATAGCATCCTCTCTAGCTATGTATGGTGCCGTCCCTTATTACGTAACATCCTCTCTAGCTATTTATGGTGCCATCCCTTATTATGTAGCATCCTCTCTAGTTATGTATAGCGCCGTCCCTTATTACGTAGCATCCTCTCTAGGTATGTATGGCGCTGTCACTTATTACGTAGCACCCTCTCTGGCTATGTATGGGGCAGTCCCTTATTACGTAGCATCCTCTCTACCTATGTGTGGCGCCTTCCCTTATTACGTAGCATCTTCTCTAGGTATGTATGGTGCTGATACATATTACGTAGCATTCGCTCTATGTATGGTGCCGTCCCTTATTATGTAGCATCCTCTCTAGGTATATATGGGGCCGTCCCTTATTATGTAGCATCCTCTCTACCTATGTGTGGCGCCTTCCCTTATTACGTAGCATCTTCTCTAGGTATGTATGGTGCTGATACATATTACGTAGCATTCGCTCTATGTATGGTGCCGTCCCTTATTACATAGTACCCTATCTAGCTACGCATGGTGCCGTCCCTTATTATGTAGCATCCTCTCTAGGTATATATGGGGCCGTCCCTTATTATGTAGCATCCTCTCTACCTATGTATGGCACCTTCCCTTATTACATACCATCCTCTCTACCTATGTATGGTGCCTTCTGTTATTACGCAGCACCCTCTCTAGCTATGGATGGTGCCGTCCCTTATTATGTAACATCCTTTCTAGCTATGTATGGCGCCATCCCTTATCAGGTAGCATCATCTCTAGGTATGTATGGCACTGACACTTATTACGTAGCACCCTGTCTAGCTATGTATGGTGCCTTCCCTTATTACATAGCATCCTCTCTAGTTATGCGCCGTCCCTTATTACGTAACATCCTCTCTAGTTATGTATAGCACCTTCCCTTATTACGTAGCACCTTCTCTAGCTATGTATGATGCCGTCACTTATTACGTAGCACCCTCTCTAGCTATGTATGGTGCCTTCCCTTATTAAATAGCATCCTCTCTAGCTATGTATGGCGCCATCCCTTATTACGTAGCATCCTCTCTAGGTATGTATGGCGCTGTCATTTATTACGTAGCACCCTCTCTACTGTAGCTATGTATGGTGCCTTCCGTTATTACATAGCATCCTCTCTAGCTATGTATGGTCTTCCCTTATTAAGTAGCATCTTCTCTAGGTATGTATGGTGCTGATACATATTACGTAGCATTCGCTCTATGTATGGCGCCGTCCCTTATTAAGTAGTACCCTCTCTAGCTATGTATGGTGTCGTCCCTTATTATGTAGCATCCTCTCTACCTATGTATGGCACCTTCCCTTATTGCGTAACATCCTTTCTAGCTATGTATGGTGCTGTCCCATATTACGCAGCATTCTCTCTAGCAATGTATGGCGCCATCCCTTATTACATAGCACCCTTTCTAGGTATGTATGGTTCTGACACATATTACGTAGCATTCGCTCTAACTGCGTATGGCGCCGTCCCTTATTACGCAACACCCTCTCTAGCTATGTATGGTGCCATCCCTTATTATGTAGCATCCTCTCTAGTTATTTATAGCGCCGTCCCTTATTACGTAACACCCTCTCTAGCTATGTATGGCGCTGTCACTTATTGCGTAGCACCCTCTCTGGCTATGTATGGTGCTGTCCCTTATTATGTAGCATCCTCTCTACCTATTGTGGTAGGACGACTCGCTCGGTCACTTCCGGAAGTAGACTCAGGAACCCGGGTTTTCTTTGCAGGCTTTATTAGCAGCATAAAGCTCTGCACTCCAGCAAAATAAATACAGCCTTACTTGGCTACAAAAGATAAACTATAGCACAGTCCATATATGTGTGTGCGGGTTGCACACATCGGTTATGTCCAGCCTTCAGCTCCCTCCTGAGCTATGGCTGTCCAGTCTGGAGACCTTGCCTCTCCAAACACAACTCACAGAAAAAAAAAACAGGACAGAACTTTTAAAGGATCCTCAGCCACACCCTGAGGTGGAGGTATGGGGAATGACGTCCCTCCCATCACTGTCATTCCCCTAAAACCACGCCCTTTAAGAGAGTTAACCCACCAGCATATAACATGCCAGCAGAAAGTTCATTGGTTTCAGTTCACACAGGCTAGCAACCTCTGCGACACATACCTCCCCTCATATATCATTCCAGTGACCCTGTCACATATTCCCCCCCTCTGCCCAAAGCCGGGGGTTTGGGCACCTTCCGATACCAGACAGGGAATTCTAGAAAGGGCATCAGCGTTCCCATGTAACTTCCCAGGCCTATGCTCTACGTGAAAGTTGAAGTCCTGAAGAGCTAGGAACCATCTAGTTACCCTGGCATTTTTACCCCTCTTTTCCCTCAACCACCTCAACGGGGCATGGTCTGATGCCAACTTAAACTTCCGACCTAATAGGTAATATCTTAGTGTGTCTACGGCCCATTTTATGGCTAGACACTCTTTTACTACTATTGCGTAGTTTTTCTCGCAGTACGAAAGCTTCCGGCTCAGATAGAGAATGGGATGTTCTTCTCCATTTATCTCTTGAGAGAGTACGGCTCCTAGACCAACCCCTGAAGCGTCTGTCTGGACCACAAACTCTTTCTTGAAGTCTGGTGCGACCAGGACAGGCTGTTTACACAGTGCTGACTTCAATTGTTGAAACGCAGTCTCTTTTTCCTCCGTCCACTTCACCATAGTTGATCTGGTGCCTTTTAGGAGATCCGTCAGTGGCGCGGCCATCATGGCAAAATTTGGGATAAACCTCCGGTAATATCCCACCATTCCCAGGAATGCTCTCCCTTGCTTCTGGGAGAGCGGTTTCGGCCAGGTCTGGATTGCCTCCACTTTATTAACTTGCGGCTTTATTTCGCCTCTCCCGATGACATAGCCCAAGTACTTGGCCTCCTCTTTTCCAACGGCGCATTTTTTTGGATTTATTTTAAATCCCGCCTTTCTTAGAGCATCCAGAACGGCCTGTAGTTTAGGTAGATGACTTTCCCAGTCTGGGCTAAAGACTGCAATGTCGTCAAGGTAGGCTGCGGCATACCTCTTATGTGGGGCTAGGATCCGATCCATAGCCCTCTGGAAGGTGGCTGGGGCCCCCTGTTGTCCGAACGGCATCCGAGTGTATTGGAAGCACCGATCAGGTGTTGAGAAAGCTGTCTTCTCTTTGGCCGTCTGGGACATGGGGATCTGCCAGTAGCCCTTCGTCAGGTCCAGAGTGGTGATATACCTTGCTGGTCCAAGCCTCTCGATGAGTTCATCGACGCGGGGCATCGGGTACGCGTCACACTTAGACACCTCATTCAGCCGGCGGTAATCATTACAAAACCTCCACTCTCCGTTGGGTTTTGACACGAGGACGATGGGGCTCGACCATCCACTCTTTGACTCCTCTATCACACGGAGGTCTAACATCCTCTTCACTTCAGCCAAGATCACCTCCCGGCGTGCTTCAGGAATCCTGTATGGCTTCAGGTTCACCCTTATATGCGGCTCTGTTAGCACATCATGTTCTACTACCTGGGTATGCCCCGGCAACTCTGAGAACAGGTCCCGATTCTGCTGGAGCAGTTCTCGACACTGTTGCTTCTGGGCTGGCGAAAGGGTCTCCGCTATCGTGACATCTTCCTCCTGGTCTTCGGGAGTAGCTCCCAGGCAAGGAGTTCCCACGGGCTCCCCATCTCGCCACGGCTTGAGCAGGTTTACATAGTACACCTGGTGTGTCTTTCTTCGGCCAGGTTGGTGGACTCTGTAGTTCACTTCACCGAGCTTCTCCACCACCTCATATGGGCCTTGCCACTTGGTCAGAAACTTACTTTCAACGGTGGGAATAAGAACCAGGACGCGATCCCCAGGTTAGAACTGTCTCAGCCTTGCCGACAGGTTATACACCCTCGCCTGGGCTTCCTGCGCCTGGAGGAGATGTTCCTTCACGATGGGCATCACCTTCGCCATTCTCTCCTGTAACTGGGCGACATGTTCGATGATGCTCCGGTGGGGCGTGACCTCGGCCTCCCAGGTTTCCTTGGCGATGTCTAGGAGATCTCTTGGATGCCGTCCATACAGAAGCTAAAATGGAGAGAAGCCAGTGGAGGCTTGAGGAACTTCTCTGACAGAGAAAAGCAGAAATGGGAGCTGGTAGTCCCAGTCTCGCCCATCCTTTTCAACGACCTTCCTGAGCATCGCCTTTAAAGTCTTATTGAAGCGTTCCACTAAGCCGTCCGTCTGCGGATGATAGCCTAGATTCAGACCTCAGTTTATCTGAAGGACTCTGCATAGCTCCTTCATCACCTTGCTCATGAAGTGGATTCACTGGTCTGTCAAAATGTCTTTTGGCAGACCTGTCCGAGCAAAAATATGAACTAGCTCTCGGGCTATACTTTACTGGACGAGTTCCTTAGGGGTACTGCTTCGGGGTACCGGGTCGCATAGTCCATGACCACCAGGATGTATTGGTGGCCCCGGGCCGATTTAACTAAGGGACCCACAAGGTCCATGGCAATCCTCTCAAAGGGAACATCTATGATAGGTAGTGGAACTAATGGACTACGGAAGTGGGAGGTGGGCGCGGTTATCTGGCAGGTGGGGCAGGACCAACAATAGTTTAAGATTTCCCGATGACATCCTGGCCAATAAAACCTCCTTATAATTCTCTCCTTGCTCCCCCCAGAATATGTGAGTGTGCCATGTTTAATATCCTCTGACGGTATGAGCCTGGAACCTAACAGCTGTTCCACTACCTCTTCACTTTTTAGTTTGGTCACCCAGTATAATAGCTCCTCCTGAACTGCAAAGTGTGGGTACCTGATGTCCGCACCCGGCTCTTGAGCAACACCATTACAAACAGTAACATTATCCCATGCCCCTTTCAAGGTCAAGTCCCGAACCTGAGCTGACCCAGGCACCTCTAATTCAGGGAGGTCGGCCACCTCAGACACCGTCTCGTCCTTGTCGCCGACAAGTACACATAGTGGGAACTCATCCACTTCCGATGTCGACCAGGTTATTTATCTAGGTTCCTGGCTTTTTTCCACGGGACTCGGTCTGGATCCCTTCCCCCACAAGTCCCAGAACAAGGGGAAATTGCGCCCCAAAATGACGGGATGTATCAGGTCCTTGACCACCCCGACCTCGTGGGATTGGGCGCCACAGTCTGTTCCAACTGTCACTCTGGCCACCGGGTAGTTCTTGGCGTCCCCATGTATGCAGCTTATGCCCACAGATTTGGTAGGGATCAGTGGCACTGATTAAGGTTACCAGACTCCCAGAGTCCAACAGCCCCAGGACCATCACTCCGTTAACGGATACGGCACATGCCTGCGGCCCCTCGCTGGGTTGACAGTCCACACTGCAGGCTGGGTAAGCATAGTATGAACATCGTCTGCCTAGGCTGCAGTCCATTGGCTCAGCAGACGTATGACACTGGGCGGCTACGTGTCCCGGATTGCGACACCACCAACAGATCACATCCTTAACAACAGTCCTTGCGGCACCTTCAGTGGAAGTGGGACGCCCCCCAGTTGTGGCTCTGACCCCCTTTCGTGGTGAACCCGCCCCCTTTTGGGCACTCCAGGAGGGGGAGGTGATTATATCGGGTTTCCCTAGGGTTTTTTAGACCACTTGGTACCTCTCTACCAGGCCAACAAGGTCGTCCGCATTCAGAGGGTCGCCCTGGGCAACCCAGATCTGCACCGGCCTGGGTAGGGAATGGATGAACCTGTCCATCACCACACGCTCAACCATCTGGGCAGGAGTGGAAGACTCTGGCTGCAGCCATTTCTGGACTAGATGTAACAAGTCGAACATCTGTGAGCGTGGAGGTTTGTCGCCAGCATACGACCAGTGGTGGACCCATTGTGCTCTGACAGACAGTCGCTCCTGAGCGTGCCAATATCTCGTTTTTTAATTTTGCGTACTCCTTTGCGTCTTGTAAAGTCAGATTATAATAGGCCTTCTGCGGCTTCCCGGTCAAATATGGCGCCAGAACCTCTGCCCACTGCTCCTGAGGGAATCTCTCCCATTCCTCCACCCTTTCAAAAACAGTCAGGATCTCCGCTGTTAGGAGCTCCATCTGTCCCTGCTGCTGGATTTGCTGTATCAGTTTATTTGTCTCCTGCTGCTGCTCCCGTTGCTGCTGTAGCTGCTCTCTGTGCTGCATGCTCTGCTGGGTCTGCTGCATGCTCTGCTGGGTCTGCTGTATGCTCTGCTGGCTTTGGGCCAGGTGCTTAATGAGCTCCTCCATGCTCCCAGACTTCTCTGGCTGGCTGGCGGCCTTCACCCAGGACATCCACTGGTCTCTGTGGCAGGTACACATGTTCCTGGAATCTTGCACGCACTCTCGCACCAACTGTGGTAGGACGACTCGCTCGGCCACTTCCGGAAGTAGACTCAGGAACCTGGGTTTTCTTTGCAGGCTTTATTAGTGACGTGCCCCCTGGGCCGTGTATGCACGTGTGTGGGTTACCCGGAGCCGGGTCTCTGAGGGTTGTAGTCTCCGTGGCGGTGACCCGGTCCCGTGGCTCAGGGTGGTCAGACCAGTGGCCGTCTTTTATAGGGTTTTTTATGATTTAATGTCCGACTACGCCACCCGTGGATTGCGGTCAGGGTGTACCGCCGCTGCGAGGCAGACCGCTGAGGCTGGTGTGGTGTGCGCAGCAGAGGATGGGATAACTCCCCACGGGAGGAGTATAGCCTCAGGGCAGTGAGTGTGGATGATGGGAGTGATGGTGCACGGGTGAAGCAGGAACGACTCAGAGTCTTTGCAGTGCAGTTCAGGGTCTTTACTGATGATGATAAGGCAGACCCTCCCGGGAGTACTGGCTAGCATAAGGGGCCTGGTCAGTCTGTGAACAAACAGGAGTTCCCCTGGCCAGTTGGAGTTGTAGGCCTCCCCGTCTATCTGCACTCTTCCTGGCTACCTTGCTGTAAGCGAGTGGAAGTAGCCCACGTCCCTGAGTATACCGTGTGGTGCTCATCCGTATGGCTGGTGACTTGGACCCTCTGGTAGCTTCCGCTCCTCGATGGCGGTACCGGTCCCTTGTGTGTGTGACTGAGCCTCCAGGCTTCCTATGGCCAGAGGACCTGGAATCCTCTGCCGGCTGGTTTCTGCTGCTGGACTTAGAGATCCTCACAGCCTCGGACTCCGTTGTCCGGTCGTAGTGTCTTCAGCCAGGATGAGCAATATCTGCTTCCAGTCCCTGGCACTCAGCTCCTGCTCCTACAGAGCTCCTAGCTGTTGCTTTTCCTGTGTCTGCTTGTTCTTTACTCTCCCTCTGCTTTCTCTGCTCTAACCCCGCCCCAGATCCAGTTTATATAGGGCAGGTTCCTCCCCTATCTGGTCTGGGACAGGAGGTGTTGCATGTTCAAGGGAACCTCCCACTTGCTCTCAGACATGATATTTCTATCACTGTGGCAACCAGACCCCTGGGGTGCCACATTATCAGCATAAAGCTCTGCACTCCAGCAAAATAAATACAGCCTTACTTGGCTAAACCACAAAAACAAAAGATAAACTATAGCACAGTCCATATATGTGTGTGCGGGTCGCACACACCGGTTATGTCCAGCCTTCAGCTCCCTCCTGAGCTATGGGTGTCCAGTCTGGAGACCTTGCCTCTCCAAACACAACTCACAGAAAAAAAAAACAGGACAGAACTTTTAAAGGATCCTCAGCCACACCCTGAGGTGGAGGTATGGGGAATGACATCCCTCCCATCACTGTCATTCCCCTAAAACCACGCCCTTTAAGAGAGTTAACCCACCAGCATATAACATGCCGGCGGAAAGTTCATTGGTTTCAGTTCACATTGGCTAGCAACCTGTGCGACACATACCTCCCCTCATATATCATTCCAGTGACCCTGTCACACTATGTATGGCACCTTCCCTTATTACATAGCATCCTCACTACCTATGTATGGTGCCCTCTCTTATTACGCAGCACCCTCTCTAGGTATGTATGGCGCTGTCACTTATTATGTAGCACCCTCTCTAGGAATGTTTGGCGCTGTCAATTATTACGTAGCACCCTCTCTAGCTATGTATGGTGCCTTCTCTTATTACACAGCACCCTCTCTAGGTATGTATGGCGCTGTCACTTATTATGTAGCACCCTCTCTAGCTATGGATGGTGCCGTTCCTTATTACATAACATCCTTTCTAGCTATGTATGGCGCCGTCCCTAATTACGTAGCATTCTCTCTAAGTATGTATGGCGCTGTCACTTATTACGTAGCAACCTCTCTAGCTATGTATGGTGTGTCACCCTGACCTGGATGCCACAAGTGTAATTAAAGCTGTGTCTGAGAGCAAGGGGGAGGTTTTCTAGTCAGGGGAACATTAGCATGCAATGCCTCCTGTCTCAGGCCAGTAGGGGGAGCTGGCTGCCCCTATAAAAGCTGGTACTGAGGGCAGGGTTAGAGAAAACTGGACGACCTATCGGAGGATTCAGGTCCCAGAGCAGAGAGGGACAGTTGTGTTGCACCTAAGAGGAAGTGTGGCAGGAGGAGAGCCACAAGCCAGAGACAAGAGGCGAAGTGAGCCTGTCTTGGCAGAGAAAAGACTTAATTTTACCAGACTTTGGTGTCTGAGGCTGGAAGGATTCCACATCCCCCAGCAGATAACCAGTCCGCAAGGGACTGTACATTCCTTGGCCTAAGAAGCCTGGAAGCCCTGCCACAACCGAAGGGACCAATAAAGCCGTACAAGGCGGGGAGCAGAAAGGAACCCACGTCGCAGGCCATACAGGCGAGAATACACGGAAAGCTCGGAAACGTGGGCTGTTACCCTATAAGGAGGAGATAGCCAGAAGGAGCGCAGAAAGCACAGTAGGCCTACACCCTCATCCTGACCAGGGCCAATTTCCCCGTTGCTCTCAGACATCCAGGTCCCCTCCTAGCTGGGACTGTTTGTGGGTCAGTTTTCTTGTTTAGTAAAGACCCTGGACTGCAACCTGTGCGTGGACTATAGACAAATCAACCGTATCACTCACAAAGACGCATATCCGCTGCCTAGAATAGAAGAGTCTTTAGCCGCACTAAAATCTGCTAACTTCTTTTCTACTTTGGACCTTACTAGCGGGTACTGGCAGGTTCCTGTGGCAGAGGCTGACAAGGAGAAGACCGCCTTCACCACCCCGATGGGACTGAGTGAGTTCAACTGTATGCCTTTCGGACTCTGCAACGCACCAGGGACCTTCCAGCGGCTGATGGAATGCTGTCTAGGGCACCGAAACTTCGAGACGGTCCTCCTTTACCTGGACGACGTGATCGTCTATTCGAAGACCTACGAGGACCACCTAAAGCACCTGGCCGAGGTGTTCGAAGCCCTGGCAGGCTATGGCTTGAAGGTAAAACCATCGAAGTGTCACCTGCTGAAACCAAAGGTCCAGTACCTAGGGCACGTGGTAAGTGCGGCAAGAGTGGCCCCCGACCCTGACAAGGTCACGGCAATCAAGAGCTGGCCAAGCCCCTCGAAAATCAAAGAGGTGAGACAGTTTCTCGGATTGGTAGGCTACTACCGAAGGTTCATCCCCGGGTTCACTAAGATGGCAGCTCCTATGCAGGACCTCCTGATCGGACAGTCTAAGTCCAGGAGTCAAAAGCCACCCTTCAAGTGGGATAAACCGGAAGAGGAGTCCTTCCGCCAGCTAAAGATGGCCCTCACAGGGGATGAGATCCTGGCCTACCCTGATTACGGCCAGCCTTTCATTCTCCACACAGATGCCAGTAATGTGGGACTGGGAGCCGTACTGTCCCAAAACCAACAGGGCAGAGAACGGGTGATCGCATACGCCAGTCGGAAGCTGAGGCCCACCGAGAGGAACCCGGAGAATTACAGCTCCTTCAAGCTAGAATTCTTGGCGGTGGTGTGGGCCGTGACGGAACGCTTCAAGCATTACCTGGCCTCCGCAAAGTTCACCGTGTACACGGACAACAACCCGTTGACACACCTGGACAATGCAAGACTGGGTGCCCTGGAACAGCGGTGGATGGCCCGTCTCTCCAACTATGACTTCGTGATCAAGTACCGGGCAGGCAAAACCAACGCGGACGCCCTATCAAGGATGCCTCACTTACCTGAAGGTGACGAAGACCCAGAAGAGCTGAAGGAGGTAGAACTCCCCGCGTTTCACCGGTATGGAGCCGCTCAACACTCTCACCGCGTGAAGGAGGAGGATCTAACAACTGTGATGATGAATCCCCTACCTCACCACAGCTGTGCCGAGACCCAAGATAGTGACCCTGCAGTCCGCCTGGTGAAAGATCTGCTGACCCGGGAAGACGCCCGCCTAGATCCAGATGCCCCAGAGGAAGCCAAGCAGCTATGGAAGGAGAAGAGCAAGCTGTTCCTCTACGAAGGCAAGTTGTGCAGAAGGATTGTCAACCACCGGACGCACGAGCTGACCTGGCAAGTCGTGGTCCCAAGGCGAGATGCAGCTATGGTCCTGGGGGCTTACCATGACAGAGCGGGACACTTCGGTTGGAAGAAACTGGAGTTCCTACTAAGAGGAAGGTTCTTTTGGGTCGGCATGAGAGGAGCTGTAGAAAAATGGTGCAGAGACTGTGGCCCTTGTCACCTCAGGAGGAAGGACCGCACCAGCCAGAAGACACCCTTGAGGCCCATCGTCACCACGCAGCCTATTGAGCTGGTAGCTCTGGACCACGTCAAATTGGCTCCAAGCCGGTCCGGATACATCTACGCCCTGACAATCGTGGACCACTATTCCCGTTTTCTAGTGGTGGTCCCGGTAAAGGACTTGACAGCCCAAACAGCGGCCAGAGCCTTCCAGCAATACTTCTGCTGTCCACACGGGTATCCGGAACAGGTCCTGACAGACCAGGGTCCAGCGTTCGAGGCTGAAATCTTCCAGGAGTTCTGCAACCTCTATGGCTGTAAGAAGATTCGTACAACGCCTTACCACCCCCAAACCAACGGGATGTGTGAGAAGATGAACAATATAGTCATTGATCTCCTGAAGACGTTGCCCCTGGAGGAACGCAGCCTGTGGCCAGAAAAACTGCCGGACCTGATAGACCTATACAACAATATCCCGGTGAATGCTACAAACTGCACCCCGGCTTACCTGATGCGAGCTAGACCTGGTAAGCTGCCCGTAGACCTGGAGATGGGAGTCCTAATACCTGAGGACACCTCCCCGGATGCGGACTGGGATACGGAAAGGCAACTGCAGCACAAGAAGGTACAGGAGAGTGTGGAGAAGAGCCTGGCCCAGGTGAGAGAGAGGCAAGAAAAACTCTTCAATCAACACGCCCCTGCTGGTCCCCTAGAACCTGGTGAGCAGGTCCTGAAGCGGAAGAGAAGGCTACATAAGTTGGACGACCAGTGGGAAAGGGAACCCTACACCGTACTGCAGTCTGACCACGACAACCCAAAGGTGTGCGTAATCACCAAGGACGGAGGAGAAACCACTAGTGTCGTCTCCAGAGACCACCTCAAAAGATGCCCCGAGCAACTCCGTAGTGCAGAAGAGGATCAGAGTGACCTTGAACCCGCAGAGGACAAGGAAGAAATGATCAGCACCGTTCTCGGAGATTTCCCTCAGTCCTGGACTCGCATAAATGATGCCATAGTGGTACCTGTCCTGCATTTCCTGCAACCGGCACAGCAACAACCAACACCAGAGCTGGAAGGTGAAGAGGAGCAAGCGGTTCCAGAGGCAGAAGAGCCTGTACCAGCAGCCCAGGAGAGTCAGCCCTCTGCTGACAGTGAGCCTGCCATGCCTGCGGTAAGCCAAAGAACCCGCAGACAGCTGCCTGCCCTACCTGTACACCCAGCTGGTAGCTGTACCCAGGGCCGGCGTCAGCACCCGGCGCACCTGGGCAAATGCCGGGGCCCTGAGCAGGCAGAGGGGCCCACTGGCGGTCGCGCACCCCGCTGGGCTATGGGCGGAGGAGAGCGGTGTCAGCGCCCGCCCTTCTCCGCCACTTGCTCAGGGCCCCGGCAGCTGGATACTTACCTCTCCCCGTGCCTCCGCAGATCAGCTGTCTTCCTGCTCTGCGCTCCCTGTGACGTCTCAGGTCAGAGGGCGCGGTGACGTCTTTACACCGCGCCCTCCCCTGAGCCGTCACAGGGAGCGCAGAGCGGGAAGATACCGGCGTCGCTGGAGTCCAGACCAGAACAGCGGCAGCAGGTGAGGAGAAGGAAGGTGAGTATTTGATTTTTATTTTTTAATGTATGGAGGCATGGGGCAGTATAAAGGGGAAGGGGGGGTGGCATCCTCCATGGAGCATTATAAAGAGAGGGGGGACTGGACATCCTGAATGGGGCATTATAAAGAAGGGGGGGGTGACATCCTGCATGGGGCATTATAAGGTGGGGAACAGCCTGCATGGGGCATTATAAAGGGGGGGGGGCAGCCTGCATAGTGCATTATGTGGGGAGGGAACAGCCTGCATGGAGCATTATAAGGGGGGGGCAGCCTGTATGGGGCATTATGTGGGGGGTAAGAGGCTGCATGGAGCATTAAAAGGGGGGGGGCTGTATGGGGCATTATGTTGGGGGTAACAGCCTGCATGGAGCATTATAAGGGGGGACAGCCTGTATGGGGCATTATGTGGGGGGTAACAGCCTGCATGCAGCATTATGTGGGGGCCAGTATCCTGTATGGAGCGTTATAAGGGGACCGGTATCCTGTATGGAGAGTTATATGGGGGCCAGTATCCTGTATGGAGTTTTATAAGGGGACCAGTATTCTGTATGGAGCGTTATATGGGGGCCAGTATCCTGTATGAAGCGTTATATGGGGGCCAGTATTCTGTATGGAGCCTTATATGGGGGCCAGTATTCCGTATGGAGCCTTATATGGGGGCCAGTATTCCATATGGGGCCTTATATGGGGGCCAGTATTCCGTATGGAGCCTTATATGGGGGCCAGTATTCCGTATGGAGCCTTATATGGGGGCCAGTATTCCGTATGGAGCCTTATATGGGGGCCAGTATTCCGTATGGAGCCTTATATGGGGGCCAGTATTCCGTATGGAGCCTTATAAGGGGACCAGTATTCCGTATGGAGCCTTATATGGGGGCCAGTATTCCGTATGAAGCATTATATGGGGGCCAGTATTCCGTATGGAGCCTTATATGGGGGCCAGTATTCCGTATGAAGCGTTATATGGGGGCCAGTATTCCGTATGGGGCCTTATATGGGGGCCAGTATTCCGTATGAAGCGTTATATGGGGGCCAGTATTCCGTATGGGGCCTTATATAGGGGCCAGTCTTCTGTGTGGAGCGATTCACCGGTTTCTGAGCTATTGTGGAATTTACAATAGATATCACTCATGTAATGTAAGAAGTGAAATCTTTGCATTGTACTATATATATATATATATATATATATATATGTGTATATATATATATATATATATATATATATATATATATATATATATATATATATATATATATATTTCTCCCCCATATCTCTGCATCATGAATCGTGGTATGTGTTAAAGGGGCCCACTGAGACTCTTTCGCCCGGGGCCCAGAAAAACCTGAAGCCGGCCCTGGCTGTACCCCTAACGCTAGTGGGGAAAGCCAGGTTAGTCCACCACCAGACAGTGGGCTACGCAGGTCAGCCAGGAGCACAAAGGGACAGATACCCGCTCGCTGGAGAATAGAGGGTGCACTAAATTGTAAATAACCTTGTTGCCAAATGTTGAATTGTTTGCCAAGTTACCTGCATGTTTATTAATAGTGTGTTTCAGTTTCTTGCAGCTACCGTAAGGACTCAAAGGTTATGGACTTTTATAACCGGGACCTTGTGTGGACTGCATTCTGAGCCTAACCCAGGAATGAACTAAGACTGTGAAGGACTTGGGGTAGGACAGACCCCCACCTGGTTAAGGCTCCCGTTGTTTTTGGTGATATGGACACCCGGTCACAGGCCACACTGTGACCTTAAGAACTCAATTTGTGCGTCGTCTGTCTATTAATGTTTTATGGTTATGCATATTGTCTTTGTTTACTGTTTAGTCCTGGAGTACTAAATTTCACTAGGGGGGAATGTGTCACCCTGGCCTGGATGCCACAAGTGTAATTAAAGCTGTGTCTGAGAGCAAGGGGGAGGTTCTCTAGTCAAGGGAACATTAGCATGCAATGCCTCCTGTCTCAGGCCAGTAGGGGGAGCTGGCTGCCCCTATAAAAGCTGGTACTGGGGGCAGGGTTAGAGAGAACTGGACGACCTATCGGAGGATTCAGGTCCCAGAGCAGAGAGGGACAGTTGTATTGCACCTAAGAGGAAGTGTGGCAGGAGGAGAGCCACAAGCCAGAGACAAGAGGCGAAGTGAGCCTGTCTTGGCAGAGAAAAGACTTAATTTTACCAGACTTTGGTGTCTGAGGCTGGAAGGATTCCACATCCCCCAGCAGATAACCAGTCCGCAAGGGACTGTACATTCCTTGGCCTAAGAAGCCTGGAGGTCCTGCCACAACCAAAGGGACCAATAAAGCCGTACAAGGCGGGGAGCAGAAAGGAACCCACGTCGCAGGCCATACAGGCGAGAATACACGGAAAGCTCGGAAATGTGGGCTGTTACCCTATAAGGAGGAGATAGCCAGAAGGAGCGCAGAAAGCACGGTAGGCCTACACCCTCACCCTGACCAGGGCCAATTTCCCCGTTGCTCTCAGACATCCAGGTCCCCTCCTAGCTGGGACTGTTTGTGGGTCAGTTTTCTTGTTTAGTAAAGACCCTGGACTGCAACCTGTTGTCTGTGTGCTCCTTGCTCCTCCAGCACTATCAGCACTGGGACTCTCACTACCATCACTCCCACCATCCACTATACTGCCCTGGGGCCGCACTCTTCCCGTGGGGAGACACATTACCCTAGCTGCACACCTCATCAGCCCCAGCGGTCTGCATGCAGCGGCGGTTCCTAATAACCGCAAATCCACGGGTGGCGTAGTCGGACATTATCAGCAGAACATAGCAGACTACCATTGGCCTGACCACCCTGAGCCACGGAACCGGGTCGCCACTACTACCCCCATCGTCTCCCTATTGCCCGGATCCGAGTGCCCCACGGCCCAGGGGGCGAGTCATATGGCGTCGTCTCTTATTAGGTAACATCCTTTCTAGCTATGTATAGTGCTGTCCCTTATTACGTAGCATCCTCTCTAGCTATGTAGGGCGCCTTCCCTTATTACGTAGCACCCTCTCTAGGTAAGTATGGTGCCTTCCCTTATTAGGTAGCATCCGCTCTAGCTATGTATGGCACTGTGCCTTATTACGTAGCACCTTCTCTAGCAATGTATGGCGCCATCCCTTATTACACACCATCCTCTCTAGGTATATTTGGCGCTGTCACTTATTACGTAGCACCCTCTCTAGCTATCTAGGGCGCCGTACCTTATTAGGTAGCACTCTCCCTAAGTATGTATGGTGCTGTCCCTTATTACGTAGCACCCTCTCTAGCTATGTATGGTGCCTTCCCTTATTACGTAGCACCCTCTCTAGGTATGTATGGTGCCTTCCCTTATGTAGCATCCTCTCTAGTTATGTATGGCGCTGTCCCTTATTACGTAGCATCCTCTCTAGCAATGTGTGGCGCCTTCCCTTATTACGTAGCATCCTCTCTAGCTATGTATGGTGCCTTCCCTTATTACGTAGCATCCTCTCTAGGTATGTATGGTGCCGTCCCTTATTATCAAACAGACAAAAGCCCTATGTAAATACATAGAAACATAGCTGATAAACCGTGTGCAATAATATACGGTCAGCATAAATTCCACTCCTAACACAATATAACAACAAAAGAGGAAAAAGAGTGATTCATATCAAGAGTATTATTTTATTACATATCAAAACTTTACATGATTATGTCAAAGTAATCATAGCAATTAATAGCACTAGAAAATGGGGAACACACAAAGAATCCAGGGGATAGTAGCACAGGACAATATGCAGAGACACAATAATAACCCCACATGGGGATGTCAGGTATCAAAATAATGCAGTGGGGACCTTTAAGGCAAGAGGCTGACTCAAGGAACAGTTGTAGCAGAACAGACAGTATGTAGAATCACATCATCATAGACAATAAGACCACCCAAATGTTCCCTTCGCTCAATATTATAAGAGGAGCCATCTTACCAAGGATGCAGAGGTTTAAAGTGCTCAGTGCCAAATGCCCATGTGGACAAAAAACGCCTCTTATTATGTAGCATCCTCTCTAGCTATGTATGGCGCCGTCCCTTATTACGTAGCACCCTCTCTAGCTATGTATGGCGCCGTCCCTTATTACGTAGCACCCTCTCTAGCTATGTATGGCTCCTTTCTTTATTATATAGTGTCCTGTTATGTTCAGAACCTGGTATGTAAAGGAAAAGAAAGTGCACCATGTAATATTATGTTACATATACAGGTGCTTCTCACAAAATTAGAATATCATCAAAGACTTAATTTCAGTTCTTCAATACAAAAAGTGAAACTCATATATTATATAGAGTCATTACACACAGAGGGATCTATTTCAAGTGTTTATTTCTGTTAATGTTGATGGTTATGGCTTACAGTCAATGAAAACACTAAAGTCATTATCTCAGTAAATTAGAATACTTTATAACAACAGCTTGAAAAATGTTTTTAAAATCCGAAATGTTGGCCTACTGAAATGTATGTTCAGTAAATGCACTCAATATTTGGTCGGGGCTCCTTTTGCATCAATTACTGCATCAATGCGGCGTGGCATGGAGGCGATCAGCCTGTGGCACTGCTGAGGTATTATGGAAGCCCAGGTTGCTTTGATAGCAGCCTTCAGCTCGTCTGCATTGTTGGGTCTGGTGTCTCTCATCTTCCTCTTGACCATGCCCCATAGATTCGCTGGGGTTAAGGTCAGGCGAGTTTGCTGGCCAATCAAGCACAGCGATACTGTTGTTTTTAAACCAGGCATTGGTACTTTTGGCAGTGTGGAGAGGTGCCAAGTCCTGCTGGAGAATGACATTTCCATCTCCAAAAAGCTTGTCGTCAGAGGGAAGCATGAAGTGCTGTAAAATGTCCTGGTAGACGGCTGAACTGACTTTGGTCTTGATAAAACACAGTGGACCTCCACCAGCAGATGACATGGCCCCCCAAACCATCACTGATTGTGGAGACTTCACACTAGACCTCCAGCAGCTTGGATTGTGGCCTCTCCACTCTTCCTCCAGACTCTGGGACCTTGATTTCCAAATGAAATGCAGAATTTACTTTTCATCTGAAAACAACACCTTGGACCACTGAGCATCAGTCCAGGTCTTTTTCTCTTTGGCCCAGGTAAGACGCTTCTGCCGTTGTCTATTGGTCATGAGGGGCTTGACACAAGCAATGCGACACTTGTAGCCCATGCCCTGGATACGTCTGTGTGTGGTGGCTCTTGAAGCAATGACTCCAGCAGCAGTCCACTCCTTGTGAATCTCCCCCAAATTTTTGAATGGCCTTTTCTTAGCAATCCTTTCAAGGCTGCGGTTATCCCAGTTGCTTGTGCACCTTTTTCTACCACACTTTTTCCTTCCACTCAAATTTCCGTTAATATGCTTGGATACAGCACTCTGTGAACAGCCAGCTTCTTTAGCAATGACCTGTCAACTGGCACAGAATAAAAATGAATTATTGTTATATACATACTGACACATGAGGAGATTGATATTACTGCACTGTATACATATGCACTATGTTTTCCTGATGTATAGTGATTAATCACTGATTATGGGGTGTAACCTATATATACCTTGCTTATGCACAGTGAATGTTCATGGCTTGAAAAAGGCTCACAGTGTGAAGAGACAAACCGTCGCACATACATACAGGGTATTACATGTACACTGACACTATACACTGTATACCATGTACAGGGCTCCTGTGTATAATGTCACTGGTGATCACTATATTACCTGTACACTTACATTATACATTGTACCATGTACAGAGCTCCCGTGTATAATGGCACTTATGGTAATATTGTGTTTTTTTTTATTAATGATCAGTATTGTAGTATTCGGTCACTATGTGGTGGTAATATGTGATCCAGTCGTGGTGTGGCGGTATTTGTCCCTTGTATGTGGTATTATTCGGTGACAATGTGGTGGTAATATGTGGTCTGGTTATGGTGTGGCAGTTTTTGTTCCTTGTATGTGGTATTATTTGGCCACTATGAGGTGGTAATATGTGGTCTGGTCATGGTGTGACGGTATTTGTTTCTGGTATGTGGTATTATTTGATCACTATGTGGTGGTTATATGTGGTGTGGTCATGGTGTGGTGGTATTTGTCTCTTGTATGAGGTATTTTTGGTCATTTTAAAAAATGTATATGACACATTCCCTTAAAGAAAAATAAATAAAAATATACCTAAAAAGAGTATTGGATATTTTAATTTTTTTTAAATAGGTTAGAGTAGAGTAGGGCCCGGCCAGAAGAGTCTACCTTATCGTGGTAAAAATCTTTTGGCCAAAACAAAAGCTGATGGCTATGTGTGTGATCTGGTGTTCACTGGGAACTGGTAATGTGTGATTGGTGAGGATGTCTTTTGGCCAAAACAAAAGCTGATGACTATGTGTGTGATCTGGTGTTCACTGGTAATGTGTGGAGTGGAGTTTTTCCAAGAGTTGGCGGTTGGATTGTAGAAGGTTCGAGGGATAGAGGTGGAGCTGGGGTGGAACCCGGGCAGAGTCTCAAGGGGGCCCGAAAATTTTGCCAGTATGGGGCCCTGAAATTCCTGGTGGCAGCCCTGCATACATGGGTGAGTAATGATCAGTTTTCTTCACTATTTCACGTCTGGAGTGCTGCCATTTTATTGCCGTATATCACTATAAATAAATATGTATCTATAACAATCTTTATTCATATGATTACGTTTTTTATATGTAAAACAATAACTGCATACATGCTTCATATATTATACAAACTCGACCAATTGATCAGCAGGATCTATTGGAAAACTTGCAACCTTCTTCGGCTGGTATTCAGACTCATCATCTTGAATGTATGTGGCACTTAATACAAGGGCACACTATTTCTTGAACGGCTGAATATCTTTGCATGACCCTGATCCGATTCCTATGGAGTCCTGTGACTCTTTTTATTCAGCTATACATTACACTATTATTTATTGATGCTGGTTACTCAGTGATTTTGGTCATAGTGCAGGTTGTGCACCATAAACATTGTAAAATGCTGCTACATGACATGGCAGCAGAAATAAAGTGAGTAGGGTCACATTACGCCCACCCTACATAATGCAGCAAGCAGATAAAAAAAATCAGAACTTGTCACATCACCGCAGGGGTCGTAATGTAACCCTACTCACCTGCATCACGCTAACATGTAGCAGCGGCATAGACCGAAGTTTGGCAGCTTGACCTATGTTGTGACCAAACATCGTGTAGCCCCAGCATAGGCTAGACTGTGTGTGTAGGCTAACGTCACTGCCATGCAACGTCTATGCCTGTGAGCTGCAGGCTTCTGATTGGCCGGTGATGTGTATTGCGGTGCAGGAACTCAACGTGTCTCTGCACTGTAACACACTTCAGCTGATTGTGCGTCCAGGTGCACATCCAATTGAAGTGGGCACTGGCGTCAGCATAGGTCCAGTAGAAGTTTCTGCCACCGTAAACATTACCCCTTGGTAATGTAGGGGACATGTGATGACTATCAACATTGTGGATAGGGCGTAAGGTGTAGTGATCGGTAGTGGCACTGCCAAGTGAAATTAAAGAGTAACAAAAGGTCAAAAATCAATTTATTGTGGTATTTACAAAATTACAAAAATATAATTGGTTGAACAACCTTTTGGTTTGTTGCCAGGTGCTAAAAAGGTTAAATCTTGCTGCCAGGTGGAAAAAAAGGGTTAAATCTTGCTGCCAGGTGGTAAAAGGGTTAAAGCTTGCTGCCAGGTGGTAAACGGCTTAAATCTTGCTGTCAGGTGGAAATAAGGAGTTAAATCTTGCTGCCAAGTGGAAAAAATAGGATTAAATCTTGCTGCCAGGTGGTAAACGGCTTAAATCTTGCTGCCAGGTAGAAAAAAGGGTTAAATCTTGCTGCCAGGTGGTAAACGGCTTAAATCTTGCTGCCAGGTGGTAAACGGCTTAAATCATGCTGACAGGTAGTAAACGGGTTAAATCTTGCTTGCCAGGTGGTAAAAGGGTTAAATCTTGCTGCCAAGTGGTAAACGGCTTAAATCTTGTTGCCAGGTAGAAAACAGGGTTAAATCTTGCTTGCCAGGTGGTAAACGAGTTAAATCTTGCTGCCAGGTGGTAAACGGCTTAAATCTTGCTGCCAGGTAGTAAACGAATTAAATCTTGCTGCCAGGTGGTAAAGGGTTAAATCTTGCTGCCAGGTGGTAAAATGGTTAAATCTTGCTTGTCAGGTGATAAACGGGATAAATCTTGCTGCCAGGTGGTAAACGGCTTAAATCTTGCTGCCAGGTAGAAAAAAGGGTGAAATCTTGCTTGCCAGGTGATAAACGGGTTAAATCTTGCTGCCAGGTGGTAAACGGGTTAAATCTTGCTGCCACGTAGAAAAAAGGGTTAAATCTTGCTGCCAGGTGGTAAAAGGGTTAAATCTTGCTGCCAGGTAGAAAAAAGGGTTAAATCTTGCTGCCAGGTGGTAAACGGGCTAAATCTGTTGCCAGGTAGTAAACGGGTTAAATCTTGCTGCCATTTGGTAAAAGGGTTAAATCTTGCTGCCAGGTAGTAAACGGCTTAAATCTTGCTGCCAGGTAGTAAATAGGTTAAATCTTGCTTGCCCGTTGGTAAATGGCTTAAATCTTGCTGCCAGGTAGTAAACGGGTTAAATCTTGCTGCCAGGTGGTAAAAGGGTTAAATCTTGCTGCCAGGTGCTAAAAGCATTAAATCTTGTCTTGCTGCCAGGTTGTAAAAGGGTTAAATCTTGCTGCCAGGTGGAAAAAAGGGGTTAAATCTTGCTGCCAGGTGGGAAAAAGGGGTTAAATCTTACTGCCAGGTGGTAAAAGGGTTAAATCTTGCTGCCAGGTGGAAAAAAAAGGATTAAATCTTGCTACCAGGTGGGAAAAAAAGGGTTAAATCTTACTGTCGCGTGGAGAAAAAAAAGGGTTACATATGCTGCCAAGTGGAACAAAGTTGATAAATCTTGCTGCCAGGTGGTAAAAGGGTTAAATCTTGCTGCCATGTGAAAAAAAGAGGTTAAATCTTGCTGCCAGGTGGAAAAAAGAGGATTAAATCTTGCTGCCAGGTGGTAAACTGCTTAAATCTTGCTGCCAGGTAGTAAACGGGTTAAATCTTGCTGCCAGGTGGTAAGCGGGTTAAATCTTGCTGCCAGGTGGTAAACAGCTTAAATCTTGCTGCCAGGTAGTAAACGGGTTAAATCTTGCTGCCAGGTGGTAAAAGGGTTAAATCTTGCTGCCAGGTGGTAAACGGGTTAAATCTTGCTGCCATGTGGTAAACGGCTTAAATCTTGCTGCCAGGTAGAAAAAAGGGTTAAATCTTGCTGCCAGGTAGTAAAAGGGTTAAATCTTGCTGCCAGGTGGTAAACGGGTTAAATCTTGCTGCCAGGTGGTAAACGGCTTAAATCTTGCTGCCAGGTAGTAAACTGCTTAAATCTTGCTGCCAGGTAGTAAACAGGTTAAATCTTGCTTGCCAGTTGGTAAACGGCTTAAATCTTGCTGCCAGGTAGTAAATGGGTTAAATCTTGCTGCCAGGTGGAAAAAAGGGGTTAAATCTTGCTGCCAGGTGGAAAAAGGGGTTAAATCTTGCTGCCAGGTGGAAAAAAAGGATTAAATCTTGCTACCAGGTGGGAAAAAAGGGTTACATCTTGCTGCCAGGTGGAAAAAAGGGGTTAAATCTTGCTGCCAGGTGGTAAAAGGGTTAAATCTTGCTGCCAGGTAGTAAACGGGTTAAATCTTGCTGCCAGGTGGTAAAAGTGTTAAATCTTGATGCCAGGTGGTAAAAGGGTTAAATCTTGCTGCCAGGTACTAAAAGCATTAAATATTGTCTTGCTGCCAGGTTGTAAAAGGGTTAAATCTTGCTGCCAGGTGGAAAAAAGGGGTTACATCTTGCTGCCAGGTGGGAAATAAAGGGTTAAATCTTACTGTCGCGTGGAAAAAAAAAAGGGTTACATCTTGCTGTCAGGTGGAAAAAAGGGGATAAATCTTGCTGCCAAGTGGTAAAAGGGTTAAATCTTGCTGCCAGGTGGAGAAAAGGGGTTAAATCTTGCTGCCAGGTGGAAAAAAAAGGGTTAAATCTTACTGTCTCGTGGAAAAAAAAAGGGTTACATCGTGCTGCCAGGTGGAAAAAAGGGGATAAATCTTGCTGCCAGGTGGTAAATGGGTTAAATCTTGCTGCCACGTGGAAAAAAAGGGGTTAAATCTTGCTTTCATGTGGTAAAAGGGTTAAATCTTGCTACCAGGTGGAAAAAAGGGGTTAAATCTTGCTTGCCAGGTGGTAAACGGCTTAAATCTTTCTGCCAGGTAGTAAACGGGTTAAATCTTGCTGCCAGGTGGTAAAAGGGTTAAATTTTGCTGCCAGGTGGTAAACGGGTTAAATCTTGCTGCCAGGTGGTAAACAGCTTAAATCTTGCTGCCAGGTAGTAAACAGGTTAAATCTTGCTGCCAGGTGGTAAAAGGGTTAAATCTTGCTGCCAGGTGGTAAACGGGTTAAATCTTGCTGCCAGGTAGAAAAAAGGGTTAAATCTTGCTGCCATGTGGTAAAAGGGTTAAATCTTGCTGCCAGGTAGTAAAAGGGTTAAATCTTGCTGCCAGGTGGTAAACGGGTTAAATCTTGCTGCCAGGTAGAAAAAAGGGTTCAATCTTGCTGCCAGGTGGTAAGTGTTAAATCTTGCTGCCAGGTGGTAAAAGGGTTAAATCTTGCTGCCAGGTGGTAAACGGCTTAAATCTTGCTGCCAGGTAGAAAAAAGGGTGAAATCTTGCTTGCCAGGTGATAAACGGGTTAAATCTTGCTGCCAGGTGGTAAACGGGTTAAATCTTGCTGCCAGATGGTAAACGGCTTAAATCTTGCTGCCACGTAGAAAAAAGGGTTAAATCTTGCTGCCAGGTGGTAAAAGGGTTAAATCTTGCTGCCATGTGGTAAACGGGTTAAATCTTGCTGCCAGGTGGTAAACGGCTTAAATCTTGCTGCCAGGTAGAAAAAAGGGTTAAATCTTGCTGCCAGGTGGTAAACGGGTTAAATCTTGCTGCCAGGTAGTAAACGGGTTAAATCTTGCTGCCATTTGGTAAAAGGGTTAAATCTTGCTGCCAGGTAGTAAACGGCTTAAATCTTGCTGCCAGGTAGTAAATAGGTTAATTCTTGCTTGCCCGTTGGTAAACGGCTAAAATCTTGCTGCCAGGTAGTAAACGGGTTAAATCTTGCTGCCAGGTGGTAAAAGGGTTAAATCTTGCTGCTAGGTGCTAAAAGCATTAAATCTTGTCTTGCTGCCAGGTTGTAAAAGGGTTAAATCTTGCTGCCAGGTGGAAAAAAGGGGTTAAATCTTGCTGCCAGGTGGGGAAAAAAAGGGTTAAATCTTACTATCGCGTGGAAAAAAAAAAGGGTTACATCTTGCTGCCAGGTGGAAAAAAGGGGATAAATCTTGCTGCCAGGTGGTAAAAGGGTTAAATCTTGCTACCAGGTGGTAAAAGGGTTAAATCTTGCTGCCAGGTGGTAAACGGCTTAAATCTTGCTGCCAGGTAGAAAAAAGGGTGAAATCTTGCTTGCCAGGTGATAAACGGGTTAAATCTTGCTGCCAGGTGGTAAACGGGTTAAATCTTGCTGCCAGATGGTAAACGGCTTAAATCTTGCTACCACGTAGAAAAAAGGGTTAAATCTTGCTGCCAGGTGGTAAAAGGGTTAAATTTTGCTGCCATGTGGTAAACGGGTTAAATCTTGCTGCCAGGTGGTAAACGGCTTAAATCTTGCTGCCAGGTAGAAAAAAGGGTTAAATCTTGCTGCCAGGTGGTAAACGGGTTAAATCTTGCTGCCAGGTAGTAAACGGGTTAAATCTTGCTGCCATTTGGTAAAAGGGTTAAATCTTGCTGCCAGGTAGTAAACGGCTTAAATCTTGCTGCCAGGTAGTAAATAGGTTAAATCTTGCTTGCCCGTTGGTAAACGGCTTAAATCTTGCTGCCAGGTAGTAAACGGGTTAAATCTTGCTGCCAGGTGGTAAAAGGGTTAAATCTTGCTGCTAGGTGCTAAAAGCATTAAATCTTGTCTTGCTGCCAGGTTGTAAAAGGGTTAAATCTTGCTGCCAGGTGGAAAAAAGGGGTTAAATCTTGCTGCCAGGTGGGAAAAAAAGGGTTAAATCTTACGGTCGCATGGAAAAAAAAAAGGGTTACATCTTGCTGCCAGGTGGAAAAAAGGGGATAAATCTTGCTGCCAGGTGGTAAAAGGGTTAAATCTTGCTGCCAGGTGGAAAAAAGGGGTTAAATCTTGCTGCCAGGTGGTAAAAGGGTTAAATCTTGCTGCCAGGTGGAAAAAAGGGGTTAAATCTTGCTTGCCAGGTGGTAAAAGGGTTAAATCTTGCTACCAGGTGGTAAAAGGCTTAAATCTTGCTGCCAGGTGCTAAAAGCATTAAATCTTGTCTTGCTGCCAGGTTGTAAAAGGGTTAAATCTTGCTGCCAGGTGGAAAAAAGGGGTTACATCTTGCTGCCAGGTGGAAAAAAAAAGGGTTAAATCTTACGGTCTCGTGGAAAAAAAAAGGGTTACATCTTGCTGCCAGGTGGAAAAAAGGGGATAAATCTTGCTGCCAGGTGGTAAATGGGTTAAATCTTGCTGCCACGTGGAAAAAAGGGGTTAAATCTTGCTTTCAGGTGGTAAAAGGGTTAAATCTTGCTGCCAGGGGGTAAAAGGGTTAAATCTTGCTACCAGGTGGAAAAAAGGGGTTAAATCTTGCTTGCCAGGTGGTAAACGGCTTAAATCTTGCTGCCAGGTAGTAAACGGGTTAAATCTTGCTGCCAGGTGGTAAAAGGGTTAAATTTTGCTGCCAGGTGGTAAACGGGTTAAATCTTGCTGCCAGGTGGTAAACAGCTTAAATCTTGCTGCCAGGTAGTAAACAGGTTAAATCTTGCTGCCAGGTGGTAAAAGGGTTAAATCTTGCTGCCAGGTGGTAAACGGGTTAAATCTTGCTGCCAGGTAGAAAAAAGGGTTAAATCTTGCTGCCATGTGGTAAAAGGGTTAAATCTTGCTGCCAGGTAGTAAAAGGGTTAAATCTTGCTGCCAGGTGGTAAACGGGTTAAATCTTGCTGCCAGGTAGAAAAAAGGGTTCAATCTTGCTGCCAGGTGGTAAGTGTTAAATCTTGCTGCCAGGCGGTAAAAGGGTTAAATCTTGCTGCCAGGTGGTAAACGGCTTAAATCTTGCTGCCAGGTAGAAAAAAGGGTGAAATCTTGCTTGCCATTTGATAAACGGGATAAATCTTGCTGCCAGGTGGTAAGCGGGTTAAATCTTGCTGCCAGATGGTAAACGGCTTAAATCTTGCTGCCACATAGAAAAAAGGGTTAAATCTTGCTGCCAGGTGGTAAAAGGGTTAAATCTTGCTGCCATGTGGTAAACGGGTTAAATCTTGCTGCCAGATGGTAAACGGCTTAAATCTTGCTGCCAGGTAGAAAAAAGGGTTAAATCTTGCTGCCAGGTGGTAAACGGGTTAAATCTTGCTGCCATTTGGTAAAAGGGTTAAATCTTGCTGCCAGGTAGTAAACGGCTTAAATCTTGCTGCCAGGTAGTAAATAGGTTAAATCTTGCTGCCAGGTGGTAAAAGGGTTAAATCTTGCTGCCAGGTGCTAAAAGCATTAAATCTTGTCTTGCTGCCAGGTTGTAAAAGGGTTAAATCTTGCTGCCAGGTGGAAAAAAGGGGTTAAATCTTGCTGCCAGGTGGAAAAAAAATGGGTTAAATCTTACTGTCGCGTGGAAAAAAAAAAGGGTTACATCTTGCTGCCAGGTGGAAAAAAGGGGATAAATCTTGCTGCCAGGTGGTAAAAGGGTTAAATCTTGCTGCCAGGTGGTAAACGGGTTAAATCTTGCTGCCATGTGGTAAACGGCTTAAATCTTGCTGCCAGGTAGAAAAAAGGGTTAAATCTTGCTGCCAGGTAGTAAAAGGGTTAAATCTTGCTGCCAGGTGGTAAACGGGTTAAATCTTGCTGCCAGGTGGTAAACGGCTTAAATCTTGCTGCCAGGTAGTAAACTGCTTAAATCTTGCTGCCAGGTAGTAAACAGGTTAAATCTTGCTTGCCAGTTGGTAAACGGCTTAAATCTTGCTGCCAGGTAGTAAATGGGTTAAATCTTGCTGCCAGGTGGAAAAAAGGGGTTGAATCTTGCTGCCAGGTGGAAAAAGGGGTTAAATCTTGCTGCCAGGTGGAAAAAAAGGATTAAATCTTGCTACCAGGTGGGAAAAAAGGGTTACATCTTGCTGCCAGGTGGAAAAAAGGGGTTAAATCTTGCTGCCAGGTGGTAAAAGGGTTAAATCTTGCTGCCAGGTAGTAAACGGGTTAAATCTTGCTGCCAGGTGGTAAAAGTGTTAAATCTTGATGCCAGGTGGTAAAAGGGTTAAATCTTGCTGCCAGGTACTAAAAGCATTAAATATTGTCTTGCTGCCAGGTTGTAAAAGGGTTAAATCTTGCTGCCAGGTGGAAAAAAGGGGTTACATCTTGCTGCCAGGTGGGAAAAAAAGGGTTAAATCTTACTGTCGCGTGGAAAAAAAAAAGGGTTACATCTTGCTGTCAGGTGGAAAAAAGGGGATAAATCTTGCTGCCAAGTGGTAAAAGGGTTAAATCTTGCTGCCAGGTGGAGAAAAGGGGTTAAATCTTGCTGCCAGGTGGAAAAAAAAGGGTTAAATCTTACTGTCTCGTGGAAAAAAAAAGGGTTACATCGTGCTGCCAGGTGGAAAAAAGGGGATAAATCTTGCTGCCAGGTGGTAAATGGGTTAAATCTTGCTGCCACGTGGAAAAAAAGGGGTTAAATCTTGCTTTCATGTGGTAAAAGGGTTAAATCTTGCTACCAGGTGGAAAAAAGGGGTTAAATCTTGCTTGCCAGGTGGTAAACGGCTTAAATCTTTCTGCCAGGTAGTAAACGGGTTAAATCTTGCTGCCAGGTGGTAAAAGGGTTAAATTTTGCTGCCAGGTGGTAAACGGGTTAAATCTTGCTGCCAGGTGGTAAACAGCTTAAATCTTGCTGCCAGGTAGTAAACAGGTTAAATCTTGCTGCCAGGTGGTAAAAGGGTTAAATCTTGCTGCCAGGTGGTAAACGGGTTAAATCTTGCTGCCAGGTAGAAAAAAGGGTTAAATCTTGCTGCCATGTGGTAAAAGGGTTAAATCTTGCTGCCAGGTAGTAAAAGGGTTAAATCTTGCTGCCAGGTGGTAAACGGGTTAAATCTTGCTGCCAGGTAGAAAAAAGGGTTCAATCTTGCTGCCAGGTGGTAAGTGTTAAATCTTGCTGCCAGGTGGTAAAAGGGTTAAATCTTGCTGCCAGGTGGTAAACGGCTTAAATCTTGCTGCCAGGTAGAAAAAAGGGTGAAATCTTGCTTGCCAGGTGATAAACGGGTTAAATCTTGCTGCCAGGTGGTAAACGGGTTAAATCTTGCTGCCAGATGGTAAACGGCTTAAATCTTGCTGCCACGTAGAAAAAAGGGTTAAATCTTGCTGCCAGGTGGTAAAAGGGTTAAATCTTGCTGCCATGTGGTAAACGGGTTAAATCTTGCTGCCAGGTGGTAAACGGCTTAAATCTTGCTGCCAGGTAGAAAAAAGGGTTAAATCTTGCTGCCAGGTGGTAAACGGGTTAAATCTTGCTGCCAGGTAGTAAACGGGTTAAATCTTGCTGCCATTTGGTAAAAGGGTTAAATCTTTCTGCCAGGTAGTAAACGGCTTAAATCTTGCTGCCAGGTAGTAAATAGGTTAATTCTTGCTTGCCCGTTGGTAAACGGCTAAAATCTTGCTGCCAGGTAGTAAACGGGTTAAATCTTGCTGCCAGGTGGTAAAAGGGTTAAATCTTGCTGCTAGGTGCTAAAAGCATTAAATCTTGTCTTGCTGCCAGGTTGTAAAAGGGTTAAATCTTGCTGCCAGGTGGAAAAAAGGGGTTAAATCTTGCTGCCAGGTGGGGAAAAAAAGGGTTAAATCTTACTATCGCGTGGAAAAAAAAAAGGGTTACATCTTGCTGCCAGGTGGAAAAAAGGGGATAAATCTTGCTGCCAGGTGGTAAAAGGGTTAAATCTTGCTACCAGGTGGTAAAAGGGTTAAATCTTGCTGCCAGGTGGTAAACGGCTTAAATCTTGCTGCCAGGTAGAAAAAAGGGTGAAATCTTGCTTGCCAGGTGATAAACGGGTTAAATCTTGCTGCCAGGTGGTAAACGGGTTAAATCTTGCTGCCAGATGGTAAACGGCTTAAATCTTGCTACCACGTAGAAAAAAGGGTTAAATCTTGCTGCCAGGTGGTAAAAGGGTTAAATTTTGCTGCCATGTGGTAAACGGGTTAAATCTTGCTGCCAGGTGGTAAACGGCTTAAATCTTGCTGCCAGGTAGAAAAAAGGGTTAAATCTTGCTGCCAGGTGGTAAACGGGTTAAATCTTGCTGCCAGGTAGTAAACGGGTTAAATCTTGCTGCCATTTGGTAAAAGGGTTAAATCTTGCTGCCAGGTAGTAAACGGCTTAAATCTTGCTGCCAGGTAGTAAATAGGTTAAATCTTGCTTGCCCGTTGGTAAACGGCTTAAATCTTGCTGCCAGGTAGTAAACGGGTTAAATCTTGCTGCCAGGTGGTAAAAGGGTTAAATCTTGCTGCTAGGTGCTAAAAGCATTAAATCTTGTCTTGCTGCCAGGTTGTAAAAGGGTTAAATCTTGCTGCCAGGTGGAAAAAAGGGGTTAAATCTTGCTGCCAGGTGGGAAAAAAAGGGTTAAATCTTACGGTCGCATGGAAAAAAAAAAGGGTTACATCTTGCTGCCAGGTGGAAAAAAGGGGATAAATCTTGCTGCCAGGTGGTAAAAGGGTTAAATCTTGCTGCCAGGTGGAAAAAAGGGGATAAATCTTGCTGCCAGGTGGTAAAAGGGTTAAATCTTGCTGCCAGGTGGAAAAAAGGGGTTAAATCTTGCTGCCAGGTGGTAAAAGGGTTAAATCTTGCTGCCAGGTGGAAAAAAGGGGTTAAATCTTGCTTGCCAGGTGGTAAAAGGGTTAAATCTTGCTACCAGGTGGTAAAAGGCTTAAATCTTGCTGCCAGGTGCTAAAAGCATTAAATCTTGTCTTGCTGCCAGGTTGTAAAAGGGTTAAATCTTGCTGCCAGGTGGAAAAAAGGGGTTACATCTTGCTGCCAGGTGGAAAAAAAAAGGGTTAAATCTTACGGTCTCGTGGAAAAAAAAAGGGTTACATCTTGCTGCCAGGTGGAAAAAAGGGGATAAATCTTGCTGCCAGGTGGTAAATGGGTTAAATCTTGCTGCCACGTGGAAAAAAGGGGTTAAATCTTGCTTTCAGGTGGTAAAAGGGTTAAATCTTGCTGCCAGGGGGTAAAAGGGTTAAATCTTGCTACCAGGTGGAAAAAAGGGGTTAAATCTTGCTTGCCAGGTGGTAAACGGCTTAAATCTTGCTGCCAGGTAGTAAACGGGTTAAATCTTGCTGCCAGGTGGTAAAAGGGTTAAATTTTGCTGCCAGGTGGTAAACGGGTTAAATCTTGCTGCCAGGTGGTAAACAGCTTAAATCTTGCTGCCAGGTAGTAAACAGGTTAAATCTTGCTGCCAGGTGGTAAAAGGGTTAAATCTTGCTGCCAGGTGGTAAACGGGTTAAATCTTGCTGCCAGGTAGAAAAAAGGGTTAAATCTTGCTACCATGTGGTAAAAGGGTTAAATCTTGCTGCCAGGTAGTAAAAGGGTTAAATCTTGCTGCCAGGTGGTAAACGGGTTAAATCTTGCTGCCAGGTAGAAAAAAGGGTTCAATCTTGCTGCCAGGTGGTAAGTGTTAAATCTTGCTGCCAGGCGGTAAAAGGGTTAAATCTTGCTGCCAGGTGGTAAACGGCTTAAATCTTGCTGCCAGGTAGAAAAAAGGGTGAAATCTTGCTTGCCATTTGATAAACGGGATAAATCTTGCTGCCAGGTGGTAAGCGGGTTAAATCTTGCTGCCAGATGGTAAACGGCTTAAATCTTGCTGCCACATAGAAAAAAGGGTTAAATCTTGCTGCCAGGTGGTAAAAGGGTTAAATCTTGCTGCCATGTGGTAAACGGGTTAAATCTTGCTGCCAGATGGTAAACGGCTTAAATCTGGCTGCCAGGTAGAAAAAAGGGTTAAATCTTGCTGCCAGGTGGTAAACGGGTTAAATCTTGCTGCCAGGTAGTAAACGGGTTAAATCTTGCTGCCATTTGGTAAAAGGGTTAAATCTTGCTGCCAGGTAGTAAACGGCTTAAATCTTGCTGCCAGGTAGTAAATAGGTTAAATCTTGCTGCCAGGTGGTAAAAGGGTTAAATCTTGCTGCCAGGTGCTAAAAGCATTAAATCTTGTCTTGCTGCCAGGTTGTAAAAGGGTTAAATCTTGCTGCCAGGTGGAAAAAAGGGGTTAAATCTTGCTGCCAGGTGGAAAAAAAATGGGTTAAATCTTACTGTCGCGTGGAAAAAAAAAAGGGTTACATCTTGCTGCCAGGTGGAAAAAAGGGGATAAATCTTGCTGCCAGGTGGTAAAAGGGTTAAATCTTGCTACCAGGTGGTAAAAGGGTTAAATCTTGCTGCCAGGTGGTAAACGGCTTAAATCTTGCTGCCAGGTAGAAAAAAGGGTGAAATCTTGCTTGCCAGGTGATAAACGGGTTAAATCTTGCTGCCAGGTGGTAAACGGGTTAAATCTTGCTGCCACATGGTAAACGGCTTAAATCTTGCTGCCACGTAGAAAAAAGGGTTAAATCTTGCTGCCAGGTGGTAAAAGGGTTAAATCTTGCTGCCATGTGGTAAACGGGTTCAATCTTGCTGCCAGGTGGTAAACGGCTTAAATCTTGCTGCCAGGTAGAAAAAAGGGTTAAATCTTGCTGCCAGGTGGTAAACGGGTTAAATCTTGCTGCCAGGTAGTAAACGAGTTAAATCTTGCTGCCATTTGGTAAAAGGGTTAAATCTTGCTGCCAGGTAGTAAACGGCTTAAATCTTGCTGCCAGGTAGTAAATAGGTTAATTCTTGCTTGCCCGTTGGTAAACGGCTAAAATCTTGCTGCCAGGTAGTAAACGGGTTAAATCTTGCTGCCAGGTGGTAAAAGGGTTAAATCTTGCTGCTAGGTGCTAAAAGCATTAAATCTTGTCTTGCTGCCAGGTTGGAAAAGGGTTAAATCTTGCTGCCAGGTGGAAAAAAGGGGTTAAATCTTGCTGCCAGGTGGGGAAAAAAAGGGTTAAATCTTACTATCGCGTGGAAAAAAAAAAGGGTTACATCTTGCTGCCAGGTGGAAAAAAGGGGATAAATCTTGCTGCCAGGTGGTAAAAGGGTTAAATCTTGCTACCAGGTGGTAAAAGGGTTAAATCTTGCTACCAGGTGGTAAAAGGGTTAAATCTTGCTGCCAGGTGGTAAACGGCTTAAATCTTGCTGCCAGGTAGAAAAAAGGGTGAAATCTTGCTTGCCAGGTGATAAACGGGTTAAATCTTGCTGCCAGGTGGTAAACGGGTTAAATCTTGCTGCCAGATGGTAAACGGCTTAAATCTTGCTGCCACGTAGAAAAAAGGGTTAAATTTTGCTGCCAGGTGGTAAAAGGGTTAAATCTTGCTGCCATGTGGTAAACGGGTTAAATCTTGCTGCCACGTGGTAAACGGCTTAAATCTTGCTGCCAGGTAGAAAAAAGGGTTAAATCTTGCTGCCAGGTGGTAAACGGGTTAAATCTTGCTGCCAGGTAGTAAACGGGTTAAATCTTGCTGCCATTTGGTAAAAGGGTTAAATCTTGCTGCCAGGTAGTAAACGGCTTAAATCTTGCTGCCAGGTAGTAAATAGGTTAAATCTTGCTTGCCCGTTGGTAAACGGCTTAAATCTTGCTGCCAGGTAGTAAACGGGTTAAATCTTGCTGCCAGGTGGTAAAAGGGTTAAATCTTGCTGCTAGGTGCTAAAAGCATTAAATCTTGTCTTGCTGCCAGGTTGTAAAAGGGTTAAATCTTGCTGCCAGGTGGGAAAAAAAGGGTTAAATCTTACGGTCGCATGGAAAAAAAAAAAGGGTTACATCTTGCTGCCAGGTGGAAAAAAGGGGATAAATCTTGCTGCCAGGTGGTAAAAGGGTTAAATCTTGCTGCCAGGTGGAAAAAAGGGGTTAAATCTTGCTGCCAGGTGGTAAAAGGGTTAAATCTTGCTGCCATGTGGTAAACGGGTTAAATCTTGCTGCCACGTGGTAAACGGCTTAAATCTTGCTGCCAGGTAGAAAAAAGGGTTAAATCTTGCTGCCAGGTGGTAAACGGGTTAAATCTTGCTGCCAGGTAGTAAACGGGTTAAATCTTGCTGCCATTTGGTAAAAGGGTTAAATCTTGCTGCCAGGTAGTAAACGGCTTAAATCTTGCTGCCAGGTAGTAAATAGGTTAAATCTTGCTTGCCCGTTGGTAAACGGCTTAAATCTTGCTGCCAGGTAGTAAACGGGTTAAATCTTGCTGCCAGGTGGTAAAAGGGTTAAATCTTGCTGCTAGGTGCTAAAAGCATTAAATCTTGTCTTGCTGCCAGGTTGTAAAAGGGTTAAATCTTGCTGCCAGGTGGGAAAAAAAGGGTTAAATCTTACGGTCGCATGGAAAAAAAAAAAGGGTTACATCTTGCTGCCAGGTGGAAAAAAGGGGATAAATCTTGCTGCCAGGTGGTAAAAGGGTTAAATCTTGCTGCCAGGTGGAAAAAAGGGGTTAAATCTTGCTGCCAGGTGGTAAAAGGGTTAAATCTTGCTGCCAGGTGGAAAAAAGGGGTTAAATCTTGCTTGCCAGGTGGTAAAAGGGTTAAATATTGCTACCAGGTGGTAAAAGGCTTAAATCTTGCTGCCAGGTGCTAAAAGCATTAAATCTTGTCTTGCTGCCAGGTTGTAAAAGGGGTTAAATCTTGCTGCCAGGTGGAAAAAAGGGGTTAAATCTTGCTACCAGGTGGGAAAAAAAGGGTTAAATCTTACTGTCGCGTGGAAAAAAAAAGGGTTACATCTTGCTGCCAGGTGGAAAAAAGTTGATAAATCTTGCTGCCAGGTGGTAAAAGGGTTAAATCTTGCTGCCACGTGAAAAAAAGAGGTTAAATCTTGCTGCCAGGTGGAAAAAAAAGGATTAAATCTTGCTGCCAGGTGGTAAACGGCTTAAATCTTGCTGCCAGGTAGTAAACGGGTCAAATCTTGCTGCCAGGTAGTAAACGGGTTAAATCTTGCTGCCAGGTGGTAAGCGGGTTTAATCTTGCTGCCAGGTGGTAAACAGCTTAAATCTTGCTGCCAGGTGGTAAATGGGTTAAATCTTGCTGCCATGTGGTAAACGGCTTAAATCTTGCTGCCAGGTAGAAAAAAGGGTTAAATCTTGCTGCCAGGTAGTAAAAGGGTTAAATCTTGCTGCCAGGTGGTAAAAGGGTTAAATCTTGCTGCCAGGTGGTAAACTGCTTAAATCTTGCTGCCAGGTAGTAAACAGGTTAAATCTTGCTTGCCAGTTGGTAAACGGCTTAAATCTTGCTGCCAGGTAGCAAACGGGTTAAATCTTGCTGCCAGGTGGTAAAAGGGTTAAATCTTGCTGCCAGGTAGTAAACTGGTTAAATCTTGCTGCCAGGTGGTAAAAGTGTTAAATCTTGCTGCCAGGTGGTAAAAGGATTAAATCTTGCTGCCATGTGCTAAAAGCATTAAATCTTGTCTTGCTGCCAGGTTGTAAAAGTGTTAAATCTTGCTGCCAGGTGAAAAAAAGGGGTTAAATCTTGCTGCCAGGTGGAAAAAGGGGTTAAATCTTGCTGCCAGGTGGAAAAAAAGGATTAAATCTTGCTACCAGGTGGGAAAAAAAGGGTTACATCTTGCTGCCAGGTGGTAAAAGGGTTAAATCTTGCTGCCAGGTAGTAAACGGGTTAAATCTTGCTGCCAGGTGGTAAAAGGGTTAAATCTTGCTGCTAGGTGCTAAAAGCATTAAATCTTGTCTTGCTGCCAGGTTGTAAAAGGGTTAAATCTTGCTGCCAGGTGGAAAAAAGGGGTTAAATCTTGCTGCCAGGTGGGGAAAAAAAGGGTTAAATCTTACTATCGCGTGGAAAAAAAAAGGGTTACATCTTGCTGCCAGGTGGAAAAAAGGGGATAAATCTTGCTGCCAGGTGGTAAAAGGGTTAAATCTTGCTAACAGGTGGTAAAAGGGTTAAATCTTGCTGCCAGGTGGTAAACCTCTTAAATCTTGCTGCCAGGTAGAAAAAAGGGTGAAATCTTGCTTGCCAGGTGATAAACGGGTTAAATCTTGCTGCCAGGTGGTAAACGGGTTAAATCTTGCTGCCAGATGGTAAACGGCTTAAATCTTGCTGCCACGTAGAAAAAAGGGTTAAATTTTGCTGCCAGGTGGTAAAAGGGTTAAATCTTGCTGCCATGTGGTAAACGGGTTAAATCTTGCTGCCACGTGGTAAACGGCTTAAATCTTGCTGCCAGGTAGAAAAAAGGGTTAAATCTTGCTGCCAGGTGGTAAACGGGTTAAATCTTGCTGCCAGGTAGTAAACGGGTTAAATCTTGCTGCCATTTGGTAAAAGGGTTAAATCTTGCTGCCAGGTAGTAAACGGCTTAAATCTTGCTGCCAGGTAGTAAATAGGTTAAATCTTGCTTGCCCGTTGGTAAACGGCTTAAATCTTGCTGCCAGGTAGTAAACGGGTTAAATCTTGCTGCCAGGTGGTAAAAGGGTTAAATCTTGCTGCTAGGTGCTAAAAGCATTAAATCTTGTCTTGCTGCCAGGTTGTAAAAGGGTTAAATCTTGCTGCCAGGTGGGAAAAAAAGGGTTAAATCTTACGGTCGCATGGAAAAAAAAAAAGGGTTACATCTTGCTGCCAGGTGGAAAAAAGGGGATAAATCTTGCTGCCAGGTGGTAAAAGGGTTAAATCTTGCTGCCAGGTGGAAAAAAGGGGTTAAATCTTGCTGCCAGGTGGTAAAAGGGTTAAATCTTGCTGCCAGGTGGAAAAAAGGGGTTAAATCTTGCTTGCCAGGTGGTAAAAGGGTTAAATATTGCTACCAGGTGGTAAAAGGCTTAAATCTTGCTGCCAGGTGCTAAAAGCATTAAATCTTGTCTTGCTGCCAGGTTGTAAAAGGGGTTAAATCTTGCTGCCAGGTGGAAAAAAGGGGTTAAATCTTGCTACCAGGTGGGAAAAAAAGGGTTAAATCTTACTGTCGCGTGGAAAAAAAAAGGGTTACATCTTGCTGCCAGGTGGAAAAAAGTTGATAAATCTTGCTGCCAGGTGGTAAAAGGGTTAAATCTTGCTGCCACGTGAAAAAAAGAGGTTAAATCTTGCTGCCAGGTGGAAAAAAAAGGATTAAATCTTGCTGCCAGGTGGTAAACGGCTTAAATCTTGCTGCCAGGTAGTAAACGGGTCAAATCTTGCTGCCAGGTAGTAAACGGGTTAAATCTTGCTGCCAGGTGGTAAGCGGGTTAAATCTTGCTGCCAGGTGGTAAACAGCTTAAATCTTGCTGCCAGGTGGTAAATGGGTTAAATCTTGCTGCCATGTGGTAAACGGCTTAAATCTTGCTGCCAGGTAGAAAAAAGGGTTAAATCTTGCTGCCAGGTAGTAAAAGGGTTAAATCTTGCTGCCAGGTGGTAAAAGGGTTAAATCTTGCTGCCAGGTGGTAAACTGCTTAAATCTTGCTGCCAGGTAGTAAACAGGTTAAATCTTGCTTGCCAGTTGGTAAACGGCTTAAATCTTGCTGCCAGGTAGCAAACGGGTTAAATCTTGCTGCCAGGTGGTAAAAGGGTTAAATCTTGCTGCCAGGTAGTAAACTGGTTAAATCTTGCTGCCAGGTGGTAAAAGTGTTAAATCTTGCTGCCAGGTGGTAAAAGGATTAAATCTTGCTGCCATGTGCTAAAAGCATTAAATCTTGTCTTGCTGCCAGGTTGTAAAAGTGTTAAATCTTGCTGCCAGGTGGAAAAAAGGGGTTAAATCTTGCTGCCAGGTGGAAAAAGGGGTTAAATCTTGCTGCCAGGTGGAAAAAAAGGATTAAATCTTGCTACCAGGTGGGAAAAAAAGGGTTACATCTTGCTGCCAGGTGGTAAAAGGGTTAAATCTTGCTGCCAGGTAGTAAACGGGTTAAATCTTGCTGCCAGGTGGTAAAAGTGTTAAATCTTGCTGCCAGGTGGTAAAAGGGTTAAATCTTGCTGCCAGGTACTAAAAGCATTAAATATTGTCTTGCTGCCAGGTTGTAAAATGGTTAAATCTTGCTGCCAGGTGGAAAAAAGGGGTTACATCTTGCTGCCAGGTGGGAAAAAAAGGGTTAAATCTTACTGTCGCGTGGAAAAAAAAAAGGGTTACATCTTGCTGTCAGGTGGAAAAAAGGGGATAAATCTTGCTGCCAGGTGGTAAAAGGGTTAAATCTTGCTGCCAGGTGGAGAAAAGGGGTTAAATCTTGCTGCCAGGTGGAAAAAAAGGGTTAAATCTTACTGTCTCGTGGGAAAAAAAAAGGGTTACATCTTGCTGCCAGGTGGAAAACAGGGGATAAATCTTGCTGCCAGGTGGTAAATGGGTAAAATCTTGCTGCCAGGTGGAAAAAAGGGGTTAAATCTTGCTGTCTGGTGGTAAAAGGGTTAAATCTTGCTGCCAGGGGGTAAAAGGGTTAAATCTTGCTACCAGGTGGAAAAAAGGGGTTAAATCTTGCTTGCCAGGTGGTAAACGGCTTAAATCTTGCTGCCAGGTAGTAAACGAGTTAAGTCTTGCTGCCAGGTAGTAAACGGGTTAAATCTTGCTGCCAGGTGGTAAAAGGGTTAAATCTTGCTGCCAGGTGCTAAAAGCATTAAATCTTGTCTTGCTGCCAGGTTGTAAAAGGGTTAAATCTTGCTGCCAGGTGGAAAAAAGGGGTTAAATCTTGCTGTCAGGTGGTAAAAGGGTTAAATCTTGCTGCCAGGGGGTAAAAGGGTTAAATCTTGCTACCAGGTGGAAAAAAGGGGTTAAATCTTGCTTGCCAGGTGGTAAACGGCTTAAATCTTGCTGCCAGGTAGTAAACGAGTTAAATCTTGCTGCCAGGTAGTAAACGGGTTAAATCTTGCTGCCAGGTGGTAAAAGGGTTAAAAAGCATTAAATCTTGTCTTGCTGCCAGGTTGTAAAAGGGTTAAATCTTGCTGCCAGGTGGAAAAAAAGGGGTTAAATCTTGCTGCCAGGTGGGAAAAAAAGGATTAAATCTTGCTGCCAGGTAGTAAACGGCTTAAATCTTGCTGCCAGGTAGTAAACGAGTTAAATCTTGCTGTCAGGTAGTAAACGGGTTAAATCTTGCTGCCAGGTGGTAAAAGGGTTAAATCTCGCTGCCAGGTGCTAAAAGCATTAAATCTTGTCTTGCTGCCAGGTTGTAAAAGGGTTAAATCTTGCTGCCAGGTGGAAAAAAGGGGTTAAATCTTGCTGCCAGGTGGGAAAAAAAGGATTAAATCTTGCTGCCAGGTAGTAAATGGCTTAAATCTTGCTGCCAGGTAGTAAACGGGTTAAATCTTGCTGCCAGATGGTAAAAGGGTTAAATCTTGCTGCCAGGTGGTAAACGGGTTAAATCTTGCTGCCAGGTGGAAAACAGCTTAAATCTTGCTGCCAGGTAGTTTGCGGGTTAAATCTTGCTGCCAGGTGGTAAAAGGGTTAAATATTGCTGCCAGGTGGTAAACGGGTTAAATCTTGCTGCCAGGTAGAAAAAAGGGTTAAATCTTGCTGCCATGTGGTAAAAGGGTTAAATCTTGCTGCCAGGTGGTAAAAGGGTTAAATCTTGATGCCAGTTGGTAAACGGGTTAAATCTTGCTGCCAGGTAGAAAAAAGGGTTCAATCTTGCTGCCAGGTGGTAAGTGTTAAATCTTGCTGCCAGGTGGTAAAAGGGTTAAATCTTGCTGCCAGGTAGTAAAAGGGTTAAATCTTGCTGCCAGGTGGTAAAAGGGTTAAATCTTGCTGCCAGTTGGTAAACGGGTTAAATCTTGCTGCCAGGTAAAAAAAAGGGTTAAATCTTGCTGCCAGGTAGTAAACAGGTTAAATCTTGCTGCAAGGTGGTAAAAGGGTGGTAAATTGTACGCTCTGCGAAACCATTATATACTGTGGGGCTGTATTATACTCTAGGGGGCTGCTATGTACTCTATGGGGCTGCATTGTACTCTTTGGGGCTGCATTGTACTCTATGGGGCAGCATTATACTCTGTGGCTGTGTTTTACTCTAAGGGATGGCCTGCATTATACTCTATGGGGTAGCTGCATTATACTCTATGAGGGGGGCTGATTTATACTCTATGTGGGGCTGCATTATGCTCTATGGGGCGGCATTATACTCTATGCGGTGGCATTATACTCTATGGGGCGGCATTGTATGATATACGGCGGCATTATACTGTATGGGGCGGCATTGTACTCTCTGAGGCAGCATTGTTTTCTATGGGGCTGCATTGTACTCTGTGGGGCGGAATTATACTCTGTGGGGCTGAATTATACACTATGGGGCAGCATTATACTTTATGGTGGGATGGCAATATACTGTATGGGGCTGCATTGTACTCTATGGGGCGGCATTGTACTCTATGGAGCTGCATTGTATTCTATGGGACGGATTTATACTCTGTGGGGCGACATTGTACTCTATGGGGTGGCACTGTACTCTATGGGGCGGCATTGTACTCTAAGGGGCGGCATTGTACTCTATGGGATGGCATTATACTTTTTGGAGCGCCATTATACTGTATGGGGCTGTACTATATTGTATGGGGCGGCACTGAACTCTATGGGGCGGCACTGAACTCTATGGGGCGGCATTGTACCCTGTGGGGCGGCATTGTACCCTGTGGGGCGGCATTGTACCCTGTGGGGCGGCAGTGTACTCTGTGGGGCGGCATTGTACTCTAAGGGGCGGCATTGTACTCTATGGGATGGCATTATACTTTTTGGAGCACCATTATACTGTATGGGGCTGTACTATATTGTATGGGGCGGCACTGAACTCTATGGGGCGGCACTGAACTCTATGGGGCGGCATTGTACCCTGTGGGGCGGCATTGTACCCTGTGGGGCGGCATTGTACCCTGTGGGGCGGCAGTGTACTCTGTGGGGCGGCATTGTACTCTGTGGGGCAGCAGTGTACTCTACTGGGCTGCAGTGTACTCTATTGGGCTGCAGTGTACTATATATGTACTATATGGGGCTGCATTATACTGTATGGAGGACTATGTGGAATGCATTATAGTATATGAAGGACTATGGGATGCATTATACTATATTGAGGACTATGGGGAGTGTATTATACTATATGGAGGACTATGGGATGCATTATACTATACTGAGGACTATGGGGAGTGTATTATACTATATGGAGGACTATGGGTTGTGCATTATACTGTATGGAGGCCTATGGGCTGTGTATTATACTATATGGAGGACTATGGGGAGTGCATTATACTATGTGGAGTACTATGGGCTGTGTATTATACTATATGGAGGACTATGGGGTGCATTATACTATGTGGAGTACTATGGGGAGTGTATTATACTATGTGGAGTACTATGGGCTGTGCATTATACTATGTGGAGTACTATGGGGAGTGCATTATACTATATGGAGGACTATGGGCTGTGCATTATACTATGTGGAGTACTATGGGCTGTGCATTATACTATATGGAGGACTATGAGGAGGGGTGTATTATACTATATGGAGGACTATGGAGTGTATTATACTATATGGAGGACTATGGGGTGTATTATACTATATGGAGGACTATGGAATGTATTATACTATATGGAGGACTATGGGGTGTATTATACTATATGGAGGACTATGGGGTGTATTATACTATATGGAGGACTATGGAGTGTATTATACTATATGGAGGACTATGGGGTGTATTATACTATATGGAGGACTATGGAATGTATTATACTATACGGAGGACTATGGAGTGTATTATACTATGCGGAGGACTATGGGGTGTATTATACTATATGGAGGAATATGGGCTGTGCATTATACTATACGGAGGACTATGGAGTGTATTATACTATGCAGAGGACTATGGGGAGTGTATTATACTATGTGGAGTACTATGGGCTGTGCATTATACTATATGGAGGACTATGGGCTGTGCATTATACTATATGGAGGACTATGGGCTGTGCATTATACTATATGGAGGAATATGGGCTGTGCATTATGCTATGTGTAGTACTATGGGGAGTGTATTATACTATGTGGAGTACTATGGGCTGTGCATTATACTATGTGGAGGACTATGGGGAGTGTATTATACTATGTGGAGTACTATGGGCTGTGCATTATACTATATGGAGGACTATGTGCTGTGCATTATGCTATGTGTAGTACTATGGGGAGTGTATTATACTATGTGGAGTACTATGGGGAGTGTATTATACTATGTGTAGTACTATGGGGAGTGTATTATACTATGTGGAGTACTATGGGCTGTGCATTATACTATATGGAGGACTATGGGGAGTGCATTATGCTATATGGAGGACTATGGGGTGTATTATACTATATGGAGGACTATGGAATGTATTATACTATACGGAGGACTATGGAGTGTATTATACTATACGGAGGACTATGGAGTGTATTATACTATACGGAGGACTATGGAGTGTATTATACTATGCGGAGGACTATGGGGTGTATTATACTATGTGGAGTACTATGGGCTGTGCATTATACTATATGGAGGACTATGGGCTGTGCATTATACTATATGGAGGACTATGGGCTGTGCATTATACTATATGGAGGACTATGGGCTGTGCATTATACTATGTGGAGGACTATGGGGAGTGTATTATACTATGTGGAGTACTATGGGCTGTGCATTATACTATATGGAGGACTATGGGCTGTGCATTATACTATATGGAGGACTATGGACTGTGCATTATACTATATGGAGGACTATGGGCTGTGCATTATACTATGTGGAGGACTATGGGGAGTGTATTATACTATGTGGAGTACTATGGGCTGTGCATTATACTATATGGAGGACTATGGGCTGTGCATTATACTATATGGAGGACTATGGGCTGTGCATTATACTATGTGGAGGACTATGGGGAGTGTATTATACTATATGGAGGACTATGGGCTGTGCATTATACTATGTGGAGGACTATGGGGAGTGTATTATACTATGTGGAGTACTATGGACTTTATGGTGGGATGGCAATATACTGTATGGGGCTGCATTGTACTCTATGGGGCGGCATTGTACTCTATGGAGCTGCATTGTATTCTATGGGACGGATTTATACTCTGTGGGGCGACATTGTACTCTATGGGGTGGCACTGTACTCTATGGGGCGGTATTGTACTCTAAGGGGCGGCATTGTACTCTATGGGATGGCATTATACTTTTTGGAGCGCCATTATACTGTATGGGGCTGTACTATATTGTATGGGGCGGCACTGAACTCTATGGGGCGGCACTGAACTCTATGGGGCGGCATTGTACCCTGTGGGGCGGCATTGTACCCTGTGGGGCGGCATTGTACCCTGTGGGGCGGCAGTGTACTCTGTGGGGCGGCATTGTACTCTGTGGGGCAGCAGTGTACTCTACTGGGCTGCAGTGTACTCTATTGGGCTGCAGTGTACTATATATGTACTATATGGGGCTGCATTATACTGTATGGAGGACTATGTGGAATGCATTATAGTATATGAAGGACTATGGGATGCATTATACTATATTGAGGACTATGGGGAGTGTATTATACTATATGGAGGACTATGGGATGCATTATACTATACTGAGGACTATGGGGAGTGTATTATACTATATGGAGGACTATGGGTTGTGCATTATACTGTATGGAGGCCTATGGGCTGTGTATTATACTATATGGAGGACTATGGGGAGTGCATTATACTATGTGGAGTACTATGGGCTGTGTATTATACTATATGGAGGACTATGGGGTGCATTATACTATGTGGAGTACTATGGGGAGTGTATTATACTATGTGGAGTACTATGGGCTGTGCATTATACTATGTGGAGTACTATGGGGAGTGCATTATACTATATGGAGGACTATGGGCTGTGCATTATACTATGTGGAGTACTATGGGCTGTGCATTATACTATATGGAGGACTATGAGGAGGGGTGTATTATACTATATGGAGGACTATGGAGTGTATTATACTATATGGAGGACTATGGGGTGTATTATACTATATGGAGGACTATGGAATGTATTATACTATATGGAGGACTATGGGGTGTATTATACTATATGGAGGACTATGGGGTGTATTATACTATATGGAGGACTATGGAGTGTATTATACTATATGGAGGACTATGGGGTGTATTATACTATATGGAGGACTATGGAATGTATTATACTATACGGAGGACTATGGAGTGTATTATACTATGCGGAGGACTATGGGGTGTATTATACTATATGGAGGAATATGGGCTGTGCATTATACTATACGGAGGACTATGGAGTGTATTATACTATGCAGAGGACTATGGGGAGTGTATTATACTATGTGGAGTACTATGGGCTGTGCATTATACTATATGGAGGACTATGGGCTGTGCATTATACTATATGGAGGACTATGGGCTGTGCATTATACTATATGGAGGAATATGGGCTGTGCATTATGCTATGTGTAGTACTATGGGGAGTGTATTATACTATGTGGAGTACTATGGGCTGTGCATTATACTATGTGGAGGACTATGGGGAGTGTATTATACTATGTGGAGTACTATGGGCTGTGCATTATACTATATGGAGGACTATGTGCTGTGCATTATGCTATGTGTAGTACTATGGGGAGTGTATTATACTATGTGGAGTACTATGGGGAGTGTATTATACTATGTGTAGTACTATGGGGAGTGTATTATACTATGTGGAGTACTATGGGCTGTGCATTATACTATATGGAGGACTATGGGGAGTGCATTATGCTATATGGAGGACTATGGGGTGTATTATACTATATGGAGGACTATGGAATGTATTATACTATACGGAGGACTATGGAGTGTATTATACTATACGGAGGACTATGGAGTGTATTATACTATACGGAGGACTATGGAGTGTATTATACTATGCGGAGGACTATGGGGTGTATTATACTATGTGGAGTACTATGGGCTGTGCATTATACTATATGGAGGACTATGGGCTGTGCATTATACTATATGGAGGACTATGGGCTGTGCATTATACTATATGGAGGACTATGGGCTGTGCATTATACTATGTGGAGGACTATGGGGAGTGTATTATACTATGTGGAGTACTATGGGCTGTGCATTATACTATATGGAGGACTATGGGCTGTGCATTATACTATATGGAGGAATATGGGCTGTGCATTATGCTATGTGTAGTACTATGGGGAGTGTATTATACTATGTGGAGTACTATGGGCTGTGCATTATACTATGTGGAGGACTATGGGGAGTGTATTATACTATGTGGAGTACTATGGGCTGTGCATTATACTATATGGAGGACTATGTGCTGTGCATTATGCTATGTGTAGTACTATGGGGAGTGTATTATACTATGTGGAGTACTATGGGGAGTGTATTATACTATGTGTAGTACTATGGGGAGTGTATTATACTATGTGGAGTACTATGGGCTGTGCATTATACTATATGGAGGACTATGGGGAGTGCATTATGCTATATGGAGGACTATGGGGTGTATTATACTATATGGAGGACTATGGAATGTATTATACTATACGGAGGACTATGGAGTGTATTATACTATACGGAGGACTATGGAGTGTATTATACTATACGGAGGACTATGGAGTGTATTATACTATGCGGAGGACTATGGGGTGTATTATACTATGTGGAGTACTATGGGCTGTGCATTATACTATATGGAGGACTATGGGCTGTGCATTATACTATATGGAGGACTATGGGCTGTGCATTATACTATATGGAGGACTATGGGCTGTGCATTATACTATGTGGAGGACTATGGGGAGTGTATTATACTATGTGGAGTACTATGGGCTGTGCATTATACTATATGGAGGACTATGGGCTGTGCATTATACTATATGGAGGACTATGGACTGTGCATTATACTATATGGAGGACTATGGGCTGTGCATTATACTATGTGGAGGACTATGGGGTGTATTATACTATGTGGAGTACTATGGGCTGTGCATTATACTATATGGAGGACTATGGGCTGTGCATTATACTATATGGAGGACTATGGGCTGTGCATTATACTATATGGAGGACTATGGGCTGTGCATTATACTACGTGGAGGACTATGGGGAGTGTATTATACTATGTGGAGTACTATGGGCTTTGCATTATACTATATGGAGGACTATGGGCTGTGCATTATACTATATGGAGGACTATGGACTGTGCATTATACTATATGGAGGACTATGGGCTGTGCATTATACTATGTGGAGGACTATGGGGAGTGTATTATACTATGTGGAGTACTATGGGCTGTGCATTATACTATATGGAGGACTATGGGCTGTGCATTATACTATATGGAGGACTATGGGCTGTGCATTATACTATATGGAGGACTATGGGCTGTGCATTATACTATATGGAGGAATATGGGTTGTGCATTACACTAAACAATCAAAATGCTGCCTATTCATTCAGTGACTGGATTGTTTATGCCGGTACAAAAATCATTGTTCTCTGCAGCACATCGCTCAGAGAAAAGTTCAGATATGCTGCTGATAACATGATACTGTTTGGGACAGATTGATCTATCAGTGATTGTGTCCATCGTTCTTCCTCAGTCGGTGTAAAGAGGTCGGGAAACAATGGTTGAACGACTTCAATATTGTTGATCGCGCTCGTTTAACGGCCTGAACTCAGCGCATGTGAATACAACTGAAATGTTTCTGTGTGATGCTGCAATATGTGAACATTGGGGGTCCCACTTTAAACTTTTGCCCAGAGCCCACTTTGTCTAAAACCGGCCCTGTGCGCACCACACCACTGTACAGTGAGAGGAAGGACTTTTACCTGTGATTTACACTTGCATCTGAAAACACAAACAATAGTTTAGAATTAGATTTACTGAAGTATTTAATAAAAGTCACTCAGTTGGGCGACTTATTTTTAGGCCATATTCACACGTGATTTTTTTTCTCATCTGCACAAAACCAAACAAATCTTTGTATGAAAAAATAAAAATGCTGATGGAAATTTCCCAAGTTTTTCCTAATAGTCAATGGGTGAGTGTGATCCACAATTCACCCCAAACCTCACAGGTTACTAGCTCCATAGAATATAAGGGCCAGTGAAAAAAACTTTTCTCTCTCCTGTGACGTTCTGCCTGTGGTTGGGCGTCATAGAAGACAGTGATTTTTACTATATACCGGAATACTGCTGTATGTGGCATAAGAGATCAGACAATCGCAGATTCAAGTCCCCTAAGAGGACTAACAAACAGAGAAAGAAGTGAAGAAAAACGTGTTTAAAAAAGTAAAAAAAAGTTCAAATCACACCCGCTCTTCTCCAGTTAACATTAAAGAAAGAAAAAAAAAAAAAAATACACATATTTGGTATCAACGTGTTCAGAAAAGTCCAATCTATGAAAATATAAAATTAATTGACTCAATCTGTAAAAACTGTAAAGCAAAGAAGAAATCAAAATGGCAAAATTGCAGGTTTTTGATTGCTACAATTCCACAAAAAATGCATTAAGAAGCGATCAAAGCGTTGAAACTACCCCAAAATAGTATCAATAAAATCATCAGGTCACCATGCAAAACACAAGTCCTCACACAGCTCCATCGACCACAAATTAAAATGTTACGGGTATTCAAAAATGCAGACTCAAGCTAATTTTTGCTAATTTTTTTTCACCACTTAAATGAAAAAATACAAGTTTGGTATCGTGGTAATCGTACTGGCCTGACTGGTCCGGGCATTTGCCGTGCGTAAAGAACGGACATCAGAAAACAGAAATTCATTATTATATATGCTTATAGAGACAGCATTACAATCACTGTTCTGAATTACATGACTTTTCTTATTTAGGACTTACTGGTGCATAAATTGAGCTTCGATTTTTGCTCGATATTTTTCAAATCTAAATAACTGTAAAATCCTGAATTGAAGAAATAGAGAGGTTTCCTTCTGAATAGCCTGATCTTAAAAACCAATTGTATCAATAGTAAATATTGCCATAACGAGCTAATTAATAAATATAAGGCTTTCTCATTAAAAATGTATGGGAAATGAGAACTGGGGGGTAGATGAAGCTTGTCATAAGAAATCAGAAACGTATATAGACAGAAAATGGGAAATAATACGGACAGACCAGGAGTATAAGAAACACTTACTCACTCTGAACGCCTACTATAAACTCTCAAAGGAGTTCCGGGTGAGCGGTTGCTTATATATTCCTCATGATGTCATAATATCCAGGCAGAGGTGACGATGGTGAAGATCTTGTGATGTCACAACATTCTAGAATGTGCTTAGGACAAGCCCTGCAGCCAATGCTATTCAATGTAATCATGTGTAATAAAGTCTATGGAGGGTTTATAATTGATTTTGCTAAATATTAATATTAACATATTAATTACAATTAATATTAATATAAAATAATTAGAACACTTAATATTGAACAGAATTAAGTATGCTTATTTCCCCCTATATACCTTGTATATATAAATATTTCCCCTTCTATATAACATATGAGCCCCCTATATACCGTAAGAGGCCACACACAGCCCCTATAAACCTTAAGAGCCCCACATAGGCTCCCTATATATAGCATGAGCCCCACATAGCCTTCCTATATACACCATGAGCCCCACATAGCCTCCACATATACAGCATGAGCCCCACATAGCTTCCCCATATACAGCATGAGCTCCACATAACCTCTATATACAGCATGAGTCCCACATAGCTTCCCCATATACAGCTTGAGCTCCACATAGCCTCCTATTTACAGCATGAGGCCCACATAGCCTGTCTATATACAGTATAAGCCCCCACATAGCCTCCCCATGTCCAGCATGAGCCCCACATAGCCTCTCCATGTCCAGCATGATGCCCACATAGCCTCCACATATACAGCATGAGCCCCACATAACCTCTATATACAGCATGAGCCCCACATAGCCTCCACATATACAGCATGAGCCCCACATAACCTCTATATACAGCATGAGTCCCACATAGCTTCCCCATATACAGCATGAGCTCCACATAGCCTCTCCATGTCCAGCATGAAAAATTGTTGTCTATTTCTTGCGACTGAACATATGGGCTTCTCATTACAGCAGGGGCATATTGTTGTCCTCTCCTTGCCCCGAATTATCAGCACTGCTGCACTTTATTTGTCTAGAACGGCTTTTTGAGCTAATACTTTTACATCCTATCAACGTAATCACTTATTGGTACATTTGACTTAGTTGTCCATATCAGTGCACTATATTTATTTTTGCATTTCCCTTGTTTTTGCTTTTTTGCTTGATTGATGTATTATATACTGCTTGGAGGAGGGAGCGTCAGCAGACGCATCCACCTCCATCATTCTGTGCATGTGGTCGGCCAGGCAGTACGGGTGCTGATGGGCGGAGGTGGGCAGTAACATGACTGCCGGTATCCTTCAATCTTTGATGACTTTTTTATGTATGCGTATGTCTGTTTAAGGGTAAAAAGGTTTAAGGGAGAGCCGACGTGGAGAGGGGACACCAAATCCATTCGCTAGGGTGTCAACCTCCACTGCTAAGAAGGCCACGAGTCCAATAGGGAATTCTAGGAATAGCCTGGGTTGTGTCTTTATGTATATTGATAAGGGTACTTTTAGATTTATCTATTAGGGTATGTGCACACGATGCAGAAATGCTCAGGATTTTTTCCTGAGCGTTTCTGCATCTCTCTGGCAGGAAAAAACGCATGCGGATTGTACATGCGGTTTCCTGCCAGGGACATGCGGAAATGAAGCGGTCTTCACTTTCATTTCCGCATGCGGGTTGACAAGCGCTTCCCAGGCGATTTTAGCATCACTTGGAAAGTGCTTGTCAACTTCACACTATATAAATCCATGCAACCGGCATGGATTTATATAGTGTGTGAATGTCAAAAAATAAAAAATAAATCTATACTTTACCCTCTGATGGCCCCCGGTGTCCTGCTTCATCGGTCCCGGCTGCCGGCAATGAAGACTTTAGGACCTTCCGACGTCAGCGTCACGTGACCCGTCACATGACTCTGACGTCAGCGAAGGTCCTTCTTCATTCAACCGCGAAGTGCCCGGGAAGCCGGCAGGACGCAGCGCGGGCCGTCAGAAGGTGAGAATATATATATTTTTTATTTTATTCTTTTGGTACCTGGGTCTGGATGAGAGTCCTCTCATCCACACCCGGGTACCATCCGCACATTAGACCGCATGAAAAGCGCATCAACATATACAGTGATGCGGATTCCATGCGGTCTAATGCAAGTCAATGGCGGCAAAAGAGCAGCGTTTCCGCAAAATTAATTGACATGCTGCAGATTTTTGACCGCAGCGTAAACGCTGCGGAAAAATCCGCATCATGGGCACAGCACATGCGGATTTCCATTGGGGAACATTGCTGCCCTTCTACCATGCGTTTTTCATGCGTTTCCGCGGCGTTTACGCAACTGCAAAAACGCCGCGGAAGCGCATGAAAAACGCATCGTGTGAACTCAGCCTCAGGGTATGTGCACACGATGCAGAAATGCTCAGGATTTTTTCCTGAGCGTTTCTGCATCTCTCTGGCAGGAAAAAACGCATGCGGATTGTACATGCGGTTTCCTGCCAGGGACATGCGGAAATGAAGCGGTCTTCACTTTCATTTCCGCATGCGGGTTGACAAGCGCTTCCCAAGCGATTTTAGCATCACTTGGAAAGTGCTTGTCAACTTCACACTATATAAATCCATGCAACCGGCATGGATTTATATAGTGTGTGAAGTCAAAAAATAAAAAATAAATCTATACGTTACCATCTGATGGCCCCCGGTGTCCTGCTTCATCGGTCCCGGCTGCCGGCAGTGAAGACTGTAGGACCTTCCGACGTCAGCGTCACGTGACCCGTCACATGACTCTGACGTCAGCGAAGGTCCTTCATTCAACCGCGAAGTGCGCGGGAAGCCGGCAGGACACAGCGCGGGCCGTCAGAAGGTGAGAATATATATATTTTTTATTTTATTCTTTTTTTTTTTAATGGTACCTGGGTCTGGATGAGAGTCCTCTCATCCACACCCGGGTACCATCCGCACATTAGACCGCATGAAAAGCGCATCAACATATACAGTGATGCGGATTCCATGCGGTCTAATGCAAGTCAATGGCGGCAAAAGAGCAGCGTTTCCGCAAAATTAATTGACATGCTGCGGATTTTTGACCGCAGCGTTTACGCTGCGGAAAAATCCGCATCATGGGCACAGCACATGCGGATTTCCATTGGGGAACATTGCTGCCCTTCTACCATGCGTTTTTCATGCGTTTCCGTGGCGTTTACGCAACTGCAAAAACGCCGCGGAAACGCATGAAAAACGCATCGTATGAACTCAGCCTTAAAAGTTATTTTAAGTTTGTTTGTTTTTTTGGCTTTGGTTACTGTTTGACTTTACACCCCACCTTCTTTATCTTTCTTTTGGCATATAGTTTTGTCCAACATGAAGCTCCAATAGCCTCCCCATGTCCAGCATGAGACCCCCATAGCCTCCCCATGTCCAGCACGAGAGCCCCATAGCCTTCCCATGTCAAGCCAAACATCCCATACACACAGTGGCGTACCGCCAATGGAGGCAGGCCATCACTGCTATGGGGACGTGAACCGGGGAGGGGGGCGCACCACACTGGGCCTTCCCCGCACCGGGCCCCACCTCCGCCCATCAGCACCCGTACTTCCTGGCCGACCACCCACACAGAATGATGGGGGTGGAAGCGTCAACTGACACTCCCTCCTCCATCATCATTGCTCGCGCTGATGGCTGGAGGGGGGGGCCCAGTGCAAGCAATGATGATGGAGGAGGGAGGGTCAGCAGTCACTTCCACCCCATAATTCTTCCTCGTCGTCTGACGTCTTAGAGCAGCGGTTGCGATGACGCCAACACATTGCGCCCGTTGCTCTGAGATGCCCGGCGCTTCACAATGCACGCTGAGGAGACTGGAGCACTGGGTGGAACCAGGAGAGGTGAGTACTGTATTAATTTTTTTAAAATCAGGGACCAGTGGCCATAATACAGTATGGGGGGTGCATTATATTGTGTGGAGGACCATGGGGAGTGCATTATACTGTGTGGAGGACCATGGGGGTGCATTATACTGTATGCAGGATCATGGTGGGCGCATTATATTGTGTGGGGGACCATGGGGGTGCATTAAACTATATGGAGGTCTATGGGGGTACATTATTCTTGTATAGAGGACCATGGGGGGTGCATTATATTGTGTGGAGGACCATGGGGAGTGCATTATACTGTGTGGAGGACCATGGGGGTGCATTATACTGTATGCAGGATCATGGTGGGCGCATTATATTGTGTGGGGGACCATGGGGGTGCATTAAACTATATGGAGGTCTATGGGGGTACATTATTCTTGTATAGAGGACCATGGGGGGTGCATTATATTGTGTGGAGGACCATGGGGAGTGCATTATACTTGTATAGAGGACCATGGGGGGTGCATTATATTGTGTGGAGGACCATGGGGAGTGCATTATACTTGTATAGAGGACCATGGGGGGTGCATTATATTGTTTGGAGGACCATGGGGAGTGCATTATACTGGGTGGAGGATCATGGTGGGCGCATTATATTGTGTGGGGGACCATGGGGGTGCATTATACTGTATAGAGGATCTTGGGGGGCACATTATACTGGTATAGGGGACCATAAGGGGGTGCATTATATTGTGAGGAGGACCATGGGGAGGTAGGTTTTTTTGGGTGGGGCGGCTCAATTAGAACTTCTGTTATTGGGGCACATGATTTCTATGTACAGTTATATGAAAAAGTTTGGGCACCCCTATTAATCTTAAGCTTATTGTTTTATAAAAATTGGTGTTTTTGCAACAGCTATTTCAGTTTGATATATGTAATAACTGTTGGACACAGTAATGTTTCTGCCTTGAAATGAGGTTTATTGTACTAACAGAAAATGTTCAATCTGCATTCAAACAAAATTTGACAGGTGCATAAGTTTGGGCACCTCACCAGAAAAGTGACATTAATATTTAGTAGATCCTCCTTATGCAAAAATAAGAGCCTCTAGTCGCTTCCTGTAGCTTTTAATGAGTTCCTGGATCCTGGATGAAGGTATTTTTGACCATTCCTCTTTACAAAACAATTCCAGTTCAGTTAAGTTTGATGGTCGTCGAGCATGGACAGCCCTCTTCAAATGATCCCACAGATGTTCAATGATATTCAGGTCTGGGGACTGGGATGGCCATTCCAGAACATTGTAATTGTTCCTCTGCATGAATACCTGAGTAGATTTGGAGCGGTGTTTTGGATCATTGTCTTGCTGAAAGATCCATCCCCTGCGTAACTTCAACTTTGTCACTGATTCTTGAACATTATTGTCAAGAATCTGCTGATTCTGAGTGGAATCCATGCGTCCCTCAACTTTAACAAGATTCCTGGTGCCGGCATTTGCCACACAGCCCCAAAGCATGATGGAACCTCCACCAAATTTTACTGTGGGTAGCAAGTGTTTTTCTTGGAATGCTGTGTTCTTTTGCCGCCATGCATAACGCCTTTTTGTATGACCAAACAACTCAATCTTGGTTTCATCAGTCCACAGGACCTTCTTCCAAAAAGAAATTGGCTTCTCCAAATGTGCTTTTGCATACCTCAGCCGACTCTGTTTGTGGCGTGCTTGCCGAAACGGCTTCTTTCGCATCACTCTCCCATACAGCTTCTCCTTGTGCAAAGTGCGTTGTATAGTTGACCGATGCACAGTGACACCATCTGCAGCAAGTTGATGCTGCAGCTCTCGGGAGGTGGTCTGAGGATCGTCCTTGACTGATCTCACCAGTAGTGTTGAGCGATACCTTCCGATATCAGGAAATATTGGATCGGATTGGATCGGGCCGATTCCCAAAAAGTATTGGACATCGCTGATTCCGATACCGGAAACCAATGCAAGTCAATGGGACACAAATATCGGAATGAAAATAAGCCCTTTCTTTCCTTGTAAGTTAATTCTACATGAAGGAAAACAACTAACAATAATGTAGAATGTATTGGGGGAGGTGGTTGCCCAAATCGATGGGAACAGTGCACAGTGAAACATGAAAAGCCGGCAATTCAGCAGCGGCATACACCGGTACCCGACAATTTATAACAGAAAGAATAGAGCTTCACACATAGATTAGATAGATAGAAACATGTCAGTCACATATATATGAAGTACAGTGACAGTGTTGCTTACTGTACTTGTCATTTAGTGTAAAGGATTTATTAAAAAAAATATTAGTGTTTTCATGCACCGTCTCTTTAAAAAAGCCGGCCGGCAATTCAGCAGCGGTACCCGACAATTTAGAATAGAAAGAATAGAGAATCACACATAGATTAGATAGATAGAAACATGTCAGTCACATATATATGAAGTACAGTGACAGTGTTGATTACTGTACTTGTCATTTAGTGTTAAAATAAAGGATTTATTAAAAAAAAAATTGGCGTGGGGTTCCTCCTAATTTTAGTCTCTAGCGGAGGTTAAGCAGACGGCTGGGGCAGATGTTTGAAGCCTGGGAAGGGGGTAATACCCACGGAGCTTCCCAGGCTACTAATATCAGCCCCCAGCTGAATACCTAGCCTTTACTAGCTATTAAAATGGGGGACCCCCCCAAAAAAATGGCGTGGGGTCCCCCCTATTTTAATAGCTAGCAAAGGCTAGGCAGACAGCTGGGGGCTGATATTAATAGCCCAGGAAGGGTGCCATGAATATTGGCCCCCTCCCAGGCTAGAAACACCAGCCGTCAGCCGCCCCAGAAATGGCGCATCCATAGGATGCGCCAATTCTGGCACTTAGCCTCGCTCTTCCCACTGCCCTGGTGCGGTGGCAGTGCGGTAATAGGGGGTTAGTAATGGGGGTGTCTTATAGACGCCTCTCCATTACAAACCTGGGCTTGATGTCAGCTGACATTATAAGCTGACATCAACCCCAGCCCTATTACCCCACTGCCACCGCTACAGGGCAAATACATACACTATAAAAAATCCATCGTAATGTAGGACCGACACGGTCCGTTCTGTGAGAATCACAATAGCTCAGTGGCCATGTGCACTATCATTAAGTGACCCACCTACCCATACTAGAGTCCAAGTAAATGTACGAGCATAGAAGTTAAAGTTGTCCAGGGAAATAATACTGGTCTATGGTAAACAGTTCATTGAATAGTCACCAAATAGTTAGGCATCAAACTATCCACAAGAGATAGATGTATGGACAATTAATTCATACCTGGACACAGGACCATATGGTGTGGGAGCACACAGAAGGGCCACACGTCCACCCCAACGCGCTGCCTTCTTCATGTGGCGTAAAGCATCTCAGGAGGTGTGTCTCTTTAAATGATAGCCCAGACAATGGGTGAAGATGGGAGGACCATGGGTGACGCATGTAGCGTCGCGGTTGCCGGGTCGACCCGTGACGTCAGTGTCAAGCGGCGGATCACGCGGAAGTCACGTGGGCCCATGTGACTCCGCAGGTCCTTGCAGGTAGACGCCGAAGACCACGGGGCGCTGTGCCAGCCCGCGAAGTGCATGCGTACAGGTCCTATCAGCCCCAAACACTATCCCAGTGCTCAAAGAATGCAATGCATAACCACATAAACGGCATACCCCCCCAATGTTACATGTCACCTTTACCACAACTCATACAATGCGGTCTGAAGGTCAGTTTAGCAATACATTTAGATCTGGATAGTAATACATTATCATATACAACGCAATATATCAGATATGTTATAATTAATAGAAAAGTTTCATACATTAACCAACCCAATGACAACATGTACATACTTTATAATGTCTTCATTCACATAAATATAGATAGTTAACATATCAGTGTACAGACAATAGCTCACATATAATAAAATTGACATACATCACAACCACTACAGTCCTCACACCTAAACCATCCACACATGTAAAGCAGTCACTATGGGGTCCAAAATATATATATAGGCTTGCACTACATCCCACAAGAATGTAAGTGTCCCTATAGGGGAACGTGTGTGCACCCACCAATATAGACAAAATATCATGGACAGGAGGTGTCCACGCTGGGCACTACAAAACCCCAAATGAGTCCGTACATGACCCGACGTGGACACCCCCTGCACTACATAAGACACATGGCCAAACTGCAATGGATAAGCTCTCATACAATGGGTACAAAAAAATCACAGTATCAACGGGTCAGGAAACCAATCGATGCACAGTAAGGCACTTGTCATTCCTGGATCAAGTGAATTTTCCTCTCCACCCATGGTCGAATATAAAGGGCATCAGAAGAGATGTAACTAGGCCACATCCATCCCAAGAAGATTTAGCAACAAATATAGATGGATACACGCTGTGAAAAATAAAATCAAAATTAAGAACAATTTAAAAACAATATAGATGTATGTTGCAGGCAGAGAGCGATCAGAGAAAAGGGAGAAAATTGAGGTTCTCGTTCAATCCATTTGGATGTACCGTACCTAAATTCCAAATCCATCGTGACTCTAATTGAGCTAAACGCTGACTACGTTTTCCTCCACGAATTCTATACTTAAGTGAATCAATCCCTCTAATATTTAATAGGGAACTATCACAGCCATGACATAGCTTGAAGTGTCTTGGTATTGTCCTGAGTGTGGAAGTGTCCACGCAGTCGGTGGCTGCCAAAATACCCAACACATTTTCCCTTACTCGCACTTTCAGTTGGTGCGTAGTTAGGCCAATATAAATTAGTCCACAAGGACAAGTGGCATAATAGATGACATAGCGTGAGGTACAGGTGATGAGGCTCCTGATTCCATATATCTTAGTGCCAGCTGCATTAGTGAAAGTATTCACTCTTTCCACATTAGGGCAGGCAACACATCGACCGCAAGGAAAACTTCCACACACAGGACTTGAGGCACCCAAAATTGTGGTCACGGATTCAGTCTGGTAATGACTATGTATTAATTGGTCCCGTAGATTTTTGGAGCGACGTACAGTGATAGATGGACGATCAGGAAGAATTTTTGACAGCGTGGGATCTGTCAATAAAATTGGCCACGCCTTGGTCAAGCATTCCCTCATACGTCCAAACTGCCCATGGTAATTTGTTATAAATCTCACTTTGTCCTCCATCTTGGGGCTCTTTTTTTATATAATAATTCATGTCGACTAGAGTATTTGGCACGATGATATGCTCTTTTTACCATGCGTTTGCTGTAGCCCCTCTCGTAGAATCTATTTTTCAGGTCTTCTGACTGTCTAACAAATTCTATGTCATCAGAGCAAATCCTAAGCAAACGTAGGAATTGGCCTGTTGGTACAGCCTGAATCATATGAGGGGGATGAGAGGATGTCGCATGGAGTAGCATATTTGTGGAAGTGTCTTTCCTATAGATACTAGTCTGTAAGAAATTATTTCGATCCCTGGTAAGGGTCACATCTAAGAAATTAATTACATTTCTATCCCACGTATATGTGATAAAAATGTTCATATCATTCTTATTGAAGGATTCCATGAACTCAAATAAAGCTTCAACAGTGCCCTGCCAGATCAGCAGGATGTCATCAATGTACCGCGTCCACAGAGGGACGCAGTCCATTGATGCCCGCCGATCCAGCAGGGAGAGGTCCCTCTCCCACAGCCCCAGGAAAAGATTAGCATAAGCCGGGGAAAATGCTGCCCCGATGGCAGTACCCTGGAGCCCAGTATTGCTAAACTGACCTTCAGATCGCATTGTATGAGTTGTGGTAAAGGTGACATGTAACATTGGGGGGTATGCCGTTTATGTGGTTATGCATTGCATTCTTTGAGCACTGGGATAGTGTTTGGGACCGATAGGACCAGTACGCATGCGCTTCGCGGGCTGGCACAGCGCTCCGTGGTCTTTGGTGTCCACCTGCAAGGACCTGCGGAGTCACATGGGCCCACGTGACTTCCGCGTGATCCGCCGCATGACGCCGACATCACGGGTCGACCCGGCAACCGCGACGCTACATGCGTCACCCATGGTCCTCCCATCGTCACCCATTGGCTGGGCTATCATTTAAAGAGACACACCTCCTGAGATGGTTTACGCCCCCTGAAGAAGGCAGCGCCGAAACGCACGTTGGGGTGGACGCGTGGCCCTTCTGTGAGCTCTCACACCATAAGGTCCTGTGTCCAGGTATGAATTAATTGTCCATACATCTATCTCTTGTGGATAGTTTGATGCCTAACAATTTGATGACTATTCAATGAACTGTTTATTTTCCTGGACAACTTTAACTTCTATGCTCGTATATTTACTTGGACTCTAGTATGGCTAGGTGGGTCACTTAATGATAGTGCACATGGCCACTGAGCTGTTGTGATTCTCACAGAACGGACCGCGTCGGTCCTACATTACGATGGATTTTTTATAGTGTATGTATTTACACAATTTCTGTCAAGCATGTGTATTGCATTTTGCATTTTATATTTATACAATAAAATTTGTTTTTTATATTGAGAAACATTCTTTTGGGTGATCTTGATCGCTTTGTTCTTCTATGAGTCTACACGACCGATAAAGCAGCCACAGCCGGTGACTGGGAAGAATCTGTGACTTTTCTGCATTTAGTGGTTACTACTCACCTGGTCGGTTATATGTAGGAATCTCCTCTTTACACCGCTCATCACCCCTCACATATGTCTCTGTAGTATTAATATGGGTCAGATCTTCACCCTGAAACAAATATTGTAAGAATCACAGACAGATGGAGAAGTCCCATCTATGATCAGCTCTAATCCTGCCATCTCCACCGTTCTCATTACACAAGTATAAAACATATAATACTGGTGGATAAAACAAGACTGAGCACAAGACCTTCACAGCCATCTACACATCATAGGGGAGATCTCATGACACCTTATCTCCATCTACCTGATGATCCTGAGGAACATTGGGATCTTCTTGTTTACAGTCCTGTGGAAGAAGAGGATGGGGACATCTCTCTGGTGTTGTCCTCTTACTGGATAGAACTGGAGGAAACACATACAGGGGCTGAATTCATTCTTTACATACAGATAATTATAGGCCGTGTGTATTTAGTCCTGTCTATTACCTGATGATGTCAGGGGCTGGGGAACCTCCATGACGTCCTTGTACAGATCTTTGTGTCCTTCTAAATACTTCCATGGAGAAATAGACAGCGACATCCTGACACCTTACAGGAACCTGACACATACAATGATACCGTCATCCCCCGATCCTTTCATAGTGTTACTGTATAATGTCCCAGCAGTCCCAGCTGTGTCACCTCTCCAGTCAGCAGCTCAATCATCTTGCAGGTAAGTTCTAGGATCTTCTGGTCATTGATGTCCTCATGTATCAGGGGGTGAGATGGAGGCCCCGTGATTGGGCTCAGAGGTCTCTCCCTTCCCTCAGACACAGGGTCCTGACAGCGCCCACTAGAGGTCTTCTTCACTACTGTGTAATCCTGGTTATGGAGAGACACATTAATAAATCTCACTACAGACATTTCCAGAGTCCTCACCTCTCCAGTTCTGTCCATCTGTTATTCCCATAGATAAGAATGATGTAATGTGAGGTCATCAGAATCTCTCACCTCTCCAGTAAGACGGAAGAGGATCTCTAGGGTGAGGTGTAATATCCTCTCCGCCATCTTGTCTCTGTCCATATCCATATTTGATGGGTAAATAAGGAAAATTCTCTTATATAGAAGATCTTCACTGAGAGGATCTGATATGGTAGAGACCTAAATGAGAAGAAGATGAGCCTATGTAACATCATAAAAATCCTGTGTAATAATACAATTACTGGAGACAATGAGGGAAACATATGAGGAGATTTATTATTTTACAGTATTTAGTTTTCTTCTTTACATCTCGTCTCTTTTATGGACACTGGATTAGCAATACTGCAGGAGATATTCATTACACGACATGAGAAGTAATTACTTCATGATGAGGACGACATCTTCATCGTCTACTACGGCTCTAGAAACATAGTTAGCCAGAGTCCGTCACTGACTACATCACCACCGGTCGTCTATATGAATGTTTCCCGTCTTCACCGGACTGAAATCTTCTATCACGTTAGATCTGATGTCTGATTCACACACAGAAGTTTGAGGCATTTATAAAGCTTATTTGTTTGCACAAACACCGAGGGCAGAAATGATTTGATACCAAAGTCTACATGCACAGTGTTTTATGGGGTTTATTTCTGGCCTTAGGCTTTCCTATATTACAAGAGAAACACCAGAAAAAAGTAGATATTATTGGCATCAACAATTCTTGTAAAAAGAAAAGAACATGCAAAAACCAAAGAACACATTTTGTTATTTTTTAACATGTTAAACATTTGTTGTAAAAAAAATGAACTCTTTTGGGCACCAGAACATAGATTTTCACTGCAGGGATGGCACAGGTGCGGCAGCAACAAAAACCCTGGTAGTTTAACCACTTGCTGCTGTCAAATGCAAACATGGCATCTAATAAGGTTTGACAGAATTCAACTAAATGCCCCTCCTCCCCCAAGTACTCGATTGTATGGGGCTACTTAGTTACTATGATACTTAAATGCCTAATAATGGTGTCTGGGCCTGCAATGTATGAAAGTCTACTATGCCGGACCAGAGACAGCTTCCAATAAGTTACCTTTTATCGCCCCCTATTCACATTAGACTAAAGTTGCATGAAAGAACTGATTTCGGGGGGGTTGGTCGACTATATCATTTATTTGGGGGCCTTCCGACCTATGATGTCAGGGCAGAGAAGGATTTGGCATCCTGAATTTCAGAGACTAATCCGTTTGCTCTTCCTGTAGAGGAGTCTGCAGCCGACTCTATTATACAGACCATAGGAAATTTGAACATTTGTGTGTATAGGGGAGTTATGAGAGATAGCCGTCTGCCAAATGACCATTCAGCCAACACTTATCTCATGTGTATGGGGTCGTTAATATTACACTGACAGGCAGTTGTTATAGCAGAAGATGAGGCCCCTCAAGTCAAAAGCCCCATCTATGCTATATAAGTCTGAAAGTTACTTTAGGTCAAAAGAAAAACACCAGCTATGAATGTTCCTTCTTGAATCAATAATGCGTCCTTGCCAGTCATCAGAATGTATCTGATTTAATGTGTCTAATTCAATGTGTCCGATTGAATGTTTCAACACAAGCACGAGAATAGAAGTTAGTCTTTGTGTGCTAAAATTATATAATCAAACCATATATGGTAAATCTGTTTCCTGCCTTCAGGGTGGATATAAAACCCATGCTTTGTAATAAAGTTTACAGCTTGTTTGACACACATCCTGTCCTGTGTCTCACTCTCCGATATCGTAATCCAAAGGATAGAAGACTCAGAATGCAGTGACCACACAGTGATGATACACAGCACTACAGTAGTACAGTGCATCACCGGAGCAATCAAATGCTTGTATGTTGTATGATCGCACTAATCAGAATTGTTTAAAAAAGTTTAGTTAAAGGTTAAAAGTGAAAAAACAATATAAAAGTTTTAGCAACAAGAAATATCCGTCACTATAGGGAAAACAGAGTCACTGCAAAATGTAATTTAAGTCTCGTCCATAACAACTTTATTATACTCTATTATCCTATACACAGTGGTGTAGATAGAAATCACAGGTCCCACAGCAATAGCTGTTATTGCCCCCCGACCTCTAAGGGAGAAAAAAAAAAATTATATATATATATATATAATGGAGTCATATTCCCCGACTCTACAGACCACATGCTGCTGTTGTACTTGGCAGGCCCGGACCGGATGGAGTGGAGACGAATGAGGGAGACCAAAGTCCAAAAATAAACTTTTCTTTACTTAACAACAACTTGATGAGAGTTATACACTTCAGATAGCAGGCACAACACTTTATGAATGCTTCTCCTGCATTATGCAGAGTCAGGAAGTTTCCGGTTACATGTGGTGGTACATAACTTTTTTTTACAAGCTACGACAGCCAGCAAAAAAAAAATGTAGGAAGGCCCATCATACCTTGTGGGGACCATATGGGTCGAGATGTGTCACTACGGCCCCTCAGAGCAATTCCCAGTTGATTTGTGAGGACCTCATTGGCTGAGGTGCATTGGTACGACTCGTTACTTGTGCTCTCAAAGTCCATTCGATGAGGGCCACACACACCTTGCAGTGGCACACCATCTTCAGCTCTCAGTAGGAGAACTTGTGTCCCACTTTAGTGACACTGTGGCTTCTTCTCTAGTATAGACCTTGATTAAATCCTGGTCTTTCAAGTGGCTCACGTCGACAGTTTTCATTTAAAAACCTGCAGCAAAGGTTTGGGAATGTCAGTAGTTTGTTTGCTAGTTCCAGTGCAGGAGGCTCTTTGCACTGCAAGCCTGTGTGAAGGCATAACACAGGCCTGTGAAGGCAACGTAACTGGCGCACCTCAGAGGAAAAGAGCGCTGCAGTCGCCCACGTCAACCAGTGTACACGGGCTGTTTGGACCACCCAGCTGCAATCCGGAGGATATCATTTGCATTTAAGTTGTGAGTTTTTGCAAATAAAGACATTTAAGTTGAACTTTCCTTGGGTCATTGCCTCATTACCCCACATTGTGAACACCCGCGCACTACAATATTTACTGCTGCAGCAACCTAAAACAAAAGTCCTTTTCAGGCTACATATTTTCTTTTCCCTATTAAGAACTGCCAAAAATAAGAAGGAAAAGGATCTCCGATACACCCTGTATTAGACATAAAAAGAGCTCATAGAACATTCTGTTAAAATTGTTAGATAGTGGGACTCCCGAGTCATAAAGCATATGCACTAAGTGCAAGGGCGGTCAAAAATTAGAAGGAGGGACTTCAATATGCCTTAGAAGAGACGTAGAGGAGGGCCTCAGAAAACATTTGTTTCCCAGTTGAAAGGAGTGGGACTCCTAGATTGGTAAAGCCTATTCACTAAGTGCAAGGGCTGAAAAACATTTCCCCCTGGGAATTATACACATACAGTGCCTACAAGTAGTATTCAACCCCCTGCAGATTTAGCTGGTTTGATAAGATGCAAATAAGTTAGAGCCTTCAAACTGCAAACGAGAGTAGGTTTTATGAACAGAAGCATAAATCTTACAAACCAAAAAGTTATGTTGCTCAGTTGAATTTTATTAAATTTTAAACATAAAAGTGTGGGTCAATTATTATACAACCCCTATGTTTAATATTTTGTGGAATAACCCTTGTTTGCAATTACAGCTAATAATCGTCTTTTATAAGACCTGATCAGGCCGACACAGGTCTGTGGAGTTATCTTGGCCCACTCCTCCATGCAGATCTTCTCCAAGTTATCTAGGATCTTTGGGTGTCTCATGTGGACTTTATTCTTGAGCACCTTCCACAAGTTTTCAATTGGGTTAAGGTCAGGAGACTGACTAGGCCACTCCAGCACCTTGACTTTTTCCCTCTTGAACCAGGCCTTGGTTTTCTTGGCTGTGTGCTTTGGGTCGTTGTCTTGTTGGAAGATGAAATTACGACCCATCTTAAGATCCATGATGGAGGAGCGGAGGTTCTTGGCCAAAATCTCCAGGTAGGCCGTGCTATCCATCTTCCCATGGATGCGGATCAGATGGCCAGGCCACTTGGCTGAGAAACAGCCCCACAGCATGATGCTGCCACCACCATGCTTGACTGTAGGGATGGTATTCTTGGGGTCGTATGCAGTGCCATCCAGTCTCCAAACGTCACGTGTGTGGTTGGCACCAAAGATCTCGATCTTGGTCTCATCAGACCATAGAACCTTGAACCAGTCTGTCTCAGAGTCCTCCAAGTGATCATGAGCAAACTGTAGACGAGCCTTGACATGACGCTTTGATAGTAAAGGTACCTTACGGGCTCGTCTGGAACGGAGACCATTGCGGTGGAGTACGTTACTTATGGTATTGACTGAAACCAATGTCCCCACTGCCATGAGATCTTCCTGGAGCTCCTTCCTTGTTGTCCTTGGGTTAGCCTTGACTCTTCAGACAAGCCTGGCCTCGGCACGGGAGGACACTTTCAAAGGCTGTCCAAGCCGTGGAAGGCTAACAGTAGTTCCATAAGCCTTCCACTTACGGATGATGCTCCCAACAGTGGAGACAGGTAGGCCCAACTCCTTGGAAAGGGTTTTGTACCCCTTGCCAGCCTTGTGACCCTCCACGAACTTGTCTCTGACGGCCTTGGAATGCTCCTTTGTCTTTCCCATGTTGACCATGTCTGAGTGCTGTTCACAAGTTTGGGGAGGGTCTTAAATAGTCAGAAAAGGCTGGCAAAAGAGATCTTTAATCCACACATGTGAAGCTCATTATTCTTGGTGCCTGAACTACTTCTTAATACTTTAGGGGGACCAAACAGAATTCTTGTGGTTTGAGGGGTTGATTAATAAATGACACTCTGAATTAACTTTTAACGTTTAAAAAAAAAAAAAAAAGTTTGCTGCAGTGCATTTCCCACTTCCAGGCTGATCTACAGTACAAATGTCACAATGCCAAGTTAATTCCGCATGTGTCAACCAGCTAAATCTGCAGGGGGTTGAATACTACTTGTAGGCACTGTATATGTGTGCGTGTAAGAGATTTTTAGAGATAGGCCTCTCAAAATGATGATGGAGGGCATCATACACACCCTGTAAAAAATAAGAGCGAGGGTCTCACGAACACCCTGTTGATATGGTAGATGAGGAGGACACGGAAAATAATAAACCATGAACCGTATACACTTGTTTGAGTGGAAAAGGGGTGTATGGGAATACATCAGAAAAAAAGGAACATTTTAATTGGATTTATGTTCCGCTGCTGTCATCCGGTGGGGTTGAGAAGCCTGGGCCAATCTAGATCTTGTTCATTTTGATAAGAGTCAACCTGTCAGCCTTTTCATTTGACAGAAGGATGCACCTATCAGTTATTATGCCCCAGCTGCACTAAAAAACCCTGACAAAACCCTAGTGGCAAGAAAGGCCATCACCTCCAAGGCGTAGAGAAACAGTTGATGCCACATGTCCACATATCCTATAGTTGTATGGCACAGAGGAATCACGGGGGATGCTGTTCCAAACCACCCCCATAGGGAAACATAAATTGTCACCCTATGAGATACTATTTCGGTCGCAACTAGCTATAGCTCGATTTACCCCACAACAATTGTCAGAGGAAACGGATTATGTTGTACAGTATGTGATTCAGCTTGCCAAAGCACTAACTAACACCCATGCGTTAGTATCATCTTCTATTCCAGATCCAGCTGATGCAGAATGTTGTCATACCCTCAAGCCCGGAGATTATGTGTATGTGAAGAAGCATGTTCGGAAACACGGACTAGAACCATTGTTTGACGGACCATACCAAGTGCTCCTTACAACCTCAACAGCAGTAAAACTTGAAGGGAAGTCAACATGGATCCATGCTTCACACTGCAAACGTCAACCATCCTGAGATGTTTTATGATAATATGCGTGGTTAGACTAGTCAATACCTGGAATAGCCTACAACAGAGTACTGACCCTTTTAATAACAAGTTCATTACTTACCACCAGATTTTGGTACAATAATTGGGTCAATTAGAGAACAACCAGATCAGTGACTGTTGGATATATACTCACTCACCAGTTTCAGCCACTAGTATGCCTTTTCTGGCGGTCCCAGTCACTCTGCAGGAATTATTAAACTGGCCCAATTGTAGCGACGCCCTTGCTAATAACGCTACTAAGTTTAGTAGATTATGGAACACCACTGTAGGTATACCAGTAGTTGGGTGGGTGGATCTCCCCTGGTGGCAAGGAAATCTTACTGCCACCAGTAGACACCTACAATTTCTTGCCCTTAAAGGAAACAAATGGGTTCCCAGAAACAAGTCCTCCTTGACTAATTTAGGCTTCATACCAACTGAAGGTCTACAAATCAGTTTTAATGCTACCTCTAGTACGGCAGATCATTTAAACCGTCATTGTTGGAAAGATACATTCATAATCACTCATGGGTACATGCAAATCTGTTTATAAAAGGTACCACTGACAAATGTTATAAAATATCTGGTAACATCCCTTGCAATGAATCTTCTGAATATAAGCCTAGTGATCCAACATGTGGCAATCCGGATGTTGGATATTGTAGCCCCCTGGGACAAATGCCTTCATGGTGTATGTTATCAAATAACACCGTTTTTATCGATTTGGTAGATAAATTAGTATTACAGCACTCTGCTTTATGTGATCTGCCATCCGCCACATATTAGGTCTGTGGGAATAATGCGTATAAATGGCTCCCAGTTGGAGTAGGGGGGACTTGTACGTTGGCCCGGCTAACACCAGCCACTTATCTTATTCCCCATAGTGAAGTAGATATGAGAGCCATCCCTCTTCATACCATTTATAAACGTGCCAAGGACAACACCCCACGCCCATCAGGAAGACCTCATTTAGTACAAATGAGTATACCCGATAAGATAGCCAGAACTGTCTTCCTCTACCCTATGGTAACACAAATGTGGGATAAATTAGTGGAAGTCATTGACTACTTAGATGACCAGAATTGGAGTGTATTGGAAGTAATTAATACTACTGTTGCGGTGCAGAATAAACTTATTATAGTGGCCAATCAACATACTTTAGTGCTGGACTATTTGACAGCAGCTCAAGGAGGGATGTGTCAGGTTATAATGTAAGGTGCCCCAGCGAGGTAGTCGTGGGCGAGCTGTAGCCCCCTCTCGCTATGGCACCCTACAGACAATACGTGTCCTCCCTCTGAAGTGTGGCTGTGTATGTAGTGCTCTTCACTTATTTCAAGCCATCCGATCGCGGCTGTCTCCAGGTAATTTTCTTCTGGGACCAGGGCAGCAATAATTTCAGAGGACACGAGGTTCTTAACCAGAACTTGGACTTTACTTGGGGAAGAGGAATATTTACAGTCAGATATAATGGATAAGGCCCGACAGGCAATCATCTCTCTCACAGGCGCTGTTAACTGCTTCAGCCCTGGTTCCCTCTTTAAGCGGAGCATCTCTGTGGCTATAATCCCTGGCCCAAGAGACTCCTCTGTATTGACAGTGACTTGGATCCGATATCTCTCCCCCACGTCTTAGCCTGGAGTCCTATTTAGCTTCCTCTGCTTCCTGCAGACTAGAAGTGCCCCGTGTCCTCACTACACTTTGATGAGTTTCACCGGGCTGGCGGACAGGACTCGTGCTCTTGTGTGGGGAGACTTGCACGCTGGGATCCCACTGTCTGAGGGTACGGAGCTCCCGTCTACCCTAGCAGCCACTATAATCAGGCTCTCTGAACAACTTGAGGTCTCAACTCGTACTACTCAATCACTTCCTGATTCTGGAAATTAAAACAGAGACTTTCCTAATATGCCCACCCTCGGTGAGCTGTCATCACAGAACTTTAACCCATCACTGTCTATGACTCTGCTGGGAGACTCAACCTGACGTCTGCAACCAGAACAGTGGCATCTTGTGGCTGTTTTCAGGTACTACAGCCCAGAAGGAACTATACCAGGAACAAGCTCTATATCCTTCTAGGCTTGATAAGAGCACTACGTTCCCCCTTTACTCTATTAACTGGACCACCAAAGCCAACCCCCTTAGCTTGGTCTACCACAGTTGGAGGAGGTCTGACTTAGGAACACTTCCTTTAACTACCTCAGTACCAAGGGAAGGCTACGCCCTTCCCCACTATTACAATAGGCCCAGCCTGTTGTCACTATATTGACCCCGATTCTACCATACGGTTAAAGACTAAAATGGAAGACATTAGGAAACTCAGGGAAGAATATAACAAACATAACGAATTGACCAAAGACAGTTGGTGGTCTGACACGTTCTCCTTTTTAAATCCTACTAATTGGTTTAAAGGGATTGGTGGATGGATTGCTGGAATATTACAAGGAGTGTTGCATATTGCTGCTTGCATCTTGTTAATGTAGGTCTTACTAAAACTAGTCTTTTTTTGTATCCCAATTTGCATGAGGAAAACCTGCCAGTCATCAGAGAGCAAGGAGAATGCTGTCAAACAACATCCAGTGCTACTATACACGGACATTCCAGATGTAACCAGAATTGAGGACTTGGACGGCAAGGGAATGATGACCATCACCCGCACACCCCGACCAACCTCATGTCTGAAGATCAGAGCTTTATGATTATATCAAAGGACAAGGGGGAATGGACATGCCGAGACGGCCTCAATTGGTGACAAGGGCACTAATTGAGTGAAGACCAATGTCCCTCAGACTCAAACCATGACCCTGGGAAAGCACTTCTATTGTTGATAATAACATAATTTTTAGGGGGGAAATGTAAAGGACATATCGATATTCATGCTATAGTTACTTTTATAGTTACGTCATTTTTTGATTGCTTGCTTCTAAAATCATGTTATTATTACTCCTTGCAATGCATACATTCTTTTATTCTTTTCTCCTTCTTCACATGCAATTTTCTCACAAGAACCTTTTCTCTCAAGAATATTCTATGAAATACCCTGCTCCTGTTATCTAACTAGTCTGAGTCGGGTTGTATAACCTTGTAACTTTCCATCATGTGCCGAACTAACGATAATATGACCATATGTGTGTTTCCGTAATAATTGTACTAACATTGGTTTAAGCCTGTAGTATGGCTGTAGGTGATTGGCTATTGATATACTCAAAACAATATATAATGCTAAGTAAAATAAACGGGATTAGAGATTCTCCGAATCCTCCCATACAGAGCTCTGTCTCCGTCCCCTGATTGCAATCAACCTTGTAACATAATAATTTGACATTCACTTGGTCAACCGTGAAGGGTCATTGCTGCCCTCCCTCAACAGTGTTATAGCACCACCTATAGATACTATGTGTAATTTCATATTTAGGTTGAATGTATATGTTACATACAGTGGGTATGGAAAGTATTCAGACCCCTTTAAATTTTTCACTCTTTGTTTCATTGCAGCCATTTGGTAAATTCTAAAAAGTTCATTTTTTTTTCTCATTAAAGTACACTCTGCACCCCATCTTGACTGAAAAAAAACAGAAATGTAGAAATTTTTGCAAATTTATTAAAAAAGAAAAACTGAAATATCACATGGTCATAAATATTCAGACCCTTTGCCCAGTATTGAGTAGAAGCACCCTTTTGAGTTAGTACAGCCATGAGTCTTTTTGGGAATGATGTAACAAGTTTTTCACACCTGAATTTGGGGGTCCTCTGCCATTCTTCCTTGCAGATCCTCTCCAGTTCTGTCAGGTTGGATGGTGAACGATGGTGGACAGCCATTTTCAGGCCTCTCCAAAGATGCTCAATTGGGTTTAGGTCAGGGCTCTGGCTGGGCCAGTCAAGAATGGTCACAGAGTTGTACTGAAGCCACTCCTTTGTTATTTTAGCTGTGTGCTTAGGGTCATTGTCTTGTTGGAAGGTGAACCTTCGGCCAAGTCTGAGGTCCAGAGCACTCTGGAAGAGGTTTTCATCCAGGATATCTCTGTACTTGGCCGCATTCATGTTTCCTTCAATTGCAACCAGTCGTCCTGTCCCTGCAGCTGAAAAACACCCCCATAGCATGATGCTGCCACCACTATGTTTCACTGTTGAGATTCTATTGGGCAGGTGATGAGGAGTGCCTGTTTTTTTCCACACATACCACTTAGAATTGTCACCAAAAAGTTCTATCTTTGTCTCATCAGACCAGAGAATCTTATTTCTCATAGTCTGGGAGTCCTTCATATGTTTTTGAGCAAACTCTATGCGGGCTTTCATATGTCTTGCATTGAGGAGAGGCTTCCGTCTGGCCACTCTGCCATAAAGGCCCGACTGGTGGAGGGCTGCAGTGATAGTTGACTTTGTGGAACTTTCTCCTATCTCCCTAGTGCATCTCTGGAGCTCAGCCACAGTGATCTTGGGGTTCTTCTTTACCTCTCTCATCAAGGCTCTTCTCCCACGATTGCTTAGTTTGGCTGGATGGCCAGGTCTAGGAAGACTTCTGGTGGTCCCAAACTTCTTCCATTTAAGGATTATGGAGGCCACTGTGCTCTTAGGAACCTTGAGTAATGCAGAAATTCTTTTGTAACCTTGGCCATATCTGTTCCTTGCCACAATTCTGTCTCTGAGCTCCTTGGGCAGTTCCTTTGAGCTCATGATTCTCATTTGGTCTGACATGTGAGCTGTGAGGTCCTATATAGACAGGTGTGTGTCTTTCCAAATCAAGTCCTATCAGTTTAATTAAACACAGCTGGACTCCAATAAAGGAGTAGAACCATCTCAAGGGGGATCAGAAGGAAATGGACAGCATGTGACTTAAATATGAGTGTCTGAGCAAAGGGTCTGAATACTTATGACCATGTGATATTTCAGTTTTTCTTTTTTAATAAATTTGCAAACATTTCTACATTTCTGGGCTTTTTTTCAGTCAAGATGGGGTGCAGAGTGTACTTTAATGAGAAAAAAATGAACTTTTTAGAATTTATCAAATGGCTGCAATGAAACAAAGAGAAAAATTTAAAGGGGTCTGAATACTTTCCATACCCACTGTACAATGTACTGCGGCACTTACAGTTATTTCGCCCATACTGAAGCCCCTAAGGGTTCTTGTCCATTATGATATCCCTTCTATGAGCCCCCATAGATAAATGCCCACAAAAATGGCCCCATACAGAATGATGTTCCCACATTCCTGCACCTACACAGCATGATGGCCTTGCAATCCCCACACAGTAATGGTCACCCTAGCCCCCCACACACAGTATGTTCGTGACTATAGTCCCCCCTCACATTATGATGGTCACCTCAGCCCCCTAAATAGTATGATGGTTACCACAGCCCCCCACACATTATGATGAGCATATACCAATAAAAATGCTCCCCATCTGTGCATAGAACGGGTTTAATAGCTACTAATGTATGTCACAATATAGCTTTTCCATGGTAAAAATGGGTATGAAACCTGGCGAATTTGAATTTTAAAAAATGCAATCATCCTTAAAGTATATCACAATAAAGTATACCACAATATAGCTTCTTCACGGTAAAAAAGGGTATGCTGATTTTACAGCTCACATTTAGTATCAACTATGATTGAACTAAAAACTTTAACAAAAATGAGCTTGCCACAGCACCATATTAATAAAATCTTTAGAAGGTTGAGTTTGTGATACGCTTACCTGTTAGTGTTGTCCATGAAGGAACAGCAAGTTGTAAATGGCTTAAATGTTAATAAGCTGTTGCTGGTCTGACTTCATCAGAGTCTTGGTAATAGGACAAAATGCCTTGGTAAAAGGAATGAGTCTTAGGGTCTGTTCAGATAAATGGATTTCCATTTGCAAACAGTTTGGCACACAATGAATATACCAATGTACCACACACAGACCGTTGCAAGTTAATGTTCAGACATATGTAACCTTGATCACTGCAGATGCAATACTCGGATCCATTTTTGGATCAGGCTTGCCTATTAAACTCAATGGGTGTGTAAAATGACATATGGACACAATATGTATGGCATCTGTTGTTCACGAATCCATTGCATTTATTAACAGAGAAAACTGTATGTGGCCTTGCGTAATTTTTTAGCTTTTTGATGTGTAAATTAATATATTTGATATTGATGACAAAAATAGACATACACGTGAAAAATTGTAGTTTTTTATGGATGAAAATCAAACTATTTTTCATACAGATATCTGAAAAAGTAGTGAGGTATTGGTGCAGCTGCAACTAAATGCATTGTATACATTCAATAAATGACTTAAAGGGGTTTTCCGATGAAGGAAAGTTGATTTTAATCAATAGACCTTGGACTACTAATAAGTTCCACAATTGTATGTGTTTAAAAATGTTCCTGTGCTGAGATAATCTTATAAATGTTCCCCTGTGTAATGGCTGTGTCTGACCGTGTACAGAACATGGTCTGATCATACCACAGCTCCTGGGCAGGGGAGGAAGCAAAAGAGTATACAGACATTACAGCAGGGGATCACAGCTGATTCTTTTTGTGAGGTAAAACATTTCCCTGCCTGTTTTTAAACAATGTTTTATTCAAAGAAAGAATCAGCTGCAATCCCATGCTGTAATGTCTGTATACTCTCCTGCGTCCTCCCCTGCTGTAATGTCTGTATACTCTTTTCCTTCCTCCCCTGCCCAGGAGATGTGGTATGATCAGACCATGTTCCGTACACGGTCAGACACAGCTATTGATTAAAATTAACTTTTGTTCGTGGGAAAACCTCTTTAAGGGACATTTACACTGCAAGATAATCATGAATGAGCATTGTTAAAAATGCCCTCTTCATTATTATCTTGCCATATAAACAGTTTGCTGAACATTCACTGGGTGGAATGATTTCTTCCGCATTCTCAGCCGTGCATTGTCCTGTATAGACAGGGCTCACACTGCCGAGAACTATGGCCGCCCACACTATGTGCACTGAGGGATTTACTACAGATCGCTCCGTGCACATCATTTACTGCTGTCTGTCTGTGTAAACCGGCAAATAACTGCAGATCTGTAAAAGTTATCTGATCGGCAGTTGTATTGTGCCACTGGTTGGACAATGAAAATGGACCTTTATTGTACTAACAATAGAGAATAAAGATTTCTACATGACTTCCAGACACATAGAAGTTCCCTATAACAGGAGTCCGATTCATTTTTAGCTACAGTATATCCACATTTATGGTCCATTTAGACATGCAGATAATAATTATAGTTCAAATGCGAATAATAATCTTTATTTTTATATAGCGCCAACATATTCCGCAGCACTTTACATACATTATCATCGCTATCCCCATTGGGACTCACAATCTAAATTCCCTATCAGTAGGTCTTTGGAGTCTTTGCTAATGAGTACTTGTTAGGCATAACTGTGTAAACAGGTCTTAAACCTTTGGGATTTGTATAAAAATGATCATTGCTCTTCATTTATGCGAGGAAAAAAAATTGTTGGCAGTAAATTGTTCAATGTAAATGTAAATTTCATGATCTGTCATCAGTATGTTACATGATACCAAGATGTGGTTAACCCAAATGCAGTGACTGTGAACAAGTCACTTGTCAGCAAAGATGAGTGAATCGATTACATGCAAATCAAATACCGGTCTGATTTTTATAAATAGGAAAACTGGAATAACAATAAAGCACAAATAGGGTTTTATCCGAGTAGCAAAGGGGAGACGAAAGGCAACGGTACTCACCTGGTGTGGTTGCGTATCCACAGCCACTAAAAGGCTCAAGGCTGCCGTGGACACGAGGCGTGGAAAACAAGTAATTAGAATATTAGGGTTAATTCTGCACTGCCGGTATTGAAGAATAGAATGATATCCAGGTAAGCGGTTTATTAGTCAACGCGTTTCGAAGTTCAAAACTTCTTCATCAGGACAAACCACTGTGACTGTTGACTAATAAACCTCTTTCCTGCATATCTGTCACCCCAGGAATGGGGAGAACCCAGCGTATAACGATGGGAAAATGGGAGGGAGCCCTACAAATAGAGAAAGGGAGATCTAACGACAAACCGTGACTCCCCTATAGACCCTAAATTGCTTCTGCATCTATCGCCAAGCAGGACACCTGTCCCTAGCTGACCCTAAGGCTAGGCCCTAGGTAGGGAGTGGGAGGGGTGAGCACTAAGTCAGCCCCACTACAAACTAAAGAACACACAGGGGAAACAAACAGAGGAATACACTTAGCTCCAAGATGACACAGAAGAAAGCACGGCAACAATCCACGAAGGAACTCCAAGGGAATTCTAGTCGACTACTAGAATCTCAGGACTGAATATGTAAAAACACGCTATCACCAGCAACTCTCTGAGGTTCTGCGTGTATTTAAGGACACGGCAAGAAAGTGTTGATTAACAGCAGAAAGGTGAGGATACCTCAGGGTCCTAAAGGGAAAGGTATAATCCCCAAGCAAGGGGAGGATCACCTCTGGGTTCTAAAGAGAGAGGAATCCTAAAAGGATTAGGGAGATGTTTGTAAGGCCAAATGCAATGACCTTCTACAGCCGGACACCGTATGACTGTCTGTCAACCTTGACACACCCGTGCCACCACCCCTCAGAAGGGGACAAAACATAATTAAACAGTTGAAGAAACGTGGGGCATTTTGGATTTTCTTACTTCAAACTCTAGACCCAAAAGGTTTGAACAGAGACTATGACATGGTGAGTTTTCTTTGAGACCATGAGATAACACTCCGGATGTCTGGATGCTGATCTCTTAACCGCTTCCTGACCGCCCACTGTACATAAACGTCGGCGATGCCTGGGCTCTGTGCAGCGCCGACGTTTATGAACGGTCGGTGGTCCCACAGCCCTGAGGACCCCCAGGGTCCTGCAAGTACTGCGGTTGCGGTTCAGAGCGACAGTTCTGACAGGGGACATCATCGGGACCTGATTGGATCAGGTCCCAATGATGTTAACCCTTTGCTATCTTCTATATGCCATGATCTATAGCGATCACGGCATTTAGAAGATCGTGAGAGGAGAGGGGGCCGTCGGAGAGGTAAGTGGACGACCCCCTCTCCTCTCACGATCTTCTGGTGATGTCTTCCAGGACCTGCCATTGTTATGGCAGCCGGAGGTCACATGACCGCCTCCGTATCTGCCATATATGGTGTCCTGCTAGGCTCAGCCTGAAGCTGAGTCAAGCAGGAGACAGACAGTGTGAAACTGTCAGCAAAGTTCTCATGCAATGCAATACATGTCTATTGCATTGCATGAGAACAGTGATTAGAAAAATACAAATTAATGTCCCATACAGGGACTAAGTAAAAGTGTAAAAAAAAGTCTAAAAAATGTTTTCAAACTGTTAAAAAAAATCACAAAATAAATAAAAATAAATAACTAAAATATTAAACCAATAAATCCGTATATTTATGCAAAAACAAAAAAAGTACATATATTTGGTATCGCCGCATCTGAAACAACCCGATCTATAAAACTGTCACACTAATTAACTCCTTCTGTGCACACCGTTATAAAAATAAATAAAAAACGGGGCAAAAAACTATGCTTTTTCATCATATTGCCAAACAAAAAGTGGAAAAAAATGCGATCAAAAAGCAACATGGAAACAAAAATGGTACCACTGAAAACGTTATCTTGTTCTGCAAAAAAAAAGCCGCCATACAGCTCCATCAGCCGAAAAATAAAAAAGTTATAGCTCTCAGAATAAAGCGATGCAAAAAAAATTTTTTTCTATAAAATTGTTTTATTGTGTAAAAGCGCCAAAACATAAAAAAATATACAGTAAGTGTAGTATCACTGTAAACGTACTGACCCAAAGAATAACGCTGACTTATCAGTTTTACCACACGCAGAACGGCATAAAACAAACCTCAAAAAACAATTCCTGAATTGTTGGTTTTTGTCAATTTTACCTCCCAAAAAACGGAATAGCAAGCGATCAAAAAATGTCATGTACCCAAAAATGGTACCAATAAAAACGTCAACTCGTCCCGCAAAAAACAAGCCATCACATGACTCTGTCGGCCGAAATATGGAAAAATTATAGCTCTCAAAATATGGCGATGTGAAAACTAGATTTTGCAAAAAAAAGCGTCTCTTAGTGTGTGACAGCTGTCAGCCATAAAAACCCGATATAAATCTGGTATCTCTGTAATCGCACCGACCCAAAGAATAAAGTAATCTAATCAGTTATATCACACTAGGAGCGGCGTAAAAAATAAATAAAACCAATTCTTCACCTGCTACTGATTTGTTTATTATGTCTCCCAAAGATCGCTGTAAGGCTCTGCTCACATTTATCCTGCGCTCAGCGCTGAACACTTACACCAGAGTTTCCGTGTAAATCTCTGAAATATGTGATTCAGACGGAGCCCATGACGGAAGATTCCCTGTAATGAGGCAGATATAGGCCACTGTGGATGCCGTCTGGCCTGGGATCCCACGGTGTCATTTGTTTTAGGCGTGCATAAAAGTGCGGTTGGCCACAGTTTTGTGCACTTCTGAAAAAAAGGACACTGCTAAACAGAGGCCAGACGGAGTCCAGAGTAACTCTGCTGCCTCATTATAGTGAATGGATCCCGCAGGGGTTTCATCTGAATTACATCACTTGAAAATTTAGATGGAAACCCCGATGTAAGTGCTCAGCCTAGAGCGCCGGATAAATGTTACGTAAAATGTTCCCAATAAAAGCTTCAACTCAGTCCTCAAAAAAAGCTAGTCCCCACTCAGGTCCGTCATCTGTTAAAAATATAAGGGACTTCCAAGTTACTGGTAGCAGAAAGGCTCTGGAAAAGCGAAATGGCCCTTGCCCCCCAAAAGAAATTCAGAAAATGTTGTGCTCCCAAATCCAAATGCCTATTCTACAATAATTTGTTCTCCAATTGTCAAATAGCGCTTCGTCCCCCCCAGATCTCGCCGTATGGCTGAGCGGTACGATACAGCCACATATGGGGTATTGCCACTTTTAGAAGAAATTGTGTGACACATTTTGGCACCATTTTTACCCATTGCCCTGTGTGAAAATGTAAAATCTGAGGGTAAAACATTTTTTTGTGGTAAAAATACAATTAAGTTTTCTTCACTGCCAATGGTATAAATTTAAAATTTAAAAAAAAATATCTACCTACCTAGATGAATTCCTTGAGAGGTGTAGTTTACAAAATGGGGTCACTTGTGGGGGTTTCTGCTGTTTCGGCATGTCAGCGACTCTTCAAATGTGACATGGTGTCTGCCACCTATCCCAGACAACATAGCGCTCCTTTCTCTTCCGAACCCTGCCGTACACCAAAGCAGTGGTTTTCCCCCACATATGGGGTATGGGCGTACTCAGGAGAAATTGCACAACAAGTTTCATGGTGCAATTTCTCCTGTTATCCTTATGATGATGCAAAATTAAGGGATGAAAAACATTTTTGTGGGAAAAATGTAAAAATTTTATTTTTACGGCTCAATATTATAAACTTCTGTGAAGCACCTGGGGGTGCAAGGTGCTCACCACACATCTAGATAAGTTCCCTAAGGGGTCTAGTTTCCAAAATGGTGTCACCTGGGGGGGGGTTCCACTGTTTAGGCACATCAGGAGCTCTCCAAACGCAACACGGCATCCGCTAATTATTCAAGCAAATTTTACATTCAAAAAGTCTAATGGCGCTCCTTCCCTTCCGAACCCTGCCGTGCGCCCAAACAGTGGTTTTCCCTCACATATGGGGTATCAGCGTGCTCAGAAGAAATTGCACTACAAATTGTGTAGTCCATTTTTTCCTGTTACCCTTGTGAAAATAAAAAAAATTGGGTCAAAAGTAACATTTTTGTGAAAAAAAGTTAAATGTTCATTGCTTTATTCGACATTCCAAAAATTCCCGTGAAGCACCTGAAGGGTTAATAAACTTCTTGAATGTGGTTTTGAGCACCTTGAGGAGTCCAGTTTTTAGAATGGTGTCACTTTTGGGTATTTTCTGTCATAAAGGCCCCTCAAAGTCACTTCAAATAAGATGTGGTCCCTAAAAAAATGTTTTTGTAAATTTTGTTGGAAAAATGAGAAATCGCTGGTCAACTTTTAACCCTTATAGTTTCCTAACAAAAAACAATGTTGGTTCCAAAATTGTGCTGGTGTAAAGTAGACATGTGGGAAATGTTATTTATTAACTATTTTGTGTGACATATCTCTCTGATTTAAGGGCATAAAAATTCAAAGTTTGAAAATTGCAAAATTTTCACCAAATTTCTGATTTTTTCACAAATAAACGCAAGTGATATCGAAGAAATTTTACCACTATCATGAAGTACAAGATGTCACAAAAAAACAGTCTCAGATTCAGGGGGATCCGTTGAAGCATTCCAGAGCTATTACCTCATAAAGTGACTGGTCAGAATTGAAAAATTTGGCCTGGTCACGAAGGCGAAAACAGGCTCTGGCGCAAAGAGGTTAAACATGGACACCTGGCTATTAGGCACACTATGCTGAACATCATGAATTATCATCCCTGTATCAAAGCTCCTGATGAAGCTGTTGGGGAAACTCGTTGAGGCAGATTATTGAAACATTCTCTGATGAGTACCATATCCTTTCCTTTATACAGTGGGGAAACTTAGTATTTGATACACTAATGATTTTGCAAGCTTCCCCACCTACGAAGAATGGAGAGATCTGTAATCTTTATCGTAGGTAAACTTCAACTGTGAGAGACAGAATCTAATAATAAAAAACAGAAAATCACATTATATGATTTTTACATAATTAATTTGCATTTTATTGCATGAAATAAATATTTAATACAATAGAAAAACAGAACTTAATATTTAGTACAGAAACCTTAGTTACAGAGGTCAGACGTTTCCTGTAGTTCTTGACCAGGTTTGCACACACTGCAGCAGGGATTTTGGCCCACTTCTCCATACAGATCTTCTCCAGATTTTTCAGGTTTCGGGGCTGTCGCTGGGCAATATTGAGTTTCAGCTCCCTCCAAAGATTTTCTATTGGGTTCAGGTCTGGAGACTGACTAGGCCACTCCAGGACCTTGAAATGATTATTACATAGCCACTCCTTAGTTGCCCTGGCTGTGTGTTTTGGGTGTTTGTCATGCTGGAAGACCCAGCTATGACCCATCTTCAATGCTCTTACTGAGGGAAGGAGGTTGTTGGCCAAAATCTCTCGATATACTGTATGATCCCATCCATCCTCCCTTCAATACGGTGCAGTCATCCTGTACCCTTTGCAGAAAAACACCCTGAAAGTATGATGTTTCCCCCACCATGCTTCATGTTTGGGATGGTGTTCTTGGGGTTGTATCCATACGCCTTCTTCCAAACACGGCAAGTGGAGTTGATACCAAAAAGTTCTATTTTGGTCTCATCTGATGACATGACCTTCTCCTGAATCATCCAAATGGTCATTGGTGAACTTCAAAAGGGCCTGGACATATGCTGCCATGAGCAAGTGACTTTACGTGCCCTGTAGGATTCTAATGATGGCATAGTGTGTTACTAACAGTAATGTTTGAGACTGTGGTCCCAGCTCTCTTTAAGTCATTGACCGGGTTCTCCCGTGTAGTTCTGAGCTGATTACTGACTTTTCTCAAAATCAGCCTTACCCCACAGGCGAGATCTTGGATGGAGCAACAGACCGAGGAATACTGACAGTCATTTTGTGTTATTTCCATTTTCTAATAATTGTGCCAACAGTTGTTGCCTTTTCACCTGTAGCGCTGGCGTCCCTGCCCTCTGCTAGGCAGGGACGCTGCTCCCCTCACCGCTCTGCTCCGTGCCCGGCGTCCTCTCCCCGCTCTGCTGTCAGCGCGCGCTCCTTCCCGGCGTCCTCCTCCCGCTCTGCTCTCAGCGCGCGCTCCTTCCCGGCCCCTGTGCTTAGGGCGCGCGCGCTCCCCTCCTCTTAAAGGGACCGCGCGCGCCGTCCTAAGGAGTCCCCGGCCAATGGCCGGAGGACTTCATCATATATAAGGCACCTCCTCCAAAATGGAGGTGCCCGAGCAATGTTGTTTGCACCTGTGTCTCACCTGTGCTTCAGCCCTCAGGTCCCGTTGCCAGTTACCTGCCAGTTTCCTGCCAGTTTCCTGCTAGTTACCTGCCTGATTCCTGCCTGAATACTTGTTACCTGTCTGCTAGTCTGAGGTCCGACGGTCTGCCTTACTACTCCTGTCAGTCTGTCTAAAGGACCAGCCTGCCCGCTCACCTGGGAGCGCATATCAGCTACCTGCCTGCTTGCCTGAGGTCCGACGGTCTGCCTTACTACTCCGGTCAGTCTGTCTATGGACCAGCTTGCCCGCTCACCTGGGAGCGCTTCTCCGTTATCTGCCTGCTTGCCAGCCCGGAGGCTCCGTTGTCACGTGCTGTGACCACCAGCTATCTCAGAGACTCTTGCCCGCTCACCTGGGAGCGCATCTCCGTTACCTGCCTACTTGCCATCCCGGAGGTCCCGCCGTCACGTGCCGTGACCACCTGCTATTCCAGAGACTCTCGCTTGCTCACCTGGGAGCACACATCTACCATCTGCCTGCTAGCCTACCCGGAGGCTCTGCCATCACAGGTCGTACCTACCCGTTACCCAGAGACTGCCCTGATCACTTGCCGTAACTCCCTGTCCGTTCACCCAGAGACTGCCACCCGCTCCCTTACAAGGGCCGCCCCCTTGTATAATAGCTCAGAGGTTCCGCCTCCCGGACCCGTTACAGTTTGCTCGGGCCATGGAACCCGGTGGCACCCAAGCTCCCTCGCTCTCGGACCTCTGTCTTGAACTGTCCCGTCAGAAGTCCCAACAGGAGGCCATCCTGGGTCATCTGCGGAATGTTAATACTCGCCTGAACACCCTGTCTGATCCACTAACAACCTCCGCCAGTGCCATATCTTGCAATCCGGCAGCTCCGCTGCCCACTAATACTATGGTATCCTACCCCGGACCCCGGCTTTCTGCACCTCCTCGCTTCGGAGGCGACCCCGTCCAGGCTCGGGGCTTCATAAATCAGTGCACCCTGCACTTTGAACTTTTGTCCCATCAGTTTAATTCCGACCGGGCCAAAATTGCCTTTATCATGTCCCATCTCACCGGGGAGGCCCTGGCCTGGCTAAATCCTCTATGGGAGAGAGGAGACCCCCTGGTGTCCAACTTGCCTGCTTTTCTCTCGGCTTTCCGGAAAGTCTTCGACGAACCCGGACGGAAGACCTCATCCGCATCCTCTCTGCTACGCCTCCGTCAGGAGGGTCTCACCGTGGGCCAATATGCCATACGGTTCCGCACCCTTGCCTCGGAGCTGGCCTGGGATAACGACGCTCTGGTATCCGTCTTCTGGGAGGGTCTGTCCGGTCGTATTAAAGATGAACTTGCTGGTCGGGACATTCCTATCTCTCTCGATGATCTAATAACCCTTGCCACCCGGATTGACCTACGGTTCCAGGAGCGTGCCAAAGAGGTCACCCGTGAGAAAAGGATTCCACGTTTAGCTCCTACTTCCCAGAAACCCGTCATTCCCTCCATCTCTCCCCAGGTACACTCTCCTGAGCCTATGCAGGTCGACCAGACCAAGATGGTCAAAACCCGTCAGGACTCACGCCGTGCCGAGGGGAGCTGCTTCTACTGTGGCAGTAAGGAGCACCGGATCCGTGCCTGCCCGGAGAGGTCGGGAAACGCCTGTGTCTAGGTTCGCTCAGAGAGGTCCACCTAGACAAGAATAAATCCTCTCCATCCCTGCTGTTGTCAGTTTCGATCATCTACGGGGAGAACCGTTATTTCGAACTAGCCCAACTTGACTCTGGAGCAGCCGGGAACTTTATTTCACAGTCCCTGGTTGAGAAATACCGCATCCCTACCAAACCTCTGGCTGTACCCTTGTCTGTCGCTGCCGTGGATGGGGGCCTCTTACCTCGCCCCATTCAACTCATCACCGAATCCATTACCCTGCAGGTGGGAATGCTGCATTCTGAAAGTATCTCCTTTCATGTTCTGCCTGGACTCTCTCACGCCCTCTTGCTAGGTCTGCCCTGGCTCCAGAGACATGCACCCGTGCTAGACTGGCAAACCGGAGAGGTCCTTCGCTGGGGACAAGACTGTCATAAAACCTGCCTGGTTCCCGTCCATCCCGTCCGTCCCTCTCCTACCCCAGCTAATCTACCTGGACTTCCGATTCCTTATTGGTCTTATGCAGATGTCTTTAATAAAAAGGAGGCAGAGACATTACCACCACATAGACCATACGACTGTCCCATCGATCTGCTACCCGGTACTACTCCTCCCCGTGGGCGTATCTATCCTTTATCCGCTGCTGAGACCCGGTCAATGTCCGAATATATTGAGGAGAATCTGGCCAGAGGATTCATCCGGAAATCTACCTCCCCGGCGGGAGCAGGCTTCTTTTTCGTCAAAAAGAAGGACGGCTCTCTCCGTCCCTGTATAGACTATAGAGGCCTAAACCTGATCACGGTGAAGAATAAGTACCCCCTTCCGCTCATTCCAGAATTATTTGATCGCCTGAGGGGGGCTAGGATCTTCACCAAACTGGACCTTCGTGGGGCGTACAACCTGGTTCGTATTCGTCAGGGGGATGAATGGAAGACGGCATTCAACACCCGGGACGGCCACTATGAATACCTGGTAATGCCCTTTGGTCTCTGTAACGCTCCTGCCGTCTTTCAAGAGTTGGTCAATGACATCTTCCGGGACCTTCTCTACTCCTGCGTAGTGGTGTACCTGGACGACATCTTGGTCTTCTCTCCGGATCTCCAGACTCACCGGAGGGACGTTCGTCAGGTCCTGCTCAGGCTAAGGCAGAACCATCTCTACGCTAAATTTGAGAAGTGCCTCTTTGAGCAGACCTCGCTTCCGTTTCTGGGCTACATTATCTCTCAGACCGGCCTACAAATGGATCCTGAGAAACTGTCTGCCATCGAGAAATGGCCCCGACCGGAGGGGTTGAAGGCCATTCAGCGATTCCTGGGCTTCGCCAACTACTACCGCCTCTTCATACCACACTTCTCTTCCCGGACGGCCCCAATTTCTGCGCTCACCCGTAAAGGTACTAATCCCAAAGAGTGGCCACCCGAAGCAGAGGAGGCCTTTCTTTCCCTTAAACAGGCCTTCTCTTCCGCCCCGGTGCTGCATCGCCCAGATGGCAACAAACAGTTCTTCCTGGAAGTTGACGCCTCCTCCTCTGGAGCCGGAGCGGTACTTACTCAAAAATCATCTTCCGGGAGGATGGTAACTTGTGGCTTCTTCTCTAAACTCTTCTCCTCCTCTGAGCGCAACTATTCCATAGGAGACCGAGAGTTATTGGCCATCAAACTGGCATTGGAGGAGTGGCGTTACCTGCTCGAGGGGGCTCTTCACCCGGTAATAATTTACACTGACCACAAGAACTTGGCTTACCTCCAGCATGCCCAGAGACTTAACCCGCGCCAAGCCCGGTGGTCCTTGTTTTTTGCTCGTTTTGATTTTGTCCTTCATTTTCGCCCGGCTGACAAAAACGTCAAGGCGGACGCCTTGTCTCGGTCCTTTCTGGTGTCTGATCTCGAGGAGGATCCGAAACATATCATCGATCCCGCCAGAGTAATGCAGGTGGCTCCCGTGAGTCTAAATCGTCTTCCTCCTGGTAAGACGTTCGTACCAGTACCTGATCGGGAGAAGATCCTACACTGGGGTCATTCGTCTAAACTAGCCGGCCACGCCGGTCAGAAAAAGACCCTCCAGCTTATTACCCGGCACTACTGGTGGCCTAACCTGCACAAGGATGTAATAGACTTTGTTTCTGCCTGTGTGTCCTGCGCCCGCAACAAAGTTCCGAGACACCTGCCGGCCGGCCGCCTCCTACCTCTGCCAGTACCTGCTGCCCCCTGGCAGCATATAGCGATGGACTTCATTACTGATCTACCCGTCTCTGCCGGTTGTACGGTCATTTGGGTGGTCGCTGACCGCTTCTCCAAGATGGCTCACTTCATTCCACTGCCAGGTCTTCCGTCTGCACCCGAGCTGGCTAAAGACTTTATCCGCCACATCTTCCGTCTTCATGGCCTGCCCCGTCACATCGTGTCGGATCGTGGGGTACAGTTCACTTCCCGTTTCTGGAGAGCCACTTGTAAATTGCTGGACGTCACCCTGGACTTCTCCTCCGCTTACCACCCACAGTCTAATGGTCAAGTGGAGCGGATCAATCAGAACCTGACCAGTTACCTTCGGCACTTCGTTAATGCCCACCATTCTGACTGGGTGGATCTCCTGCCATGGGCCGAATTCTCGTACAACAATCACGAGAGCGAGTCTTCCTCCAAATCCCCGTTTTTTGTAGTCTACGGTCAGCATCCTCGGATCCCGTTTCCCGTCTCCACCTCGGCGGACAATCCGGCTGCGGAATCTCTTGTTAACAAATTTTCCTCCATATGGGAGAGTACCCGGTCCGCACTCCTTCTGTCATCCGAGCGTATGAAAAGACACGCTGACAAAAAACGTCTGGACCCTCCTCTATTCCGCCCTGGGGATAAAGTCTGGCTCTCGTCCAAATATGTCCGGCTCAAGATCCCTTCCTATAAGTTAGGGCCTCGGTTCATCGGCCCACTGGAGGTCATCAGTCAGATCAACCCGGTGGCCTATAAATTGAAACTCCCGGCCAACTTACGGATCCCTAACTCCTTCCATGTGTCTCTCCTCAAACCTGTAGTGCTTAACTCTTTTTCCAAGTCTACAGGTACGCCTCCTGCTCCGGTTTCTGCTGAGGACGAGTTTGAGGTAGAGAACATTCTTGCCACCAAAAGGGTAAGAGGAAAGACCTTTTTTCTGGTAGATTGGAAGGGGTTTGGTCCTGAGGAGAGAACGTGGGAGCCCCGGGAGAACATCCATGCCCCTCTCATCCTAGCTAAATTTCTGTCTGGCCTAAAAAAGGGGGGGCCTAAAGGGGGGGGTACTGTAGCGCTGGCGTCCCTGCCCTCTGCTAGGCAGGGACGCTGCTCCCCTCACCGCTCTGCTCCGTGCCCGGCGTCCTCTCCCCGCTCTGCTGTCAGCGCGCGCTCCTTCCCGGCGTCCTCCTCCCGCTCTGCTCTCAGCGCGCGCTCCTTCCCGGCCCCTGTGCTTAGGGCGCGCGCGCGCGCGCTCCCCTCCTCTTAAAGGGACCGCGCGCGCCGTCCTAAGGAGTCCCCGGCCAATGGCCGGAGGACTTCATCATATATAAGGCACCTCCTCCAAAATGGAGGTGCCCGAGCAATGTTGTTTGCACCTGTGTCTCACCTGTGCTTCAGCCCTCAGGTCCCGTTGCCAGTTACCTGCCAGTTTCCTGCCAGTTTCCTGCTAGTTACCTGCCTGATTCCTGCCTGAATACTTGTTACCTGTCTGCTAGTCTGAGGTCCGACGGTCTGCCTTACTACTCCTGTCAGTCTGTCTAAAGGACCAGCCTGCCCGCTCACCTGGGAGCGCATATCAGCTACCTGCCTGCTTGCCTGAGGTCCGACGGTCTGCCTTACTACTCCGGTCAGTCTGTCTATGGACCAGCTTGCCCGCTCACCTGGGAGCGCTTCTCCGTTATCTGCCTGCTTGCCAGCCCGGAGGCTCCGTTGTCACGTGCTGTGACCACCAGCTATCTCAGAGACTCTTGCCCGCTCACCTGGGAGCGCATCTCCGTTACCTGCCTACTTGCCAGCCCGGAGGTTCCGCCGTCACGTGCCGTGACCACCTGCTATTCCAGAGACTCTCGCTTGCTCACCTGGGAGCACACATCTACCATCTGCCTGCTAGCCTACCCGGAGGCTTTGCCATCACAGGTCGTACCTACCCGTTACCCAGAGACTGCCCTGATCACTTGCCGTAACTCCCTGTCCGTTCACCCAGAGACTGCCACCCGCTCCCTTACAAGGGCCGCCCCCTTGTATAATAGCTCAGAGGTTCCGCCTCCCGGACCCGTTACATCACCAAGCTGCTTGCCTGTTATCCGATATCATATCCCAACCTTGTTCAGGTCTACAATTTTGTCCCTAGTGTCCTTAGACAGCTCTTTGATCTTGGCAATGTTGGAGAGGTAGGAGTGTGATTGAGTGTGTGGACAGGTGTCTTTTATACAGGTAATGAGCTCAAACAGGTGCAATTGCAATTAATACTAATATTAATAGGTAATGAGTGCAGAGTAGGAGGTCTTCTTAAAGAAAAACTAACAGGTCTTTGAGAGCAAGAATTCTTGCTAGTTGGTAGGTAATCAAATACTTATTTCATGCAATAAAATGCAATTTAATTTTTTAAAAATCATACAGTGTGATTTTTCTGTTTTTTATTTTTAGATTCTGTCTCTCACAGTTGAAGTGCACCTATGATAAAAATCACAGACCTCTCCATTCTTTTTAAGTGTGAAAACTTGCAAAATCGGCAGTGTATCAAATAGTTATTTTCCCCACTATATATACCATGACCCGTATCTGGTCCTATTTAATTTATCAGTGTATTTTCTTTATATACAAATATATCAGGGTTAACTAGGGCTTTTGAGGGGCAGCCACTGGTGATTCTATGAAATTTTCACAATAGAATCATATTGAATGCGGTAACTCCACATGGTTCAGTGAACACTTGCGGATTTACCTGCGTGATTAGAACGCAGCGCTTTGGACGCAGCGAGAATAACACTGATTGTGGTAATGTAGCCTAAAAGTGTTAAAAATACTAAGCAATTAAAAAAAATTTTTTTAGTGTCTACTAAGGTCTTGAACGCACAACCTTCATATTACAGATAGATGGGAGCTTTGTTGTGCTGAGCCTCAAGCTCCAGTGGTGTAATAAGGAGGATTTCATGTACTTGATCTGTACTGCAGACTATGACTAGGCTGATAGAACTGATAGAAATACACTGCTGTGTACAATGTATGGATTTTTATTCTACAGGGAGAATCAGGGTATGTGCCCACGATGCGTACCAGCCTGTGGCCCCGACACTGCGGAATAGCCGCCGGCAGCTTCTCTCAATATGCAAATGAGCGACGCCATTTTTATTTTTTTTTTCACCTGCGAACCTTTGTCATAGATGTTAGATCTATGGAGAAAGCCCGCATGCGGATCTGCAAGAGACATTGACATGCTGCGGTTTGGAAGAACGCGCCACATGTCAATTTCTGCGAGTGTACAGAGACGCATAGTGGGCATGGGATTTCTAGAAATCCATCCACTATGCTGTAACAGCCGGATGCTGCGGGTTTGACGCTGCAAAAACACGCAGCATCAAACCCGCGGCAGCTCCTGATAGGGTGCACATACCCTAAGAGATTTTTTCATCTTATAAAATTACTAAAAAAATAATAATGAAAAACACTTGATAATGAAAAAAAAGTTATTTTTAATGCATTTATTTTTAAATAATAAACATCACAAATCAGCAAATAACAAGGACATATTTGGAGTTCCTGTAATCGTAATGACCCACACAACACAGTGATCAGATTATTTACGGGGATCGGTGAAGGATGTAAAAAAAAATGGCGTCATTTATATTTTTCTTTATTAAATCCATAAAAATGTAATAAAACGGTAATGCTGAGGCCATGTTCACATGTAGCGCAAATTCTGCGTTCTTTCTGCTGCTTTTTTTCTGCAGGTGTCCGCACCATACAACGCAGTAACAATCTTCTCTGATTACAGCGTCTTTGCTGCGTTTCTTTTATGCATTTTCCTTTTTGTTTGATGCGATTTTGGGGCAGATATGAAGCAGAGGTTTTAACGCTTTTTAACAGTACAGAAAAGCTTTGATTCTTATTGTGGAGTTTTGTGCAGATCCTGCAGAAAGCAAAAAACACAGTATTTCTGCAACATGTGAACACGGCCTTACAGACACAAAAAGCCGGATGTCGTATAGTGAAGCTACATAAAGATGAGAAAGTTCTGAAGGGTCCGACTGTGAATGAGGGAACAAAAAATAATCCACAGGTCCCAACTAGAGAAGAGCAGGACGCACAGATGATATTGCGCTGCCCTGGGTGATCAAAAGCTGCCGAGGACGCCGGAAGGTTAAAGATTCACAGTCTCCTATCCATCTGCCAGGTACCACTGTTCTGCACGCTGAACCAGAGACCCAGGAATCCATTCACTCATCTCTAGTCCCAATTGTCACAGATACAACCGACAGTCCTGGATTTGGGTCTATGCCCTGCAGTCTCGGGACATCTGCTGAATGCCCCTCTTTACCAGCGCCCCTCTGACATCTCCTTCTGCCAGGGGAGAAAGAAATGGTAAATGGGCGTGGGTTGGGTGTGGCCAGGGGTGTGGCCAAGATTTGCAGTGACGCATTACGCGCACCGCATAATGTATCTCTCTGTTCTTAAAAAGTTGGGACGTATGCTAAGTGCTGCTCCCCCCTGTAAGCAACAGCCAGCCTGCGGAGAGGAGGCATGGCATGCCCCCTGTACTCTGCAGAGAAACAGCTGTTAGACTGGCTGATAATAGTACAAAGCTGCACCTTGCTATAATGTCCCTGTAATGTAATGAGGGGTGAGCAGTGCAGTGAAAACTAGCTTCTGTCACGCCAGCCCCCTAATAATGGCCCCCTGTCTGCAGCACGAGGTGAGGGGTGCGTCTGCTAGCAGATTCTAGTAGGGCTACTAGCCGGGAGCAGGGCATGCCTCCTCGCCTCGTGCTGCACACAGGGAGCCATTATCATCAGGGGGCTGTTACTAGAATCTGATAGCAGGCCACGTCCCCTCACATCAGACTGCAGACGGATGTGAGGGGGCGTACCCCTTTAAGTATATATGTATGTTGTTCAGTTTTTTATACATATATTTAATAAAGATTTAAGATTTTACTTTAGAGGGCTTTTCCCACAGTATTGCCCCCTAAACACATAATATGGTATGTGATGACACAGCATTTAATCTTAATTATCCAGACATAAATTCAGTAGGCCAGGAGACATAAGGTATTATCTTTATGTTGTCTTTTGAATTTATGCGGGTTTTTTTTGTCAAGAAGCATAGACTATTGTTTGTATGAGCCCGGATGTTGACACTTGAGGTGATATTTACTGCAACTTATTGTCTGCTATTCAAGACAATGACGCAGGGTCATTGAACAATGGATGTTTGCTAAATATGTTGATTGACCATTGTGTGGGCTCTGTAACTTGTTGACAGCAAAACAGAGAAGAGGGAACTATGCAGATTGATTGAATGCACAAACAATGAGAGTTAAATGCATCCTACCTCCCCCCTAACCTATGGATGATGACCCGAGTTACAGATGTAAGTATAAAATGGGATTACTATCATTCTGCAAGAAGAATCAGAGTGAACTGCCAGTGCAACAGCTAGGACAACATGGCTCCATCAAGAGGGACACAGATTTGACTTTCTACAAGATGTTAGCTTAGGGGACCAAGGCCTCAGCTGGAAGAACACAGATCTGCTCCATTGGATATCCCTGAACCCATGGATACGTTTGAGGAAGCTAGGATTGTTCCGCTCCGGTCACCTGATCCCCAGGAATACATTTGGGTAAAACCAGGTTGGGTCCTGTCACCTGTTACCATGGAGATGCTTTGGGTAGACAGCTTGGGACCCTCCGGTCACCTGGAATCCATGGATACGTACGGAGAAGCCAGTTTGGGACCCTCCGGTCACCTGGTCAAGTATCTCAATGGTCTGTCAGCTTCCTAAGCTTGTCATTACCTCCTCTCTGTGGGTGCCTGCCAAAAGCAGGATGCCACTGGTGGGGGTATTCGGCCCTGTATGCCCTGAAGTCGCAACAGCTTTGGAAAACCATAGAGAAATGTGTTGACGCATAGACACAGCTTAATACATGGGCCAGGTGATTGAACGAGGATGTGTATTGCTTATAGATCAAGAGTACCTATTGATTAGATAGGAAACGGCTTGTTAAAGATCAGAGGGAATATCTTACACTCTTTAGAAATAGCATTGTACTTCACAGGTGCACATTCCTTTCATCCACACATAATTGCTGGACACTAAGGCACCAAAAGAAAATATGGAATATGGGAATTTCTATAAATTTGATTGTGCTAGACATATATTTTTAGCGGCAGGGCAAATTGGGGGACAATATGCATATTATTTCCTATCTGTGATACCTGCCGATGAGCCATTAATCAACAGTGAAAAGATAACTGACAACAGCTATGCTATGTTTGGTCTCTAAGTAATGATAAAATCTAGTGATTAGCGAGCACAAAAATGCTCGGGTACTCATTGTTCGAGTCGAGCAAATTGGAATGCTCGAGTGCTCAGTCCGAGTAACAAGCCTAATGTAAGCCTATGGGAAACTCAAGCATTTTTCCGGCGGCTCCCCCTGGCGATCTGCACAGGGCCTAAAAATTGCCCAAATCAATGGGAACAGTGCTCAAATGACATGGGAACAGCCTGGGGAAGACCCCTGGAACCATTTCGGACTCCCAAGTCACTGCTGTCAACAATGTTGTCAGAGGTATTACGCCACTTTTACGGACTCACAATAAAACATAAAAAAACAAATCAAAATGGATTTTCCTGGAAAATATGTTAAGGAACATTGTTACACGCACGCCACTAGGTTCAGATAGGGCGAGACAGGTTTCATGAATTTGTTGGAATCCTGGGGGAACTGTTACCCAGGGCGACCATAGGCTGCAGTTTCTCTCAGGCACACGATAGATTCAATTGCTGACCAGACACATCTGACAAGAGTCTTCATAAACAGTTGAACAGTGGAGTTTAATCAAGTACGGTCAGTACCATTTAACTCTTTGAAGGAAGAGGCTTCACCACAGTACAGTCTATTAAAGCAGGCACAGCAACGTCAGTCTCTTCAGTAGCATAATTCAGCAAAGATTAGATCTCTTTACAGCACACTTCTATGCATACACAACCACAGGTTTTTCCTTCACAAGGACACAATAGTGCACAGCATTTTTTATCCTGCATGGAGATGGAGGTGGGGAGGGTTTGATGAGAGAGATGATCCCTATGACAGGATTCATTCCAGTCCTTATCTTCCTGCCCAATGATAGACTTCCTGAACTAACAGTGCAGGGTATCTGACCTGTGTTGAGCTTCACCCTGGACTTGAATCCTGTTCTCTTTCCTGCACTTTTGTGAGATACTGATCACACACACCACTTCTCCCTTTGGCTGAAGCCAGACAGTAAACAACTTCCCCACAATCCTCCTGGGGCTCTGCTAAAACAATCCCTGTCTCCTGTGGCTGTGTTAACCCCTATAGTTTCTGGATGCTTCTGGAGAAAAACACTTTGTGTATCCTGTTCTTGCATTACTTCTAATTGTTGCTGGATGCTTTTGAAGCAACAGCTCTACTTATGCATGTCACAACATCCTTTCCAGGGTAATGACTTGTATATAAGGCGAAACAAATATACAAAATCCAAAATGCTCCTCCACACCTTGGGCTATGTTCACACGTTGCATTTTTGATGAGTTTTTTCACTTTTGCATTGCTTTCAACCAAGACGAATGCATTCACCAGGAAATGTCATTTTAACATTTTACAATCTTATCTGGCCATGTGGTGTGTGACACATCATCAGACACATCATGTTTCATTTATGATGGAGGGATTCTGAAAGTCGCTAAGCCTATTTTTATAGGGCCATCAGGCGGCCCTTTCCATTCTTAAAGGGCCAGCAGTCGGCCCTCGCTATTGTTAGAGAGCCATCAGCCGGTTATGCTTTGTTGTTTCCATTATTAACGAGTGGGTCTCCTATACTGTTATTGCATATGCAGTGACTGCAAGGGCTGCAAAAAATTTGGACGCAACCCAATACCCCTTTGAAGAGACATAGAGGAGGGTCTCAGTAAAAAATATGTTCCCGTTATAAAAGAGCGGGTCTCCTATAGTAGTAATGCCCATGCTGTGACTGCCAAAATTTGGGAAAAACCCCACTAACAATTTAAATATACATAGATTTGGGCCACAGTAATGACATGTTCCCATTAGAAAGGAGAGGGTCTGCTATTCAGTTATAATAATAATAATAATAATAATAATAATAGTTTATTTTTATAGCGCCAACATATTCCGCAGCACTTTACAAATTTTAGGGGGGACTTATACAGACAATACAGAATAAGCATATCTCATATCGAACGGAGTTATAAGGTATTTTGAAAAAGGAGAAACAATGAGTTTTGTGGCATAAAAAACATGATTTTATTAAGTGGAATTTACATGATAACAAATACAGTATTTTTTTAAATAATTCACAACACAAGGGGAATAAAGTGCATGGTGCCAGGTATCAGGGGATCACATGGGTAATGGGGCAAACGGACTACATGGGTGTAGATAGCTACACACATATGTTAGGGGTGAGCATAGGGACAAACATCAGAGAAATAGTAACAGGAACCATTACTGAATACTAAACTGCTTGATGCAAATAGTAAGGGGTTAAAGCAAAGTGTATGAGCAGTCCCACTCGCAGTTCATCCCACCCCACATAAGTCAGAGCAGAATCACATATATCACTCACCCAAATTCACTGTCCGCAAAGCCCCCAGATCAATTGGACCCCCCAGCACAGGTGATGATGAAGATGACGCGCCCCGACGCGCGTTTCGCCAGACTTTTTCAAGAGGCGCATGTATTGGAGCGCCTGAAGGACCTGCTATAAGTACGCCCCTGACCCATCATGTGATCACGAGGGGCAGGGAAGCCCATTGGAGTAAGATGGCGCGTGCGCCCGGAGCCCCGCCCCCCCGACGCAAGCACCCAAGCCGTCATGTCCCAGGCGCACGTACGGGAGCGCACCTGTTGGCCTGCCCCCAGGGGTGGGCCAGGGACATTGAGACAGCCGGGCACGGGCACGGGAGTGCAGGGGACCACGGCACAAGCGCACAACTCTATGGTAAGTATACGGGATAACAACTGCCCATTCATGGTGTATACAGGAGAGGGGGATCAAATGCAGAGGTGCACAAGAGAAAAAGAGGGAAGGGGAGAAAGGGGGCCAGGTGAGACACGCCAGTCCTATTGTAGAAATGATTTTTCAGAAGGCACAATTTGTCTATACATCTATACATCTATTAAGTAAACATCAAAAGGAACCCAGGCGTGTCACCCCCATAATCAATAAATGATCCCCAACCACAAAAAGTCTCCAAATATGCCACCCTGCGCAGGGGCACACAGGAGGTAATCATATGAGGTAGACACATGTGATAAGAATATAAAAAATACAGCAATTTCACATGTATATCAAATTAGTCACAGAGAGTGAGACTTCTCCAGAATCTCCTCGAGATTGGATGCAGCGTATCCCAGAGTCCATATATGGGCCAAGGTAAGGCACTCAAAGCTTGTTGGTGTGAAGACACTATATCTATAAGAATCAAAAAGGATAAATATGTGAAAAAATTAAAAACAAAGAGAATAAAAACTACAAACTAAAACATCATCATGACCAGATGGAACTCCGGACAAGGGAGCAGCGGGAGAGCATCACAAGCCAGATTATAGGATGGTGATCCATCTGGCCTCTTTTTGCGCCAGACATTGTTTAACGTTACCGTCTCAGGAACCCAAATGTACCACATCTATGCCACCTACTCGCAAGGTACGTGGATCGCAGTTATGAACTGCTTTAAAGTGGCGTGGTAATGTTTTGAGCTCCCGTGGGTCCATCACTGATTTGGCTGCATCAATGTCCTGTACATGTTCCCGCGCTCTAACTCTCATTTCTCTGGTGGTTAGTCCAACGTATATCTTATTACAACCACATGTGGCGTAGTACACCACATGGGTTGTGCTACATGATATTAATTTTGAGATTTTAAAAGTGCGGGAACCGTCAGATGAAGTGAAAGACGTACAGCGAAGGACATTGGCGCAAGCCACACAGTGACCGCAGGGAAAGGATCCACCGTGGGACCGCGTGACCCAAAGGGATTAGATGGAGGAGGGACATAGTGACTGGAGACAAGAAGGTCCCCAAGATTGTTGGCTCGTCTAGCCGTCATCAATGGGTAGTCACCCATCATATCCCTAAGGGAGAGCTCCGTGTTGAGAATATTCCAGAGTCGGGAGAGGATCCGCCTCATAGTCCCCCACTCATGATTGAATGTGGAATTGAAGCGGGTCCTCTCAGGGATCTGATTTAAAAAATTACTGTATTTGTTATCATATAAATTCCACTTAATAAAATCATGTTTTTTATGCCGCAAAACTCATTGCTTCTCCTCAAAATAATTGCTATATGAGTAGGCAACAATCGGCCCAGTATCTGGCAATCTTGACCAGATACCGTGGTCCGGTCAGCTTCATATGGTGGGCCACTGTTTGTTCATCAGTTATAGGGTATGCAGTGAGTCCAATGGCTGTCAAAATTTAGGAAAAACCCTACTAACAATTTAAAGACACATGGAACTGGGCTACAATAATGACATGTTCCCATTAGAAAGGAGAGGGTCTGCTATTCAATTATAGGGTATACAGTGAGTCCAACGGCTGTCAAAATTTAGGAAAAACCCTACTAACAAGTTAAAGACACATATAACTGGGCCACAATAATGACATGTTCCCATTAGAAAGGAGAGGGTCTGCTATTCAGTTATAGGGTATGCAGTAAGTCCAACGGCTTTCAAAATTTAGGAAAAACCCTACTAACAATTTAAAGACACATAGAACTGGGCCACAGTAATGACATGTTCCCATTAGAAAGGAGAGGGTCTGCTATTCAGTTATAGGGTATGCAGTGAGTGCAACGGCTGCCAAAATTTAGGAAAAGCCATACTAACAATTTAAACACACATAGAGCTGAGCCACAGTAATGGCATGTTCCTATTAGAAAGGAGAGGGTCTGCTATTCAGTTATAGGGTATGCAGTGAGTCCAACGGCTGCCAAAATTTAGGAAAAACCCCACTAACAATTTAAAGACACATACAGCTGGGCCACAGTAACGAGTACAACATGTTCTCATTAGAAAGGAGACGGTCTGCTATTCAGTTATAGGGTATGCAGTGAGTGCAACGGCTGCCAAAATTTAGGAAAAACCCTACTAACAATTTAAAGGCACATAGAGCTGGACCACAGTTCCTTGCAAGAGATGTAGACGTCAGAGGACCTCCTGAAAACAATGTTCCCATTATTAGGAAGTGGGTCTCTCATACTGTTTGCCTATGCAGTGAAGCAACGGCTGCCCAAAATTTGGAGGAACTCCAATGTCCCTTGCAAAAGACGTAGATATGTTGATATGGTACATATGGTGGTGGAGAATGAGGATGCGGAGAAGGAGGAGGACAAGAGCAAATAGACAAAATCAGGAAGCGTATACCCATGTCTGGGTGTGAAGACAGAAGTGCATGGGAATAGAGTTAGACCTCCCCAAAAAAAGACACTGTATTTGAGTTTATGTTATGCTGCTATCATTCTTTGGTGTTGAGAAGTCTGGCCCAATCCAGCCCTTGCTCAATCTTAAGAGTCAGCCTGTCAGCATTTTCAGTTGACAGGCGGATGCGCCTATCAGTTATAATCCCACCAGCGGCACTAAAAACCCGCTCTGACAAAACGCTAGCGGCAGGGCAGGCCAGGACCTCCAAGGCGTAGAGAGCCAGTTCATGCCATGTGTCCAGCTTGGATACCCAATAATTATAAGGCACAGAGGAATCATGGAGGACATTAGTACGGTTGGAAAGGTACTCCCTCAGCATTTTCCGAAACTTTTCCCTCCTTGGGAGAGAACTCCGCGCCTCAGGTCGTGTGCGATGGGAGAGTCTGAGAAAACTGTCCCAGAACTTTGACAGTGTTCCCCTGCCTCTGCTGGATTGCATTTGTGTCTCTCTCGTCTGTACTTCTTGGTTGTCCAACGAACTGTGACCTCTGCTGCCAGCGTTTTCAGATGGGAATTTTTTTAATAATTCCACAACAAGGACCTTCTTGTAATGCCCTATTTATTAGGTCTGTCCTTTGCGGGAATAAGAGACAGAAATTTCTCCTTGTAGCATGGGTCTAGAAGTGTTACCAATCAATAATGACTCTCACCCAAAAAGCTTCGGGTGGCCATACCTTGGGATTTGCTCCCTTACGGGTGAGCGCAGATATGGGCGCAGTCCGAGACGAGAAGTGAGGAATGAAGAGACGATAGTAATTAGCGAAGCCCAGGAATCGCTGTATCGCCTTCAAGCCCTCCGGACGGGGCCACTTTAGGACAGCAGAGAGCTTCTCGGGATCCATTCGCAAACCTGTCTGGGAGATAACATAGCCCAGGAATGGAAGAGAGGTCTGCTCAAAAAGGCACTTCTCGTATTTAGCATAGAGGTGGTTCTGCCTGAGCCTCAGCAGGACCTGACGAACATCCCTCCGGTGTGAGGGAAGATCCAGAGAGAAGACCAAGATGTCGTCCAGGTATACCACCACGCAGGAGTAAAGAAGGTCACGGAAGATGTCGTTGACCAGTTCTTGGAAGACGGCGGGAGCATTGCAGAGACCGAAGGGCATCACACGGTACTCATAGTGTCCGTCTCGGGTATTAAATGCCGTTTTCCACTCGTCTCCCTGACGGATACGGACCAGGTTATACGCTCCACGTAGATCCAGCTTGGAAAAGATCCTGGCGCCTTTAAGGCGATCAAATAACTCAGAGATGAGCGGAAGGGGGTATTTATTTTTAACCGTGATCTGATTGAGTCCTCTATAGTCAATACAGGGGCGTAGCGAGCCATCCTTTTTTTTGACAAAGAAGAATCCGGCTCCAGCCGGGGAAGTAGACTTCCAGATGAATCCCCTGGCCAGATTCTCCTCTATGTACTCAGACATGGCCCGGGTTTCGGCCGCAGACAACGGATAAATACGCCCACGGGGTGGAGTGGCGCCAGGTACCAAGTCGATCGGGCAATCATATGGCCTATGAGGTGGCAATGTCTCTGCTTCCTTCTTACCAAAGACGTCAGCATAGGTCCAGTAAGGAGCCGGAAGACCGGGTAAATTAGCTGGGGTAGGTGGAGGACGAACTGAACGAACCGGAACCAGGCAGGTCTTATGGCAGTCCGGCCCCCACCGGAGTACTTCACCGGAATGCCAGTTCAACACGGGTTCATGTGTCTGGAGCCAAGGTAGACCTAGCAATAGGGAGTGGGAGAGTCCGGGCAACACATGGAAGGAGATTACCTCAGAGTGCAGCATTCCCACCTGCAGGGTTATGGGTTCCGTGGCAAGCAGGATGGTCACCGGAAGGAGTCTTCCATCCACAGAGGCGACCGACAAAGGTTCAGCCAGAGACTTGGTGGGAATACGGTATTTCTCAACCAGGGACTGGGAGATGAGGTTTCCAGCGGATCCAGAATCCAGGTGGGCGAGTTCAAAGTGACGGTTCTCTCCCCAGGAGATAGATACAGACAATGTCAGGGTTGGAGGGGATTTATTTTTGTCTAGGGCGACCTCTCCGAGCGGTCCTAGACACTGGAGTTTCCCGGCCTCTCCGGGCAGGAACTAATCAGGTGCTCCTTACTGCCACAATAGAAGCAGCTCCCCTCGGCTCGGCGAGACTCTTGGCGAGATTTGACCATCTTGGTCTGGTCGATCTGCATGGGCTCGGGTGAGTGCGCCCGGGGAGTGACAGAAGAGGAGACAGGTTTCTGGAAAGTAGGAGCTAGGCGGGGAAACCTTCTCTCACGGGTGGTTTCTTTGGAGCGTTCTTGAAACTGGATGTCAATCCGGGTAGCCAGTGACACCAGGTCATCCAGGGTGGTATCCCGACCGGCGAGCTCATCTTTAATCCGACCGGAAAGACCCTCTCAGAAGATGGACACCAGGGCCTCATTATCCCAGGCAAGCTCAGAAGCGAGGGTGAAAACGTATGGCATATTGGCCCACAGTGAGACTCCCTTGACGGAGACGTAGCAAAGAGGAGGCAGATGAGGTCTTTCGTCCCGGTTCATCGAAGACTCTCCGGAAAGCAGTGAGGAAAGACGACAGGTCGGACACCAGGGGATCCCCTCTCTCCCACAGGAGGTTAAGCCATGCCAGTGCCTCCCCAGTGAGATGGGACATGATGAATGCCACTTTGGCCCGGTCGGAGATAAACTGGTGAGCCAAGAGTTCAAAGTGCAGGGTGCACTGGTTTATGAAGCCCCGAGCTTGAGCAGGGTCGCCTCCGAAGCGAGGAGGTGCAGACAGCTGGGGTCCGGGACAGGATGCCATGGTATTGGTTGGCAACGGCGCTGCCGGGGTGCGAGTCGTGACACTAGCGGTGGTTGCTGGTGGAGCAGTCAGTGTGTCCAGGCGGGAGTTGACATTCCGCAGGTGGTTCAGGATGGACTCCTGCTGGGATCTCTGACGGGAGACTTCATGGTATAGGTCAGAGAGCGAGGGAGCTTGGGTGCCACCGGGTTCCATGGCCCGAGCTAACTGTTACGGGTCCGGGAGGTGGAACTTCTGAGCTGCAATACAAGGGGGAAGTCCTTGTAAGGAAGCGGGTGACTCCCAGGGAGGGCAAGCAGGTAGTCACAGCAAGTGACGGGGACACTCTCTGGGTAAGCGGGCAGGTGGTCTCGGCAGGTGACGGGGACAGTCTCTGGGAAGACAGGCAGGTGGTCACGGCAAGTGACGGGGGCAGTCTCTGAGTAGACAGGCAGGTGGTCACGGCAAGTGACGGGGGCAGTCTCTGGGTAGATAGGCAGGTGGTCACGGCAAGTGACCGGGGCAGTCTCTGGGTAGACAGGCGAGGCGGGTACCTGACAGGTAGCTGGCGGGCGCTCCCAGGTGAGCGGGCAGACGGAGACAGCAGGAAACAGGCAGGTAACTGGTGGACGCTCCCAGGTGAGCAGTCTGACAGACGAGGCAGGAGACAGGCAGGTGACTGGTGGACGCTCCCAGGTGAGCAGTCAGCAGACAAGGCAGGTAACAGGCAGGTAACTGAAGGACGCTCCCAGGTGAGCGGACTGGCAGACAAGGCAGGTAAGTAGTAGACGCTCCCAGGTGAGCGGTCTGACGGACAAGGCAAGTAACAGGCTGGCAGGCAGGACGAGAAGTCAGGCTAGCAGCGGAACCTGAGGGCTGAAGCACAGGTGAGACACAGTGCAAACAACATAGCTCGGGCACCTCCATTTTGGAGGAGGTGCCTTATAAATGGGAAGTCCTCCAGCAATTGGCTGGGGACTCCTTAGGACGGCGCGCGTGGTCCCTTTAAGAACGGGGGAGCACGCGCGCGCGCCCTAAGCACACTGCCGCAGAAGGAGCGCGTGCCGGAAGCAGCGGGGAGAGAAGCGCTGGAGGACGCCGCGCCAGGAGCGGGGAGGTGAGAGGGACGGCGTCTCTGCCTAGTACGGGGCAGAGACGCCGATGCTACAATATGTCTTATATTCTAGGTTCTTCAAAGTAGCCACTTTTTGCTTTGATGACTGATTTACACACTCTTGGCATTCTCTTGATGAGCTTCAAGAGGTAGTCACCGGAAATGGTCTTCCAACTATCTTGAAGGAGTTCCCAGAGATGCTTAGCACTTGTTGGCCCTTTTGCCTTCACTCTGTGGTCCAGCTCACCCCAATCCATCTCGATTGGGTTCAGGTCTGGTGACTGTGGAGGCCAGGTCATCTGGCATAGCACCCCATCACTCTCTTTCTTGGTCAAATAGCCCTTACACAGCCTGGAGGTGTGTTTGGGGTCATTGTCCTGTTGAAAAATAAATTATGGTCCAATTAAACGCAAACCAGATGGAATAGCATGCTGCTGCAAGATGCTGTAGTAGCCATGCTGATTCAGTATGCCTTCAATTTTGAATAAATCCCCAACAGGGTCACCAGCAAAGCACCCCCACACCATAACACCTCCTCATCCATGCTTCACGGTGGGAACCAGGCATGTAGAGTCCATCGATTCACCTTTTCTGCGTCGCACAAAGACACGGTGGTTGGAACCAAAGATCTCAAATTTGGACTCATCAGACCAAAGCACAGATTTCCACTGGTCTAATGTCCATTCCTTGTGTTCTTTAGCCCAAACAAGTCTCTTCTGCTTGTTGCCTGTCCTTAGCAGTGGTTTCCTAGCAGCTATTTTACCATGAAGGCCTGCTGCACAAAGTCTCCTCTTGACAGTTGTTGAAGAGATGTGTCTGCTGCTAGAACTCTGTGTGGCATTGACCTGGTCTCTAATCTGAGCTGCTGTTAACCTGCGATTTCTGAGGCTGGTGACTCGGATAAACTTATCCTCAGAAGCAGAGGTGACTCTTGGTCTTCCTTTCCTGGGGTGGTCCTCATGTGAGCCAGTTTCTTTGTAGCACTTCATGGTTTTTGCAACTGCACTTGGGGACACTTTCAAAGTTTTCCCAATTTTTCGGACTGACTGACCTTAATTTCTTAAAGTAATGATGGCCACTCGTTTTTCTTTACTTAGCTGCTTTTTTCTTGCCATAATACAAATTCTAACAGTCTATTCAGTAGGACTATCAGCTGTGTATCCACCAGACTTCTGCACAACACAACTGATGGTCCCAACCCCATTTATAAGGCAAGAAATCCCACTTATTAAACCTGACAAGGCACACCTGTGAAGTGAAAACCATTTCCCGTGACTACCTCTTGAAGCTCATCAAGAGAATGCCAAGAGTGTGCAAAGCAATCATCAAAGCAAAAGGTGGCTACTTTGAAGAACCTAGAATATAAGACATCTTTTCAGTTGTTTCACATTTTTTTGTTAAGTATATAATTCCACATGTGTTAATTCATAGTTTTGATGCCTTCAGTGTGAATGTACAATTTTCATAGTCATGAAGATACATAAAAATCTTTAAATTATTATTATTATTTATTATTATAGCACCATTTATTCCATGATGCTTTACATGTGAAAAAGGGGTATACATACAAGAACAATTACAATAATCTTGAACACAATGTGACAGTTACTGGTACAGGAGGAGAGAGGACCCTGCCCGTGAGGGCTCACAATCTACAAGGAATGGGTGAGGATACAGTAGGTGAGGGTAGAGTGGGTCGTGCAGCGGTGGTTACTGCAGGTTGTAGGCTTGTCTGAAGAGGTGGGTCTTCAGGCTCCTTTTGAAGCTTTCCACAGTCGACGAGAGTCTGATGTGTTGGGGTAGAGAGTTCCAGAGTAGGGGGGAAGCACGGGAGAATTCTTGTATGTGATTGTGGGAGGAGGAGATAAGAGGGGAGTAGAGAAGGAGATCTTGTGAGGATCAAAGGTTGCATGCGGGAGACTAGGTCAGAGATATATGGAGGAGACAGGTTGTGAATGGCTTTGTATGCCATGGGTAGCGTTTTGAACTGGAGTCTCTGAGCAATGGGGAGCTAGTGAAGAGATTGACAGTGAGGGGAGGTCGGGGAATAGCAGGGGGACAGGTGGATTAGGTCGGGCAGCAGAGTTTAGGATGGATTGGAGCGGTGTGAGAGTATTGGAAGGGAGGCCACAGAGCAGGAGGTTGCAGTAGTCAAGGCGGAAGATGATGAGGGCGTGCACTAGTTTTTATGCAGATTCATGTTTGAGGAATGTGTGGATCCAGGAGATATTTTTAAGTTGGAGTCGGCAGGAAGTGGAAAGGGCTTGGATATGTGGTTTGAAGGAGAGTTTATAGTCCAGGGTTACCCCAAGGCAGCGAGCTTGAGTGACTGGGGAGAGTGGACAGCCATTGATGTTGATAGATAGGTCAGTTGGGGGGGGTGAATGAGATGGTGGAAAGATGATGAATTTTGTTTTGTCCATGTTAAGTTTTAGAAATCTAGCAGAGAAGAAGGATGAAATAGCAGACAGACATTGTGCGATTTTGGTTAGTAAGGAGGTGTTATTGGGTCCAGAGAGGTAGATCTGTGTGTCATCAGCATAGAGGTGATAATGAAAGCCATGAGACTCTATGAGCTGTCCCAGGTCTAAGGTGTAGATGGAGAAGAGCAGGGGTCCTAGAACTGAACCTGGGGGGACACCGACAGATAGGGGGCGAGATGAGGAGGTGGTGTGAGTGGGAGACACTGAATGTCCTGTCTGTTGGGTATGAGGAGATCCAGGATAGGGCCAAGTCTGTGATGCCGAGAGATGAGAGAGTTTGTAGTAAGAGGGAATGGTCGACTGTGTTGAATGCAGATGACTGGTCTAGGAGGAGGAGGACAGAGTAGTGTCGCTTAGATTTGGCAGTTAGTAGGTCGTTGGTGACTTTAGTCAGTGCAGTTTCAGTAGAATGGTGCGGTCGGAAACCAGATTGTAGGCGGTCGAAGAGGGAGCAGGAGGAGAGGTGGGAGGACAGCTCAGAATGGACGTGTTGTTCCAGTAGTTTTGAGGCATAGGGGAGAAGTGATATGGGGCGATAGCTAGTCAGAGAGGATGGGTCAAGGGAGGGCTTTTTGAGGATGGGTGTGATTGAGGCATGTTTGAAGCATGAGGGGAAGACACCAGTTGTTAGTGACAGGTTGAAGAGGTGGGCTAGGGGTGGGATGAAGATAGTGGTAAGGTTTGGGATGAGGTGGGAGGGGATTGGGTCAAGTTTACAGGTGGTGAGGTGTGATTTGGAGAGTAAAGAGGAAAGTTGATCTTCTGTAATGGTGAAGAAGGTGGTTTTGGAGGAGGAGGATTGAGTAGGTGTGGGAAGGGGCTGTGGGGGCTTTAGGCAAAAGCTTTTTCTGATGGTGTCAATCTTCTGCTTGAAGAATGAGGCAAAGTCTTCGGCTGAAATAAGAGGAGAGGGAGGAGGCACTGGGGGACGCAGGAGAGAATTGAAGGTGTTGAATAGTTGTTTGGGGTTGTGAGACAGGGAGGATATGAGAGATGAGAAGTATGTTTGTTTTGCTGCAGTGAGTGTGGACTTGAAGGTAGTGAGGGACTGTTTGTATGCGATGAAGTGCTCATTGGAGTGGGACCTTTTCCATCTATGCTCAGCAACCCTGGAGGCCCGTCGCAGTTCTTTAGTTAGGCTGGTGTGCTAGGGTTGTCTGTTGATTGTGTGAGCTTTGGCATGTGTGAGGGTGGCAACCGAAATGAGAAGGTGTGTCCAAACTTTTGGTCTGTACTGTATATGTTGTGGAATACCCATACTAACAGAACGTTCAATGGACCCTCTTGTGCTGTATCCTGCACTGTAGTCTGCCACATACACTGCCTGCCTAACTCCTGCTATCACCACTGAATATATGCATCTGGATTAGTCCTCAGAAGGACTGTTAGTTCAGCTGGATATACAGCTCTGGCAAAAATTAAGAGACCACTGCACAGTTTTCTAAAAATCCCCATCTCTACATTTCTGACAGCCATTCCATTCCAATGTCAGTTGAATTCCAACCAAAGTACACCTCATTCTACTTAATGTGCTTCTTGAACCAAATCTTATGTAACAAGATTTGTGTTAATTCATAGTTTTGATACCTTCAGTGTGAATGTAGAATATTCAAAGTCATGAAAATACAGAAAAATCTTTAAATGAGAAGGTGTGTCCAAACTTTTGGTCTGTACTGTATATATATATATATATATATATATATATATATATATATATATATATATATATTGTTGATGGAGGACAATAACCCTTCACGGTTGACCAAGTGAGTGTCAAATTATTATGTTGATTGCGCAATCCACAGAAAACCAAACGGAGGCAACGCTCTGTATGGGAGGATTCAAAGAATCTCTGATCCCGTTTATTTTGCTTAGCATTTTATTTTGTTTTGAGTTTATCAATAGCCAATCACAATCCCCTACAGACATACTACCATACTATAGTACTACAGGCTAACCAATGTTAGTGCAATTATTACGAAAACATATATATGGTCATATTATCATCGTTAGTTCGAAGCTCGCTGGAAATTTACAAGGTCAATCCTGGCCTAGACTAGTTTGATAACAGGAGCAGGTGTCTGAACAAAATGTTCTCTTGAGAAAAAGTTAGTGTCAGAAAGTTCCATGTAAAGCATGAGAAAAGATGGAAAGAATGTATGTTATGCAAGGAGTGATAATAACATGATTTTGAAACAAGCAGACAAAATGATATTCATGCTATAGCAACTCCAATATGTCCTTTACACTTGGATAGCATGAATATTAATATGTCCTTTACATTCCCCCCTAAAAATTATGTTATTATCAACAATAGAGGTGCTTTCCCAGGGTCATGTTTTGAGCCTGAGGGACATTAGTCTTCACTCAACTAGTGCCCTTGTTACCAATCGAGGCTGTCGCGGCATGTCCATCCCCCCTTGTTAATTGATATAATCATAAAGTTCTGATCTTCAGACGTGAGGTTGGTTGGGGCATGCGGGTAAAGGTCATCATTCCCTTGTCATCCAGGTCCTCAATGCTGGTTACATGTGGGAGGTCCGTGTACAGTAGCACTGGATGTCGGTTAACAGCGTCCTCCTTGCTCTCTGATGACTGGCAGGTTTTCCTCATGCAAAATGGGATACAATAAAAGACTAGTTTTAGTAAGACATATATTACCAAGATGCAAGCAGCAATATGCAACACTCCTTGTAGTATTCCAGCAATCCATCCACCAATCCCTTTAAACCAATTAGCAGGATTCAAAAAGGAGAATGTATCAGACCACCAACTGTCTTTGGTCAATTTGTTGTTTGTTATATTCTTCCCTGAGTTCCTTAATGTCTTCCATTTTAGTCTTTAACCGTATGGTAGAGTCGGGGTCAATATAGTGACAACAGGCTGGGCCTATAACCTGACACATCCCTCCTTGAGCTGCTGTCAAATAGTCCAGCACTAAAGGATGTTGATTAACTACTATAATAAGTTGATTCTGCACTGCAACATTACTTCCAAAATATTCCAAATCTGGTCATCTACGTAGTCAGTGACTTCCACTAACTTTTTCTCAAGAGAACATTTTGTTCAGACACCTGCTCCTGTTATCAAACTAGTCTAGGCCAGGATTGAACTTGTAAATTTCCAGCGTGCTTCGAACTAACGATGATAATATGACCATATATGTGTTTCCGTAATAATTGCGCTAACATTGGTTAGCCTGTGGTACTGTAGTATGGTAGTATGGCTGTAGGGGATTGTGATTGGCTATTGATAAACTCAAAACAATATAAAATGCTAAGCAAAATAAATGGGATCAGAGATTCTTTGAATCCTCCCATTGCCTTCGTTTGGTTTTCTGTGGATTGCGCAATCAACATAATAATTTGACACTCACTTGGTCAACCGTGAAGGGTTATTGCCCTCCCTCAACAGCTGGTGCCGTGACTCGGATCCCTAACCAGGGACGCCCCACCACCTCTGGACGTCCACAAAGAGAGACTTGCCTTCAGCCTCCCCCACTGGAATTGGGACTGATCATCCCCCACAAAAAGCCACAGTAAGTGCACAAGATCTTTACTAGTGACACTGACCGTTTGGCGTGGTTTCCACATGGTGTGTGGTTGTTTGCAGTATCTCCGGACGTCTTGGTTGGATATAGTCAAAGGTGAGACTATAAGGGGTGTAGTCCCATTAAGGGTCTGATATTATTTACTTTTAAAGCAGTATCACCTCGGATTGACAAGTGAATATTGTGTGAATCTTTCTCAACTTCTGACAAAAATCCTTAGGAGACTGAACATTAGTTTCAGTCGCGACAGGTGAGAGAGACAGGAGGTGAGAGAGAGACAGGAGGTGAAAGAGAGAGAGGAGGAAAAAGAGAGAGAGGAGGAAAAAGAGAGAGAGGAGGGGGAGAATGTGATGAATATCACGATCGGTCGAAAAGAGAAAAGATCATTTAAGAATGCACTAAAAGTGTTTAAGGTGTTAAATTTTCCTGTGAGAGGGAGACTTCAGCCTGCCATCCGCCGTCTCGCTCGCAGAGGAGGAGACGAAGCCTGGTTGTTTTAATTATTTTTATGTCAAGAAGGGAGAATTATCTAGCACTGTAATAGTAGTGACTGTGACTGTTTTGTGCTACAAAATGCAGCTGATGTGAAAAAAGGCTGCGCTTAGTTTATCGAAAGAAGGGAAAAAAGTTATGTACAGAAACTTAAACAGTTAACTAAAACATGCAAGCTACCAGATAAGGGCCGGTTAATTATGAAGAAGAGAAAGGGCAAGTTAGAAGATAAAGGATTGTTGCAAATAGCTTTGGCTTGGTACAGAACAGCAGAGAATTTGTCGGGAAAGGGTGAATGGAGGAAGAAAATGCAGATAATAAGGGAAAGACGTTATGTTATGTGTGTTACAAAGATACTGCTCTCCGATAATAGCGGTGCAATGAATTGTTGGGAATGTTCTAATTGTGGCCATCAGAATCCATTGTCAGCAGATTATTGTGTTGCATGTCACGCACCCTGTCCAGGAGGCCCACCCCTTGCTACTACCCAAGCCACTCCTAGTGCCCCATCCTCACCATGCAGCGGCCATGTTGCTACACCCATTGCATCACCTCCGGCCTCTGACCAGATGTCAGTGGGTGTGCTCCTTCCCAGTGGAACGCACCCTTCCTGTGGTATGCTTCCTTCTGGTGGCGGCCATCTTGGCACACCGGGAATACAGGCCGCAATACACACTACACCCAGAATGTGTATGAGGAAGATCATCATGATCAGTGTGTGACAGATCATTATGGTGATGTAAACTAATTCTCTAGATGGTCATATATCCTTATGTTTCTAATAGATGCACATACACGTTGTCTGGTTTACAGTAATTGATTTAGCAAACGATTTTTTTTAGCATTCCACTACACAAAGACTGTCAGCTTTTGTTTGCATTTACATATCAGGTCAGACAATTGACTTGAACAGTGATGCCGCAGGGTGCGCAGAATAGCTCTAATCAGTTTGCAAAGAACATGTCTAGCTGTCTGCTGCCGTGGCAGCTGGACAACTCTGAGGCAGTGCTATTACAATATGTGGATGATCTTCTTTTGTGTGCCCCCACGGACAAAATGTCCATCAGGGCCGGTGTTAGCCTCCTCAAGCATCTAGCAAAACTGAATTGTCGAGTCTCAGCCTCGAAACTTCATTTTTGCCTTGGTCAAGTGGTCTTCTTAGGTCACTGCCTTACTCAGGGTGCCAGACATCTCACAGAAGAAAGGAAGACGGCCATCTACCTGCTACCATTCCCAAAAGATCCCATAGAGCTGCAACGGTTCCTTGGACTATGTAGATATTGCAGACAATGGATCCCAGACGCCTCACGTCTGATACAGTCCCTATATGATGCATTAAAAGAAGACACTCTGGCTGATGTAAACAACTAGGACCACCAAGAACTGCTGCAACTGTTATGAACTGCTACAAGCACTAAGGAAAGATCGGAAGACTGTCCCTACAATAGGACTTAGCTGATTTCCTACGATGCAGCGGGGGACCTGTTCCTTGTGAACAGACCCGCCTAAGTCCTCGGCTAGTCTGAACACAGACCTATAGATACAAGGGAGGGGTCCCTACAAGAACTAAGGACTGGGATATAGTTGGACACCTCCTAGCAGAAATTGTAGCAGAGCAAAGACAAACAAACAAAAAGTACTAGTGGTCCAAGGACCAAGCAAACTACAGAGTTAGGTACAAGGCACCTGGCTAGCTTAAGAATAAATGTAACACTGAAGTCCAGCAAGGCCAGAAGGGTGGAGCTGGATTAAATAGGCAGAAAGTCATGTGACCAACAAAATAGAAAAAAGACTAACAGAAGGGTTCTAACAGCAACAAGCCTTTGAGCAACTAAAATCAAGGATAATGACAGCCCCTGACCTTGGAAATCCGGACTATGCTCAACCTTTCCATTTGTATGTCTCTGAGACAGGAGGACATGCAGCCAGAGTACTCACGCAGAGACACTGTACAAAGCAGCACCCAGTCGGGTATTACTCAGCGCATCTGGACCCGGTAGCCAGGGCCTCCCCCAGCTGTCTACGAGAGGTTCACGCCACACAGCAGTTACTTGAGAAGACGGTGGATATCATCCTTGGACATGAGACTCACATTTATGTCCCACACGATATTGCGGCTGTTCTGGCTTTACAGCAACCTAAACATCTGTCCACACAGAGACACCTGCAGCTGCAGTGTTCGTTGATTTTGCCAGAAAATGTTAAATTACACCGGTGCACCACCATCAACCCAGCCACCCTCCTGCCTGCACCTGAAGGAGAGGGGAAAGAGGCTCCACCGCATGATTGTCTGGAACAAATTACTGCGGAGTCAACTCCACTTGTTCTAGTGGGGGAAGCTGGTCTCTGAAGTTGTTTGCCGGTATGGAGTCCCAGAACTCATCGAAAGTGATCAAGGACCAGCCTTTTCCTCATGCGTATATCAAGAAATACTTACCATGATCGGATCAACAGTAGCGTTACATACTCCTTTCCATCCATAGTCAAGTGGCCTGGTGGAGAGATTGAATGGCACACTGAAAGGGCAATTAACCAAAATGATGCAGGAGACTACGGCTCAGTGGCCTGAGCTCCTTCCCATTGCACTGTATCACATACAGACTACCCCCATAGGGAAACACAAACTGTCACCCTATGAGATACTATTTGGGTCACAACCAGCCATAGCTAGATTTACCCCACAACAGTTGTCAGAAGAAACAGATCATGTTGTGCAATATGTGATTCAGCTTGCCAAAGCCTTGACTAACACCCATGCGCTAGTATCATCTTCTATTCCAGATCCAGCTGATGCAGAAGGTTGTCATACCCTCAAACCTGGAGATTACGTGTATGTGAAGAAGCATGTTCGGAAGCACGGACTAGAACCATTGTATGACGGGCCATACCAAGTGCTCCTGACAACCTCAACAGCAGTAAAACATGAATTTTCTGAATATAAGCCTAGTGATCCAACATGTGGCAATCTGGATGTTGGATATTGTAGCCCCTGTGACAAATGTCCGCATGGTGTATGTTATCAAATAACACCGTTTTTTTCGATTTGGTACATAAATTAGTATTACAGCACTCCGCTTTATGGGATTTGCCATCAGCCACATATTGGGTCTGTGGGAATAATGCATATAAATGGCTCCCAGTCGGAGTAGGGGGGACTTGTACGTTGGCCCGCCTAACTCCAGCCACTTATCTTATTCCCCATAGTAAAGTAGATATGAGAGCCATCCCTCTCCATACCATCTATAAATGTGCTAAGGACAACACCCCACGCCCATCAGGAAGACCTCATTTAGTAAAAATGAGTATACCCAATAAGATAGCCAGTACTGTCTTCCTCTACCCTATGGTAACACAAATGTGGGACAAGTTAGTGGAAGACACTGACTACTTAGATGACCAGATTTGAAATATTTTGGAAGTAATTAATACTACTGTTGCAGTGCAGAATCAACTTATTATAGTAGCTAATCAACATACTTTAGTGCTGGACTATTTGACAGCAGCTCAAGGAGGGATGTGTCAGGTTATAGGCCCAGCCTGTTGTCACTATATTGACCCCGACTCTACCATACGGTTAAAGACTAAAATGGAAGACATTAAGGAACTCAGGGAAGAATATAACAAACAAAACGAATTGACCAAAGACAGTTGGTGGTCTGATACATTCTCCTTTTTGAATCCTGCTAATTGGTTTAAAGGGATTGGTGGATGGATTGCTGGAATACTACAAGGAGTGTTGCATATTGCTGCTTGCATCTTGTTAATATATGTCTTACTAAAACTAGTCTTTTTTTGTATCTCATTTTGCATGAGGAAAACCTGCCAGTCATCAGAGAGCAAGGAGGACGCTGTTAACCGACATCCAGTGCTACTGTACACGGACCTCCCACATGTAACCAGCATTGAGGACCTGGATGACAAGGGAATGATGACCTTTACCCGCATGCCCCAACCAACCTCACATCTGAAGATCAGAACTTTATGATTATATCAACTAGCAAGGGGGAATGGACATGCCGCGACAGCCTCGATTGGTAACAAGGGCACTAGTTGAGTGAAGACCAATGTCCCTCAGGCTCAAAACATGACCCTGGGAAAGCTTGTTTCAAAATCATGTTATTATCACTCCTTGCATAACATACATTCTTTCCATCTTTTCTCATGCTTTACTTGGAACTTTCTCACACTAACTTTTTCTCAAGAGAACATTCTGTTCAGACACCTGCTCCTGTTATCAAACTAGTCTAGGCCAGGATTGACCTTGTAAATTTCCAGCGTGCTTCGAACTAATGCTGATAATATGACCATATATGTGTTTCTGTAATAATTGCACTAACATTGGTTAGCCTGTAGTACTGTAGTATGGTAGTAAGGCTGTAGGGGATTGTGATTGACTATTGATCAACTCAAAACAATATAAAATGCTAAGCAAAATAAACGGGATCAGAGATTCTTTGAATCCTCCCATACAGAGCATTGCCTCCGTTTGGTTTTCTGTGGATTGCGCAATCAACATAATAATTTGACACTCACTTGGTCAACCGTGAAGGGTTATTTCCCTCCCTCAACAGTATATATATATATATATATATATATATATAAGCTATTGAGCCCATTCTCCGCCCGGGTGCCGAGCATTTTTATTGGTATATGGTCTCCCATGCTGGTATGTGCTGCCCCCATCCTGGTATTTGTGCTCCCCAATCCTGTTCCTCCATCCTGTTATGTGCTGCCCTCATCCCCAATCCTGGTATGCATGGCACTCCTCATCCCTAATCCTGGTATGCATGGCACCCCTCATCCCCAATCCTGTATGCATGGCACCCCTCATCCCCAATCCTGGTATGCATGGCACCCCTCATCCCTAATCCTGGTATGCAGAGGCTTCAGACAGAGGGACGCTTGCAGTGTTATATTATAGATATATATATTGTAAGGTAGCGCTAGTCATCATACTGGGGGATACGCGCTGCACCGGGTCAATTAAAGCATACATGCAATGTCTTTCTGGTATTTCTCAATTCAGCAGTTTATTATTTTATCATAAACCGCAGTTCACACATATAATGTCCACGAGCCCCAAGTGGCAGACAGGCCCACTTGGCTCCAGGTACAGCCTTCAGCAAGGTAATAATATAGCAATGTCCATATAACGCAGTATTTTACCTTTGCCGGGTTTTTTAGGTGCTTCAGTCCATTTGGTTTGCCACCACTGTGGCTTTGCGGCTTCCCAGATGGGGGTCTCTAGCCGTCGCTCCCTCTAAGGCTACTGGTATGCTTACACAGCCAACATCCAGCCTCTGCCTTTCAGGACTCTTCACCAAGCCGGCTTTCCCAGATGGGGGTCTCCAGTCCTCGTACCCTCAAAGGCTACTGGTATGTCTTTCACACTTGACATCCAGCCTGCTCCTTTCAGGACTCTTCACCAAGCCGGCTTTCCCTGCAAGGCCACTAGCATCCACACACAGGATCCAGGCTCGACCTTTCAGGCTGCCAGGCTTCACTCGGCCTCACTAGGCCTCACACGAATGGTGTCCCGCACACGGGGAACAGGCCTCACGCCTATCACACCTGTCTCAAATTACCAGGGTTTTTATATCCTCCAATACACACACACACACATAGGACCTGAGCTGATGTCACAGTCAAGTGTGCAGGCCTTCTGTGTGCAGAAGGACCTGTGTGATGTCACAGTCATGTGACCAGTCAGCTGAGGGGGAGGTACCTGGTCGGCCAAAACATACACTGGACCATTAAAGTAATGCCTGTTGCTTCACAATATATATAATATATATAGGTGCTTCTCACAAAATTAGAATATCATTAAAAAGTTAATTTATTTCAGTTCTTCAGTACAAAAAGTGAAACTCATATATTATATAGAGTCATTACAAACAGAGTGATCTATTTCAAGTGTTTATTTCTGTTAATGTTGATGATTATGGCTTACAGACAATGAAACCGCAAAACTCATTATCTCAGTAAATTAGAATACTTTATAACAACAGCTTGAAAAATGATTTTAAAATCCGAAATGTTGGCCTACTGAAATGTATGTTCAGTAAATGCACTCAATACTTGGTCGGGGCTCCTTTTGCATCAATGTGGCAATGTGGCATGGAGGCGATCAGCCTATGCCACTGCTGAGGTGTTATAGCAGCCCAGGTAGCTTTGATAGCAGCCTTCAGCTCGTCTGCATTGTTGGGTCTGGTGTCTCTCATCTTCCTCTTGACAATACCCCACAGATTCTCTATAATAGATTCTCTATAGTATTAAGGACAGGCGAGTTTGCTGGCCAATCAAGCACAGTGATACTGTTCTTTTTAAACCAGGTATTGGTACTTTTGGCAGTGTGTACAGGTGTCAAGTCCTGCTGGAGAATGAAATGTCCATCTCCAAAAAGCTTGTGGGCAGAGGGAAGCATGAAGTGCTCTAAAATTTCCTGGTAGACGGCTGCACTGACTTTGGTCTTGATAAAACACAGTGGCCCTACACCAGCAGATGACATGGCTCCTCAAACCATCACTGATTGTGGAAACTTCACACTAGACCTCAAGCAGCTTGGATTGTGGCCTCTCCATTCTTCCTCCAGACTCTGTCTGGGACCTTGATTTCCAAATGAAATGCAAAATTTACTTTCATCTGAAAACAACACCACTGAGCAACAGTCTAGGTCTTTTTCTCCTTGGCCCAGGTAAGACGCTTCTGGAATTGTCTATTGGTCATGAGTGGCTTGACACAAGGAATGCGTCACTTGTAGCCCATGTCCTGGATACGTCTGTGTGTGGTGGCTCTTGAAGCAATGACTCCAGCAGCAGTCCACTCCTTGTGAATCTCCCCCAAATTTTTGAATGGCCTTTTCTTAACAATCCTTTCAAGGCTGCGATTATCCCGGTTGCTTGTGAACCCTTTTCTACCACACTTTTTCCTTCCACTCAACTTTCCATTAGTTTACTTGGATACTGCACTTTGTGAACAGCCAGCTTCTTTAGCAATGACCTTTTGTGGCTTACCCTCCTTGTAGAGTGTGTCAATGACTGCCTTCTGGACATCTGTCAAGTCAGCAGTCTTTCCCATGATTGTGGAGCCTATTGAAACAGACTATGGGACTTTTTAAAATGCTTAGGAAGCATTTACAGGTGTTTTTGTTAATGATTCTAATTTACTGAGATAATGACTTTTGTGTTTTCATTGTCTGTAAGCCATAATCATCAACATTAACAGAAATAAACACTTGAAATAGATCACTCTGTTTGTAATGACACTATATAATATAAGTTTCACTTTTTGTATTGAAGAACTGAAATAAATTAATATTTTGATGATATTCTAATTTTGAGAGAAGCACCTGTATATATGAGAGTGCCGATATTGTCTGTGAAGCGCTGTGGAATTAATGGTGCTATATACAGTACAGACCAAAAGTTTGGACACACCTTCTCATTTAAAGATTTTTCTGTATTTTCATGACTTTGAAAATTGTACATTCACACTGAAGGCATCAAAACTATGAATTAACACATGTGGAATTATATACTTAACAAAAAAGTGTGAAACAACTGAAAATATGTCTTATATTCTAGGTTCTTCAAAGTAGCCACCTTTTGCTTTGATGACTGCTTTGCACATTCTTGGCATTCTCATGATGAGCTTCAAGAGGTAGTCACCGGAAATAGTCTTCCAACTATCTTGAAGGATTTCCCAGAGATGCTTAGCACTTGTTGGCCCTTTTGCCCTCACTCTGCGGTTCAGCTCACCCCAAACCATCTCGATTGGGTTCAGGTTGGTGACTGAGGAGGCCAGGTCATCTGGCGTAGCACCCCATCGCTCTCCTTCTTGGTCACATAGCCCTTACACAGCCTGGAGGTGTGTTTGGGGTCATTGTCCTGTTGAAAAATAAATGATGGTCCAACTAAACGCAAACCGGATGGAATAGCATGCCGCTGCAAGATGCTGTGGTAGCCATGCTGGTTCAGTATGCCTTCAATTTTGAATAAATCCCCAACAGTGTCACCAGAAAAGCACCCCACACCATCACACCTCCTCCTCCATGCTTCACAGTGGGAACCAGGCATGTAGAGTCCATCCGTTCACCTTTTCTGCGTCGCACAAAGACACGGTGGTTGGAACCAAAGATCTCAAATTTGGACTCATCAGACCAAAGCACAAATTTCCACTGGTCTAATGTCCATTCCTTGTGTTCTTTAGCCCAAACAAGTCTCTTCTGCTTGTTGCCTGTCCTTAGCAGTAGTTTCCTAGCAGCTATTTTACCATGAAGGCCTGCTGCACAAAGTCTCCTCTTAACAGTTGCTAAAGAGATGTGTCTGCTGCTAGAACTCTGTGTGGCATTGACCTGGTCTCTAATCTGAGCTGCTGTTAACCTGTGATTTCTGAGGCTGGTGACTCGGATAAACTTATCCTCAGAAGCAGAGGTGACTCTTGGTCTTCCTTTCCTGGGGTGGTCCTCATGTGAGCCAGTTTCTTTGTAGCGCTTGATAGTTTTTGCAACTGCACTTGGGGACACATTCAAAGTTTGCCCAATTTTTCGGACTGACTGACCTTCATTTCTTAAAGTAATGATGGCCACTTGTTTTTCTTTACTAATCTTCTTTTTTCTTGCCATAATACAAATTCTAACAGTCTGTTCAGTAGGACTATCAGCTGTGTATCCACCTGAATTCTGCACAACACAACTGATGGTCCCAACCCCATTTATAAGGCAAGAAATCCCACTTATTAAACCTGACAGGGCACACCTGTGAAGTGAAAACCATTTCCGGTGACTACTTCTTGAAGCTCATCAAGAGAATGCCAAGAGTGTGCAAAGCAGTCATCAAAGCAAAAGGTGGCTACTTTGAAGAACCTAGAATATAAGACATATTTTCAGTTGTTTCACACTTTTTTGTTAAGTATATAATTCCATATGTGTTAATTCATTGTTTTCATGCCTTCAGTGTGAATGTATAATTTTCAAAGTCATGAAAATACAGAAAAATCTTTAAATGAGAAGGTGTGTCCAAACTTTTGGTCTGTACTGTAAGTGAGTAAAATAAATAAATAAATACTTTTTTTTTCCCTTTTCAGCTGTTCCTGAGGAACCTGTGATTTCTATCTATGCCACTGTGTATAGGATAATGGAGTATAATAAAGTTGTTAAGGACATGATTTACTAACATTGTGCAGTGAGTCTGTTTTCCCTATAGTGACGAATATTTCTTGTTGCTAAAACTGATATTAATAATAACTGATATTTTTTTTCATGTTAAACCTTTCTTTAAACTTTTTGAAACAACTCTCCTTAGTGCGATCATACAACATACAAGCCTCTGATTGCTCAGGTGATGCACTGTTCTACTGTAGTGCCATGTATTATCACTGCCTGTCAGTGTAATGCTAACGGCCCCATACAGCCGAACTCTGTCAAACCTTCTTAGATACCATGCTTGCAGATGACAGCAGCAAGTGGTTAGACTGTCAGGGTTCTTGTTGCAGCCACACTTATGCCATCCTTGCGGTCTACATCAATGTTAGGGTTCCCAAAAGAGTTAATTTTTTTGTTATTTAAAAAATAACAGAATGTGTCTTATGCTTTTTGCATGTTTTTTTCTTTTTCCAAAAATTGTTGGTGCCAATTTTTTTTTGAAACATTTCAATTTCTGCTTTTTTTCTGGTGTTTCTCTCTTGTAATATAGGAAAGCCTAAGGCCAGAAACATTCATACAGATAGTCAGTGGTGATGTGGTCAGTGACGGACTCTGATCAAATATGTTTCTAGAGCTGTAGTAGAAGATGAAGATGTCGTCGTCCTCATCATGAAGTAGTTATTTCTCCTGTCACGTGTAATGAATATCCCCTGCAGTATTGCTAATGCCGATTCCAGTGTCAGTAAATGAGACAAGAATTAGCAATAAGGAAAATGAGTCTATGAGAAACGTATTCAGCTGCAGACTCCGAGGAAGAAACGGCTTGTTGTCTGTGGCCTAAAATATGTAGGTTTTATTACTAGATGTAAAGAAGAAAGCTTGTTTGCCCAGACACACTTCTTTGAGGAGGGGGAGAAGGTAGGACACTTACTGGCCATGATAGCAAGAGCCCAGATGGGGAGTTCTTTTATTGGTGCTTTGAAGGACAGGGAAGGAGTGGTAGTAAACCAGACTTACCAGATCTCAAACACTCTGCTAGAATTTTATAAAGATTTATATACATCCAAACTGCAATTTAATAGAGAACAAACCTTATCCTACTTGAGGGAAATCAAACTACCGACATTCAGTGGTAAAGATCAAGAATTTTTAAAAAGACCACTACAGCTGGAGAAGTTACAACTGGCAGTAGCCTCTATGGCTAATAACAAATCGCCAGGACTAGATGGGCTTCCCACAGAAATATATAAGAAATTTGGAAATATTCTACTTCCCCACTTACTGGCTAACTTCGAGGAGGCGGGGAACCCTACCCAATTCAATGCAAGAGGAGGTGATAGTAGTCATACCTAAGCGAGGTCCCTTTAATCCCTGACTCATATAGACTCATATCTTTATTGTCAACTGATGTTAAAATTATTGCGAAGGTTCTGGCATCTAGATTGAATACAGTAATTTCTACAGTTATTCATACTGACCAGTCAGGCTTCATGCGGGCTAGATCCACAGCTGTAAATATCCGGAGATTGTTTCTTAATCTTCAGTTGCCGGTGGATGGTGATAGGGACAGGGCAGTATGTTCTCTGGACACCACTAAGGCATTCGATTCTGTTGAGTGGGAATATTTATGGGCGGTGTTGGTAAAGTTTGGTATAGGACCTAGTTTTATTTCATGGGTTAAATTGCTGTATGGTAGGCCGATGGCTAGAATACGGGTAAATGGACACCTCTCCCCGGCTTTTGGACTGAGTAGAGGTATGCGGCAGGGATGCCCATTGTCGCCCCTGTTCTTTGCATTGGCCATTGAACCCCTGGCATCAGTTATCAGGGAGCATCTAGGAATAGTTGGGTTTCATAGAGGGAATAGTGAAGAGAAGGTCGCGTTATACGCTGATGACACTGTATTATTTTTGGTTAAAACTTCTGAGTCCCTTCCTATAGCAATGGAAACGATAGAAACATTTGGAAAATACTCTGAAGATAAACTGAAGCAAATCAGTCATACTTCCATTGGATAATACAGATGAGAATGCTTCCCACTACATTAACTCTGGTTTACAAGGGGTATCGGAGTTTAAATATGTAGGCATCAATATATCGGCAAAAATAAATGATTATGAGAAGTTGAATCTTGATCCAGTTTTTATTAAATTTAGAGGTAAACTAGGAGCATGGTCTAAGTTACCGTTGTCGGTTGTGGGCCGTGCTAACCTGGTCAAAATGATCTGGATGCCACAGTTACTGTATGTTCTACACAACTCCCCAATATGAATAAATCGGAGGTTTTTCTTTAAAGTCAGTCAGGAGTTTAGAAAATTAATATGGGGCAAACAGACTCCGAGAATTAAACTGTAAACATTGCAAAGAAACAAAACAATGGGAGGGCTTGGGGTTCCTAATCCATGGGAATATTATGTGACATCTCAGCTTCAACATATTCGGGGATGGGACGATCCTGGGGGAGGAGGAGCTCAGCGTATGTTGCTACAGCATTATTTCCAATAAGATAAACTCTATGAGGTATTGGAGGAGCATAAATATGGGACACTTGGAGGCAAAATACCGACTATGCTGTTGACGCGCCCAGGGGATGGGGACGACTCGGCGCCCAGGTCTTGTTGTTGCCTGACCTTGGGGGATGTCGCGGTGGTCGGCTCCCGGGCCCGTACCCTGGGGTCGCTCTTAAAAGAAGCAAGGGGGGAAAGTTTATATGGGGTAGGGAAATGTTCGTGACGCCACCTGTAGATTCTGGTGAGGATCACCAGCGCTGCGGCAGTCCTCTGAGGCCGGTGTTCAGGCAGCTTAGTTGGTGCAGCTCCCCACAGGGGGAGCAGGGCCTCAGGGCAGTGTAGGAAAAGAGGGTGTCGAGTAGAGCGTTGGCGGGTGCAGAGCCGCGGAGGAAATAACAGACAGAGGCAGTAGTTGAAGTCATCCAAGTCTTTACTCACTGTGGTGGTTACTCAGCTCAGAGCTTCTCTCTGCTGTTACACGGCGAGCTGCGGCCGCCAGGGTGGGGTTCAGCACACTCCAGGTAGTTCAGGAGCACTTGACAGGACCCCCCCGCTCTAGTGTGTTCCTCTCTTGTACTACTTCTCTGGCCTTGTGTCCCCTACTGAGTCCTGTACGAGTACTGCGATGTCCTTTAAGGGTAACGTGTATCTCCCGGACCGACTGGGTGCCCGTTTTGGTGACTTGTGGTGAGAACGTGACGTAAGGCCGGGTCCCTCTGGATAAACTCAGATTAGGGCATACAGGTGGCGACTCCGCTCCGTCCGTGTCCCCCTGGGATCCACATAAGCCTCCGGACTTTCCCGACAGAGACATAAAGTGCAAAGTCAGATAATCGGGGACCAGTACCCCCTCTTGCGGCAGGGTCTCTCTGGCTGGGCCAGAATAAGGTATGCAGGTGGCGACTCCGCTCCGTCCGCACCCCCTGAGATCCTTTTGCCTGTGGAGCCTATCTCCTCTGCTCCCCTCCTGGGCCTTCTTGGTTGGACCCTGACCGGGGACAGAGCCAGTTACAACTCGGCCACGACCCCCCATCTCGAGGCCTGAGACCGGGGACCGTGGACTCTCAGCCGGCCGCAGCCTTGTGCTGACTTGCCGTCCCGAAAACCCACGACCAAAGACCTTGTTTTTAAGATGGCCTCCAGTTATATACAATTCTAATAAAGTGCTTAGGCAAATGCTTCCTCCACCCTCACTCACTACATGATTCCCTCTAACTTTGGTTCCCCCCAACTCCTCCATTCAGGCCCGGGGCAGCACTATGGTGCTTTAGGCCCCCTTCAGAACTGGAGTGGTGTAGTGTTGAGTGTGTGGTGGGGTCCTGTGTGGTACTCCATCCTTACCTAGGAGAGGAGATACCACACCCCGTTCTGAGGTGCAGTACCCCTGTGGCGGCTGAACCCTCAGGGGCGCCACACTGTTATGTCACAAACTTTGGGGGACGGTGAAAAAATTACAAGGAATAGGTGTTTCGCAATTTACTTCATTATGGAACACTCCATGGTTTCCAAGTCTATATCATCTGGTGGGATTTGGCTCCTGGAGCGCCAAGGGTTTAAACAGACTTAATCAAGCGCTAATAGGTGATGTGATTAAGGAATTGTCACAGCTGCAAAACGAATATGGGTTACCTCACTCTGAATTATATAAATACTTACAATTTAGGAAAGCAGATCGGGCAGAAAGCATTGTTTTGGAAGGAGGGGTACCCCGAAACTCAATAATACAGAGAATAACTAACCTACCCAGTTCTCGTGGACTGATCTCATTACTTTATAACATTCTTTTATACATTATATTGACAAACCCGCCTATATGAGCAAAAGAGAAATGGGAGAGTGCAATGGGACCCATAGAGGAAAATCACTGGTCAGATATAGTGGAAAGAGTTCCACAACTGTCTTTAAGTGAATCCCATAGATTATCCCATATATATGTGATGCACCAGGTATACAGGACACCTCAATTCTTATTTAACATAGGATTTTATTCAAGTCCCCACTGTCCTAGATGCAAAATTAACGTAGCAGATATGCTTCATATGATGTGGAATTGTCCTTTTGGAAGAGTGCTGTAACAATGATTAACAGGGTTTATTCAATTGACGTAGAGCTTTCACCATTAGTATGTATACTGGGATATGTTGAAGATCTGACTACTGATGAGTATGGCAAAATTGCGGCGGCACGTATGTTATATATGGCAAGAAAATTGATTACCCAAAAATGGATAGCAGATCAGGAGCCTATGAAATCAGAATTTATTGATAAAGTTAACTGGCTAGTAAATTTGGAAAAACACATATACCTAAAAAGAGATGCTATCTCTAAATTGGACAAGATATGGGGACTATGGATTGATGGCTCTGGTTTGACATCCAGGGAACTGAGGAGATTTTGCCTCGGCTTGCTTTGAGTTACTTTTATGTGCGACTCCACGGGGAAATGGAGGGACAGACGGGGATGTTGTTTCGGCTCTCCTTCCCCTCTCGCTAGCCCTACCCTGAGAGTTGGGGTACTCGGAGCCGGGCCACTGTGTTAGGTGGAGGTAGTCGCGGCCTAGGCCCGGTCCGTGCCCAGGGTTGTCACACGAAAATAAGGGGGCTAGGAGGGACGGTGACGGGTGGACAGTGATTCGAGTGGTTTTGACTACGCCACCTGTGGTGTCTGGTGATGAGCCACCAGCGCTGCAGCAGTCCTCTGAGGCTGGATGAATAGGCAGCCGGCGTTGGTATAACTCCCCACAGGCGGAGCTAGGCCTCAGGGCAGAAGATGTGGATGGAGGGAGTAGTAGTGTCTGGTTCTGGTGCTGTGCGGTGAGGTGCGATAATAAGAGTCCGGAGGCCATAGGGGTAGTCTTCCAAGTCTTTACTCACGGTAGAGAGTACAGCGGCAAGGCTTCTCCCTGCTCCTCACGGCGCTCTGCGGCCACCAGGACCGGGGGTCCGACAACCTCCGAGTAACTCAGGTACTTAGCCAGGTCCCCGCACCAGAGTGTTCCTAGACTTCTTACTAAGTCCTCTCCTGTCCGTGTGTGTAGAAAGTCCGGGTCTCCCTCTGGACAATGCACAGAACTAGGGTACGGCGGCAACTCCATTCCGTCCGTCACCCGATGGGATCCACTTAGCCTCCGGGCTTCTCTGACTGAGACGTAAAGTGACAGAGTCAGATATCGGGGGCCGGTACCCCTCTTGCAGCAGGAGTCCCTCTGACTAGGCCAGAATGGAGAGTACAGGTGGCGTATGCCGCTCCGTCCGTATTCCCTGGGATCCTTTTGCATGTGGAGCTCTCCTACTTTGCTCCCCTCCAGGCCTTCTGAAGTAAGGACCTTGACCGGGTAGAGACAACCGTTAACTCTCGCCCGCTCCTCGACTCAAGGCCAGAGTAAGAGGACCATGTCCCTATCAACTGCAGGTTCCACCCGGAAAGCCACGTTCAGTGATGAAGATCACAATCAAAGACCTTGAACTTAAGATGGCTGGCCTTTATATATAAATTTAGTACGTGTAACCTTAAGTGTGTCCTCCACCCTCACCCACTACTGGGTTCCCCCTATCTTTTGGTTCCCCCATCTCCACTTATCCCGGCTGGGGCAGCACCCTAGTGCAATTTAGCCCCCCCTACAGGTGGGAGTAGTGTAGTAGTGAATGCAGAGGTGGGGTCCTGACAGCAGCACCATCCTTACCTCGAAGGGAGATACCACACCTCATTAGAGAGATGCAGTACTTCTGTGGCGACCGCACCCTCAGGGGCGCCACATTTACAGCGGGTACGGACAGTATTCAGACCCCTTTAAATTTTTCACTCTTTGTTTCATTGCAGCCATTTGGTAAATTCTAAAAAGTTCATTTTTTTTCTCATTAAACTACACTCTGCACCCCATCTTGACTGAAAAAAAACAGAAATGTAGCAATTTTTGCAAATTTATTAAAAAAGAAAAATTGAAATATCACGTGGTCATAAGTATTCAGACCCTCTGCTCAGTATTGAGTAGAAGCACCCTTTTAAGCTAGTACAGCCATGAGTCTTCTTGGGAATGGTCCAACAAGTTTTTCACACCTGGATTTGGGGATCCTCTGCCATTCTTCCTTGCAGATCCTCTCCAGTTCTGTCAGGTTGGATGGTGAACGTTGGTGGACAGCCATTTTCAGGTCTCTCCAGGGATGCTCAATTGGGTTTAGGTCAGGGCTCTGGCTGGGACAGTCAAGAATGGTCACAGAGTTGTTCTGAAGCCACTCCTTTGTTATTTTAGCTGTGTGTTTAGGGTCATTGTCTTGTTGGAAGATGAACCTTCGGCCAAGTCTGAGGTCCAGAGCACTCTGGAAGAGGTTTTCATCCAGGATATCTCTGTACTTGCTCCTATTTCTTGCATGTGTACCATCTTAGACCTCAGTTCACATTGCTTGTTTTTTTGTCTTGTTTGCAAATTAAGGGTGTGGCATCCCCTTTGTTGAGCTGATTAGTATATATGTAGCTTATCACGGGCCTAGGTGGTCTAGAGTTGGGACCCGGTCCTATTTGTCTACCCTTTTATATGCATTACTTCAACTTTGATATACAGTAAGGTTTTTAATATAGACAGTGTAGGTACCGTCCCAATTTAGGGTCACCTTGTCGCTGGTGGGACGGCTTGTATACTTTTTTTGATCAAAAATAGTTCACTAAGTACCCTATATTTAATATGCAACTTTGCTTTACATTTATATATAATGATGGTAGGGTATGAGATATATTTTTTGTCTTTTGTAGGTTTTGCTTCTTTTTGCTAGTGTGAACATGCTCCTATTTCTTGCATGTGTACCATCTTAGACCTCAGTTCACATTGCTTGGTTTTTTATCTCTGTACTTGGCTGCATTCATGTTTCCTTCAATTGCAACCAGTCGTCCTGTCCCTGCAGCTGAAAACACCCCCATAGCATGATGCTGCCATCATCATGTTTCACTTTTGGGATTGTATTGGACAGGTGATGAGCAGTGCCTGGTTTTCTACACACATACCACTTAGAATTATCACCAAAAAGTTCTATCTTTGTCTCATCAGACCAGAGAATCTTATTTCTCATAGTCTGGGAGTCCTTCATGTATTTTTGAGCAAACTCTATGCGGGCTTTCATAAGTCTTGCACTGAGGAGAGGCTTCCGTCGGGCCACTCTGCCATAAAGGCCAGACTGGTGGAGGGATGCAGTGATAGTTGATTTTGTGGAAATTTCTCCCATCTCCCTACTGCATTTTTGGATCTCAGCCACAGTGATCTTGGGGTTCTTCTTTACCTCTCTCACCAAGGCTCTTCTCCCACGATTGCTCAGTTTCGCTGGATGGCCAGGTCTAGAAAGACTTCTGGTGGTCCCAAACTTCTTTCATTTAAGGATTATGGAGGCCACTGTGCTCTTAGAAACCTTGAGTAATGCAGAAATTCTTTGTAACCTTGGCCAGATCTGTGCCTTGCCACAATTCTGTCTCTGAGCTCCTTGGGCAGTTCCTTTGAGCTGATGATTCTCATTTGGTCTGACATGCACTGTTAGCTGTGAGGTCTTATATAGACAGGTGTGTGCCTTTTAAAATCAAGTCCTATCTGTTTAATTAAACACAGCTAAACTCCAATGAAGGAGTAGAACCATCTCAAGGAGGATCACAAGGAAATGGACAGCATGTGACTTAAATATGAGTGTCTGAGCAAAGGGTCCGAATACTTATGAACATGTGATATTTCAGTCTTTCTTTTTTAATAAATTTGCAAAAATTTGTACATTTCTGTTTTTTTTCAGTCAATATGGGGTGCAGAGTGTACTTCAATGAGAAAAAAATGAACTTTTTTAGAATTTACAAAATGGTTGCAATGAAACAAAGAGTGAAAAATTTAAAGGGGTCTGAATATTTTCCGTACCCACTGTATATGATGCCCTGTAAATTAATCGTCTTTGAAAATTAATAAAAAATGTTATTAGTACTTCCCCAAGTTACCGTATTTTTCGGACCATAAGTCGCACCCCCCCCCCAAATTTAGGAGGAAAATGGGGGGTGCGTCTTATGGTCCGAACCTTAACATTTACTTGCGTTGGTGGGTGCGGCAGCAGGGCCGATGCAGCAGAGCAGCGATGGGTGCGGCGGCGAGGCAGAGCGGTTGTGCGGCGCTGCGGCAGCGAGGCAGAGTGGCGGTGGGAGCACAGTGATCTACAGGAAAATGGCCGCCCGAGCCGGCGCATGCGCCGTCTGGGAACTCGGGGGGCCATTTTTCTGTGGATCACAGCTTCATGAAGATGGCCACGGCTACCGGAAAGCCGCACCGCAGCACCCACCACTGCTCTGCCGCACCGCTGCACACGCCGCTCACAGGCCCGGGACCCGGCCCCATACTACAGGCCCCAGCCAAGCTCCAGCCCCAGCACAGGCCCCACCACAGGCCCCAACCCCCACCACAGGCCCCAGGCCCCCACCACTGGCCCAGGCCCCACCACAGGCCCTAGGCCCCACTACAGGCACCGGCCCCGCAGCATCTCACCTCTTCTGCTGCAGCCGCCATGTTTCTGAGGGAGGGAACGGAGGGCCCTGCGATCCTGCTCCACCACCACCACACCTCCCCGCTGCTGGAGCACCAACTTCTCGCATCCAGGGTCCGCAGCATTCATCCACTTCCGCCAGGCTTCCTGAAGGACCCTGCCTCCTGTGACCCTCGCTCCAACGCCCCCCAGGTAAGCTACCTATTCAGACTATAAGACGGACCCCCATCTTATAAAAAATATTTTTTTCCTATTTTCCACCCCAAAATTTGGGGTGCGTCTTATTGTCCGGTGCGTCTTATAGTCTGAAAAATACGGTATATGTAATTGGATTGACTATTGTTACTATGTTCAAATATTTGTTCATCTACTTATGCTGGTTTTGCAGAGCCAGGATGTATAAATAACTCATGTTTAATGCTTCTTAGGGTTAGGGGGTGGAGAACTGTGTTTCTCCAATGTTTGTCTAATTTTATTTTTACCTTTGTGAAAATCTTAATAAAAATCAATAAAAAGCATTTGATTTAAAAAATAATTATTATAAAACTATGCCTCTAGATCAGGGGTCCTCAAACTACAGGGGTCCTTAAACTACTATTTTTATCTGGCCCGCCGGGCTGTGGGAGGAGGAGACCGGTGTCAGCGCCTGCCCTTCCCCCCGCTTGCTCAGGGCCCTGGCAGCCGAATACTTACCTCTCCCCGTGCCTCTGCAGATCCGCTGTCTTCCTGCTGTGCGCTCCCTGTGACGTCTCAGGTCAGAGGGTGCGGTGACATCTTTACACCGCGCCCTCCCGAGTGCCGTCACAGGCAGCGCAGAGCGGGAAGACGCCAGCGACACTGGAGTCCAGACCCGAGCAGCGGCAGCAGGTGAGAAGTGAGGTGAGTATTGGATTTTTTTTATGTATGGAGGCATGGGGCATTATATGGGGGGGGTGACATCCTGCATGGGGCATAATATGGGGGAGTGACATCCTGCATGGGGCATTATATGGGGGTGGGTGACATCCTGCATGGGGCATAATATGGGGGAGTGACATGCTGCATGGGACATTATATGGGGGAGTGACATGCTGCATGGGGCATTATATGGGGGAGTGACATGCTGCATAATATGGGGGAGTGACATGCTGCATGGGGCATTATATGGGGGTGGGTGACATCCCGTATGGGGCATAATATGGGGGAGTGACATGCTGCATGGGGCATTATATGGGGGGAACAGCCTGCATGGGGCATAATATGGGGGAGTGACATGCTGCATTATATGGGGGAGTGACATGCTGCATGGGGCATTATATGGGGGGAACAGCCTGCATGGGGCATTATATGGGGGAGTGACATGCTGCATGGGGCATTATATGGGGGAGTGACATGCTGCATGGGGCATTATATGGGGGAGTGACATGCTGCATAATATGGGGGAGTGACATGCTGCATGGGGCATTATATGGGGGTGGGTGACATCCCGTATGGGGCATAATATGGGGGAGTGACATGCTGCATGGGGCATTATATGTGGGGAACAGCCTGCATGGGGCATAATATGGGGGAGTGACATGCTGCATTATATGGGGGAGTGACATGCTGCATGGGGCATTATATGGGGGGAACAGCCTGCATGGGGCATTATATGGGGGAGTGACATGCTGCATGGGGCATTATATGGGGAGAACAGCCTGCATGGGGCATAATATGGGGGAGTGACATGCTGCATGGGGCATTATATGGGGGAGTGACATGCTGCATGGGGCATTATATGGGGGGAACAGCCTGCATGGGGCATTATATGGGGGAGTGACAAGCTGCATGGGGCATTATATGGGGGAGTGACATGCTGCATGGGGCATTATATGGGTGTGACCTCCTGCATGGGGCATAATATGGGGGAGTGACATGCTGCATAGGGCATTATATGGGGGAGTGACATGCTGCATGGGGCGTTATATGGGGGAGTGACATGCTGCATGGGGCATTATATGGGGGAGTGACATGCTGCATGGGGCATTATATGGGGGAGTGACATGCTGCATGGGGCATTATATGGGGGAGTGACATGCTGCATGGGGCATTATATGGGGTAGTGACATACTGAATGTGGCATTATATGGGGGAGTAACATGCTGCATGGGGCATTATATGGGGTAGTGACATACTGAATGTGGCATTATATGGGGGAGTGACATGCTGCATGGGGCATTATATGGGGGAGTGACATGCTGCATGGGGCATTATATGGGGGAGTGACATGCTGCATGGGGCATTATATGGGGGAGTGACATGCCGCATGGGGCATTATATGGGGGGTGACATCCTGAATGGGGCATTATAATGACAGGGGAGTGACATCCAGCATAGGGCATTATATGGGGGTGTGACATCCTGAATGGGGCATTATAAAGACAGGGGAGTGATATCCTGCATGGGGCATTATATGGTGGGAGAAAGGGACATCCTGCATGGGGCATTATAAGGGGGGGGAACAGCCAGCATGGGGCATTATAAGGGGGGAACAGCCTGCATGGGGCATTATAAGGGGGGGAACAGCCTGCATGGGGCATTATAAGGGGGGGGGACAGCCTGCCTATTGAGGGCCTATGCTGCCTATTGGGGACATTTACCTGCCCATTGAGGACCTATGCTGCCTATTGGGGACATTTACCTGCCTATTGGGGACATTTACCTTACCCTTGGGGACCTATGCTGCCTATTGGGGACATTTAACTTGCCTATTGGGGAACTATGCTGCCTATTGGGGACATGTACCTGCCTATTGGGGAACTATGCTGCCTATTGGGGACATGTACCTGCCTATTGAGGACCTATGCTGCCTATTGGGGACATTTACCTGCCTATTGGGGACATTTATGTGACAGGTTGATTTAACTTTACTTGTTCTTCATTTTAAATATTGTATTTGTTCCTGTATTGTTTTTTTTACTTCAAAATAAGATATGTGCAGTGTGCATAGGACTTTGTTCATAGTTTTTTTTAAAAACTATATTCCGGCCCTCCAATGGTCTGAGGGACAGTGAACTGGCCCCCTGTTTAAAAAGTTTGAGGACCCCTGCTCTAGATAATTCCTTGAGGGGTGTAGTTTCCAAAATAGGGTCACTTGTGGGGGATTTCCACTGTTTAGGCACATCAGGGACTTTCCACACGACATGATGCATGTAGACCTTTCCATCACAATCTGCGCTCCAAACCGTCACTCCTTCCCTTCCAAGTCCTGCCTTGCGCCCAAACAGTAGTTTTCCACCACACTTGGGGTATCAGCGTACTCAGGGGAAATTGCACAATAGTTTTTGCTGTCCATTTTCTTTTTTTTACCCTTGTTGAAATAAAAACATTTGGGCTAAAAAACATTTTTGTGGAAAAAATTCATTTTTTTTATTTTCAGGGCTCAATGTTATAAATTTCTGTAAAGCATCTAGGGGTTCAAGGTACTCACTACACATCTAGATAACTTGTGGTTTTTTTTTCACTGTTTAGGCACATCAGGGGCTCTCCAAAGGCGACATGACTTCCACTCTCAAATCCAGCCAATTTTGCGTTCAAAAAGTCAGACGATGCTCCTTCTCTTTTGGGCCTTGCTGTATACACACAAGGCTCCACTGCGTACATGTATGGCTCTGCTGTGTACACACATGGCTCAGCTCCGAACACGTCGCACACACACGGCTCTGTTCCGAACATGTCGTACACTCGCGGCTCCGCTCTGAACACGTCATACACTTGGGCTCCGCTCTGAACACATGTGTATCTGCTTCATACATTTTGCACACAGACAGCTCCGCTCTGTACACGTTGTACACAGACGGCTCCACTCCATATACGCATGGCTCTGCTGCATACAAGTTGTGGAGACACGTGGGTAAGTGGGTGCTCTTGTCTGCTGGTCCAAGATAGCATGGACCAGGGTTCATCCCACTCAATGCCCGCTCTCCTTTCCCCTGGCAGAACACTACTCAGACAACACAGGGTAAGGGTAAAACAGTGTGGCAATACTTTAGAAAACCTTCAACAGACAATAACACATAAAACAGTCTGAACAAATACACAAAATGGTGCAAATTACAGAATCTCACCCTTCTGCTGACTCGCGGGGATTAGAGCAGCTGTGACTTCGGTGCTTCAAGGCCGATTACCCCCAACAGCAGCACATAGCTTTTGGTGGGCACCAACAGAGAGGAGGTAACGACAATCTTAGGGAGCTAACCGAGTGCAGTGAAGTATGTGGCCACGCGACCGGATTGTCCCAACATGGATTTTTCAAAACATCTCTGAGGGTTCAGCAATGGTCAATGCACCTCCAATGTATTCCTCAAGCTGGAGCTGTGGTCCCCTAAGCTGAAATCCTGTGGAGTCTTTCCTGCAACAGAGGCAGAGCCTCCTTTTATAATGCACAACTGTCCTTCAAGCCATCATCCACAGGTCAGGCGGAAGGTGAGATGAGGTCATCTCTCATTGTTGAGTATTTAATCAATCTGCATAGTTTGTCCTTCAGGCTATGTGCCCACGATGCAGAAATGCTCCGGATTTTTCCTGAGCGTTTCTGCATCTCCCTGGCAGAAAAAACGCATACGAATTTTACATGTGTTTTTTTCTGCCAGGGACAAGCGTTTGTCAAGCGTTTTTAGCATCACTTGGATAAGTGCTTGAAAGTTGGTCACACAATATAAATCCATGCAACCGGTATGGATTTATATTGTGTGACTGTAGAGATCTGAGGTTGTGGGTTGTAATCACCTAGGCAGGTTAACAATGTAGCAATATTTTATTAATCACCTCCATGGTAATGCAGCAATTCCAAGTAAATGGCCAAAATACAGTTCTCTCAGTCCTTAAGTTCTCAACCTGGGATCAGTAGTTCCACTTGTTTTGCATCAGGTGATACCCACTGTCTCCCAACTTTTGGTTGGCCCACAGATTTCGTATCTCCAGCCAGTATAGTCTGTAACCACAGTCCACAATCCTCCAGATGAATCATAGAATGGTAGAGTTGGAAGGGACCTCCTGGGTCATCTGGTCCAACCCCCTGCTCAAAGCAGGATTCACTAGATCATCTCAGACAGATGTCTGTCCAGCCTCTGTTTGAAGACGTCCATTGAAGGGGAACTCACCACCTCTCGTGGCAGCCTGTTCCACTCATTAATCACCCTAACTGTCAAAAAGTTTTTTCTAATATCTAATCTGTGTCTCCTCCCATTTAGTTTCATCCCATTGCTTCTAGTCTTTCCTTGTGCAAATGAGAATAAAGACGATCCTTCTACAATGTGACAGCCCTTGACATATTTGTAGACAGCTATTAAGTCTCCTCTCAATCTTCTTTTTTGCAAGCTAAACATTCCCAAATCCTGCAACCGTTCCTCATAGGACATAGTTTGCAGACCAGTCACCATTCTGGTCGCTCTTCTCTGAACTTGCTCCAGTTTGTCTATGTCTTTTTTAAAATGTGGTGCCCAAAACTGTACACAGTATTCCAGATGAGGTCTGACCAAAGAGGAGTAAAGACCGATAATGACTTCACGTGATCTAGACTGTATGCTTCTGTTAATACATCCCAGAATTGTATTTGCCTTTTTTGCTGCTGCATCACACTGTTGACTCATGTTCAGTCTATGATCTATTAGTATACCTAAGTCTTTTTCACATGTACTGTTGCTTAGCTCTATTCCTCCCATTCTGTATATGCTTTTTTCATTTTTATTGATGATAAATGACAGATGACAGATAAAACAATGAAAGCACAGGTATCCAGTAGCAGCAGTCCTTCAATAAAGTTTAAATCCAAATGACATATCCACAACGGAAGCACGTTTATCCACTTTAGTTGATAACAGATCTTCAACACTCCGTAAGTCATCCATCCAACAGCTCCAGGTTCACAGCCACAAATCCTAACCCTCCGGCATCCTTCCACCAACTCTTCCTAAAACATGACTCTCCGTTCTTTCACTGGGATCAGTCCCCTCCCAGGTCAGACGTGATCACCCTCCCCCTTAAGCATTTACTGTTCGCTAAAAACAATGAAGAATATTCTAGAAGCCATCATCTGAGACTGCATGTGTGGTGACGGTTCCACTGTGTCTACAATCTACACGCACATAATGAGATTATTGGCTGTTGGAACAATGGTTAGATACTCCTGAGATACAGATTAGTGGAATGCTGGACATTTTACTAGTGCACATACTGACAAGTTAGCAGAACTATATAAAACATAACAAGTAAATCACTAATAAAACACAATAATAATATTGACAAAAATGGTGGTCCATTGCTGACAAAGTATCATAGTCTTTAGTAAGTGGGCAGCTCCTCACAGTGACCAACATGATATTAAAAAAAAAAAGAATTAGAACGTAAAAAACTTATACTCACCTTTCCGGCGGCCTCGGTCTGCTCCCTGCATCGCTACTGGCTCTGTGGCAGGTGCCCGTAATGTAAAAGGACCTTCCATGACATCAGTGGTCATGTGACAGGTCACGCGACCGCCGACGTCAGCGGTTGCGTGACCCGTCACATGACCGCTGACGTCATGGAAGGTTCTTTTACATTACCGGTACCCGCCACAGAGCCAGCAGCGACACCGGGAGCAGAGTGGGGTCCATCAGAAGATCTCCTCTTCTCCAAACCCAGGTACCATCCGTGCATTGAATCGCATAATATCCGCATGTGCACGTGTAGTCATGCGGATATTATGTGGTCCAATGCAAGTCAATGGTGACTAAAACCCCGCGATTCCGCAAAACTAATGGTTGTGCTGCAGATTTTTCCGCAATGATAATCCGCAGAGGGAATTTCCACAGCATGTGCACAGCACATGCGGATTATCATTGGGAAACATGGCAGACAACTTAACATGCGTTTTTAATGCGTTTTCACAGTGGAAATGGTGCCGCGGAAACGCATTAAATCTGCATCGTGGGCACGCAGCCTCACTGTTTGCAGGTCAACAAGCTACATGGACTTATACAATGGGTAATCAACATATTAGCAAACATCAATTATTCAATGACTCTGCGACCCTGTCCTCCAAACATAGCAACACAATATGCTGCAACAACATCAACTCAAGAGTCAACGTTCAGGCTCATATAACAATGGCCTATGTCTCTTGACCCACCAAACAAACACGTCTGGCTTAATTAACAAGAAAGGCTGTCATCACACAAGCACGCCTTTGCTCTGAACACGTTGTACACGAACAGCTCCGCTCTATACACTTCGTACACACAAGGCTCCGCTCCGTACACGTTGTACATACATGGCTCTGCTCCATACACGTCACACACACACGGCTCCGCTCTGTACACCTCGTACACACACAGCTCTGTGCACCTCCTATACACATCGATCCGGTCTGTACACGTTGTACACATGCGGCTCCGCTCTGTACAAGTCGCAGACACACAGCTCCGCTCTGTACACACGTCACACACACACGGCTAAGCTCCATATACCTCATATACACATGGGTTCAGTCCGTAAACGTTGCACACACACGGATCCACTCTGTACACCTCGTACACACACAACTCTGCTCCGTGCACCTCCTATACACATAACTCCGGTCTGTACACGTTGTACACATGCGGCTCCGCTCTGTGCAAGTCACAGACACACGACTCCGCTCCATACACCTCCTATACACATGGGTCGGGTCCGTAAACGTTGCACACACACGGCTCCACTCTGTAGACGTCGCACACAAATGACTCTGCTCCGTACATGTCATATACACACAAATCCGTTACGTACACCTCGTACACACATGGCTCCGCTGCGTATGCCTTGCACATGTGCGACTCTGCTCCGTACCCCTCGTACACGTGCGGATCTGCTCCTTACACGTTGTACATACGCGGCTCTGCTCCTTACACATCGTACACACGCGGCTCCACTTCGTACACCTCGCACACACACGGCTCCGCTACGTACAAACACGGCTCTGCTACATACATCTCGTACACACACAGCACTGGTCCTTACATGCCTTACAAGGCTCCGCTCCGTACACCTTGTACACACACGGCTCCACTCCTTACCCGGCCTACACACACGGCTCTGCTCCGTACACCTCGTACACACACGGCGCCGTATACCTCGTACACGCATGGCTCCACTCCGTACGCCTCGTACATACACGGCTCCGTTCTTCACGCCTCATACAAGCCCGGCTCCACTCCGTACACACGCGTCTCTGCTCCATACACCTCGTACACACGCGGCTCTGCTCCATACACCTCGTACACACGCAGTTCTGCTCCATACACCTCGTACACACGAGGCTCTGCTCCGTACACCTTGTACACAAGCGGCTCCACTCCGTATGCCTCGTACATACACGGCTCCGTTCTTCACGCCTCGTACAAGCCTGGCTCCACTCCGTACACACGCGGCTCCGCTCCGTACACCTCGTACACACGCGGCTCCGCTCCGTACCCCTCTTACACGCGCGGCTCCGCTCCGTACACCTCGTACACACGCGGCTCCGCTCCGTACACCTCGTACACACGCGGCTCCGCTCCGTACACCTCGTACACACGCGGCTCCGCTTCGTACACCTCGTACACACGCGGCTCCGCTCCGTACACCTCGTACACGCGCGGCTCCGCTCCGTACACCTCGTACACACGTGGCTCTGCTCCGTACACACGCGGCTCTGCTCCGTACACCTCGTACACGCGGCTCCGCTATGTACACCTCGTACAGATGTGGCTCTGCTCCGTACACACGCGGCTCTGCTCCGTACACCTCGTACACGCGGCTCCGCTCCGTACACCTCGTACACACGCGGCTCTGCTCCGTACACCTCGTACACACGCGGCTCCGCTCCGTACGCCTCGTACACGCGAGGCTCCGCACGCCTCTTACACGCGAGGCTCCGCTCCGTACGCCTCGTATACGCGCAGCTCCGCTCCGTACGCCTCGTACACACGCGGCTCAGCTCCGTACACCTCGTACACACGCGGCTCCGCTCCGTACACCTCGTACACACGCGGCTCTGCTCCGTACACCTCGTACACACGGCTCTGCTACATTCACACTGTAAACCCCTCCTGACCCCACACATAAACTTCAACTCATCCAGCACCATGACAACCAGCACAGCAGAGTCCTGCATCCACTGAGGCCCCTGATCATGTGACCCCTGACTCCTCCCCTCCTGTGACCTCTTCACAGCTCCTGTGCACACAGAGCAGCCATATATGTGGTGGCGGCTCTGCAGGTGGAGGTATGTGGAGACCCCATTACTGGGCGCAGGGGGCATTAACCCCTTCAGCACGGAGACTCTTTTGGGGTCTTGTGTTGCCCCTTTATAAGAATCATAAGGTTTTTGTTCTGTTTCCTGTAATAGATACATACGACCCAACTATGGAGACAGGAAGGGAGGAAACGTATTGTTCTCATAGTACAGGACCCCTTTACTGGCCCCACAGTGTAATGCCCCCATTATGCCCCTTATGCAGGATGTATGATGCCCCCACACAGTGTAATGCACCCATTATGCCCCTTATACAGGATGTATGATGCCCCCACACAGTGTAATGCCCCCATTATGCCCCTTATGCAGGATGTATGATGCCCCCACAGTGTAATGCCCCATTATGCCCCTTATGCAGTAGGTATGATGCCCCCCCACAGTGTAATGCCCCCATTATGCCCCTTATACAGGATGTATGATGCCCCCACACTGTGTAATGCCCCCATTATGCCCCTTATGCAGGATGTATGATGCCCCCACAGTGTAATGCCCCATTATGCCCCTTATGCAGTAGGTATGATGCCCCCCCACAGTGTAATGCCCCCATTATGCCCCTTATACAGGATGTATGATGCCCCCACACTGTGTAATGCCCCCATTATGCCCCTTATACAGTATGTATGATGCCCCCACACAATGTAATGCCCCCATTATGCCCCTTATGCAGGATGTATGATGCCCCCACAGTGTAATGCCCCATTATGCCCCTTATGCAGTATGTATGATCCCCCACTCAGTGTAATGCCCCCATTATGCCCCTTATGCAGTATGTATGATCCCCCACTCAGTGTAATGCCCCCATTATGCCCCTTATGCAGGATGTATGATGCCACCCACACAGTGTAATGCCCCCATTATACCACTTATGCTGGATGTATGATGCCCCCACACAGTGTAATGCCCCCATTATGCCCCTTATGCAGTATGTATGATGCCCCCACACAGTGTAATGCCCCCATTATACCCCTTATGCAGGATGTATGATGCCCCCACACTGTGTAATGCCCCCATTATGCCCCTTATGCAGGATATATGATGCCCCCACACAGTGTAATGCCCCCATTATGCCCCTTATGCAGGATGTATGATGCCCCCACACAGTGTAATGCCCCCATTATGCCCCTTATGCAGTATGTATGATGCCCCCATTATGCCCCTTATGCAGGATTTATGATGCCCCCACAGTGTAATGCCCCATTATGCCCCTTATGCAGTATATATGATCCCCCACTCAGTGTAATGCCCCCATTATGCCCCTTATGCAGTATGTATGATCCCCCACTCAGTGTAATGCCCCCATTATGCCCCTTATGCAGGATGTATGATGCCACCCACACAGTGTAATGCCCCCATTATACCCCTTATGCAGGATGTATGATGCCCCCACACAGTGTAATGCCCCCATTATGCCCCTTATGCAGTATGTATGATGCCCCCACACAGTGTAATGCCCCCATTATACTCCTTATGCAGGATGTATGATGCCCCCACACTGTGTAATGCCCCCATTATGCCCCTTATGCAGGATATATGATGCCCCCACACAGTGTAATGCCCCCATTATGCCCCTTATGCAGGATGTATGATGCCCCCACACAGTGTAATGCCCCCATTATGCCCCTTATGCAGGATGTATGATGCCCCCACACAGTGTAATGCCCCCATTATGCCCCTTATGCAGGATGTATGATGCCCCCACACAGTGTAATGCCCCCATTATGCCCCTTATGCAGGATGTATGATGCCCCCCACACAGTGTAATGCCCCCATTATGCCCCTTATGCAGAATGTATGATGTCCCCCACAGTGTAATGCCCCCATTATGCCTCTTATGCAGTATGTATGATGCCCCCCCCACAGTGTAATGCCCCCATTATGCCCCTTATGCAGGATGTAGGATGCCCCCACACAGTGTAATGCCCCCATTATTCCCCTTATGTAGTATGTATTATGCCCCCCTAATGCCCCCATTATGCCTCTCATGCAGTATGTATGATGCCCCCCCACAGTGTAATGCCCCCATTATGCCCCTTATGCAGGATGTATGATGCCCCCACACAGTGTAATGCCCCCATTATTCCCCTTATATAGTATGTATTATGCCCCCCACACAGTGTAATGCTCCCATTATGCCCCTTATGCAGTATGTATTATGCCCCTTATGTAATATGTCTTATTCCCCCACACAGTGTAATGCCCCTTATGCAGGATGTATGATGCCCCCACACAGTGTAATGCCCCCATTATGCCCCTTATGCAGGATGTATGATGCCCCCCACACAGTGTAATGCCCCCATTATGCCCCTTATGCAGAATGTATGATGTCCCCCACAGTGTAATGCCCCCATTATGCCCCTTATGCAGGATGTATGATGTCCCCCACAGTGTAATGCCCCCATTATGCCCCTTATGCAGGATGTATGATGTCCCCCACAGTGTAATGCCCCCATTATGCCTCTTATGCAGTATGTATGATGCCCCCCACACAGTTTAATGTCCCCATTATGCCCCTTATGCAGTATGTATGATGCCCCTACAGAGTGTAATGCCCCCATTATGCCCCTTATTTCACAGGGGCAATACATTATACCTGTGAAAAAAGTGAAAAAATTACCATATCGTGACTAAGTAAAAAAAAAATTGTAAAAAAAATGTTAAAAAATAATAGTAAAATATATTACACTAATAAATACACATTTTTATGTAAAAAAAAAAAAAAAAGTAAACATATTTGGTATCGCCTTGTCTAGAATGACCAGTGTCACACTAGTTAACCCCTTGAGTGAATAGCGTAAATGCCTTTTCATCATACTGCTGGAAAAAAGTGGAATAAAACGCAATCAAAAAGACAGATGTAAATAAAAATGGTATTGCTGAAAACGTCATCTTGTCCCGTAAAAATCAAGCTTCCATATAGCCGAAAGATTAAAAAGTTACAGCTCTCAGCATACAGCGATGTCACGATAAAAACTTTTATAGAAAAAATAATTATGTAAAAGCGCAAAAACATAAAAAAATTACATAAATGAGGTATCTCTATAATCGTACTGACCCGAAGAATAAAGCTGCCTTATCAATTTTACCACACAAGTAATGACAAAAAAAAACAATTCCTGAATTGCTGGTTTTAGTTCATTCTGCCTACCCAAAAATCAGAATAGAAAGCAATCAAAAAAATGTAATTTGACCGAAAATTTTACCAATAAAAACGTCAACTTGCCCCGCAAAAAACAAGCCCCTACATGACTCTGTCGGCAGAAATATGGAAAAATTATAGCTATCAAAATATGGCAATGCAAAGACTAGTTTTTTAAAAAAAAACATTTTTCTAGTGTGTGACAGCAGCCAATCATAAAACCCAATATAAGTCTGGTATCACTGTAATCGCACCGACCAAAGAATAAAGTCGCCTACTTACAGTGCACAAGGAACAGCGTAAAAAACAAATAAAACCAATTATGCACCTGCTGTTGATTTGTTCATTCTGCCTCCCAAAGATCGCAGTAAGGCTCAGTCACACATTTATCCTGCACTCTGCGCTGAGCGCTTACACCGGGGTTTCCGTGTAAATCTCTGAAATAAATGATTAAGACTAGTGTTGAGCTAGTATGTTCTATTAACCCTTTCTCCGAGTATTTACAGCTGCTCGGTGATATGGTTGAATCGCTCCCGTGTGCATGATTTGCAACTGTTTGACAGTTTTAGTACATGTAAGGAATGTCTATTTCTTACACATTCCTCACATGTAATAAAGCTGTCAAACAGTTGCAAATCATGCACACGGGAGCGATTCAACCATTTCACCGAGCAGCTGTAAATACTCGGAGCTCGGCCCAAGCATACTCGAACCAGAACATACTCGCTCAACACTAATTAAGACAGAACCCCCAGTGGAAGATTCCCTGTAATGAGGCAGATGGCGGCACTGTGGACGGCGTCTGACCTATGATTCGGTGGTGTCCTTCTTTTTAGCCGTAGATAAAAGCACAGTCAGTCACAGTTTTGTGCACCTCTGAAAAGAAGGACAATGCTGAATAGAAAAAAAATACAGTAATTCCCCAGACGGAGTCCAGAGTAACTCTGCTGCCTCATCTCATTATAGTGAATGGATCTCTCGGGGATTTCATCTGAATCACATCATTCTGAGATTTAGATGGAAACCCCAAAGTAAGTGCTCAGCGTAGAGCGCTGGATAAATGTGATCCAAAATGTTATGTAAAATATTCCCAATTAAAGCTTCACATAAAAAGCCCCCACTCAGGTACGTCATGTGTTAATGGAATTATAGGGAGCTTCCACGTTACTGGTAATACAAAGGCTCTGGAAAAGCAAAATGGCTTCTCGCCCCTTTCCCCTCGCCAAAAGAAATTCAGCAAATTCTGCTCTCCCAAATCCCCCCTCCCTTCTGAGTACCACCGTGTGTCTTAACCTCATTTAGCGTCCACATGTTTGGTAGGGGTATGATTTCCAAAATGGGGTCACTTGAGGGGGGATTCTGCCCTTCTAGCACTTAGGGGCTCTGTATATGGAGTCCGCAAACTATTTTAGGACAATCTGCCCTCCAGCAGGCAAATAGCTCTCTGTCCCTCCCAAGTCTCACTGTGTGGCTAAGCCGTACTGTACAGCCACATATGAGGTATTGCCACGTTCAGCAGAAATTGTGTGACACATTTTGATGCCATTTTTTTTTTTTTTACCAATTTCCCCATGCGAAAATGTAAAATCTGGGGCTAAAACAAAATATTTGTGGTAAAAATGTAATTATTTTTTCCTTCACTGCCCAATGGTATAAAATTCTGTGATATACCTGTGGTGTCAATATGATAACTGCACCCTTAGATGAATTCATTGAGAGGTGTAGTTTGTAAAATGGGGTCACTTATGGGGGATTCTGCTGTTTTGGCACCTCAGGGGCTCTGCCAATGTGACATGGCATACTCAAACCATTCCAGCAAAATTTGAACTCCAAAATGGCGCTTCTTCCCTTCTGAGTTTTGCACTGTGCCTCAAAGGTAGTTTTCGACCACTCATTGTATATTGGTGAACTCAGGAGAAATTGCACAACAACTTTTGAGGTCCATTTTTTCATGTTACCCTTGTGATAATAAAAAATTTGGGACTAAAAGATCATTTTTGTAGAAAAAAATAGACATTTCATTTTCACAGCTCTACGTTATAAACTTCTGTGAAGCACCTGGGGGTTCAAGGTGTTCACCACACATCTAAATATTCCTTGAGCGGTCTTGTTTCCAAGATGGTGTCACTTGTGGTATGTTTCCACTGTTTAGGCACCTCTTTTAGAACTTTTATTTTAACCCCTTAATGAACGCCAATACGCATTAAAACGGCTGTCATTAAGGGGCTTTATTCCCTCATTGCCGTTTTAAAACTGCAATTGGGAATAAAGGAATATTGCCACCCGGCGGTGGCAATTCGCGTGGGTGTCAGCTGTATGTGACAGCTGGCACCCTGAAGTATCGGCCCCGGACGGTTTTGCAACCGTTCAGGGCCGATTAAACCCTTAAATACAGCTGTCAATTGCGACAGCAGTATTTAAGTTGTTGCAAGGGGGTCACAAGACCCCCTTTGTAACCATGAGACCCCCGCGATGAAAATTGCCGATCACGATGGTTACAATGGTACCCTGAGGTCATGTGATGACCCCAGGGTACGGTGGCCTTTGAGATCCAGCTATAAGCTGACTACACTACACGAGTACTGCAGTGTATGAGACCAGTGATAAAAATAAAAATTATACATGTCCCACAGTGAAAAAAGAAAAAAACGCACACGTCACAAAAGCTGTTTCACCATTCAAAACACAGCGTTTGTGATAAAACAAAAGTAAACAAAAAAGTACACATAAAATTGGTATCGCCGCGTCCGGAACGGCCCGCTCTATAAAACTGGCACATTATTCCGTTTGGCAAACACCATAAAAAAAAGCCAAAAACGTTGCTTTTTCATCATACTGACTCACAAAAAAGTGAATTAAAAGCAATCAAAAAGTTATGTAAAAAAATGGTAAAAGTGAAAACGCCAAACTGCAAAAAACTAGCCCTAAAATAGCTCATTCGGCAAAAAAATTAAATTTACAGCTCTCAGAATATAGCTGTAACATCCCTGGCGGCATGCTTGCATGGTGCACCACCTCCCACCATGCAAGACCGCAATCTTACCCTTCAGTCCAGCCTGCAAACCGTGTTCCAGATCATGCTGTGTGCTTACATCTTGACTGTCTGCTTAGGGCAGCGGCCCCCCCGGTTACTTCCTGATTCTTATAGCTGCTGTGGGCACACCCCTAATGCGTCTCCTGCCTATTGCTGTCAGTCACTGGATATTTAAACCCCCTCCACCCAGAAGGAGGTGCCTGAGCAACACCTTCACTCAGTTTGTCTTTGCATACTGTATTGCCAGGTCCTGTCCTGTCCTGTCACCTCTGTCTTCTAGTCTGTTTTCGCTACTCTGGGAGCTGTACTCCCAGACTCGCTCCTGTATCTCTTGCAGTAGCAGTTCCTGTCTGAACTGTACCCTAGCCTGTTTGTCCGCCATTCTGGGGGCCATATACCCAGACTTGCTCTTGTATCTCTTGCAGTAGCAGTTCCTGTCTGAACTGTACCCTAGCCTGTTTGTCCGCCATTCTGGGGGCCGTATACCAGACTTTCTCCTGTATCTCTTGCAGTAGCAGTTCCTGTCTGAACTGTACCTTAGCCTGTTATCTGTTTTTCTCTATGTCCGTACCTTCCCTTTTCCTGCATTGTCTGACCCTGCACCTAACTCCTACTCGTTGTCTCTGTACTTCTGTTTGTGAGTTTTGTGTCCACTCACTACTTCCTAGCATGTACCTTGTGTGTATCTGGTTCTGCTTGTCCCTTTTCCCTTCCTCCGTATCTTCCTGTATTTTCCAGTCTGTTCCACGTGAACATAGCCCTGTCCTCTCCGCCTTGTCCACCGCACTTGTGGTTTCGCGCCGCTCTGACTTGCCCACCGCTCCGGCGGTTTCTCTCTGCTCTGACTTGCCCACCGCTCCGGCGGTTTCTCTCTGCTCTGACTTGCCCACCGCTCCGGCGGCTTCTCTATGCTCTGACTTACCCACCGCTCCGGCGGCTTCTCTTCTCTGACTTAGCCACCGCTCCGGCGGCTTCTCTCTGCTCTGCCTTGTTCACCGCTCCTGCGGTTTCGCTCTACTCTGCTTTGCTCACCGCTCCGGCGGTTCCCCTCTGCTCTGCCTAGCTCACCGCTCCGGCGGTTCCTCTCCGCTCTACCTAGCCCACCGCTTCGGCAGTTCCTCTCTGCTCTACCTGGCTACCGCAACTGCGGCTCTGCTCCAGTCTCCCAGTCTGTACTGGCCTCTATCCAGCCTGGGCTCCAACCTGCTAGTGCCTCCCTGTCTGCACTCCAGCCGTGCTCGCCAGTACCCCCCTGTCTGCATACCAGCCGTGCTTGCCAGTATCTTCCTGTCTGCCCTCCAGCCGTGCCTGCCAGTGCCCGCCTGTCTGCATGCCAGCCTAACCTGCCCATTCCTGCATTCCCCGGTGTAGGTCAACAGCTGTGATCGGGGTCTGACCTGGAGTCGCACCTGGTCCCTCTGCTCGGTTCCTCCTTGGTTCACGGAGTTGTTAGCCGCCGTGCAACCTTGGTTGGATCGGGTTGATACTTAGTTACGGCCCTCCAGGCACTCCTCGGTTCATGGTACAGTGGGATCACGCATAACATAGCTACAAAAAAACCTAGTATTTTATAAAAAAAAAAACAAAAACATTTTTACTGTGTGATGGCAGCAAAAGCTTAAAAAATATACAGTATATATACAGTATATATAAATCTGGTATCGCTGTAATCGCACCGACCCGAAGAATAATCTGCCTTATCACTTTTACCACACGGAAAACGGCGAAAAAATAAAAATAAGGACTATTCTTGTACTGCTGTCTATTTGTTCATTCTACCTTACAAAAATCGGAATAAAGCTTAACTCACATTTATCCTGCGCTCTCCACTGAGAGCTTACGTCTAGGTTTCCGTGTTAATTCCTGAATACCGTGATTCCGACAAAACCCCAGACGGACCCACTTACTTATGAGGCTGATGGAGTCACTTTGGACTGGTCTCTGATCCAGGGTGTCCCATTATTTAGGACGTCTTTTTAGCGCACAAGTGTGGGCAACCCCAGATCTTTGCACGCCTAAAAAGATGGAGACCACCGGAGCAGATGCCAAACGGAGCCCAAAGTGTCTCCATCTGCGTCGTTATGGTGGGTGGGTCTATTGGGGGTTTCGCCTATATCGCATTTTTGTGGAATTTACACGGAAACCCTGCGGTAAGTTCTCAGCGTTGAACACAAGAATGTGATTCCAGCCTTATTCTGGAAGCGATCAAAAGATATTATGCGTCCCAAAATGTTACCAATAAAACCCCCTAATTTATCCCCAAAAAAACAGACTCTGGTCCGTCATCTGTCACTGAAACTATATGGGGTTCCCACGTTACTGGTAGAACAAACTGAAAAGCGACATGTCTCTCTTCCCCCTCGAATTAAATCCAGTGAATTCTGCTCTCCCAAATCCAAATGTCCCTCCTTCTGAACCCCATTGTGCCTAAACCACTATAAGCGGCCATATGTTTGGCATTGTTATAGTGGGAAGAGAGCACTTGACGGTTTACGGGCTGCGTATCGCCAGAAGCACAAGCTGGGAACAATGTATGGGGGCACTACAATATATGGGGGCACTACACTGTATGTGGGCACAATGTGTGGGCACTAATCTGGCAGTTTTGCAATTCTCCAGAAAAAAAGCCTGGCATGGATGTTACAAAATAGTCACTGCAGCCGTAGATGAATTCATTGAGAGGTGCAATTTCTACAATGGGGTTACTTTTGAGGTTTTTCTGCTGTTCTAACACCTTCAGAGCTCCAAAAATGTCGCCCGTAAACTATTCTAGCAAAATCTGTGCTCCAAAAGCCAAATAGCGCTCCTTCCTTTTCAGCCCTGACGTGTGGCCTAAAAGTAATTTCTGACGACATATGGGGCATCACCGCGTTCGGAAGAAAGTGTGCAATAAATTATGGGGTTCAGTTTCACCTATTCACCCTTGTGTACCTGAAAATTTTCAGCAAATACAATAATTATATTTTTACCACTAAAATGTCATATTTCCATGTTTCAGTGTTATAAAATTCTGTGAGGCACCTATGAGTTCAAAATACTCACTACTCCCCTAGATGAATTCCTTAGGCAGTGAAGCTTCACATATGGGGTCACCTGGGGGATTGTTTCTGCTGTTTTCGCATGTCAGGTGCTTTCCAAATGCCACATTCACAATTTATTCCAAACAAATAGTTCTCTTTCCTTTCCTAACCCTGTCATGCGCCCAGACAGAAATTTTTGACCACATATGCAGTATCATCGCGTTCGGGAGAAATTGCGTAACAAATTATGGTGTCCATTTTACCTATTATCCATTGTGAAAATTACAAATTTGAGGCTAAAACAATATTTTCGTGAAAAAAAAATTCAAATTTTCCATATGACGACCTAATGTTCCTTCCCTTCCAAGCCCTGCCGTGTGCCTAGACAGTGGTTTTCCCCCACATATGGGATATCGGCATGCTCAGAAGAAATTGCACAACACATTTTGTGGTCCATTTTCTATTATTACCCTTGTGAAAATAAAAAAATTTGGGTCTGAAGTTTAATTTATGTGAAAAAAGTTAAATGTTTATTTTTTCCTTCCACGTTGCTTCAGTTCTTGTGAAGCATGTGACATAACTCTGATTTAAGGGCATAAGAATTCAAAGTTTGAAAATTGCAAAATTTTCGCCAAATTTCCATTTTTTTTCACAAATAAATTTAAGTCATATTGAATAAATTTTACCACTATCGTGAAGTACAATATGTCGCTAAAAACAATCTTTGAATTAGTAGGATCCGTTGAAGCGTTCCAGAGATATTGCCTCATAAAGTGACACTGGTCAGAATTGTAAAATTTGGCTTGGTCAATAAGGTCTAAATTGGCTCTAAGGGGTTAAACAACTCTCCTTTGTGCGATCATAAAACATACAAGCCTCTAATTGCTCAGATAATGCACTGTACTATTGTAGTGCAGTGTATCATCACTGCTTGTCATGTAATACTAACGGCCCCATACACATGAGTTAAGTGTTGGCTGAATGGTCATTGGGCAGACGGCTATCTCTCCCGACTCCCCCATACACACAAATATTCCAGCTTTCCTGTGATCTGTATGAGGGTCCCTTTGACTCTTCTAGCGGAGGATTATCTACAGGAAGAACAAACGGATTAGCCTCTGAATGCCAAATCCTTTTCTGCCCTGACATCATCTGTCAGGAGGCCCCCAAATACATTATATAGTCAACCAAACCCCCGAAATTAGTGCTTTCATGCAACTTTAGTCTAATGTGCTTATATTTGACCACATACCAGTACATTAAATGGGTACTGGCAAATTACATTTTTATTAATCGAAGTTTACAAAGACAAAAATATATTAAAATTCAAGAGGAGATACAAGAGAGAGTCACTCCTCACCCAGAATAAATTAAAACTGGTACTCCTGAGTATGTCACAATTACAAAAATTCATGTGATATAAAAATAATAATCATAGTGTACCAACCAAGTGGATAGTATATAATGTGGTTCTCTTACAACATATTCCTAGTGCAATGAAATATATAAAAATTAATTAGACCCACAATGGTACCAGTTCAATAGATCATGTACTACTAGAGTAGTTTAAGTAACAAAAAAACAGAATTAAATCTATAAGGAATATGTATATATTAATAAGTAAATGCTTATAATACAGCATATAAATAAATGCATAAAGTGCCTTGCGTGCAATAGACGTACCAGCTAAAAAGCTGAAGGGGTTAAGAGAACTACCATATAAATATATAAGAGCATAGATATATGTATAGGATTAGTACCTAGGATAGTCGCAGCCACTGGGTAGGCGGAAGCCCCCGACGCGCGTTTCGCACTTGCTTCTTCCTGGGGGAGTGTGTTTTAGTCCAAATGTATATGGAAAAAGTAACTTATTGGACGTTGCTTAATAGACTTTCGTGCATTGCAGGCCCAGACACCATTATTAGGCATTTAATTATTGTAGTAACTAGGCAGCCCCATACTATTGAGTACTTGGGGAGGAGGGGAATTGAGCCGAACTCTGCCAAACATTCTTGGATTCCATGTTTGCATTTGACATAAGCATGTGGTTAAACTGCCAGGGTTGGTGTAGCAGCTGTACCTGTGCCATCCCTGCGGTGTAGATCTGTTCTGGTGCTCAAAAGAGTTACTTTTTAACATGTTAAACATTTGTTTTAACCCCTTTACCCCCGAGGGTGGTTTGCACGTTAATGCCCGGGCCAATTTTTACAATTCTTACCACTGTCACTTTATGAGGTAATTACTCTGGAACGCTTCAACGGATCCCCCTGATTCTGAGATTGTTTTTTTCGTGACATATTGTACTTCATGATTGTGGTAAAATTTCTTCTATATCACTTGCGTTTATTTGTGAAAAAAACGGAAATTTGGCGAAAATTTAGCAATTTTCAAAATTTGAATTTTTATGCCCTTAAATCAGAGAGATACAGTACAGACCAAAAGTTTGGACACACCTTCTCATTTAAAGATTTTTCTGTATTTTCATGACTATGAAAATTGTACATTCACAGTGAAGGCATCAAAACTATGAATTAACACATGTGGAATTAGATACTTAACAAAAAAGTGAGAAACAACTGAAAATATGTCTTATATTCTAGGTTCTTCAAAGTAGCCACCTTTTGCTTTGATGACTGCTTTGCACACTCTTGGCATTCTCTTGATGAGCTTCAAGAGGTAGTCACCAGAAATGGTTTTCACTTCACAGGTGTGCCCTGTCAGTTTTAATAAGTGGGATTTCTTGCATTATAAATGGGGTTGGGACCATCAGTTATGTTGTGCAGAAGTCAGGTGGATACACAGCAGATAGTCCTACTGAATAGACTGTTAGAATTTGTATTATGGCAAGAAAAAAGCAACTAAGTTAAGAAAAACGAGTGGCCATCATGACTTTAAGAAATGAAGGTCAGTCAGTCCGAAAAATTGGGAAAACTTTGAAAGTGTCCCCAAGTGCAGTTGCAAAAACCATCAAGCACTACAAAGAAACTGGCTCACATGAGGACCACCCCAGGAAAGGTAGACCAAGAGTCACCTCTGCTTCTGAGGATAAGTTTATCTGAGTCACCAGCCTCAGCAATCGCAGGTTAACAGCAGCTCAGATTAGAGACCAGGTCAATGCCACACAGAGTTCTAGCAGCAGACACATCTCTTCAACAACTGTTAAGAGGAGACTTTGTGCAGCAGGCCTTCATGGTAAAATAGCTGCTAGGAAACCACTGCTAAGGACAGGCAACAAGCAGAAGAGACTTGTTTGGGCTAAAGAACACAAGGAATGGACATTAGACCAGTGGAAATTTGTGCTTTGGTCTGATGAGTCCAAATTTGAGATCTTTGGTTCCAACCACCGTGTCTTTGTGCGACGCAGAAAAGGTGAATGAATGGACTCTACATGCTTGGTTCCCGCTGTGAAGCATGGAGGAGGAGGTGTGATGGTGTGGGGGTGCTTTGTTGGTGACACTGTAGGGGATTTATTCAAAATTGAAGGCATACTGAACCAGCATGGCTACCACAGCATCTTTCAGCGGCATGCTATTCCATCCTGTTTGCGTTTAGTTGGACCATCATTTATTTTTCAACAGGAAAATGACCCCAAACACACCTTCAGGCTGTGTAAGGGCTATTTGACCAAGAAAGAGAGTGATGGGGTGCTACGCCAGATGATCTGGCCTCCACAGTCACCAGACCTGAACCTTGGGGGTGAGCTGGACCGCAGAGTGAAGGCAAAAGGGCCAACAAGTGCTAAGCATCTGTGGGAACTCCTTCAAGATTGTTGGAAGACCATTTCCGGTGACTACCTCTTGAAGCTCATCAAGAGAATGCCAAGAGTGTGCAAAGCAGTCATCAAAGCAAAAGGTGGCTACTTTGAAGAACCTAGAATATAAGACATATTTTCAGTTGTTTCTCACTTTTTTGTTAAGTATATAATTCCACATGTGTTAATTCATAGTTTTGATGCCTTCAGTGTGAATGTACAATTTTCATAGTCATGAAAATACAGAAAAATCTTAAAATGAGAAGGTGTGTCTAAACTTTTGGTCTGTACTGTATGTCACACAAAATAGTTAATAAATAACATTTCCCACATGTCTACTTTACATCAGCACAATTTTGGAAACAAATTTTTTTTTTATTAGGGAGCTATAAGGGTTAAAAGTTGACCAGCGATTTCTCATTTTTCCAACAAAATTTATAAAACCATTTTTTTAGGGACCACATCACATTTGAAGTCACTTTGAGGGGCCTTTATGACGGAAAATACCCAAAAGTGACACCATTCTAAAAACACACAACACATTTAGCGGGCACTGCTCAATGATTAGCTATAAAAACATTTTTTGTTTTTAACAAAGGGGTGCTACTGTAAACCCACGCTGGGAATCAATTGGTATACAGAAGAGAAAAGGGCATAGGGCAAACAAAGACCATGCACTCCCAAATGTAATGCAAAATATCAAAAAGTTTTTATTAATAATACATCAACAATACACAAACAACCAAGTTTTTTTAAAAACACTTAAAACAAAACCTGTGTAGAAAATATTCAGATACAAGAGGTATGGGAAAATAACCCAGCAATGCAGAAAACCTCTAAACTTTGTAGGTACTGTGAAAAGTCAAGTATTTATTGAGTCCAGATAGAAAACAATACCTTAGGTCACTGACCACTGGATCAATATATTAATAAACAGTCAATATTTGCGGTAAAAACGTGACCTTGGCAGATGAAAGCATTATATATAGGATCAATGCATATAGTTTACCTACAAAGTGAGTGGACCCAACACGTGTCGCTGCTCACCAGCAGCTTCGTCAGGAAAGCCTAAGGTATACCACCAACCCAGGCAGTTTAACCACTTGCTGCTGTCAAATGCAAACATGGCATCTAAGAATGTTTGACAGAGTTCGGCTCAATGCCCCTCCTCCCCAAGTACTCAATAGTCTGGGGCTGCCTAGTTACTACAATAATTAAATGCCTAATAATGGTGTCTGGACCTGCAATGTACGAAAGTCTATTAAGCAACGTCCAATAAGTTACTTTTTAATGCCTCCATATACATTGGACTAAAACACACGCCCCCAGGAAGAAGCAGGTGCGAAACGCACGTCGTGGCGTCCGCCTACTCAGTGGCTGCGACTATCCTAGGTACTAATCCTATACATATTTTGCATTACATTTGGGAGTGCATGGTCTTTGTTTGCCCTATGCCCTTTTCTCTTATGTATACCATTCTAAAAACTTTATTAACCCTTCAGGTGCTTCACAGGAATTTTTGGAATGTGGAAGAAAAAAATGAACATTTAACTTTTTTCACAAAAATGTTACTTTAGACCCAATTTTTTTTTATTTTCGCAGGGGTAACAGGAAAAAATGGACCCCACAATTTGTTGTGCTATTTCCCCTGAGCACGCTGATACCCCATACTTGGGGAAAAACACTGTTTGGGAGCACGGCAGGGTTCGGAAGGGAAGGAGCGCCATTTGACTTTTTGATTGTAAAATTTGCTTGAATAATTAGCGGACACCATGTTGCGATTGGAGAGCCCCTGATGTACCTAAACAGTGGAAACCCCCCACAAGTGACACCATTTTGGAAACTAGACCCCTCAGGGAACTTATCTAGATGTGCGGTGAGCACCCTGAACCCCCAAGTGCTTTATTGAAGTTCATAACATGGAGTCGTGAAAATAAAAAAAATCCAACTTTTTCCTCAAAAATTATGTTTTAGCCTCAATTTTTTTATTTTCACAAGGGTAAGAGGAGAAAATGGACCCCAAAAACTGTTGTGCAATTTCTCCTGAGTACGCCAGTACCCCATATGTGGGGAAAATACTGTGTTTGGGCGCACGGCAGAGTTCAGAAGGGAAGGAGCACTGTGTGGCTTTTTGAACGCAAAATTGGCTGGAATTGAGAGCGGATTTTATGTCGTGTTTGGAGAACCCCTGATGTGCCTAAATAGTGGAAACCCCCCCACAAGTGACCCCATTTTGGAAACTAAACCCCTCAAGGATTTTATCAAGGGGTATAGTGAACATTTCGAACCCAGAGGTACGACACAGAATTTGATAACATTAGGTCATCATATTGAATAAGTTGTCATTAGTCTTGAGTGCAAGAGCTCGCTACTTGAGTTTGCATCGGGTACTCAGGTATTCACCATGTATCACGGGTGCTCGAGTGACATGCTTGAGTCCCCGCCCGCATGTTTCACGGTCATTAGACACCCAAAAAAAAACATGCGGGGGTCGCTCGTGCATGGCAGGCAATCCCCGCAAGTTTTTTTTTGGCCACGAAGCATATTGGGCGGAGACTCGAGCATGTCACTCGAGCACCCGCAATACTCAGTGCATGCCCGAGCACCCGATGAAAACTCAAGGAGCGAGCACTTGCGCTCAACACTAGTCGCCATATCGTCATCTTTTTTTTTACTTTTGAAAAAAATCCTAACCCAAGCCCAACCCTAACCCTCGCCTAGTCCAACCCTAACCCCAACCCTAACCCGAGAGTTTATTTTTTTTCACCGTTCCTTGTGTGGTATAAGTGATTAGACGACTTTATTCTTCGGGTCGGTGCGATTACAGCGATACCAGAATCATATCAGGTTTTTTTGATTGACAGCTGTCACACACTAAAAGACGCATTTTTTTGTAAAATCTAGTTTTTGCATCGCCATATTTTGAGAGCTATCATTTTTCCATATTTTGGCCGACAGAGTCATGTGACGGCTTGTATTTTGCAGGACGAGTTGACATTTTTATTGGTAACATTTTCAGTCACTTGACATTTTTTGATTGCTTTCTATTCCGATTGTTGGGAGGCAGAATAAACAAAAACCAGCAATTCCGGAATTGTTTTTATGTTTTTTTGTTTTTTTTTATGCTGTTCCGTTTGGTAAAATTGATAAGGTAGCTTTATTCTTCGGGTTAGTACATTGCAGCGATACCACATTTATATCGTTTTTCTATGTTTTGGCGCTTTTACACAATAAAAGCTATTTTATAAAAAAAAATATTTTTTTGCATCGCTTTATTCTGAGAGCTAGAACTTTTTTATTTTTTGGCTGATGGAGCTGTATGGCAGCTTGTTTTTTGCGGGACCTTTTCAGCGGTACCATTTTTATTTATATTCGTCTTTTTGATCGTGTGTTATTCCATTTTTTGTTTGGCAGTATGATGATAAAGCATTGTTTTTTGCTTTGTTTTTTTTTTTACCGTGTTCACTAAAGGGGTTAACTAGTGGGACAGTTCTATAGGTCAAGTCGTTCCAGACGCGGCGATACCAAATATGTGTACTTTTATTGTTTTTTTTTTTTTTTTTTTTCATAATAATATTTTTTGATGGGTACATTATATTTTTGCGTTTTAGCATTGAGGGGGTTAATGTGCCGGGAGCGGTGTGGGACCTTTGGGGTATGGTGCAGTCTCAGCCTCGCTCGGATCCAGCCAGGGCAGCCTGGTTTATGAATCGGAAAATAGGAGGAACAATCCAGGGTATCAGGCTATGAACTTGAATTAAACATAGCTTTTATTGAGCCATTAAAAAATGCTGCTATCACCATAATAAGTCTTAGGCTGAGTTCACACGATGCGTTTTTCATGCATTTCCGCGGCGTTTTTGCAGTTGCGTAAACGCCGCGGAAACGCATGAAAAACGCATGGTAGAAGGGAAGCAATGTTCCCCAATGGAAATCCGCATGTGCTGTGCCCATGATGCGGATTTTTCCGCAGCGTAAACGCTGCGGTCAAAAATTCGCAGCATGTCAATTAATTTTGCGGAAACGCTGCTCTTTTGCCGCCATTGACTTGCATTAGACCGCAGGGAATCCGCATCACTGTATATGTTGATGCGCTTTTCATGCGGTCTAATGTGCGGATGGTATACGGGTGTGGATGAGAGGACTCTCATCCAGACCCAGGTACCATTAAAAAAAAAAGAATAAAATAAAAAATATATATATTCTCACCTTCTGACGGCCCGCGCTGCGTCCTGCCGGCTTCCCGGGCACTTCGCGGTTGAATGAAGAAGGACCTTCGCTGACGTCAGAGTCATGTGACCGGGTCACGTGACGCTGACGTCGGAAGGTCCTAAAGTCTTCACTGCCGGCAGCCGGGACCGATGAAGCAGGACACCGGGGGCCATCAGAGGGTAAAGTATAGATTTATTTTTTCTTTTTTGACATTCACACACTATATAAATCCATGCCGGCTGCATGGATTTATATAGTGTGAATTTGACAAGCACTTTCCAAGTGATGCTAAAATCGCTTGGGAAGCGCTTGTCAACCCGCATGCGGAAATGAAAGTGAAGACCGCTTCATTTCCGCATGTCCCTGGCAGGAAACCGCATGTACAATCCGCATGCGTTTTTTCCTGCCAGAGAGATGCAGAAACGCTCAGGAAAAAATCCTGAGCATTTCTGCATCGTGTGCACATACCCTTAGTGCACACAAGGATCACAGCTGTCTCGACCTGCTCTTTTCGACGTGCAGTCTTAATCATGGTCTGTCTGAACTGTGGACTAGTGCGCATATAAAGGTAGGTTGTAATTAAAGATAATAGTTATGTGCTCACTAGTCTCTAAGGTCAGTATGATTAGCATAGACAATAGTGAAATAAAAACGTTAGTGACACATTATTATTACCCTCTAAAATTAATATCATTAACTTGTAGAAAAAAAAAATATTTGTGATACAAATATAGAGTAAATATAAAAACTAGCAATATACCATGTCCAAGGTGTAAATAAAACTGTCATTAATATTGTAGCATTATCTCCTGCCTGAGATTTAAAAATCTCAAGAATTAAAAATCTGCTGGGATTTTACAACTCTGGAAATGTATGTGAAAAAGGAGATGATACCAAGGGGATTAAGGCTAAAATAAGTGGCCACAGGCCTGTATGATGAGACATTTCAAGCAGAGTGGAACTGCATCCTTAGCGATTGTTCATTGAAGTTGATGGGATTACCGTATTTTTTGGACTATAAGACGCAACGGACCATAAGACGCACCTACGTTTTAGAAGAGGAAAATAATAATAAAAAAATTAAGCAAAAAATTTGCTCATGATGCACTTTTAAGAGGGAGGGGGTCTTCTGCTGACACTGGTATAGGGGTAATGTCCCCCAATTCTGACAATATCCTCCTTCCTGGTATATATGCCCCCCCCTTCCTTTTATACGTGGTCCCCATCCCAATCCTGGTATGCCTGGCGTCCCTCCATCCTGGTATGCATGGAACCCCCCCCATCCTGGTATGCATGGCACCCCTCATCCCTGTCCTGGTATGCATGGCACCCCTCATCCATTCCTGGTATGCATGGCACCCTTCATCCTTATCCTGGTATGCATGGCACCCCTTATCCTGGTATGCATGGCACCCCTCATCCTGGTATGCATGGCACCCCTCATCCTGGTATGCATGGCACCCCTCATCCTGGTATGCATGGCACCTCTCATCCTGGTATGCATGGCACCTCTCCATCCTGGTATGCATGGCACCCCTCATCCTTATCCTGGTATGCATAGCACCCCTCATCCTTATCCTGGCATGCATGGCACCACTCATCCTTATCCTGGCATGCATGGCACCCCTTATCCCTGTCCTGGTATGCATGACACCCCTCATCTTTATCCTGGTATGCATGGCACCCCTCATCCTTATCCTGGTACGCATGGCACCCCTAATCCCTATCCTGGTATGCATGGCACCCCTCATCCTTATCCTGGTATGCATGGCACCCCTCATCCTTATCCTGGTATGCATGGCACCCCTAATCCCTATCCTGGTATGCATGGCCCCCTCATCCTTATCCTAGTATACATGGTCCCCCTAATCCCCATCATGCTGCACATAAAAAAAAATAAATAAACACTCTTACTCACCTCTCTTCTCTCCTCCAGCGCTGCGTCCTGTCTGCCCGCACTGATCTCTCCATGTGAGCCGCGCATGGCGTCAATACCATGCGCGGCTCACAAGGAGAGATCAGCTGACGGAAGTCACTGCTCCCCGCGCGGGGAGCAGTGACTTCACTCTCCTTCATAGCCAGCACACAGCATAGCAGCGCTGCGGCTCCTGCTGTTGCCGGGCTATCGCGTGTGCCCGCTTATTAAAGGGCATAAATATTCACCCTGTCCCCATGGACGTGGAGAGAGGTTGAATATTCATGCCCTTTAACAGCGGGCACAGGCGATTCTGGCAGCAGCAGGAGCCGCAGCGCGGCTACGCTGTGTACCGCTATTAAGAAGGGCGTGGGGAGCAGTGAATATTAATTTTCTTTAGCAGTGGGGACAGTGTACGCTGCAGCAGGTGGCTGCTGCCTCCTGTGCCCCGCTCCTCCACCGCTACCGCTCCCCACCATAGCCACCATATATATATATATACACCCCCCCCCAACATTCGGACTATAAGACACCCCCCATTTTCCTCCAAAATTTTGGAGGAAAAAAGTGCATCTTATAGTCTGAAAAATACGGTAATCCTGAAATATGAGGAGCTCGAACTTACAAAAAGTAAAACAGTAATAAAAAGTATCCAATCCTCATTGGAAAAATTTGTGCACAAGGATTTCACTAGCCATAATGACAAACTGAAAGCTAATTTAGCGATGATGGAAGATTTTATTATGAACATTAAAAAAACGAAATTCAAATTGATAGTGTGGATTACTTACAGAACAAAGTGTATGATTGGAATAAAGCTCCATTTTCTATTCTAAAAAAACGTCCCTACAAACATACAACAAAACCTGCCAACGTCATTTTCAAGGGTATGGCTGTTTCTACAGATTTTTCTTCTACCTTTTCTACATCAGATGAATATTCAGATTCCTCAGTAAGCTCGGCAAGTGAAAATCAGCAATTTATGACCAGCAGAAGTATCCAGCAAAATACATCTACTAGCATGCCAAAAAATGGAGGAAGGGAGGCCGCAAACACAAGAGGAAACAGATATACCACCCGGAACAGAAACCACCGCAATTAGAGCTACCGACTTGGAATTTGACCAGTTTTGTGTTATCAGAGGAACAATTATCACTTTTAAGTTTTCCCCCTACCAATGAGTTTGATGTATTTAGAGCAATTTTGGATGTTAATAGACTGGCGCGGACCCTTACTGTGAAATGTCATTTTGATAGCTCTGATAATGATGTTGAAAATATTACTGATGTTGCAACAGTTAATTCTGATATTACTCCTAACAAATCTTTTTCAGAACAAAAGGTGTTATTACAATTGAAATCATTGGAGAGGGAATCTATGAAGTCTGATACCTCTCTGAATAGTCTGTTTCATAAGGGAAATCCATCCTTTAATCCACTTCAACCACGTTCCATGGTTTTAGACCACTTTCAGGATCTTACTGAAAAGGATTTGGTTTCTCTAAAAAAATGAAATCACTCATAAAGGAAATAAAAATAACAATTTAACTAGAAAAGAAAAAATTGCCCTGAGGGAACTCAAAACTAATATGAATTTGACAGTGCGTCAAGCAGACAAGTGGGGCACAATAGTGGTATTACATTCTATTTAGCTCAAGCGCAATTTGATTGATTTAAGAAACACGAAACACTGATGTGTATTTGGAACTAACCAGAGACCTCAATATGGAATTATATATATTGCTACAAGAAGGTTTGAGTACAGGAGCCTTGGATAAAAAAAACTGGTGGAACAGCTCTTTGTGGAACAACCTTTAATAATAATAATAATAATAATAATAATAATAATAGTAGTAGTAGTAGTAGTAGTAGTAGTAGTAGTAGTAGTAGTAATAATAATAATAATTTTTTATATAGTGCCAACAAATTCCGCAGCACTTTACAATTAAGTGGGGACATGTACAGACAATAAATTCAATGCAATTTGAGGACAGTTTAAACAGTTACATTAGGAGTGAGGTCCCTGCTCACAAGCTTACATTCTACAAGGAAATGGGGGGACACAATAGGTGAAAAGTGCTCAGTATTTCAGATCTGGCAATTATAATAAATAGGGATTTTCATATAAAGCTGTATGATCCGGTCATCAGCCTGTTTGTTTAAGTGCAATACTCGAGTACCGAGTGCAGTTATCTTGTGCATGGAGGCTGTGGAGACAGATGAAGAGAAGGGAACAGATTCTGAATGATATTTAGAAGGAAGGAACAGGGGAAAGTTAATTTACTGAGTAGTTAAGGTGGTAGGCTTGTTTAAAGAGATGGGTTTTTAAAGCGCGCTTGAAGATATGGGGGCTAGGCATCAATCAGTTCGCCTGGGGTAGTGCATTCCAGAGAACTGGCGCAGTAAAGGAAAGTGTTGAATATGACCCCAAGGCAGCGGGCGTGCTGCTTGGGAGTTATGGTTGAACCCTCCAAGGTAATTTCGATGTTAGGTAGAGTTGGGTTAGTAGAGGGGAGAAACACAAGAAGTTCAGTTTTAGAGAGATTCAGTTTAAGATAGAGGGAGGACATGATGTTAGAGACAGCGAACAGACAATCCTTGGTATTTTGTATTAGGGTAGGGGTGATGTCAGATGAAGAGGTGTATAGTTGGGTGTCGTCAGCATAGAGATGATACTGGAACCCAAATCTTCTGATTGTTTGTCCAATAGGGGCAGTGTATAGAGAGAAGAGGAGGGGGCCTAGGACTGAGCCCTGCGGAGCTCCGATAGTAGGGGGACGAGGAGAGGAAGAGGAGCCGTCAAAAGATACAGTGTAGAAGCGGTCAGAGAGGTAGGAGGAGACTAGGAGAGAACTTTTTCTTTGAGGCCTATAGAGCGGAACATAGTGAGGAGGAGCTGGTGATCCAAAGTGTCAAATGCGGTGGAGAGATCCAGGAGAATCAGCAGGGAGTAGTGACCTTTGGAATTGGCTGTTAGTAGATCATTAGAGACTTTAGTGAGGGCAGTTTCAGTGGAGTGTAAGGAGCGGAAACCATATTGTAGAGGGTCGAGGAGAGAGTTATCTGAGAGATAGCGGATTAGACGGGAGTAAACCAAGTGTTCCAGGAGTTTAGAGATGAAAGGAAGATTAGAGACAGGTCTGTAGTTAGCAGTGCAGTTCTGGTCCAGGAATGGCTTTTTAAGTAAAGGGGTTATGATGGCTTGTTTAAATGAGGAGGGAAAGATACCTGAAGAAAGAGAGAGGTTAAATATTTTAGTCAGGTGAGTGGTGACCACTGGTGAGAGAGACTACAGGAGATGTGAAGGAATGGGGTCACTGTTGCAGGTTGTAGGTCGAGAAGAAATGAGGAGCTGGGTAACTTCTTCTGTAACAGGCTCAAAGATGGCTAGTGAGCTTGAAGTGTGGCAGGGAAGGGGATCCAGGCACTGAGGAGATTGGGCTGAGATATCCTGATGGATGTGGTTGATTTTTTCTAGGAAATAAGTGGCCAGGTCCTCCCCGCTGAGGTTGGTGGTGGGGGTCTGTGCTTTAGGGCTCAGGAGGGAGTTTAAGGTTTCAAAAAGTCATTTTGGATTGTTGGACAGGAAGTGATGAGAGTGGTGAAGTAGGATTGTTTGGCCAGATGAAGGGCAGAGTTATAGGTTTTGAGCATGAATTTATAGTGGATGAAGTCCTCTGCTAAGAGATTTTCTCCACTGACGCTCAGCGCACCTAGAGCAACGCTGAAGAAAGCGTGTTTGCATTGTGTGCCAGAGCTGCCGTTGTCTGTGTCTGTGTTGGGTCTTTCTGTGTGTAGAAGGTGCTGCTTCATCTAGGGCACTCTTCAGTGTATTATTGTAGTGTGACAATGCTAAGTCTGGACAGGAAAGGGAGGAGATGGGGGCTAAAGATGTGTGGAGATTGCCCATAAGCTGCTGGGTATTAATGGTACATGTGTTTCTATTGTAAGTGTGGTAAGTGGGGATGTCCCGGGTGAAGAGACTGTTCTTGACAGAGAAGGAAAGAAGGTTGTGGTCCGAGAGCGGGAGAGGGGAGTTAGTAAAGTCATGCAGCGAGCAGAGACGGGAAAAAAACAGGTCCAGAGTATTCCCGTCTTCATGGGTAGGAGAATTAGTAAATTGTGAGAGGCCAAATGAGGAGGTTAGAGAAAGTAGATGAGAGGCAGATTGGGAGAGGGGATCATTGATGGGGATATTATACCTATATATCATTAATTTCCTAAGATCCACAAAAACTTATTTTCACCACCACTCAGACCAATAGTAGCGGGCTTAGGTTCTATGGGAGAGAGACTGGGTGCGTGGATAGATTTCTATCTTCAACTAAATTTGTGGCTACTGTATTTGCAGATTTTTCTATAGCAAGAAAATTATCACTGGCTATCATGCGATGTTATACACACGTGGTCAAAATTGTTGGTACCCCTCGTTTAATGAAAGAAAAACCCACAATGGTCACAGAAATAACTTGAATTTGACAAAAGTAATGATAAATTAAAAACCTATGAAAATGAACAAATGAAAGTCAACCCTGCTTCCACAGAATTTTGAAAAAAAATAAACTCATGAAATAGGCCTGGACAGAAAATATGGTACCCCTGAAAATAATGTGACAAAAGGGACATGTTAAATCAAGTTGTGTCCACTAATTAGCATCACAGGTGTCTACAATCTTGTAATCAGTCAGTGGACCTGTATATGGGGCTACAGATATTCACTGTGCTGTTTGGTGACATGGTGTGTACCACACTCTGTTATGATCTGCAACATAAACTAAGGAAAGATAAGGGAAAGCTGTCCCTACAGTAAGACTAAGCTGAATCCCTACGATGTAGCAACAGACCCACCTTCGTCCTCGGCTAGTCTGAACGGAGACCTATAGAATTAAGGGAGGGGTCCCTAAAAGAACTAAGGACTGGGACAAAAATGGGACACCTCCTAGCAGAAGTTGTTGCAGAGCAAAAAGACAAACTGACAAAAAGTACTAGAGGTCCCAGAGGACCAAGCGAACTGACAGAGATAGGCACCGAAGCACCTGGCTAGAAAGACAGTCAAGACAACACTGAAGTCCAGCAAAGCCAGAAGGGCGGAGCTGGAATATATAGGCAGATGGTCACGTGACCGCAAAACACAAGATGGCAAAACTAACAGGAGGGTTCTAACACACTCAACATGGACTGGAGGAAGCAAAAGAAAAAGTAGTCTCAGGAGATTAGAAAGAAAATTATAGAAAAGCATTTTAAAGGTAAAGGTTATAAGACCATCTCCAAGCAGCTTGATGTTTCTGTGACCACAGTTGCACATATTATTCAGAAATTTAAGATCCATGGGACTGTAGCCAACCTCCCTGGACATGGCCGTAGGAGGAAAATCAAATCAAAGAGACGGATAATACGAATGGTAACAAAAGAGCCCAGGATAACTTCTAAAGAGATTAAAGGTGAACTTCAAGCTCAAGGAACTGTTACGGGTCCGGGTGGTGGAACCTCTGTGCTGCGGTTCAAGAAGGGACCCAGAGGGGAGTGACTAAGTATCAGCTCGGACCGACCTAGGTTGTACGGCGGCTAACGACTCCGTGACCAGGGAGGGACCGAGCAGAGGGACCAGGTGCTACTCTGGGGACAACCTTGTAAGAGAGCAGGTGACTCCCACGTGTCAGATGGCTGGGACTGACCGATATAGCAGATGGGCACAGCGCGCAGGCTGATGAGTGGTCCTGGTGGATGGACTGGCAGACACGGCAGGTGACAGGTGGGAGCCTCCAGGTAGGCTGTCAGGTGGTCACGGCAAGTGACAGGCAGGAGCCTCTAGGTAGGCTGTCAGGTGGTCATGGCAAGAGACGGGCAGGAGCCTCTAGGTAGGCTGTCAGGTAACAGGCAGGTAACAGGTGAGTGCTCCCAGGTGAGTGGGCTGGCTGGCACGGCAGGTAACAGGCCAGTGCTCCCAGGTGAGCTGGCTAGCAGGCACGGCAGGTAACAGGCGAGTGCTCCCGGGTGAGCGGGCTGGCTGGCACGGCAGGTAACAGGCAGGTAACAGGCCAGTGCTCCCAGGTGAGCGGGCTGGCAGGCACGGCAGGTAACAGGCAGATAACTGGCAGGTAACAGGCAGGCAGGACAGGAAGTCAGGCTAGCAGCGGGACCTGAGGGCTGAAGCAGAGGTCAGAAACACTGTTCGACAACTTTGCTCAGGCACCTCCATTTTGGAGGATGTGCCTAATATATGGGAGGACCCACGGCAATTGGCCGGGGACGCCTTAGGACGGCGCGCGCGGCCCCTTTAAGAGGGAGGGAGCTCGCGTGCACGCCCTAAGCACAGTGCCCGGGGAGCGCTGGAGAAGGCAGAGCGGGAAGCGCGGGGAGCATGGAGGTGAGTGGGACGGCGTCTCTGCCTGGCAGGGGGCAGAGACGCTGATGCTACAGGAACATCAGTGTTAGATCGCACCATCCGTCATTGTTTGATCCAAAGTGGACTTCATGGGAGAGGACCAAGGAGAACATCATTGTTGGAAAAAAAAAAATAAAAAAGCCAGACTGGAATTTGCCAATCTACATGTTGATAAACGACAAAGCTTCTGGGAGAATGTCCTATGGACAGATGAGACAAAAATGGAAGTTTTTGCCAAGGCACATCAGCTCTATGTTCACAGACAGAAAAATGAAGCATATCAAGAAAAGAACACTGTCCCTACTGTGAAACATGGTGGAGGCTCTGTTGTGTTCTGGGGCTGCTTTGCTGCATCTAGCACAGGGTGTCTTGGATCTGTGCAGGGTACAATGATATCTCAAGACTATCAAGAGATTCTAGAGAGCAATGTGCTGCCCAGTGTCAGAAAGCTTGGTCTCAGTCGCAGGCCATGGGTCTTGCAACAGGATAATGACCCAAAACAGACAGCTAAAAACACCCAAGAATGGCTAAGAGGAAAACATTGGACTGTTCTGAAGTGGCCTTGTATGAGCCCTGACCTAAATCCTATTGAGCATCTTTGGAAAGAGCTGAAACATGCCGTCTGGAAAAGGCAACCTTCAACCATGAGACAACTGGAGAAGTTTGCTCATGAGGAGTGGGTCAAAATACCTGTCGAGAGGTGCAGAAGTCTCATTGACAGTTACAGGAATCGTTTGATTGCAGTGATTGCCTCAAAAGGTTGTTCAACAAAATAGTAAGTTAAGAAGAACCATCATTTCTGTCCAGGCCTATTTCATGAGTTACATTTTTTTTTAATTCTGTGGAAGCAGGGTTGAGATGCAATGTCTGACTTTCATTTGTTCATTTTCTAAGATTTTTAATTTATTATTACTTTTGTCAGATTCAAGGTATTTCTGTGACCATTGTGGGTTTTTCTTTCATTAAGCGAGGGGTATCAATGATTTTGACCACTTGTGTAGCTCTATATCCATCCATACCACACAGTGGAGCATTAACTAGCCTGAGCTATCACTTGGATACCTATAGCACGTATACAGTAGAAATAAAAGATTTCATTATCATGTCAAATTTCTTCTGGATCATAATTATTTCTGCTTTGACAATCAATTTTTTTTTTTTTTTTACAAAGGAGGGGAGTAAGTATGGGTAGCTAATTTTTGTAATCATTGGATTAACCCCTTTACGACATAGGGCGTATTAGTACGTATCTGTGCCCTGGGACTTATGCCGCCGGTTGTCAGCTGATTGTCACTGCTGACACCCAGTACTATGTGCAGGGAGCGGTCCCGTACCGCTCCCGGCACATTAAGCCCCGCAATGCTGCGATCGAAGTCGATCGCAACATTGCCGTGGCTAAGGGGAGGTGATCGGTATACTCACCTCCTCTTCCTGGAAGCCGCGGCAGACAGCGCTGGAGGCCGGATGTTGCCTTGACGACCTGATGTCGTCATAACAACATCCGGGTCACCAGACAGCAGGAAGAGTTTTTGGACATGCACAGAGCATTTCCAAACTATCTTCTCCCTGTCCAGCGCTGACCGCCTGCATGGCACAGGGATGGTGCTCCATCCCTGTGCTGTGCAGGCGATCAGAGTTAAAAAAGTGAAAGTCCCAAAGTGGGACAAAGTAAAAAAATTAAAAAAAACTGTCAAAGTGAAAAAAAAAAATTGTAAAAATATTTAAAAAAAAATAAAAAAAATAATCCACCAAAAATAAAAATATAATGTACCCATCAATAAATATTATTCTGAAAAAAAAACAATAAAAGTACACATATTTGGTATCGCCGCGTCCGGAACGACCTGACCTATAAAACTGTCCCACTAGTTAACCCCTTCAATGAACACGGTAAAAAAAAAAAAACTAAGCAAAAACAATGCTTTATCACCATAATGCCAAACAAAAAATGGAATAACACGCAATCAAAAAGACGAATATAAATAAAAATGGTACCGCTGAAAACGTCATCTCGTCCCGCAAAAAACAAGCCGCCATACAGCTCCATCAGCCGAAAAATAAAAGTTACAGCTCTCAGAATAAAGCGATGCTAAAAAATAATTTTTTCTATAAAATTGCTTTTATTATGTAAAAGTGCAAAACATAGAAAAACTATATAAATGTGGTACCGCTGTAAACGTACTGACCCAAAGAATAAAGCTACCTTATCAATTTTACCACATGCGGAACAGAATTAATTAAAAAAAAAAAATCCTGAATTGTTGTTTTTTGTTTATTCTGCCTCCCAAAAATCGGAATAGAAAGCGATCAAAAAATGTCACGTGCCTGAAAATGGCACCAATAAAAACGTCAACTCATCTCACAAAAAAACAAGCCATCACATGACTGTCTGCCAAAATATGGAAAAATTATAGCTCTCAAAATATGGCAATGCAAAAACTAGATTTTACAAAAAATGCATCTTTTAGTGTGTAACAGCTGTCAATCATAAAACCCCCATATGATTCTGGTATCGCTGTAATCGCACCGACCCGAAGAATAAAGTCGTCTAATCACTTATACCACACGAGCAACGGTGTAAAAAAATAAACTCTCGGGTTAGGGTTGTGCTAGGGTTGAGGTTGGGGTTAGGTTTGTGATGGGGTTGGGATTTTTTTCAAAAGTAAGAAAAAAAGATGACGATATCGCGACTAGTGTTGAGCGCAAGTGCTCGCTACTTGAGTTTGCATCGGGTGCATTGAGTATGCATTGAGTATCGCTGGTGGTCGAGTGACATGCTCGAGTCTCCGCCCCATATGCTTCGCGGCCAAAAAATTTTTGCGGGGATTGCCTGCCATGCACGAGCGATCCCCGCATGTTTTTTTTTGGGTGTCTAATAACCGTGAAACATGCGGGGCAGGGACTCGAGCATGTCACTCGAGCACACGCAGTACATGGTGCATACCCGAGTACCTGATGCAAACTCAAGTAGCGAGCACTTGAGCTCAAGACTAATGACAACTTATTCAATATGATGACCTAATGTTATCAAATTCTGTGTCGTACCTCTGGGTTCAAAATGTTCACTATACACCTTGAAAATCCTTGAGGGGTCTAGTTTCCAAAATGGGGTCACTTGTGGGGGGTTTCCACTGTTTAGGCACACAGGGGCTCTCCAAACGCGACATGGTGTTCGCTAACAATTTGAGCCGATTTTCCAATTCAATTTGTTAGCAGACACCATTTCGCGTTTGGAGAGCCCCTGTGTGCCTAAACATTGGAGCTCCCCCACCAGTGACCACATTTTGGAAACTAGACCCCCCAAGGCACCTATCTAGATGCATATTGAGCACTTGGAACCCCCAGGTGCTTCACAAATTAATCCGTAAAAATAAGTGTTTTTTTCTCCACTTTTTCATTTTTACGAATCAATTTGTGAAGCACCTGGGGGTTCCAAGTGCTCACTATGCATCTACATAGGTGCATTGGGGGGTCTAGTTTCCAAAATGGGGTCACTTGTGGGGGAGCTCCAATGTTTAGGCACACAGGGCTCTCCAAACTCAACATGGCATCCGCTAATTATTCAAGCAAATTTTACAATCAAAAAGTCAAATGGTGCTCTTCCCTTCCGAGCCCAGCCGTGCACCCAAACAGTGGTTTTTCCCCACATATGGGGTATCTGCGTGCCCAGGGGAAATTGCACAACAAATTTTGGGGTCCATTTTTTCTTGTTACCCCTGCGAAAATAAAAAAAATTGGGTCTAAAGTAACATTTTTGTGAAAAAAGTTAAATGTTCATTTTTTTTCTTCCACATTCCAAAAATTCCTATGAAGCACCTGAAGGGTTAATAAAGTTCTTGAATGTGGTTTTGAGTACCTTGATGGGTGCAGTTTTTAGAATGGCATCACTTTTGGGTATTTTCTGTCAAAAAGACCTCTCCAAGTGACTTCAAATGTGATGTGGTCCCTAAAAAAAAATGGTTTTGTAAATTTTGTTGGAAAAATGAGAAATCGCTGGTCAACTTTTAACCCTTATAGCTCCCTAACAAAAAAAAATTTTGGTTCCAAAATTGTGCTGATGTAAAGTAGACATGTGGTAAATGTTATTTATTAACTCTTTTGTGTGAGATATCTCTCTGCTTTAAGGGCATAAAAATTCAAATTTTGAAAATTGCAAAATTTTCGCCAAATTTCTGTTTTTTTTTCACAAATAAACGCAAGTGATATCGAAGAAATTTTACCACAATCATGAAGTACAATATGTCACGAAAAAACAATCTCAGAATCAGGGGATTCATTGAAGCGTTCCAGAGTAATTACCTCATAAAGTGACAGTGGTCAGAATTGTAAAAATGGCCTGGTCATTAACGTGCAAACCACCTTCGGGGGTGAAGGGGTTAATGTCCAAATGGGAGGAGCAACACATTTCCAATGAGAGCAATATTTACAGCCCAAAAATCATATGGTACGGTCGATTTATCGACGACCTCCTGATGTGGGGAGACACACAGGGAGGAGGTGATGAAAGTTGCAGAAAATCTCAAAAACATTGATTTCAATTTGAGATTCACACATTGTTTTGATTCTAGAGAAATACATTTTTTTGGATTTTAAATTGAACGGTGACAAATATCTCAATACAGTAAATATAACACCCTATAGAAAGGAGACTGCCAGTAACAGTATTCTGCAGGCCAATTCTTACCATCCGCTGCATATCAAGCGCAATATTCCATATGGGGAATTAATTAGGGCGAAACAAAATTGTACAGATAATACTGCGTTTGATATGGAAGCCAGAGAAGTTTATGACAGATTGGCAAAAAAAGGTTATCCTGATTGGAATGTTATAAAATCATACAAAATGGTATCGAGCCTAGAACGTAAGGATCTTTTCAAAAATAAGGAGCGGAAAAATGATTTGGGATGTGAAACTTCTCTACAACTTATAGTCCGCAGTATAACAAAGTGGTGTCCATTATAAAGAAATACATACAATGTTACACCAGGATCCGGGGCTTAATAATATTCTTACCAAGGATATTCGGTTTGTGGCTGTGGTACCATCCTGTCCCCCAGTCTTTTCCTGAGTGAAGAGCATAGGCATTCTGAATCTACTACCTGGTTGAACCTTAGTGTTTTTTTCAAATGCGGAGCGAGCCGCTGTACAGCGTGTTCACACACAGTGACAAAGGATACTTTTACCTCACTGCATATTAATCGTATATACAAAATACATGACTTTATTAATTGCAGCACACTCTGGCTTATATACCTTGTTGAATGTATTACATGTAAGATCCAATACATTGGTTGTACTACCGGCCCTTTAATACTACGGATTAGAGGACACATATCTGATGTGGTTAATCCTTTGGCCACAAATATTTCAGCAGCGTCAACACATTTCCGAACGTTCCATAAATGGGAAGTTTCAGCACTGAAATTTCAAGGCATAGAAAGAGTGTATAGACCTATCCGGGGGGGAGACCATAGACGCAAACTGCTAAATAGGGAACCATATTGGATTTTTATGTTAGAAACCCGAGTACCCTTTGGATTGCATCTCAGGCAGGATCTAATGCTACAATATTAATGACAGTTTTGTTTACACCTTGGACATGGTATATCGCTAGTTTTTATATTTATTCTATATATGAATCACAAATATTTTTATTTTTTCTACATGTCAATGATATTAATTTTAGAGGGTAATAATATGTGTGTCACTAACGTTTTTATTTCCCTTTTGTCTATGCTAATCATACTGACCACAGAGACTAGTGAGCACATGATAACTTATCTTTAATTACAACCTACCTTTATATGCTCACTAGTCCACAGTTCAGACAGACCATGATTAAGACTGCACGTCAAAACGCATAGGTCGAGACAGCTGTGATCCTTGTGTGCCCTAATACTTATTATGGTGGCAGCAGCATTTTTTAATGGCTCAATAAAAACTATGTTTTATTCAAGTTTATAGCCTGATACGCTGGGTCATTCTTCCTATTTTCTGATTTTAATATCTGCCTTTTTTTATGGAGTTTTTCTTGTATTATAGGAAAGCCTAAGGCCAGAAATAAACCCCATAAAACACTGTACTTGGGAACTATGGTATCAAATGTCTTTGTGTTCTTACAAACAAGCTTTTATAAATGCCTCAAACTTCTGAGTGTGAATCAGACCCGAGATCTAACGGGATAGAAGATGACAGTCCGGTAAAGACGGGAAACATTCATATAGACGGCCGGTGGTGATGTAGTCAGTGACTCTCTCTGGCCAAATACGTTTATAGAGCCGTAGTGGAAGATGAAGATTTCGTCTTCATCATGAAGTAGTTATTTCTCATGTCACTTGTAATGAATATCTCCTGCAGTATTGCTAATGCCGATTCCAGTGTCAGTAAATGAGATAAGAATTAGCAATAAGGAAGATGAGTCTATGAGAAAGGTATTCACTTGCAGATTCTGAGGAAGAAACTGCTTGTTGTCTGTGGCCTAAAATATATAGGTTTTATTACTAGATGTAAAGAAGAAAACTAGATACTGTAAAACATAAATCTCCTCATATGTTTCCCTTATTATCTCCAGTAATTGTATTATTACCCAGGATTTTTATGACGTTACATCTGCTCAACTTCTCATTCAGGTCTCTACAATATCAGATCCTCTCTGAAGATCTTCTATATAAGAGAATTTTCCTTATGGACCCATCAAAGATGGATATGGACAGAGACAAGATGGCTGAGAAAATATTACACCTCACCCTAGAGATCCTCTTCCAGCTTACTGGAGAGGTGAGAGATTCCGATGACGTCACATTATATTATTGTTGTCTATGGGAATAACAGATGGCCAGAACTGGTAAGGTGAGGACTCTGGAAATGTCTGTAGTGAGATTTATTACTGTGTCTCTCCATAACCAGGATTACACAGTAGTGAAGAAGACCTCTAGTGGGCGCTGTCAGGCCCCTGTGTCTGAGGGATGGGGAAGACCCCTGAGCCCAATCACAGAGCCTCCACCGCACCCCCTGATACATGAGGACATCAATGACCAGAAGATCCTAGAACTCACCTACAAGATGATTGAGCTGCTGACTGGAGAGGTGACACTGCTAGGAATGAGGAAAGCTGGGACATTTTATAGTAAAGCTATGAAGGGATCAGGGGGATGACTGTATCATTGTATGTGTCAGGTTCCTATAAGGTGTCAGGATGTCTCTATCTATTTCTCCATGGAGGAGTGGGAGTATTTAGAAGGACACAAAGATCTGTACAAGGACATCATGATGGAGGTTCCCCAGCCCCTCACATCACCAGGTAATAGACAGGACTAAATACACACGGCCTATAATTATCTGTATGTAAAGAATGAATTCAGTCCCTGTATGTGTTTCCTCCAGATCTATCCAGTAAGAGGACAACACCAGAGAGATGTCCCCGTCCTCTTCTTCCACAGGACTGCAAACAAGAAGATCCCAATGTTCCTCAGGATCATCAGGTAGATGGAGAAAAGGTGTCATGAGATCTCCCCTATGATGTGTAGACGGCTGTGAAGGTCTTGTGTTCAGTCTTGTTTTATCAACCAGAATTATATGGTTTATACTTGTATAATGAGAATGGTGAAGATGGCTGAATTAGAGCTGATCGTTGGTGACGAGTGAGTGTATTCGTTACTATTCGCTATACGCACAGATAGTACGGTATTCGGGTTGCTAGTTATATTGCTAGTATTTGTGTACTCGCCTCGCTATATTCGGATGTCCCGCCCTGCAGTTTTGGCGCCTCCTTTGCAGCCACTAAACATGCTGGGCTTCATAACTAATCACAGTAATGCCGCAGACATCTTGGTTGTGGCATTACTGTGATTCCCATCGTCATAGGGTCTATTTATGCCCTGCCTCTGCCATTTTGTGCACATTGCATCTGCAGCCTGCATTCTATAAGCATAGGGAGAGATTGCTGAGCTGCTAGGGGGAGTGTTTAGGTCTCTTGATAAATCAAAAGCCCTTTTAAGGGCTACCTGCAGTGTATACTAGTTCTGTGTTTAAAGGAGCCGCTCACTAGCTCCATAATACCACCAAAAAATAGCTATTTTCAGGGCTGAAGATACACAACAAAGTGAGAGTACAAGGAGGGAGAGATTGTCTATTAGGTAGGGAGTGTATTAGGTAGTGTTCTTCCAGTGTCCATATTAAAACAGCTCTTGTCAGAGGCCAAGCAATATTTTTCCAGCACACACAGAAGTAGCATTTTGTCTATTTTCCCGGCTGTTTTAGGGGTCAGAGCCTGCCTTCTGTCCATATTAGTCCACTAAAAAAATAGTTTTGTGCCCGACATTAAGCAGTAGTCCAAACATTTCCTACTGCCTGCTACAAAGCATGCACCAGGACATTTTAACCACTATTTTGGCTGTGACAGCTAGCTTGGCTTGTGCCATCAACATCTGAAAATCTGTCAACAAAACCCAATATGCCAAAAAAGCCTGTTGTTAAGGGTCGTGTACGTGGTATTTTCAGTGGTGCGTGAGAAGGCACTCAGTCTGTGTCAGGTCAGAAGAAGCTTGATGCATCCACTATGTTCCTGGAAAAATTTCCCAGTCTGGAACGTAAACGTCTGTGGAAGCCACAAGAGCGAGAGCAGATTCTGTCTTGGATAGCAGACAAGGCCTCTACGCATTTGTCAAGCAGCAACAAATCTTCCACTACCACACAGTCTACTGTGGATACACAGAAGGCTGGCCCATCCAATCCTGAAGCTGGTTCTCCTTCCTCCCGCCATTATCAGTCACAGAAGACATATGACCCCAAGCTTGGCCACTCCGAGGATCTGTTTGTTACGCATCCTTTGGTTGGCTCTGGACTATCACCGTGCAGCATTGAAGAGGGACAAGAGGAAGTGGCATGCTTTGATGCTCAAGTATTTGAGGACCTATGGCCAGAAGAAAGCCATTTGGCGGGTCGCCATTTTTTGTCTCCAGAGGTGGAGGCTGATGACGATGCGACACAGTTGCTATCAGGTCAGCCTACAATGTCAACTGGGAAGGAGGATGAGATGGAAGACGAGGTGGTTGATGATGAGTCTACTGATCCGACCTGGACCGTTGGCATGCATAGCCATGACAGCAATACAGAGGAAGATGGATATGTAGCACCAACACAGGTATCAAGGGGTCGTGGTTTTCCCAAAGTGAGAACTGGGTCAACTGTTCCCAAGAGCACCCCCGCGGTGCGCCAAGTCAGGGCAAGGGGGCGTTTAGCTGCTGTGTGGAATTTTTTTTCTGAAAGTCCTTCATAGAAAAACATTGTAGTCTGTAGCATCTGCCATACCAAGTTGAGCAGAGGCTAGGGCAAAGGCAACCTACATACTCACCATCCAAGGCTCAAGTTCGATGCTTGCAAACCTTCTATTCAGGAGACATAAATACAAAACAAAAATCTAGAGTGGGAAGACATCAGCCCACCACCAGGATATAGGAGTACTACCGGACTAAGGCACCCTGAAGGAAAAGCCCCTCCAAAGACGGGCCGCCCTCCAGGCACCCAGTCTTTTATTCTCCAGAGAACGTACCTTCACCAGTGGTCAAAAAGGCTACGTGGCACTCCTTTATTGTTTTGGGTGCCCAGATAGGATTCCTTTCCGTACGTAAAAAAACAAAATGAACCTGGCACTCCAAGATATGGTGAAAAGATTTTTTAGGAATTTATTTACATGATTCTTCAAAATTAATTTGACGTTTCAGCCTTGTACGGCCTTCAACAGAACTGTAAATTAATCAGCAAAATACAATGTGAATATAAAATACATTCTCAAAATATACAACATAACAATCAATTTACAGTATATAAGAATTCAGTTTGTATAGTAAGTGCATATTACCTACACAAAAATAAATATATAATAGATGAGGGCAATTCATGATTTTGAGGACAATGGCTAAATACAGTGATACTCGGGTGCTCGACCCGAGCAACGAGCCCAATGTTAGTCTATGGGAGACCCGAGCATTTTTGCGGCGGCACCCCCGGAAGTCTGTAGAAAGTTTAAAAAGTGCCCAAAACGATAGTGACAGTGCTCAAATGACATGGCAATCACCCCAGGTCACTGCTGTCAACAACGTGGTCAGAGGTATTAAGCCACTTTTACGGGCTCACAATAAAACGTTCAAAAACGAAACTGAAACTGCTTTCCTGTGAAATATGTTAAGGAACATCCTTTCCATGGTAAAGACTTCTGTATAAGGTAAAATAAATAACCAAAAACAAAAATACTCCTCCACACCTTGGGCTATGTTCACAAGTAGCATTTTTTATGCATTTTTGTATTGCTTTCAACCGTGACAAATGCATTCACTGGGAAATGTCATTTTAACATTTTACAACCTTATCTAGCCATGTGCTGTGTGACACATGCATACAGTGCTGAAAAGATATGGGAACAGCATGGGGAAGACCCCTGGAAGCATCTCTGACACCCATGTCACTGCCTAAAAGTGTGCCCATCAGAAATGATCCTTGCCGCATCAGAAGATGCAGACTTGCAACTATCCCCGTGCAAGTCCTTGTCCCTGGGCAGTGTTCAATTGTACCTCCCCTATTCCTTGCAATGCAAGCGCAAGTATGCAGCCTGCCACCCACCCACCGCCAGGCTGCAATACAATACTGCTTGCTTGCTTGCACTTCAAATTGGGTCTTTTAGGCATGTGGAGGTGGAATCTGGCCACCACGTCATGGCTGCGTCGGCGGCCTGGTATCCATACTCAGTCCCCAGCCGCCCCTATTTGAAGGACAGCCTAACCACAAACACGTGGACAAGTGAATGTGGCCAGGGATGGTCCATCTGACTGACGCCTTCACACTGGGTTAATATTGTGGAAGCCGGGACACAGTTGGACACTGGGATGCAACACGCCCTCCAGACATTGACCAGGCTTCAACACAAAGTTCAGAAGGTAGACAGCAGCAGTGGTTGGCCTCCTACACGAGTAAACTATTCATGATCATGAGGCCATCCATCTCCTTAGCTTTCTGTTCCTTGGAATGCAAGCGCATGTATGTAGTAGCGGCTAGGCCTGAGGTGGTCAGCGTTTTGGCGCATATCCTACCTCCTCCGAGGATTGCTGGATGTTTTCCTGATACTATCCCAGTTCTATGACTCCCGTTAAAACAAAGCTTCAGGTGATTGAATAATGGATGAGGTGGTGGCAAAGGAGAAAGAGAAGGAGGAACAGGGACCATTCACATCAATATCAGGCCAGTCAACCGCACATTTCTTGTAGGATATGTTTCTGTACCAAAAGGAGCGGTTCGGCTACACAGTTATAGGGCATACAGTGAGTGCAATGCCTACCAAAAATTTCGAGGCACTCCAATGCCCCTTGGAAGTGACATGGAGGTCAGAGTGCCTTAACTAAACCGTTTTTTCCATTTATAGCAACTGGGTCTCCTGTACACTGTTGGCCTAAGCAGTGCCCCTTGAAACAGACGTGGATTACAGCGTACTAAAAACCTTCTACCCATTATTGGGGAGTGGGTCTCCCTTAGTGTTCACCTATGCTTTGAAAAGCAAAAGCTGACTAAAATTAGGAGGAAATGCAATGCGCGTTGGAAGAGTCATGGAGGTTAGAGTTAATTAAAAACAACATTTCAATGCCCCTTGGAAGAGCTGTGGAGGTCAGAGTGGTTTAACAAGACAGTTTTAATGCCCCTTGGAAGAGTGGTGGAGGTCACAGTAGCTTAACAAGATGGTTTTAATGCCCCTTGGAAGAGACATGGAGGTCACAGTAGCTTAACATGACAGTTTTAATGTCCCTTGGAAGAGACGTGGAGGTCACAGTAGCTTAACAAGATGGTTTTAATGCCCCTTGGAAGAGTGGTGGAGGTCACAGTAGCTTAACAAGACTGTTTTAATGCCCCTTGGAAGAGACGTGGAGGTCACAGTAGCTTAACAAGATGGTTTTAATGCCCCTTACAAGAGCCATGCAGTACAGCATATTAAAAACATTATTCCCATTATTGGGGTGTGGGTCTCCCATAGTCTTTGCCTATGCCTTCCAAGCAAAAGCTGCCAAAAATTAGGACGGAGGAACTTGCAATGCTGGCAACATGGACCACGGTCACCCTGGTGGTATAGTGGTGGTGGAGGCTGAGGATAAGGAGAAGAGCAAAAAACAGCCGAAATGAGGAAGCGTATACCCATGTGTGGGTGTGAAGCGGTGCATGGGAATACACCTCCTGAAATAACACAGTGGATTTGACTTTATGTTACTCTGCTGTCATTTCGTGGTGATGAGAAGTCTGGCCCAATCCAGCCCTTATTCATTTTGATAAGGGTCAGCTTGTCAGCATTGTCAGTTGACAGGCGAGTTCACTTATCAATTATAATTCCCCCAGAGGCACTAAAAACAAGCTCCGATAACACGCTAGCGGCAGGAAAGGCCGGGACCTCCAAGGCGTATAGAGCGAGTTCATTCCAAGTGTCCAGCTTGGATACCCAATAATTAAAAGGCACAGAGGATTCACGGAGGACGCTGGTACGGTCGGCAAGGTACTCCCTCACCATCTTTTGAAACTTTCCACTCCTTGTGAGAGTACCCTGCGCCTCAGGGCCTGTAAGCTGGGCGGGTCTCAGAAAACTGTCCCAGAACGTTGACAGTGTTCCCCTTCCTCTGCTGGATTGGAGTTGCGTCTCTCTCGCCTGTACGCCTTGGTTGTTCAACGAACTGTGACCTCTACTGCTAGCGTGTTCAGATGGGAATTTTTTTAACAGTTCTGCAGCAAGGGCCTTCTGGTACTGCCACATTTTTGTAGACCTCTCCACCTCAGGAATAAGAGAGTGAAAGTTCTCCTTGTAGCGGGGGTCTAAAAGTGTCACCAACCAGTAATGACTGTCACCCAACATTTTGACAACGTGAGGGTCACGGTTAAGGCAGCGTAACATAAAGTCAGCCATTCGTTCCAGACTGGTAACGGGCAAGACTTCCGTGTCCTCACCAAGATGACGACTGACCATATTCTCCTCCTCCTCTTCCCCCCTGTCCTCAGGCCACCCACGCTGAACCGACGGTATGACAGTTGTACAGGTACTACCGTCTACAGTGCATGATACCAGCTCCTGTTCTTCCTCCTCCTCCTCTCCCTTACTGTCCCCCAATGCATGTTGGGATGAGATGAGGCTGGGCTGTGTGTAATCGCCCATTACGGGTTCTTGATCCATCTCATCATACTCTGGCTCCAATGCCTCCTCTTTAATTTTCTGCAGAGAGCGTTGCAAAAGACAGACAAGTGGGATGCTGACGCTAATGATGGCGTCATCGCCACTCACCATCTTGGTGGCCTCCTCAAAGTTTGTCAGGATGGTACATATGTCAGACATCCAGGTCCACTCCTGAGGTCTTATGTGTGGAGTCTGACCTGAATATCAACGGCCTTGTTGCAGCTGGTACTCCACAACTGCTCTCTTCTGCTCACAAATCCTTTGCAACATGTGGAGGGTAGAGTTCCAACTTGTGGAGACATCACACACCAGTCGGTGTGCCGGAAGCTGCAAACGCTGCTGCAACACAGCAAGGGCAGCGGAAGCTGTAGCCGACTTGCGAAAATGAGCTGACTGGCGGCGTACTTTGACGAGCAGATCTGGCATCTCTGGGTACGATTTAAGAAACCGATGAACCACAAGGTTAAGCACATGAACCAGGCATGGTACGTCGTGATCTCGCCTCGCCTTAGAGCCGCCACCAGGTTACGGCCATTGTCACACACGACCATGCCTGGATGTAGGTTCAGCGGTCTCAGCCACAGATCTGCCTGCTCTTTCACAGCTGTCCACAACTCACAAGCAGTGTGAGGTTTATCACCTAAGCTTATGAGTTTCAGCACAGCCTGTTGCCGCTTGGCTGAGGCAGTACTGCAGTGCTTCCAGCTTGTAACTGATGTGGTGATATCTGAGATGGAGGCTGAACATGAGGAAGAGGAGGAGGATGATGTGCAGGATCTGTACTCTGTGGGGGCAACTCTGACTGACATAGGGCCCGCAATCCTCGGTGTGGGGAGGATGTGTTCCGTCCCAAGGTCCGACTGGGTCCCGGCTTCCACTATGTTTACCCAGTGTGCCGTCAGGGAGAAGTACCGTCCCTGGCCACAAGCACTTGTCCACGTGTCAGGTGGACTCTCCCAGTAATTGCGTTGTTGAGGGCACGGCAGATGTTTTGGGACACGTGCTTGTGTAGTGCGGGGATGGCACACTGGGCAAAATAGTGTTGGCTGGGAACCGAGTACCGAGGGACGGCCACCGCCATAAGGTTGCGGAAGTATTCCGTCTCCACCAGCCTAAAAGGCAGCATTTCCAACGCAAACAGTTATGAAATGTGCGAATTTAGGACTGTGGCCTATGGGGCGTTGGCTGCGAATTTGCACTTTCGTTCAAAGCTCTGGGATATGGACAATTGAACGCTGCGGTGGGACGTGGACGTTGATGCTGCTTCTTGAGAAACTGCCATAACAAGTGAAGACTGAGAGGAGGGGGCATCTTTGCATGCAGTATGGACAGGTGATTGCCTTGCACGCACAACAGGGGGTTTTCTTACATGCACAACAGCGGAAGAAGCAGTGGTGACACCCGCTGACACTGGTCATGGACCCTGGGGTTCGCCCCACAAAGTCGGGTGCTTTGCTGACATGTGCCTGATCATGCTGGTAGTTTTGTCACCCCTGCTGATGCAGGCATGGCAGGTGGTACACATGGCCTTTTTGGGGTTATCAGCAGAGTCTTTAAAAAAGTTCCAGACTCTGGAAGACCTACCGGTTGTACTGGCAACGTCCCTCGTGTTGGTGTTACGGGGAACTGTTGCCCGCCTTCTGTGTGCGGCCGCTACACTGCTTCTTCCTGCCTGTTGGGGTACTCTGCCTCCCTACCCGTGTGCTGCTGGCCTCGCTCTGCGTGTCCTCCTGCCACGTTTGGTCAGTTACTAGATCATCCACCACCTCCTCCTCTTCCACTTGCGCACCACGATCCTCCTCCTCACTTCGTGGCAATTGTGTCTTGTCATCGTCCACCTCTTGTGACAAATTGCCAGCGTCGACTTCCTCTGGCCGTGGCTGTTCAAATATTTTGGCATTGCTACATGGGATCTCCTCTTCAACCACTTCAAGCAGAGCAGGCGAGGGGCACAAATATGGAAATGGACCAGTGAACAGCTCTTCAGAGTGTCCAACTGTGGCATCAGTTGCTGTCTGACGACACTCGGCATGGTAGGAGGAAGGAGCATCAGGGTGAGGAGGAATATGCGGTCGAGACTCACGGCTACTATAACTTGACCATGTGGGAGACAGACCGGAGGTGGTGGTGCCCAGGTAACTGGAAGTATTATCTGCTATCCAATTAATAACCTGTTGACACTGATCAGTTCGCAATACTGGTGTTGTAGTGTGCTTCCCTAGTAATTCGGTCAAGAAGTGGGAGCGAGAAGATGTGGCTGTTGGTTGTGGCACATTTTCACTTTGGCCATGGCCCCGTCCTCTACACGCACCATCACCAGAATGTCCAGTTCCACGTCCCTTGCCACGCGCGTTTCCCATTGTAAATGAAGTAAAATAGCTTACACTCGCACTATCAATGGAAAAAGGGTAATAAAAAGGAGATTAGAACCGTGGAAAAGGAAAACAACAGTTCTATTTCTCTGTCCTTCACCAGAATCTTTTAAACAGATATATTTGTGTCTGAACACTGAGCGAGACACTCAATTTTTTTATTTTTTCTGTAAAAAGGTAAAAAGGTGGATAATACAGAGATTTGAACCGTGGAACTGCAAAACCTAAGTTCTAGTTATCTGGCCTACACCAAACTCTTTTAAACAGATTGGTGTCTGAACAGTCACAGACACACTCAATTTTTTTTGGGTTAGGAAAAAATACCAAAAGGTTAAGAAGACGCGTATTTGTACAGTCTGACTGAGGAAAAAAAAAATGCAGGATTTAGATAAAAAAAAAAGGATTTTTCCTGGCCCCTGGGACCGGGGAATAAGTCTAGCAATTCCCAGCAGGAGCACACAGGACTGTAATGCACTGTTTGTTGGTATAACCACTGCGTCTCCTATACAGCCTGCCTGCCTGAAATCTGGGATGGATATTAGTCCTGAGAAGGACTGTTTGTTTGATTTGGCAGGCTTTAGAGACCCTACACTAACTAACTATTTCGGAGTATAAATATCTCCCTAGCTCAGCAGCACTGACCCTACACTGGCTGATCCGGAGAGACTGTGTCCAACATGGCGGCACCCGGTTTTAAATACTCGAGGTGACGCTGTGCGACCAGCCAATCACTGTAATGCCCACAAACATGGCTGCGGCATTACAGTGACTGGCTGGCAATCCCTGCATGTTCATTGGCTCTGTAAAGAGCGCCAAACGTGCAGGGCGTAGATCCGAGCTCCCGCTCGAGTAACCCGGAAATGCTCGGTGCTCGCCGAACATCCCAAGCAGTGAGATGCTTGGGCGAGTACCGAGCAGTGTCGAGCATGCTCGCTCAACACTAATAACTATACATTGGAGGTATCGACAAAAAATTGGAATACATGTCACCGTTACCAGGATGCTGCCCAGTGGATGTGCAGGACCTCAACAGCTGAATATTACTCACCAAAGTCACTGAAGAAAAGGGCATAAATGTAGTGGTGCTAAATGGAGAGGAGCACGATCGTGCTGTGAGAGATTCGCTGTGGGACTAGGACGCTGAGCGTGCTTTATGCCTAAATTTCCGGATGATGTTGATCTGGTGCTTGGAGGTCACATGATCAGCTTCTGGACGCGTCGGGAGAAGTATGTCGCCACTAGGCGCCATATTGGTGGGCTAATGATAGGGTCACATAGTGTATAATGTGACGCGTCACCGGAAATGACGCGCCAGGTAAGAATTGTCATTATAAGGCGCCTTATTGGTGGATGGGAAGTGCAGTGTGCAACATACAGAGTGATGCGCTTGACAGCATGATAAGGGGTATCTTTCATACGCTAATCATGAAGTGGAATATAATTAAACTACGAAAACAAACACTGCTTGAATAAAGAAATAATAGAATAAGGGAAGGAATTTAGCAAAAACGAAGTTTGTTGGACAAAAATAATAAAAATAAGAAAAAATAAAAAAGATGAAATAAGAAAAAGAATAATAATAATGAGAAAAATAAGAAAAAAAAATAGGAAAAATTTAAAATAAATTTATAAAAAAAAAAAAATAAAAATGAAAATAAATGAAAAAATCTAATTGTTACCAGAATATTATCATACCAGTCAATTTGACGTGGAGGATGGAACTCAGTTTAAGCGGCTCTGTTAAAAAATTAAAGAAAAAAAAGATTATTAGATAAAACTCAGAATTTCATAATCCCTATTCAATCCCCTTGGTTCCAGAGTATCTAATTTGTGTATCCAGAAGGATTCGCGATGTTTCAGTATTTTAATTCTGTTTCCGCCTCCCTTGGAGCTGGTATATGCTCATGGACCTTAAATTTTAATTGAGCTATATTGTGTTTCTTCTGCTCAAAGTGATGTGGAATAGGCAAATAAGTTTTACTGCATTGAATACTCCATTTGTGCTCTGATATGCGGTCTTGTAAATGATGGGTGGTTTCTCCAACATAGATGAGACCGCACGGACACTTTATAGCATAGACAACAAAGGATGAGTCGCACGTGAAGAAGCCTTTCAAGTTGATATCTTCCCCCGTGTAGGGGTGAAAGAATTTGTCACCCTTCTGAACATTGCTACACTGCGGACAATGCAAGCAAGGGAACGTTCCCTTCTTGGGGCTATTTAGAAATGTTTGTCTAGAGAGTATCTTTCTAGAGCCAATGTCTGCCTGTACTAGTCTATCTCGAAGATTAGTAGGTCGCTGAAAACACGTCAGAAAGGGTGATTTAAATTCTTCAATTGTAGGGTAACTATCCTGTGGTATGTGCCAAAACTTACATATGCTCTTGTGTGTCTTATACATAAATGGGTGAAATGCATGTATAAAAGGTATTCTTTTCCCCGTTTGTTCCCTACGATAATTAGGCTTAGACCTACTTTTGTTTAATAAAACTTGCAAATACCCTCTATTCAAAAATGTAGTTTTAATCTCATTTAGGCACGTAATTTTAGTTTGGGGGTCTGAAACGATCCTAGTTATCTGACTAAATTGAGATATGAGGATGGATTCTTTCATAGCTTTCGGGTGACAACTTGAAAGCTGTAGCAGATTATTGCGATCGGTTTCCTTGACAAAGAGATCCACCTCTAACTGTCCGTTAGTTTTCTTGATGACCCTTGTGTCCAGGAAACTAATTGTCTCGATATCATAGTGTAAAACAAATTGTAATTCAGGCCATATTTGATTTAATTGGGTATGGAAAAAGTAGGTCTAAGCCTAGTTATCGTAGGGAACGAACGGGGAAAAGAATACCTTTTATACATACATTTCACCCATTTATATATGAGATACACAAGAGCGTATGTAAGTTCTGGCACGTACTACAGGATAGTTACCCTACAATTGAAGAATTTAAATCACCCTTTCTGCTGTGTTTTCAGCGACCTACTAACCTTCGAGATAGACTAGTACAGGCAGACATTGGCTCTAGGAGATACTCTCTAGACAAACATTTCTGAATACCCCCAAGAAGGGAACGTTCCCTTGCTTGCATTGTCCGCAGTGTAGCAATGTTCAGAAGGGTGACAAATCCTTTATTTTCTATGCTATAAAGTGTCCGTGCGGTCTCGTCTATGTTGGAGAAACCACCCAGCACATACGAGACCGCATATCGGAGCACAAATCGATGCGGTAAAACTTATTTGCCTATTCCACATCACTTTGACCAGAAGAAACACAATATAGCTCAATTAAAATTTCAGGTCCTTGAGCATATACCAGCTCCAAGGAGAGGCGGAAACAGAATTAAAATACTGAAACGTTGCGAATCCTTCTGGATACACAAATTAGATACTCTGGAACCAAGGGGATTGAATAGGGATTATGAAATTCTGAGTTTTATCTAATAATCTTTTTTTTCTTTCATGTTTTAACAGAGCCGCTTAAACTGAGTTCCATCCTCTACGTCAAATTGACTGGTATGATAGTATTCTGGTAACAATAAGATTTTTTTTCATTTTTTATTTTTATTCTTTTTTTATTTTCTTTTATTTTATCTTTTATTTTTATTCTTTTTTCCTACAAACTTCCTTTTTACTAAATTCTGTTTATATCTGAATTACTTCCCTTATTCTATTATTTCTTTATTCAAGCAGTGTTTGTTTTGGCAGTTTAATTATATTCAACTTCCTGATTAGTGTATGAAAGATACCCCTTATCATGCTGTCAAGCGCATCACTCTTTGTATGTTGCACACTGAACTTTCCATCCTCCAATAAGGCGCCTTATAGTGACAATTCTTACCTGGCGCGTCATTTCCGGTGACGCGTCACATTATACACCATGTGACCCTACCATTAGCCCACCAACATGGTGCCTAGTGGCGACATACTTCTCCCGACGTTTCCAGATGCTGATCATGTGACCTCCAAGCGCCTGATCAACATCATGATCTGGATATTTAGGCATAAAGCACGCCCAGCGTCCTAGTCCCACACCGCATCTCTCACAGCACGATCGTGCTCCTCTCCATTTAGCGCCACTACATTTATGCCCTTTTCTTCAGTGACTTTGGTGAGTAATATTCAGCTGCACATACGTTCTAGTGTGGTTGTGTGCACAGTTAGAGTGATTTGCGCTATTCCCCTTTCTCTTACAGAAGTTGATTGATCCTCTATACATCCACTGGGCAGCATCCTGGTAAGGACGACATGTATTCCAATTTCTTGTTGATACCTCCAATGTATAGTTATATGTCTGTAAATCACACTAAATGTATTTAGCCATTGTTCTCCAAATCATGAATTGCCCTCACCTTTTATATATTTATTTTTGTAGAGGTAATATACTCTTACTATACAAACTTGAATTCTTATATAAATTGATTATGTTGTATATTTTGAGAATGTGGTTATATATTCACATTTCATTTTGCTGATTAATTTACAGTTCTGATGAAGGCCGTATGAGGCCGAAATGTCAAATTAATTTTGAAGAATCATGTAAATAAATTCCTAAAAAATCTTTTCACCATATCTTGGAGTTCCAGGTACTTTCACCAGGTCACCTAGGATGTTCCTACAAACTTCATCTACACGGAGGATTTTACTCTGCATCGAAATTAAAACTCGTGCATTCCAGGTGAAATACCTGACAACTACACTTACTATGAATAAAGTCGTTCGGTCCCTTCTCCCAAGGTCTCCGAATGCTCCATAGGCCCACCCAGCATAGGACAGAGTAGCCAGCCGCGGCCAAACCAATGGAAGCTCCGACCCTGTTGTACACCTCTGTATTAAAGGGACAATGAAGCAGGAAGTGCTCCATGCTTTCCAGCATGTTAGCATAAGCCTCATGGGGGCAATTCCTGTTCTCCGAGCTCCTGTACTTCAAATTGCCCCTTAGGCTGAGTTCACACGATGCGTATTTCATGCGTTTCCGCGGCGTTTTTGCAGTTGCGTAAACGCCGCGGAAACGCATGAAAAACGCATGGTAGAAGGGAAGCAATGTTCCCCAATGGAAATCCGCATGTGCTGTACCCATGATGCGGATTTTTCCGCAGCGTGAACGCTGCGGTCAAAAATCCGCAGCATGTCAATTAATTTTGCGGAAACGCGGCGATTTCGCCGCCATTGACTTGCATTAGAACGCGCCAATTCCGCAAGACTGCATCTGTACTTGCGCTATTGGCGCGTTCTAATGTGCGGATGGTACCCGGGTGTGGAGGAGAGGAGAGTCTCATCCACACCCAGGTACCATTAAAACAAGAATAATATAAAAAATAAATATATACTTACCATCTGTCGGCCCACGCAGCACTCCGGCTTGGTTCCCGGCACTTGCAGTGAGTTGTAGGACCTGCGCTGACGTCAGAGTCATGTGACGGGTCACGTGACGCTAACGTCGGCAGGTCTTTCAATTCAAAGTTGCCGGCGAGGGAGAATGGATTGAGCAGGACAGCGCGGGCCATCGGAGGTAAGTATATACACTCTCTCGGGTCACGCTATATAAATCCATGCTGTTTGCATGGATTTATATAGTGTGACCTAGTTGTCAAACACTTTCCAGGTGATGCTAAAATCGCCTGGAAAGCGCTTGTCAATCTGCATGCGGAAACGCACGTGAATCTGCATGTGGATCCGCATGTATTCTGCAGGAAAAACGCATGCACAATCTGCATGCGTGTTTTCTGCCAGGGAGATGCAGAAATGATGCAGAAATTTTCTGCTTCATTTCTGCATCGTGTGCACATACCCTAATACACAGCTTACCTTGGAAGCAGCGCCAAGTGAAGTCCCAGTAATTCCTAGGGATCCTGCTAGAATTTAACAAACTCAACCCAACCTCCAGATCCCGACTTGGGAAAGCAAGACCCTCCTATTGAGGAGTTTCCTCGGGAGGGACCTCACCTCCCACATTCCCAGACTCCACCGGTGGATCATTTTCAGAACCTGAGTAACACAAGCCGGGAGATGCCCATGCGGTGTGCGAAGATCCTTCAATCTTCCCCCTGTCTCCCATTCTTGGAAGAAAGGCTGAAACCATCCCTTTCAGGATAATACCCACAGAGGAGCCCTCTCCTTCCAGAGGTTTGCCACGTTAACTTTCAAGAAGGTGTTCACTAGGAACACCATGGAGTTCCTCATATACAACCACCCTAGTCTCCCCATGCGGTAAGTGACCCTCCCACTTGACTAAGTTCAGTCTATTCCCCCATAACATCTGGAAGAACAGACTGTAGACCCTTGTCCAGAGATGCTCTGGCAAGACACAGACGCTGCCCAGGTAGATTAGCAAGGGGAGCAGGAAAGCTTTGCAGAGGCCAACCCTTTTCCTCAGGGTCAAAGACCAACCCTTCCATTGGTCCACTCTTTGGGCGACACCTTTGATTCTGCCTTCCCAGTTTTTCATGGGGTAAGCACCCTGGCCGAAAACGGTGCCCAGGACTTTGGCGTGTTCTTGGGGTTTGGGGAGGGTGTCTGGAAGATCAAACCTGGGATCTCTGTCTCCCAGCCAAAGACTTTCACACTTATCCTGGTTGACCTTGGACTATAATGCCTCCAAGTAGCGCTCCACTTCTAACATCACCACCATTGCCTCCTCTTGCAAAGAAACAAAGACGGTGACATCATCCTCAGGATAGTCTCCGGCGCCAGCCTGCCCATCCGCACCCCTGCCAACGTTCCACAATCGATCCTTCTGAGGAAGGGATCAATTGCAAAGGGCTAAGAGGACAGCCCTGACGGACACCAGATCCTACCCTGAAAGGTTGTCCAATCCACCCATTTACCAGAGGGAAAGTCTCAGCCCCTGCGTACAAGGTCTTAAGCCAGTCCACAAACCCTCCAGGCAGACCATACCTCAAAAGAGTGGACTAGAGGTACTCATGGTTAACCCGATCAAAGGCTTTTGCCTGATCCAGGGTCAGCAAGAACTCCATCCAAAGGTCTGCCCTGCCTTGCTCCACAGCCTCTCGGACAAGAACAGCACTAAAAGTGCTACAGCCAGGAACGCAACAGTGCTGAGCCTCTGAAAGGAGCCGGGGTGCAAACTTCACCAGCCTGTTGAAAAGTATCTTAGCCAAAAATCTTCCTGTCCACATTGAGAAGTGCTATGGGACGCCAATTCTCAATGCATGACGAATCCTTGGCCTTCGACAAAATGATCAAAGCTGACCTCCTTAATGATCTCGGCAGAGTGTCCGAGGAGAGACACTCATTAAACACCTGAGTCAAGATGGGGACTAAAGAGTCCCTAAAGGTCCTAAAGAACTCTGATGTTAAGCCATCCGGACCTGGCGACTTTTTGGGTCTAAGCCCATCGATCGCCAGTCTCACTTCCTCTTCAACTTTGAGTACTGCACCAACCTCGTGAGTGGTGATCATGCTGTTATCAGCATCACCATCTCGCTGCTGTGTCTCTTGAAACAATCACTGCATAATCTCAAAGAGGAAGCTTTGAGTGCCCAGCATGTTGGTATGGAGCCAGATTTCCCAATGGGTGTTACTACCCAGCCCAGCCAATATTCTGAGGCAACAAAGGGTGATGAGGGAGAGGACTTGGGTTGGGTGTCCCCTCAGTAGCACAGAAAAACAAGCTTCATGTCTGTCCAGGCTGGATCTGCTGGAGAGGAGGAGGAGGAGGAGGCGAGTCAGCGTTAGGAGAGGATGGGTACTTTTTCTACTGTTGGGGAGACAGAACATTTGCCTTTTTTGCAGCTTGGCCCACATGGCACAGTTCATGTGTAAGTGTCTGTGGCAAGACCCTCGCGTGATACACATTTTATCCAACAACCTATACTTCTTGGCCACCTTTCTCAATCCACGGTACAAGGAGAAATTTCCTTCTCTTCTTTTGGAGTCACCAAAGAGTTTTACAATGAAATTGTTTAAGAGGGCCGTTGTAGATCGTTTGCTGAAAACATCACCCTCAAACAATGCTGGTGGCAGGGGTACCAGCTCATTTCAACACCAAGGGATAATGGGGAGATACACGAACACCAGCTCCAAGGGAGGTGGGGGGAAAATGTGCACAGATTGGGCAATTTTCAATAAACCAACACAACAGCAAGGGCTATCTGTGCCTGTAACAATGCCAAGGAGGGATAAATTGCAGAACATGGTCAAGGGTTACTTAAGTGACCATACGTGCGTCCTTTCTGACTCTTCAGTTCCCTTTAATTATTGGGTGTCTAAACTGAACACTTCCCCCGACCTCTCCTTATATGCCTTGGAGGGGCTGGCCTGCCCGGCTCCTAGTGTGGTGTCTGAGCGTGTTTTCAGTTCCGCTGGGGCAATTATCACTGATAGGCGCACACGCCTCTCCACGGGAAATGCTGAGAGACTTACTCTGATTAAATTCAACAAGGACTGGATATCTCCACAGTTTGTAATCCCTCCAGATGACAGCAAGACAACCTAAATTCACCAAAAATGCAGATTCATGCTACTGCTGTTAACGTCACCCCCTTCCCATAAAAACCAGATTCCTTCCTTCGTCAACCATGACTCAGCCCATAGGGCTAATTTTTTCAAACCCTATGCACATTGTGCAGGGACGAACCAGGACAGCATTCCTACTCCAGCCTAACTACTATTTGTCATTGGAGGCCCTTGGGATGGTGGCTTCCTGCTTCAACCATGACTCAGCCTATAGGGCTAATTTTTACAAACCCTATGCACATTGTGCAGTGGACAAATCTGAAATGTACAGTAGTCCTACCAAACTAATATTTGTCATTGGAGGCCCTTGTCACAGGTTGTGACACATTGTGACTGAGATAGGGGATACATATTCAATAGAAATTTACACTGACTGTTGATGACCGACTGATGGCCCTCTGAAAATTTGAATTGAGGGCCACAACTACTACAGTACTCCATCGTAGATAATGTTTGACAAGGGAGGCCCTTGTCAAGGAATCTCCCTGCACCTATGACACAGCCCCCAGGAGTAATTTTTGGAAATACGATGCATATTCTGCACTGGATCAAGTAGTACAGTATCAAGAAGTCTTCTCTTCCTATATAATCTGGGGAATATTTACAATGAAAATCTGAGCCATTTGGAGAAACTTCTCCAACCTATCCTGGAGGGGGGCACCATATATCCTTTGTCCAGTGACTTGCACAAGTGATATATTTGAGCTCATCATCCAGTTGACTAGTGCAGTTTTATTTTTCCGGTTCACAGAGTTCAGCCATACCTGAGGATCGCAGGCCGCACTCACTGCTACTTTCTAGTACTCCATATCTCTTGGCCTTTTTCTCTGTAGTCTCTGCCCTTGAATGAGTTAAATAATAGAGTGAGGGTCCCACAGTATGAGTAAGTGAGGGCACTCTGAAATGTACACAAGAGGGACCTCTAAAATCTCTAGAGGAGTGCACTTCAAAATGTTTGTTACACGGCCACACGAGGGCTCTCACAAAACTCAGCTTTCCTTGCCTACTGCAGGGCCTCTGAACATTTAAATTTAGGGCCACAGTATCAGATGGTGGTGGAGGAGGAGGGTCAAGCCCAACGCTACAATGGTCACATTGTAAACTGCTATTGAATATGTATTCCACTATCTTAGTGTCCCTCCAAAACGCATGTTACAGAGCCAACTGAGGCCTCTCAGGTCAAGGATCTACATAGCTACTGGTGCGTTCTAGCTGTGCTTGTAAAGTGCTGGGGAATAGCGAACTAAAAATGATGTATAACAGAGGGACCTACAAAATGTATCAGTCAGGGCCCTCCCAATTATAAAAGGCGAAAAAAAAGCCACAACAGTTTGTGTGAACAAAGGCTAAAAGGGATATTTTTAGGTTTCTCTGGTTTATTTAGCCTTATATACAAGTGATTGCACAGGAAAAACTGTTTCTTAACCTAAATTGCATTTAACAGGCCAAAAAGATTAAGTTTGGTAGTTGTTCTTGTGTGTCTGTAAAAGTGGCGTAATACTGCGACAAACTTATTCCCAGAAACCATATGTGAGTCAGGAATGCATGCAGGCATATTCTCCATGCTCTTCCCATTCTGTTACATCACTTTCCCATCCATTCCAGCCTTTTCCTCAGGCCCCAGGCCCCTTTGTAGGGTCCAGCAGAAAATTACTCTCGTTTCCCATTGACTTACATTGTACTTGCTATTACAAAGTACTCGTTACGAGTATAGCGATTACAAATATTATGGTACTCTCTCATCACTACTGATCATAGATGTGACTTCTCCATCTGTCTGTGACTTGTACAATATTTTTTCAGGGTGAAGATCTGACCCATATTAATACTACAGAGACATATGTGAGGGGTGATGAGCAGTGTAAAGAGGAGATTCCTACAGATAACCGTCCAGGTGAGTATTAACCACTAAATGCAGAGAAGTCACAGATTCTTCTCAGTCACAGGCTGTGGCTGGTTTACCGGTCATGTAGTCTAGCTGTATCACAATCGTGTGATCACCATTTTGCATCTAGACCAAAACATTGTCCTCCACCAAAAACTGTTCTAATGACTTTGGGCATTGAAATCCCTTTTCTATAGAACTTACAACCTGGAAGATCCACCTACCAACTGAAATTAGAAGATTCTGACTCTTATCTGCCCAGATCTGTAAACTACCAATGCAAATGACAGCATATGTAGAAAGTGCTGACAAGTTAGAAAATCACTTGAAGAAAAATATTATGATGTGCCTGTGAGAGAAAGTGGAGGGTAATGATGCTGTTGGCTTCTTAGAACCCTGATATCTTATTAGATGAATCTACCTTCTCTCCCTTCTGTGCCGCTGAATATACTCATTTGGCCCCTACAAGACCATGTCCATTCTTTATGACCAAACCTCGCTTTTATGATTGGCAACATTAAACGTGCAGTGAGAGTCAAGTGTGAATTTCTGTATAATAACAGAGTTTCCCTTTACCCTGACTTTTCAATTTCTTTTTAAACTAAATAGCTTCAAATAGATAAAGTATATAAAAAACATTACACCTGTGCTATGATATATCTCTAAGCTGTGAGTGGTTGATGACTGTAAAAAAATTGATTCATGCCTGCAGGAGATATGTTGGCATGACTCGAGCCCTGGTTTCATGGATTCACTCCACGTCATAAATTATATTATCGATCCTAAAGAATTTAGATACAATTTATCCTGAAATGGTGAGCATTAATACTTTCTCTACTCTTCTGGTCAGGACTCATAGTAGCTCCAATGGTCCACCATAAATAAGTGCAACTCTGATTTAGTGTTGGAGTCCCCCCCCCTCCCCCAACATACATTGTTGTTGGGGATGTAATGTGTTTTTTTATTCTGTCTTCTTTTTTATACAGGTTCATTCTCTATGATAGTTTGATTGTGGTGGGATTGGCCTGCCTCACGTATGTGAGTCAGTAACTCAATGGTAGTCTTTCAGAAAAGGTCTCCATTGCCTCTTCCAAATGCCAGAGTTTTCCATTTAAGACACCTCAGCTTTAAAGTTCTCATTAAATGTATATTTCTTCTTGATACTCATCTGACAGAAAATATTGGCCCTTACTATAGTTTAAATTGCCAGGAGCTACCAAGATGCATACTCTAATTATCCCAGAGAGGTTTCACCACTAGTTACTTTTTTTTTGATCTTTTCATTAGATGTGTTATTATAGTCAAAGTTTTGCCCATCACCCTTTAACCCCTCTACATGGATGTGTACTTACACAAAGACCTTTAGGCTTGGACTACAGTGTTGTTTGCTGTTCTGTGGTGTGAGATGACAAGAAGAATAGTCAGGTTGCCGGATCAGAACCAGGAGGGCAGAGAAAATACAAAATCAGAATACACAATAGTAGTCAGTAAACGAGCTGGGATCACAAGAAGAAACTAAGAAGAAAATACACAATACGGGAGCTGAACACAGAGGACTTAACCAGCGGAGAACAAGGCTGTATCAGGCTGCTTCCGGCATTATGCATGAGCTTTAGTAGGGTGTGGTGCTTTCCATTTGAGTTAAGTAAGGATCATATTTGACTTTGGAAGAGCGGATTTTGCTGTATTGGTTTATGGAAGCCATGTTTCTTTTCAAGAGTTTTTGAGCCACTAATGATGTGGAAACCTCTGTTTTCCATTGACAGATGATGCACCTGAGTGGAGGCTTGTTTTTTGTGAGATGAGTAGAAATTTTTATTGGTATTATTTTCGCATATTTCATATTTGGGAGGCAGAATGAACAAACAGTTGAACACCAAGCTCTACTGGTTCATGCTATGAGGTTTTCTATTAGACTGTGAATTGTCTTGGTGAATAATTCAATATTTTTACATAACTTGCCATTTGTACCAACAGTTTAAGTAGAAATGTTCAAAAATATAAATTTCAAGAATATTTTATTGAAATATAATATTTTTTTTGCTTAGCAGATGACTGTACTAGGAGATCAGAGGGGCAGCTGACATCTTCAATTTTCAAATCAGATGAGCTTGAAATCTCACAGGATACAATTGAAGGGAATGCTATTACTCCAAATTTACCATCATCCCTTCACAGCAAAGATCTGTCATCTGATCCTTTCAAACAGGTCCTATCTTCTGATTCATTATCGACTACTAAGGAAAATCAAAGTCACAAAATAAGCATTAAAAAACTAACTGTTCCTAAAGCTAAGAAGCCATTTTCATGGTCAGAATATGGAAATAGTTTTCCCCTCAAAAAGTTTTTTCTTAAACATAAAATTCACACAGCAAAGAATAGATTTCCTTGTTTCAAGTGTATGAAATGTTTTAAAAAGAAAGCAAGTCTTCTTAGTCAGCAAAGAACTCACACAGGGGAGAAGCCTTTTTCATGTTCAGAATGTGGGAAATATTTTACAGAGAAATCAGATCTTGTTACACATCAGAGAACTCACACAGGGGAGAAGCCTTTTTCCTGTTCAGAATGTGGGAAATGTTTTACCCAGAAATCAGCTCTTGTTAGACATCAGAAAATTCACACAGGGGAGAAGCCTTTTTCATGTTCAGAATGTGGGAAATGTTTTAACCGGAAAACGCATCTTGATAGACATCAGAGAACTCACACAGGAGAGAAGCCTTTTTCCTGTTCAGAATGTGGGAAATGTTTTGCCCAGAAATCAGATCTTGTTACACATCAGAGAACTCACACAGGAGAGAAGCCTTTTTCATGTTTAAAATGTGGGAAATATTTTACAGAGAAATCAAGTCTTATCAAACATCAGAGAATTCACACAGGGGAGAAGCCTTTTTCATGTTCAGAATGTGGAAAATGTTTTAACTGGAAAGCGCATCTTGATAGACATCAGAGAACTCACACAGGAAAGATGCCTTTTTCATGTTCAGAATGTGGGAAATATTTTACAAAGAAATCAAGTCTTATCAAACATCAGAGAATTCACACAGGGGAGAAGCCTTTTTCATGTTCAGAATGTGGGAAATGTTTTAACCGGAAAGCGCATCTTGATAGACACCAGAGAACTCACACAGGAAAGATGCCTTTTTCATGTTCAGAATGTGGGAAATGTTTTACCCAGAAATCAGATCTTGTTAGACATCAGAGAACTCACACAGGGGAGAAGCCTTTTTCATGTACAGAATGTGGGAAATGTTTTAACCATAAATCAAATCTTCTTAGTCACCAGAGAACTCACACAGGGGAAAAGCCTTTTTCCTGTTCAGAATGTGGGAAATGTTTTAACTGGAAAGCGCATCTTAATAGACATCAGAGAACTCACAGAGGGGAGAAGCCTTTTTTATATCCTTAATGTGGAAAATGTTTTACTTTAAAAGACACACTTTTAGCAAGAAAAAATCTTGCTAATAAATGTGTGTCCTATAGACTGGAGGTAGCTTCCTGTGACCGATAACAATGATACAGTGTCCTTCCTGATCAGTGAGAGAACTGCTCTCTCCTCCAGCCCCACACTTATCTAACTGATTGGTGCAGAGGAGGAGAGGAAGGTATGGGGACCTGTACAGAGGCTGTACGTCCTGAGTGAGCAGCTGAAGAACCTAGCTCAAGGACCTTTCAGATTATGTAACACTGTTTTACATATTTTTAAAAGTTGTCAGGTTCCGCTATGAACTGAACCATTTCTTAATGAGTTTGACCTCCTGAATTCAAATTGGACAATTGAGTTTTCCTTTTACTGCTACATATAATTAATGATAAAAGTTTCAGTACTTTGAAACATTATTATTTTTGTAAATATACAGATGCAGAATATTTTGTTATGCCAATTTTCTGATATTTATTTAGAGAAAACTTAGAAACAATTCAAATAACTAAAACCTGTCTAAACCCTATTCCGAATTTTAAACAGTTACTAAGATTGCACTACAAAATTAGTCCTCATTCAGTGACCACTGTTTTTTGCTTGTATCGGATCATCTATTAAAATTATGCAACAGTAATCTGCAAGCATTGATGGATTTCATTTTCCTTGATATCTTTTCTCCATAGCTGCAATAACTTGGTTACATCTCTCACCATCCTCATCTCTCACTACTCCACAGTTTGGTGAAAGAAAAGTCTAGAATGTAAGAAATTAATCATTAAGGACATGTTACAGCCAAGATCCTTATATGTTTAGAGGGGAAATAACACCAACTCTTCATAGTTACTGTATCTGCTCTTGAGTATCCCAAAACATTAGTTACCACAAATGCAAATGTAGACGATACAGCCTTTTCCTTGCCCTGCAACAAATGAAGAAACTCCTCATCTTGAAAAAGCTTACGAATCTGAAGTCCAATAAAGACTCCTTCTTTTATATTTGCTTCACTTAACTTTGTAAAGTTATAAATCAAATGCAGGAATGCTTTTACATTTTTATCCATAGCCTTTACAAAGTTATTCATTAGGCCCAACTTGATAAGATTTTGTTACCACCATTGCCTAGGTGGGTCCTCAACTTCTGGATGCAGGACAGTTTACTCCCTTTCTGAAGTGAATGTCAGAGAGGCCAGTCCCTTTTTTTTGTAGCAATATTCTCTTGCGTGACTATCCCACTCACACAGAAAGCAGTAGTACTTTCGTGCAACAACCATGACGACATATGTGAACAAGCAGATGTAGGAGCTCCTGCCGAGCATCTAGCTAATTATCAGATATACAACCTGACGACCATCCTGAAAATCGTCATACATCTACCAGTTAACTTTCTGAGTGTGGAGGTAATTTTCTCCAGGGGTAAAAAATGACCAGGAAAAGCCACATAAAAACTGCGGGAGAAGCAGGCTCTCAGCTCCAAGATGACACCACGGTTGTCACGCTGGAGACAGATTGAGCAGGGGAGACGAGGAGGAGAGAAGTGGTGGCCAGGCTGTAGCAATTTGTCTGCACAGAAACACAGGTCTCAGCAGGTGACAGTGGCCTTCTTATAACTACCCACACCTGTGCATGGGCACCAAGTGGAGGAGTTGGGTGTGCAGGAGATGGGAGAGGCAGCCACGTTGAAGGGGTTGAAAAGACCCCAAAATTGCATGTGGCACAATACTCACTGCCCCACGGCCTAATCTGCACCAATGGGACATACAGGTACCTGAGGAACCTACTTTAAAAGACGTTTTCATTGCAGTGGTACATTGTAAATTCTCTCCATCTGCTTTCAATGTACATTTTGGTGTCTTAAAGATGAGATAGCAGGTATACGACACAAACTGCAGAAAATAGAGCAGGGGCAGTGGAAGGCAGAGTCAGTTCCATTGAGGACCAGATAGCCGATACAAGCGAGGAGAACAGGCTTGCAGAACAGCAAATATCAGCACAGCTGGCAGAAACAGATGATCTTGAAAATAGGTCAAGGCTCAATGATATACCACTTATTGGTGTGCCTGAAAAAATAGAAGGCTCTTTTCCTACTGAATTCTTTGAAAACTGGCTGAAATTAATAATCAGGCTTGAAACCTTAACCATCCTATAAGCTGTAGAACGAGCTCATAGAGTGCTCATCTTCCTCCTGGGCTTCCACAAAGACCTGTGCTGGCTAAAGTTTTACACTACCAGGACAGAGATATTATCCTGCGACAGGCAAGGGATCACCCAGATGTAACAATCAATGGGTCCAAAATCTAGATCTTTTCAGATTATTCTATAGAAGTGCAGAAACAAAGAGACAGATTAATTGATATAAAAAACATCTGAGAGATCTGCACGTGCCATATTCAATTATTATATTTAATAAACTTTTCTGAATTGACGTCTTCAATAAACCAGCAGCACGGGAATTATCCACAAATTTCTCCAGATCCTGATATTCATCGGTTTTGACAAACCCATGGATCCGCAGCAGCTGAACATCAAACTTAAAACGCCAAAGAAAAGAGTACAAATCAGGTAAGCACAATCTGATACAAATACTCTTAAATGTTTGTTGGGTAAGACCCTATTTGCGCTACTTTCCCCCTAGTGTTTTATCTTGGATACATCAGCAGTACATTGGAATCGTCTCCCGGTCTGGCAATTGTCAAAGGAGATCTCGGCTGCAGAGGGAATTATCTATATACAGTACAGACCAAAAGTTTGGACACACCTCATTTAAAGATTTTTCTGTATTTTCATGACTTTGAAAATAGTGCATTCACACTGAAGGCATCAAAACTATGAATTAACACATGTGGAATTATATACTTAACAAAAAAGTGTGAAACAGCTGAAATATGTCTTATATTCTAGGTTCTTCAAAGTAGCCACCTTTTGCTTTGATGACTGCTTTGCACACTCTTTTCATAGTCATGAAAATACAGAAAAATCTTTAAGTGAGAAGGTGTGTCCAAACTTTTGGTCTGTACTGTATCTACATCATGGAATACTTTTACAATCGACTATCATCAAGGGAACATCTCATGTTACAAACTATTAGACAAACAGAAGGATCCATTATGGACATGGACAGTTCTACAAACATTTCCTAAGGACAATACGTTTACACTTGAATGGGACTAATTTAAATAATTGTCTGCACATTATGTTAACATGTTTACATAAAAAGAGAACACAATTGTGTGAAACTACAACTGAACAAGTTCTATCTTTAGCTAAGGACTGTGAAGACCTGGGGTCTTCCGTTGGCATAATACTACTCAGACAACACAGTGTGAGGGTAAAGCAATGTGGCAATATTTTATTGAACCAAAAACGGACATTAAACAGAACTGTCCCAGCAAATACCCAAGATGATACATTACACAGTCTCGTCCTTCCACTGACCCGCCAAGGATAGAACTGCGATTTTGGGACTTCCAGGGCCAGCTACCTCAACCAGTGGCCCCCGCTTTTGGTGGGTGCCCACAGAGAGGAGGTAGCAGCAAGCTGACAGTACATTAAGGTACAAGGTTAAAAGATCCAAGGGTCCCACCCTGGCCTCGCCAAGAATTTCTATGGGTTCCAGGTGACCAGAGGGTCCCACCTGGCAACCCCAAACAACATATCCGTGGGGCCAGGTGACTTCATCGTCCCAACCTGGTCTCCCCAAATGTATCCATGGGTTCTCTGATTGTCAATGGAGCAGATCCGTATCCTTCCAGTCAGGGCCGTACATCCATAGGCGGAATCATGTAGAATCCAAATCTGTGTCTCTCTGGATTGAGCCATGCAACCAAGCTGATGCCCTGAAGATTCTGACTGATTTTTGATTCTCTCTTTCAATTCTCACTGCTACAGAGGCATATGTCCCCTAACTAGTTACAGTTGTCCTTTCACGTACGCATCCACAGGTCAAGGATTTGGGAGGGTATTATTCCACAGAGCTCATGTCTCATTGTTTGAGCATTTAATCAATTTTATATAGTTGATATAGCAGGGGGCTCTTGTAAATCAACATCTAGATGGCTTTAGTACAATATGCAATTAGCATAGTAACAAACATCATTGTTTAAAAACCAAGAGACGTCAACATTCAGCTTTATACAAATAATCGTATGCCCTTCTTGACCAGCCACAGAAATACACATACATTCACAAGTCAACACAAACACAACAGTGGATTTTTCTTGGCTTAACAAATGTAGACTTCTGGCTGATTAAGAAGGTTTGAATCTTATCCAGAATATAAAAAAATAAATTCTAACACTATCACATCCATATTACAATTGGAACATGAGCCAATAATGAATAAATTGAAAAAACTGCAACGAGACAGGGATGATTATCGTATTATAAAAAAGAAAGAAACACAGTGTGCCCTGAGTGTACAAAAATCTAAAAATTCTCTACCTATACAACTAAAGGACAAGGCTAATGAATGTACTGATACAAATAAAATTTTTTTGAAAATAATAAGATTGAACCAAAGATAATAAAATAATTGTCCTAGCAAATAGAATTGAACCTTTATAAATTGCAGCAGTTGAATCTACAAAAAGAACTGTGAGCAAGAGCACAAATTTGACAAACTCTACTTCTATACAAAATTCAAATACACTACTTCCATCTTCTGAATGGAAAACCTCTATTTTGGTTCTTAATGCAAAAAAAATCTAGACAACATTAGACTACAAATAAATAGAATCAATGAAGAAAGGGGAAGAGCTTGTCTAAGTAAAAATAAAATGGAGACAACTAGAGGCAATAAATTAAATAAAAGTCTAATTCCATCTAATGAAATTGAATCTCTTGCTCTAATCGAATTCTCAGATCCCATTTCTACTCCACTACTGGACCTCTCAATATATGACACTACATCAGACATTGTTTTCTCTACTAAAAAAACAAGCAATATTATCATAGTGGATAATACCACAACTGGTACTAAAGGTCTGGTACCTTTTTTACCTCGGGCTGTATCTCCTAAGAAAGGGCAATTAACCAATACTTCTCCCCCAAACTAGGGAAAAGAAAAAGCCTATTAGAGGAATGCGAAAAAAAAGAGGGAATATAAACCTACCCCAAGCCCCAAACAATAATACTCACAAATATTTTTAATCTGTCAGACTACCTTTTATCAAATGATGAGAAATTAATATTATCAAAAGGACTTTCCTTTTGTGCCACAAACAAACCCAAAGACTTTGATCTGTTTTTAAATCTTCAGGTATTTACGAGGAACATGACACTGAAAGGACATTCATAGGCAATTTCTCGTTTATGCATTAAGTGGACCCTAACTTTTACCACGTGTTTCAGAAATACATAGTATAGCTGGATGGAACTGTTTTAAATACGTAAAAACCGCACATTTCTGGGTGGCTTCCCCATCAACCGGACATTCCACGCTATCACATTTAGCGTACCCTTCCTGGTATAATGTGCCCCATCCTGGTCCCCTTCTTGGTATAATGTGCCCCATCCTGGTCCCCTTCTTGGTATAATGTGCTCCATCCTGGTCCTGTTCCTTGGATAATGCGCCCCATCCTGGTCCCTGTATAAATTAGATAAATTTATTTGAATTTTGCAGTGAGAAATAAGTATTTGATCCCTCTGGCAAACAACACTTAATACATGGTGGCAAAACCCTTGTTAGCAAGCACAGCAGTCAGACTTTTTTGTACTTGATGATGAAGGTTGTAGACATGTCAGGAGGAATTTTGGTCCACATACAAAAAAGTTAATGTCTGCTCACCTCCTCCTGGAGCGCACGGATCCTGCTGTGCGGCAAGTTTTCAGAACTTAGAAAGGAATAAGTCCAGCGCTATTAGTCCATTAAAAATCCATTCTCATTTATTTCATAACTTCAAATGGTATAGAATCCATTAAGTCACAGTCCAGACATTAAAAACATACACGTTTCGACGCAAAGCAGTGCGTCTTAATCATTGACAAGGATCTGATGGCAGACTGAACATTTTAAACTAGTTCACCATTCAGTAGATCCAGCCACTAGATGGGAACACCTGTGCAGAGAAACCTGGCAGGGGATTAACCCCTTACAGACTGAAAACACACATTACATCAAATATGCATATCTCTATTCATAGTGGTAAATCAGATCCTGCCTGATATTGATACCATGTGGTACTCTAGTGTTCAGCTGGTAGATCCACCAGGTTTCCCAGCTTATTAGTTTTCTTTTGATATCACCACCCCTGGATGGGATTTTAACCCTTTCTATGCCTGACACTTCAAAAGAAGACACATCACCTCCATGGCTATTAATAAAATGTTTGGAAATTGCTGAACTTCTATTAATGATTTTGCTGATGGCGTCTGAGAGGTGACGTCTTATCCTGATTTTCAGCCGACATATTGGAGGTCACACAAACCGCATCGCCCAGTATGCACCAAGTTGCTTGTGTTGCAGTTTATGTAAGAATTAATCATATATTCTTTTTTATTTGCACAAGAGACAAATGTTTTAGTATTCTTCATATACTTGCAACAGGTGCATATATTGTGCCCGCACTTGTATAACCCTCTATTACTGAGCCAATTCTCCTTTTTATTATTGTTATCATTGAGATAGAGGCTGGGAGACAGAATATCTCCTAAAGTGGAGGCTTTTTTTGCAATAAATTTCACTGGATTTGTCAGGATTTTCTCTAGTTTTTTATCTTTATATAATATGATCAGGTTTGCGCACATGTCAGGAGGAATTTTGGTCCACTCCTCTTTGCAGATCATCTCTAAATCATTCAGATTTTGAGGCTGTCGCTTGGCAACTCGGAGCTTCAACTCCCTCCATAAGTTTTCTATGGGATTAAGGTCTGGAGACTGGCTAGGCCACTCCATGGCCTTAATGTGCTTCTTTTTGAGCCACTCCTTTGTTGCCTTGGCTGTATGTTTTTGGGTCATTGTCTTGCTGGAAGATCCAGCCATGACCCATTTTTAATGTTCTGGCGGAGGTAAGGAGGTTGTCACTCAGAATTTTATTGTACTTGGCTCCATCCAATCTTCCATTGATGCGGTGTAGTAGTCCTGTGCCCTTAGCAGAGAAACACCCCCAAAACATAATGTTTCCACCTCCATGCTTGACAGTGGGGACCGTGTTCTTTGGGTCATAGGCAGCATTTCTCTTCCTCCAAACACGGCGAGCTGAGTTAATGCCAAAGAGCTCAATTTGTCTCATCTGACCACAGCACCTTCTCCCAATAACTCACAGAATCATCCAGGTGTTCATTGGCAAACTTCAGACGGGCCTGCACATGTGCCTTCTTGAGCAGGGGAATCTTGTGGGCACTGCAAGATTTTAAACATTTAAGGTGTAATGTATTACCAACGGTTTTCTTGGTGACTGTGGTCCCAGCAGCCTTGAGATCATTAACAAGTTCCCCCTGTGTAGTTTTAGGCTGATCTCTCACCTTCCTCATGATCAAGGATACCCCACGAGGTGAGATTTGGCATGGTGCCCCAGATCGATGTCGATTGACAGTCATTTTGTATTTCTTTTATTTTCTTACTATTGTACCAACAGTTGTCTCCTTCTCACCCAGCGCCTTACTTATGGTTTTGTAGCCCATTCCAGCTTTATGCACGTCTATGATCTTGTCCCTGACATCCTTAGAAAGCTCTTTGGTCTTGCCCATGTTGTAGAGGTTAGAGTCTGACTGATTAATTGAGTCTGAGGACAGGAGTCTTTTATAAAGGTGACTATGTAAGACAGCTGCCTTTAATGCAGGTAACGAGTTGATTAGGAGTGTCTAACTGGTCTGTAGGAGCCAGAACTCATAATGGTTTGTAGGGGATCAAATACTTATTTCTCACTGCAAAATGCAAATAAATTTATCTAATTTATACAATGTGATTTTCTTGGATTTTTTATGGATATGCTATCTCTCAATGTTAAAATTAACCTAGCCTTAAAATTATAGACTGTTCATGTCTTTGTCAGTGGGCAAAATTATTATTTCCTTCACTGTATATACACTTTGCACAGGTACATATATATACACTTTTACAGACAGGTGCACATAAGTATGCAATAGATAACCACAGTACGCATCACTACATATAAGCACTTTGCATTAGTACTGATATATATATATATATATATATATATATATATATATATATATATATATATATATATATATATACAGTGCCTACAAGTAGTATTCAACCCCCTGCAGATTTAGCTGGTTTGATAAGATGCAAATAAGTTAGAGCCTTCAAACTGCAAACGAGAGTTGGTTTTATGAACAGAAGCATAAATCTTACAAACCAAAAAGTTATGTTGCTCAGTTGAATTTTATTAAATTTTAAACATAAAAGTGTGGGTCAATTATTATACAACCCCTATGTTTAATATTTTGTGGAATAACCCTTGTTTGCAATTACAGCTAATAATCGTATTTTATAAGACCTGATCAGGCCGGCACAGGTCTGTGGAGTTATCTTGGCCCACTCCTCCATGCAGATCTTCTCCAAGTTATCTAGGTTCTTTGGGTGTCTCATGTGGACTTTATTCTTGAGCTCCTTCCACAAGTTTTCAATTGGGTTAAGGTCAGGAGACTGACTAGGCCACTCCAACACCTTGACTTTTTCCCTCTTGAACCAGGCCTTGGTTTTCTTGGCTGTGTGCTTTGGGTCGTTGTCTTGTTGGAAGATGAAATTACGACCCATCTTAAGATCCTTGATGGAGGAGCGGAGGTTCTTGCCCAAAATCTCCAGGTAGGCCGTGCTATCCATCTTCCCATGGATGCGGACCAGATGGCCAGGCCCCTTGGCAGAGAAACAGCCCCACAGCATGATGCTGCCACCACCATGCTTGACTGTAGGGATGGTATTCTTGGGGTCGTATGCAGTGCCATCCAGTCTCCAAACGTCACGTGTGTGGTTGGCACCAAAGATCTCGATCTTGGTCTCATCAGACCATAGAACCTTGAACCAGTCTGTCTCAGAGTCCTCCAAGTGATCATGAGCAAACTGTAGACGAGCCTTGACATGACGCTTTGAAAGTAAAGGTACCTTACGGGCTCGTCTGGAACGGAGACCATTGCGGTGGAGTACGTTACTTATGGTATTGACTGAAACCAATGTCCCCACTGCCATGAGATCTTCCCGGAGCTCCTTCCTTGTTGTCCTTGGGTTAGCCTTGACTCTTCGGACAAGCCTGGCCTCGGCACGGGAGGACACTTTCAAAGGCTGTCCTGGCCGTGGAAGGCTAACAGTAGTTCCATAAGCCTTCCACTTACGGATGATGCTCCCAACAGTGGAGACAGGTAGGCCCAACTCCTTGAAAAGGGTTTTGTACCCCTTGCCAGCCTTGTGACCCTCCACGATCTTGTCTCTGATGGCCTTGGAATGCTCCTTTGTCTTTCCCATGTTGACCATGTCTGAGTGCTCTTCACAAGTTTGGGGAGGGTCTTAAGTAGTCAGAAAAGGCTGGCAAAAGAGATCTATAATCCACACATGTGAAGCTCATTATTCTTGGTGCCTGAACTACTTCTTAATACTTTAGGGGGACCAAACAGAATTCTTGTGGTTTGAGGGGTTGAATAATAAATGACACTCTGAATTAACTTTTAACGTTTAAAAAAAAAAAAAAAAAAAAAAAAAAAAAAAGTTGCTGCAGTGCATTTCCCACTTCCAGGCTGATCTACAGTACAAATGTCACAATGTCAAGTTAATTCCGCATGTGTCAACCAGCTAAATCTGCAGGGGGTTGAATACTACTTGTAGGCACTGTGTATATGTATATATATATGTGTATATGTATATATATATATATATGTGTATATATATATATATATATATATACTGCTAAAAAAAATAAAGGGAACTCTCAAATAACACATCCTAGATCTGAATGAATTAAATATTCTCATTGAAAACTTTGTTCTGTACAAAGTTGAATGTGCTGACAACAAAATCACACAAAAATCATCAATGGAAATCAAATTTATTAACCAATGGAGGCCTGGATTTGGAGTCACCCCCAAAATTAAAGTGGAAAAGCACACTACAGGCTGATCCAACTTTGATGTAATGTCCTTAAAACAAGTCAAAATGAGGCTCAGTATTGTGTGTGGCCTCCACGTGCCTGTATGACCTCCCTTCAATGCCTGGGCATGCTCCTGATGAGGTCGCGGATGGTCTCCTGTGGGATCTCCTTCCAGACCTGGAATAAAGCATCCGCCAACTCCTGGACAGTCTGTGGTGCAACGTGACGTTGGTGGATGGAGCGAGACATGATGTCCCAGATGTGCTCAGTCGGATTCAGGTCTGGGGAATGGGCGGGCCAGTCCATAGCTTCGATGCCTTCATCTTGCAGGAACTGCTGACACACTCCAGCCACATGAGGTCTGGCATTGTCCTGCATTAGGAGGAACCCAGGGCCAACTGCACCAGCATATGGTCTCACAATGGGTCTGAGGATCTCATCTCGGTACCTAATGACACCCAGGCTACCCCTGGTGAGCACATGGAGGGCTGTGCAGCCCTCCAAAGAAATGCCACCCCACACCATTACTGACCCACTGCCAAACCGGTAATGCTGAAGGATGTTGCAGGCAGCGGATCGCTCTCCACTGCGTCTCCAGACTCTGTCACGTCTGTCACATGTGCTCAGTGTGAACCTGCTTTCATCTGTGAAGAGCACAGGGTGCCAGTGGCAACTTTGCCAATCCTGGTGTTCTGTGGCAAATGCCAAGCGTCCTGCACGGTGTTGGGCTGTGAGCACAACCCCTATCTGTGGACGTCGGGCCCTCATATCACCCTCATGGAGTCGGTTTCTAACAGTTTGTGCAGACACATGCACATTTGTTGCCTGCTGGAGGTCATTTTGCATGGCTCTGGCAGTGTTCCTCCTGTTCCTCCTTGCACAAAAGGCGGAGGTAGCGGACCTGCTGCTGGGTTGTTGCCCTCCTATGGCCCCCTCCACGTCTCCTGGTGTACTGGCCTGTTTCCTGGTAGCACCTCCAGCCTCTGGACACTACGCTGACAGACACAGCAAACCTTCTTGCCACAGCTCGCACTGATGTACCATCCTGGATGAGCTGCACCACCTGAGCAATTTCTGTGGGTTGTAGAGTCCGCCTCATGCTATCACGAATGTGAAAACACAACCAACATTCAAAAGTGACCAAAACATCAGCCAGAAAGCCTTGGTACTGAGATGTGGTCTGTGGTCCCCACCTGCAGCACCACTCCTTTATTGAGTGTGTCTTGATAATTGCCAATAATTTCCATCTATCGTCTATTCCATTTGCACATCAGCATGTGAAATTGATTGTCAATCAGTGTTGCTGCCTAAGTGGACAGTTTGATTTCACAGAAGTTTGATTTACTTGGAGTTATATTCTGCTAAGTGTTCCCTTTATTTTTTTGAGCTGTGTGTATGTATATATATATACACGAATATGCTAATACACATAGATAATAGTAAATCTGTACACATTTCATTACTTACATATGATGTCCCTCTGGCGGGTGCCTTCTCCCATCTTCAGCAGCTCCATCCTGGTGGTCTTCTGTCCTCCATCATCACTACTGGCCAGATCTGCAGCTGTCAGCCAATCCTGTCTCTTCACTACCTCCAATAGCTGCAGGGAGCAGCCTCCGAGCAGTCAGTGAGTCTGACACATCCCTCCTGCCTCCTGAGAAGTTCTGAGCTGCCTGACCCATGTGAACATTGGCCATCACATCGCCCTCCCCCCTCTAGCCACTTACCACCCCCTGCACTAAGAGGGCTTTATCGGGGAAAGGCTGCATTGGCCATTCCGGCAGCATTCACACTGTAGCTACTGCTTCTGAATGGGCCAGTGCAGCGGTTTTCCAATAAAGCCCCCTCAGTACAGGGGATGTAGGTAGCTACACTGGGGTCAGGGGGGATTTATGTGACAGCTCATGTGAACATTGGTCAGGCAGTTCAATTGTCAGAATTGCTCAGAAGGAAGGAGAAGAGGGAGAGACAGGATTGGCTAAGAGCATCAGCCATAGTTGCCAGGCCTGTTATCCTGCCTATGCCTGAACGACGTTGAGAAGCCAGGGTGTGTCCAGGAATCCTGTGCTCCTGCATCGTAGAGCAGCGGCAGCATAATCTAAGAGGTAAGCAGGGGCCCCTACTAACATATTCTGCAGAGTGCAGGCCCCTGTGTGACGGCAAATGACTCAGAAACGGGCCCCTTCCGCTCCTCTTACTGCAAATGCTGCTGCTGGCTCTATGTGAGAACCAGACATTGCAGCAGCTGATCGGGCCGCCTCGCCTTCATGGCCCCTGTGCAGCTGCATCGGCGGTATATCCGCCCCTGCTCAGCCCCATTAAGCTGCATTTCACAGGCTGAAGACAAAACATAAGGCAGAAAAACGCACAAACAAGGAACAACTGGAGCCACTGTAGTAAAGGCAGCAAAGCCTCACAAAGGAGGAGACCCAGTGTTTAGTGACGTCCATGGCTTCCAGACTTCAGGCCGTCATTGTTGCAAAGGACTCTGCAAAGTATTAAACATGAACATTTTATTTATGGTAAAGGTAATTCCTCCAATTAATTTTGAGCCCATGAAATGAGGAGGCTTTGTAGAAAAATGGCTGCAATTCCTAAATGTTTCACAGGATATTTTTGTTCAACCCCTTTAATTAAACCTGAAAGTCTCCACTTCATTTGCATCTAAGTTGTTTCATTTTACATAAAAAGCGGCATGCAGAGCTGAAATCATGAAGATCCACTGACCAAATATTTCTGGACCAAACTGTTTTCATATGTTTACACTATATGGAGAAATATTGCATCTCTTTCCCCCAACCCCCAAAACAAAACCCAAAATGTTCTCCTGCCCAGTCTCCTAACTCCTAATCCCAAAATAGACAAGGACATTTGGAGTTGCCAATCCTCTTTTTTTAATCAGTTATTTTTTATTACAGTTTTATTTAAAGGGAAATTACAGTAAAATGCCCCCAATCCCTTTTTCCCTTCTCCCAATCCATAATGCTGGGGTAAGATTATCTCTACAGAGACCCCTGTACAGGAATATTAGGGCTCCAGCGACATCACATCTATTATACAGAGAAAAGCGCTATCTCCATAGCTCTGTACACAAGGACATAGCGATCAGACAAGGTCCTTGTAACATCCCTGGCGGCATGCTTGCATAGTGCACCATCTCCCACTATGCAAGATCACAATCTTACCTTTCAGTCCAGCTTGCAAATCTTGCTCCTGTTCATATTGTGTGCATGCCTCTGTTCTGACAGCTTAGGGCGGCGGCCCGGTTACTTCCTGATTCTTGTAGCTGCTGTGGACACACCCCTAATGAGTCCCCAGCCTATTGCTGTGGGTCACTGGATATTTAAACCTCCTTCTCCCAGAAGAAGGTGCCTGAGCTACTCTTACCTTCAGAGGGCTCCTTGCCCCTGATGTGCCAGGTCCCGTTCTGTTTCTTGCCTGTCCGCCAACCTGGGGGCTGTATTCCCAGGCCTGTCTGAACTATCTCCTAGCCTGTTTGTCCGCCTCTCTGGGGGCCGTATACCCAGACTCGCTCCTGTATCTTGTTGCAGTGTCAGTTCCTGTCTGAACACCCTCCTAGCCTGTTTGTCTGCCTCTCTGGGGGCCGTATACCCAGACTCGCTCCTGTATCTTGTTGCAGTGTCAGTTCCTGTCTGAACACTCTCCTAGCCTGTTTGTCTCTGTGTCCGTACCTTCCCTTTTCCTGCTGTCTCATAACCTGCACCTAACTCCTACTCAATGTCTCTCTACTTCTGTTGTGAGTTTAGAGTCCACTCGCTACTTCATTGCAAGTACCTTGTGTGTATCTGGTTCTGCTTGTCCCTTCCAGTCTGTTCACTGTGAACAGAGCCCTGTCCTCTCTGCTCTGCCTTGTTCACCGCTCCGGCGGTTTCGCTCTGTTCTGCCTTGCTCACCGCTCCGGCGGTTCCTTCGTGCTCTGCCTTGCTCACCGCTCCGGCGGTTCCTTCGTGCTCTGCCTTGCTCACCGCTCCGGCGGTTCCTTCGTGCTCTGCCTTGCTCACCGCTCCGGCGGTTCCTCTCTGCTCAGCCTTGCTCACTGCTCTGACAGTTCCTTCCTGCTCAGCCTTGCCCACTGCTCTGGCGGTTCCTTCCTGCTCTGCCTTGCTCACCGCTCCGGCGGATCCTTCCTGCTCAGCCTTGCTCACTGTTCCGGCGGTTCCTTCCTGCTCAGCCTTGCTCACTGTTCCGGCGGTTCCTTCCTGCTCTGCCTTGCTCACCGCTCCGGCGGTTCCTCTCTGCTCTGCCTTGCTCACCGCTCCGGCGGTTCCTTCGTGCTCTGCCTTGCTCACCGCTCCGGCGGTTCCTCTCTGCTCAGCCTTGCTCACTGCTCTGACGGTTCCTTCCTGCTCAGCCTTGCTCACTGCTCTGGCGGTTCCTTCCTGCTCTGCCTTGCTCACCGCTCCGGCGGATCCTTCCTGCTCAGCCTTGCTCACTGTTCCGGCGGTTCCTTCCTGCTCTGCCTTGCTCATCGCTTCGGCGGTTCCTCTCTGCTCTGCCTTGCTCACCGCTCTGGCAGTTCCTCTCTGCTCTGCCTTGCCCACCGCTCCAGTGGTTCCTCTCTGCTCTGCTTGTCTACCGCATCTGCGGTTCTGTTCCTGAATCCCAGTCTGTACTGGACCCTATCCAGCCTGCGCTCCAACCTGCTAGTGCCTCCCTGTCTGCACTCCAGCCGTGCTTGCCAGTATCCTCCAGCCTGCTCTCCAGCCATGCCTGCCAATACCCACCTGTCTGTATGCCAGCCTAACCTGCTTGTTCCTGCATTCCCTGGTGTAGGTCAACAGCTGTGACCGGTGTCTGACCTGGAGTCGCACCTGGTCCCTCTGCTCGGTTCCTCCTTGGTTCACGGAGTCATTAGCCGCCGTGCGACCTTGGTCGGATCAGGTAGATACTTAGTTACGCCCCTCCAGGCACTCCTCTGTTCATGGTACAGTGGGATCACTAATCACGCTCACGACAGTCAGTCCGGGCGCGAGCGGAACAGTCCTCATATTCAGGCAGCTTCTATTTTACTCAAACCCTCTTTATAAGAACAAGATCAGAGTCTCATTATACCGAGCTGAGCCGCTCCAGGGACAAAGACCCCGTCTGGTCCTAACACGCCGGGTGTACGGAGTATCCAGCCACGGGGCCCGGATTCTCTCATTTGTGGCCCCAGCGTTTCTTGTAGAATAAATCCCTTTCTCATCCAGTCCTGTAGTAATGACTTTGTTATCAGGTTTTGTAGGAGGGTTCGTCTGACTCCATCTTATGTTATCAATATCTGTGCGAGAAACAGGAGACGTCCGAGCGCAGTTTTACCGAGTGTCCAGTGTCAGTTCTTCTACAGTCTGATAAAGAGCCGTGGTGTCTCCGACCGAACCTGGGAGTATACAGCTATAAACAGCGTACACACACGGCTCCTCTCCGTACACCTCTTACACACGTGGCTCCGCTCCGTACACCTCGTACACGCGCGGCTCCGCTACGTACACCTCGTACACGCGCGGCTCCGCTCCGTACACCTCGTACACATGCGACTCCGCTCCGTACACCTCGTACACGCGCGGCTCCGCTCCGTACACCTCGTACACACACGGCTCTGCTCCGTACACCTCGTACACGCGGCTCCGCTTCGTACACCTCGTACACATGCGGCTCTGCTCCGTACACCTCGTACACACACGGCTCAGCTCCGTACACCTCGTACACACACGGCTCTGCTCCGTACACCTCGTACACGCGCGGCTCTGCTACATCCACACTGTAAACCCCTCCTGACCCCACACATAAACTTCAGCTCATCCAGCACCATGACAACCAGCACAGCAGAGTCCTGCATCCACTGAGGCCCCTGATCATGTGACCCCTGACTCCTCCCCTCCTGTGACCTCATCACAGCTCCTGTGCGCACAGAGCAGCCATATATGTGGTGGCGGCTCTGCAGGTGGAGGTATGTGGAGACCCCCCATTACTGGGGCAGGGGGCATTAACCCCTTCAGCACGGAGACTCTTTTGGGGTCTCTGTGTGGTGTGAACAGTGAGGTAACAGCTGTGGACAGAATGCAGCTTAGCTGGTTCCCGTCCACATTAGATCCATTCAGACGACTGCAGGATGAAGGACAGAAGCCCAGAGAAGTCCTCACACAGCGCCATTATTCCTCTCCTAGCTCCAGCACAGTAATGTGGATACAATTGATGATATTCTGGGGATTTGCAGGAATATGTGGCAGATATTTGCTGGATCTTCTGCTTTCTAGACCGCTTCCTCCTGTAAGTCCTATGAAACAATCCAGACGATCCTGTCAGGTCTGTGACGTGAGATCCATCAGCTGTCAGCACAAGCAGCATTTCATGGAAAGGGAATTGTGGTGTGAACACTCTCCTGTCGCCACAATGCAGGGCCGGACGTCTTTTATAAGCCGGCGTCATGTCCCTTGGGTGTTCCTTATATAATGATTGTCACATGACAACAAGATCCCGAATGTCAGAACCAATACCCACACGTTGCATAAAGGTAAGAAATGACACAAGAAACAACAAAAACGGGAAAGAAACAACAACCACCACACGCCCATACGATATGCTACCACCCAAAGCACTAAATAATATATCCTCACTTATCCCCATTCTTCATGCTGTACGGTGCCCTTTTTTTGATTCCCACACCACACTATGTTCCTGCCATACCTGCATCTCCAAATTTCTTTTGTAACATTTTAACACCTGTTTTTTTTTAAGTGGTTTTCATGTAATATATGGAAGCCTATACAAGAATGCAAAAAATAAAATATTTCCAGAGAAAAAAAAACACTGTACATAGAGATATTGGCATCAAATAACTCCTGTCTTGGTGGTCTTATAAACAAGCTTTTATAAAAGCCTCAAACTTCTGTGTGTGAATCAGACATGAGATCTAATGTGATAGAATATTACAGTCTGGGGAAGTTGGGAAACATTCATATAGACGGCCGGTGGAGATGTAGTCAGTGACAGACGCTGGCCAAATATGTTTCTAGAGCCGTAGTAGAAGATGAAGATGTCGTCTTCATCATAAAGTAGTTATTTCTCATGTCACGTGTAATGAATATCTCCTGCAGTATTGCTAATGACTAATTCCACTGTACGTCAATGAGCCAAAAATTAGCGTTATGGAAGATGAGTCTTGAAGAAACGTATTCAGCTGCAGACTCCGAGGAAGAAACTGCTTGTTGTCTGTGGCCTAAAATATACAGGTTTTATTAGCAGATGTAAAGAATAAAGCTAAATACTGTAAATAATAAATCTCTTATTATCTCCAGTAATTGTATTATTACACAAGATTTTTATGATGTTTTATCGGCTCATCTTCTCATTGAGGTCTCTACAATATCGAATCCTCTCAGTGAAGATCTTCTATATAAGAGAATTTTCCTGATTTACCCATTAAAGATGGATAAGGACAGAGACAATATGGCTGAAAAGATATTACACCTCACCCTAGAGATCCTCTTCCGTCTTACTGGAGAGGTGAGAGATTCTGATGATGTCAAATTACATCATTCTTATCTATGGAAATAACAGATGGACAGAACTGGAGAGGTGAGGACTCTGGAAATGTCTGTAGCGAGATTTATTAATGTGTCTCTCCATAACTAGGATTACTCAGTAGTAAAGAAGACCTCTAGTGAGCGCCATCAGGACCCTGTGTCTGAGGGGTGGGGAAGAACCCAGAGCCCAATCACTGGACCTCCACCTCTTCCCCTGATACATGAGGACATCAATGACCAGAAGATCCTAGAACTCACCTACAAGATGATTGAGCTGCTGACTGGAGAGGTGACACTATTGGGAATGCTGGGACATTATACAGTAATGCTATGGAGGGATCGGGGGATTATGGTATCATTGTATGTGTCAGGTTCCTATAAGGTGTCAGGATGTCGCTGTCTATTTCTCCATGGAGGAGTGGGAGTATTTAGAAGGACACAAAGATTTGTACAAAGACATCATGATGGAGGTTCCCCAGCGCCTCACATCACCAGGTAATAGACAGGACTGAATACACACGGCCTATAATTATCTGTATGTAAAGAATGTATTAAGTCCCTGTATGTGTTTGCTCCAGATCTATCCAGTAAGAGGACAACACCAGAGAGATGTCCCCGTCCTCTTTTTCCGCAGGACTGCAAACAAGAAGATCCCAATGTTCCTCAGGATCATCAGGTAGATGGAGAGAAGGTGTAATGAGATCTCCCCTATGATGTGTAGACGGCTGTGAAGGTCTTGTGCTCAGTCTTGTTTTATCCACCAGTATTATATGTTTTTACTTGTGTAATGAGAACGGTGGAGATGGCAGGATTAGAGCTGATCATGGATGTGACTTCTCCATCTGTCTGTGACTTTTACAATATTTGTTTCAGGGTGAAGATCTGACCCATATTAATACTACAGAGATATATGTGAGGGGTGATGAGCAGTGTAAAGAGGAGATTCCTACATATAACCACCCAGGTGAGTAGTATCCACTAAATGCAGAGAAGTCACAGATTCTTCTCAGTCACCGGCTGTGGCTGCTTTATTGGTGGCGTAATCTGGCTATATCACAATCGTGTGATCACCATTTTTCCGCTAGATCACAACATTCTAATCCACCAAAAATTGTTCAAATGACTTTGGGTAAAGAAAGCCCTTTTCTATAGAACTTACAACCTGGAGGATCCACCTACCCCATGGGATAAGAAGACGCTGACTCTTACCTGTCTGTATCTGTATAATACAAAGCCAAATGACAGCGTATGAAGAATGTGCTGACAAGTTGGAAAATCACTTGAAGAAAAATATTATGATGGGCCTGTAAGAGAAAGCGGAGAGTAATGATGCTGTTGGCTTCCTAGATCCCTGATATCTTACTGGATGAATCTTCCTTCTCTCCCTTCTGTGCTGCTGAATGTCCTCATATGGTCCCTACAAGACCAGGTCCAGTCTTTCTGACCAAACTTCACTTTTATGATCGACAACATTAAATGTGCAGTGAGGGCCAAGTGTGAATTTCTGTACAATAACAGCAGAGTTTCCCTTTATCCTGACTTTTCAATTTCTTTTTAAACCAACTAACTTCAAACAGGATTGTGATAAACGGCATGAAATACATTACACCTGTGCCGTGATATATCTCTAAGCTGTGCGTGGCTGATGGCTGTACTATACATTTATTCATGCCTGCAGGAGATGTGTTGGCATGGCTCGAGCCCTGGTTTCATGGATTTACTCCGCGTCATAAATTCCATCATGTTTTCAATCCTAAGGAATTCAGATTACTGCACAATCTCTCCTGAAATGGGGGCGCTAATACTTTCTTTACTCTTCTGGTCAGGACTCATAGTAGCTCCAATGGTCCACCATAAATGAGTGCAACTCCGGTTTAGTGTTGGCGTTCTCCCCCGAAACATACGTTCTTGTTGAGGATGTATCATATATTTTTATGTCTTTTTTTTAACAGGTTCATTCTGTATGATAGCTTGATTGTGATGGGATCGGCCTGCCTCACTTATGTGAGTCTGTAACTCCCGGGTAGTCTTTTAAAAAGGTTTCCATTGCCTCTTCCAAGTGCCCGAGATCTAAATTTAAGACATCTCAGCTCTGCACTATTATAAAAAGTTCTTTTTAAATGTCTAATATTTCTTCTTGACACTCATCTGACAGAAAATATTGGCCCTTACGATAGTTTAGATTGCTAAGAGCCACCGAGCCCCATATTCTAATTACCCCAAAAAGGTTTCACCACTAGTTTACTCATTTTTTTTCTGAAGAATACAGTTCAGCTTCATCATTTCAGTAGTTGTGTTATTGGGTTTGTTCACAGTTTTGCCCATCGTCCTTTTTTAACCCCTCCATATGGATCTGGACTTACTCAGAGACCCTTAGGCTTGGGCCACAGTGCTACCTGCTGTTCTGTGGAGTGAGATGGGAAGAAGAAGAATAATCAAGTAGCCGTGTCGTTACCAGGAGGGCAGAGAAAATACAAACTCAGAAGACACAAGAGTGGTCAGTAAACGGGCCGAGGTCACAACAGGAAACAAACACACAAGCCGGGAGCTGAGCACAGAGGACTGAACCAGAGGAGAACAAGGCTGTATCTGGCAGCTTCCGGCAATATGCTTCCAGCTTTAGTAGGGTGCGGTGCTTTCCCATTGCCTGAAGTAGGGAGCAGATTACTTCAGCTGACAGCACATACGCCCATACTGTCTGACTGGGTGGTACTACTGGTCCCAGGCACCATAATATTAGGGGCTGAAGAGAGCCTGTGCTGCCCAGAGCTTTTGATTCTGTCATCTCCTCCATCACCACCGCCGCCTGCAGAATGAATAAGGCGGCTCCTGCTGAGAGAAGCAGACGTCGCAGGAGCAGATCCCAGAGAAAATGGGACACACCAATTGCAGAAGTTCTAATACGACAAAATGGCAGAAAACCAGAGCAGTAGAAATCCCCATAGAGTAGTGACGATTTTGACTTCACAGCCACTTTCCGGAAATTAGCACGCCGTGGATGTTGGAGAGTGAAAATAGCAAATCTTCCATTTCATTGCCCAACACATAGTGCCCAGATTGTGCTCCAGGAGACACACACCGTAAATTAAGTGGGTTCTTCTCACTACATCAATGCCAAATACATGGATGCTAAATGTGGTTTGGGCACAGTCTATTAGACTGTGAACTGTCATTGTCTTGGTGAATAATACAATATTTTTACATAACTTGCCATTTCTAAGGACAATTTAAGTAGAAATGTTCAAAAATATAAAATGCAATAATATTTAATTAAAAATAACAATTGGTTTATGGAAGCCATGTTTCTTTTCAAGAGTTTTTGAGCCACTAATGATGTGGAAACCTCTGTTTTTCCATTGACAGATGATGCACCTGAGTGGAGGCTTGTTTTTTGTGAGATGAGTAGAAATTTTTATTGGTATTATTTTCGCATATTTCATATTTGAAAGGCAGAATGAACAAACAGTTGAACACCAAGCTCTACTGGTTCATGCTATGAGGTTTTCTATTAGACTGTGAATTGTCTTGGTGAATAATTCAATATTTTTACATAACTTGCCATTTGTACCAACAGTTTAAGTAGAAATGTTCAAAAATATAAATTTCAAGAATATTTTATTCAAATATAATATTTTTTTTACTTAGCAGATGACTGTACTAGGAGATCAGAGGGGCAGCTGACATCTTCAATTTTTAAATGGGATGAGCTTGATATCACACAGGATACAACTGAAGTGAATGGCATTGCTCCAGATATACCATCATCCCTTCAGAGCAAAGATCTGTCATCTGATCCTATGAAACCAGTCCTGTCTTCTGATTCATTAGCGACTACTAAGGATATTCAAAGTCACAAAATAAGCATTAAAAAACAAACTGCTCCTAAAGCAAAGAAGCCATATTATGTTCAGAATATGGAAATAGTTATCCCCGCTTTCCCCTTTATTTTCTTAAACATCGAAAAATTCACACAGTGTAGAATAAATTTTCTTGTTCCAGGTGTGGGAGATGTTTTAACCAGAAATTAGATCTTGTTAGGCAGCAGAGAACTCACTCAGGGGAGAAGCAATTTTCATGTTCAGAATGTGGGAAATATTTTATCCAGAAATGGAATCTTGTCATACACCAGAGAACTCACACAGGGGAGAAGCCTTTTTCATGTTCAGAATGTGGGAAATGTTTTAACCATAAATCAGTTTTGGTAAATCATCAGAGAACTCTCACAGGGGAGAAGCCTTTTCCTGTTCTGAATGTGGGAAATGTTTTAACCAGAAATCAGATTTGGTTAGTCACCAGAGAACCCACACAGGGTAAAAGTCTTTTTCATGTTCAGAATGTGGGAAATGTTTTGTATGCAAATTACACTTTGTTAGTCACCAGAGAACTCACACAGGACAGAAGCCTTTTTCATGTTTGGAATGTGGGAAATGTTTTGGATACAAATCCCACCTTGCTAGTCACCAGAGAACTCACACAGGGGAGAAGCCATTTTCATGTTCAGAGTGTGGGAAAAGTTTTAACCAGAAGTCAGATTACATTAAGCACCAGAGAACCCACACAGGGGAGAAGCCTTTTTCATGTTCAGAATGTGGTAAATGTTTTGTATGCAAATCACACCTTGTTAGTCACCAGAGGACTCACACAGGAGAGAAGCCTTTTTCATGTTCAGAATGTGGGAAATGTTTTGTATGCAAATCACATCTTGTTACTCACCAGAGAACTCACACAGGGGAGAAGCCATTTTTATGTTCAGAGTGTGGGAAAAGTTTTAACCAGAAGTCAGATTTCATTAAGCACCAGAGAACCCACACAGGGGAAAAGCCTTTTTCTTGTTCAGAATTTTGAAAATGTTTTAACCAGAAAGTGCATCTTGATACCCACCAGAGAACTCACGCAGGGAAGAAGTCTTTTCTATGTTCAGAATGTGGGACATGTTTTAACGACAAATCAGATTTTGTTAAGCACCAGAGAACCCACACAGGGAAGAAGCTTTTTTCATGTTCAGAATGTGGGAAATGTTTTATCCAGAAATGGAATCTTGTTATACACCAGAGAACCCACACAGGAGAGAAGCCTTTTTCATGTTTAGAATGTGGGAAATGTTTTAACCAGAAATCGTATTTTGTTAGACACCAGAGGACCCACACAGGGAAAAAGACTTTTTCCTGTTCATAGAATCATAGAATGTTAGAGTTGGAAGGGACGTCCAGAGTAATCGTGTCCAGCCTCCTGCTCTTTGCAGGATTTACCAAGCCAGCTCAGACAGATGCCTGTCCAGACTCTGTTTGAAGACTTCCATTGAAGGAGAGCTCACCACCTTTTGTGGCAGCCTGTTCCACTCATTGAACACCCTCACTGTCAAAATGTTTGTTCTAATATCTAGTCTGTATCCTCTCCCTTTCAGTTTCATTCCATTGCTTCTCGTGTTTCCATATAAAATGAGTGTAAGGATGTTCCTGCTACATTGTGACATCCCTTCAGATATTTGTAGACCGCTTTTAAGACTCGTTTTAGCCTTCATTTTTGCTAGTTTAACATTCCCAAATCCTTTAACCTTTCCTCATAGGACATAGTTTGCAGTCCTCTCGCCATTTTGGTCGCTCTTCTTTGAACTTGCTCCAGTTTTTCAATGTCCTTTTTAAAATGTGGTTCCCAGAACTGGACACTATTTTCCAGATGAGGCCTGACCAAGGAGGAGTACAGAGTGATAACTACTTCACGTGATCTAGACTATGCTTCTCTTAATACATCCCAGAACTGTATTTGCCTTTTTTGCTGCTGCAGCACACTGTTGACTCAAGTGTTAAAAAAGGGCTGTTGCTTAGTTCTGTTCCTCCCATTCTGTAACTGTAATTTTCCTTTTCCTTGCACAGATGTAGAATCTTGCATTTCTCCCTGTTAATTGCCATTTTATTAGTCGCTGCCCATTGTTCAAACTTATCTAGATCCTTTAGAATCCTTTCTCTGTCTTCTGTAGTGTTAGCTATCCCTCCTAGTTTTGCATCATCTGCAAATTTGATTACTTTACCTTCAGTTCCCTTATCTAGATCATTTATAAAAATGTTGAACAACATTGGGGCCAGGACAGAGCCTTGTGGTACCCCACTTGAAACACTCTTCCAATTGGATGACCAATCATTTATTACCACTCTTTGCGTACGATCACTGAGCCAGTTATGAATCCACCTTACCGTAGCCTTGTCAATCTCATACTTGGTCATTTTTTCAATAAGGATAGTATGAGATACTTTATCAAATGGTTTGCTGCAGTCGAGATTTATTATATCTACCGTATTTCCCTGATTCAGCCACTCAGTGATTTCATCATAGTAGGGAATAGATTAGTCTGACATAACTTGTTTGCTACAAATCCATGCTGGCTCTGGTTCATTACTGTATTTTTTATCCAAGTACTTGCATACATGCTGTTTAATTATTTGTTCAAAGATCTTTCCTGGTTTAGAAGTAAGGCTCACTGGCCTGTAATTTCTAGGCTCCATCTTCTTTCCTTTTTTGAAGATAGGAACAACATTTGCCCTTCTCCAATCTTCTGGGATGTCTCCTACAGGATTTTTCAAAGATTCTGGCTAGTGGTTCTGCAATTTACTCTGCTAACTCTTTAATACCCTAGGATGTAATTTATCTGGACCACAGCTTCTAATCTTAATCGGCCAGATGTTTAGATTTGTTAAGCCAGGAGAAATACACTATTATCTTTGTTGACTTTTGAATATGTGTGTTTCTTTGGCTAATAATAATATTTTTTATTTATATAATGCCAACATATTCCACAGCACTTTACAATTAACTAGGGACATGTACAGACAATAAAAACAATACAATGTATCACATTTCAACAGTCATATGAGGAGTGAGGGCCCTGCTCTCAAGCTTACAATCTATATGGAAATAGGGGGACACAATAGGTAGAACATGGTCATCAGCCAGTATCAGTATCTAAGTGCAGTTACTGTGTGCCATTGGTTGCATGGAGGATGTGGAGACAGATGAATAGGCAGGAGCAGATTAAGTTGAACATTTAGAAGAGAACGGGAGAGTTAGGTTAGTGAGTTGAGGTGATAGGTTTGTCTAAACAGATGTGTTTTTAAAGCATGTTTGAAAACATGGGGGGCTAGATATTAGTTGAATTGTTTGAGTTAGTGCATTCCAGAAAACTGACGCAGCATGAGAGAAGTCTTGGAGACGGATTAAGTGAAGCTCGGATTAAGGAGGATGTTAGTCTTAGATCAGTTGCAGAATGGAGGGCACGGGAAGGGTGATAGACAGAAATGAGGGAAGAGATATAGGGCGGTGCAGAACTGTGGAGAGCTTTGTGGGTGAGAAAGATGAGTTTTTATTGTATTCTGTAGTAAATGGGTAACCAGTGTAATGACTGGCACAGGGTAGAGGCGTCAGTGAAGCGGCCTGATAGAAATACTACCCTGGCTGCTGCATTCAGAATGGACTGGAGAGGAGAGAGTTTGTTTAGAGGGAGGGCTGGTCAAAAAGGACAGTGACTCAGTGTTTGGGAACAATGATGTTTATTACTATGCTAATTGCATATTGTACTAACCCAGCTAGTTTATTTACAAGAGCAGGGGGATTAGCTCAAACAATGAGACCTGAGTGAGCCCTGCACCTTCCCCCAAACTTGTGTCTGATGACCTTAGCCACATATGTAAATATAAAAAGAGTTTTCTATGCTGCTGCAAATAGAATCAAGGAGAATCAGAGAGACATTCCTCAGGACAGAAGATGGATAGCATGGCTCCATTCAGAGAGACATAGATTTGGATTCTACAGGTTTGCAGCCTAAAAGTATATAGTACTGACTGGAAGGATACAGATTTGCTCCATTGACCATCAGAGAATTCATGGATACATTTGGGGATCAGGGTAGGGATAATGAGGTCACCTGGCCCCATGGATATATTGTTTGGGGTTGCCAGGTGGGACCCTCCATCGCCTGTAACCCATGGAGACTTTCGGAGAAGCCAGATTGGGACCAGCCGGTCATCTGGCCCAATAGAAACTCGGAGAGGCCAGGGTGGGACCCTCGGGTCTCCTGGCCTTGTACCTCGATGGACTGTCAGCTTTCTAAGCTTGCCGCTACCTCCTCTCTGTGGGGACCCGCCAAAAGTGAGGGGCCACTAGTTGAGGTAGTTGGCCCTGGAAATCCCAAAGTCGCAGCTGCTCTATTCTCGACAGGCCAGCGGAAGGGTGAGACAGTAATTTTGCAACATCTCGGATATTTTCTCGGACTGTTTTATATGTTTGTCTGTTTAGTGGTTCAATAAAATATTGCCACACTGTTTTACCCTCACCCTGTCTTGTCTGAGTAGTATTATGCCCACGGAAGACCCTCGGATCTTCACACTCACCATCTCTCTGTTTATATATAATGTGGATTCTTGTATTTCTTCAATAGCACCATGAAGATCAGTTGATCTTACAATTTCTTTCTTAAAGAAGACATATACCAAATAGGAATTTAAAAGTTCAGCCTTCTCAACATAATTTTTGACCAATTCACCCTGTTCATCCTGTAAAAATTCTATAGCATCTGACTTTTCTTTTGTTTTGACATACCCCCAAAATCCATTTTTATTGCTTTTGGTCTCCCTTGCAAGCCTCACTTCATTACTGGCTTTAACTCTTCTAATGCTTGCCCTGCATTACCTGCAAACAGCATTACATTCTTTAGATATGCCCCCCTCTTTCCATTCAATTTACACTTCTTTTTTCCTTTTTAACAAGTGTTTCAGTTCTGTGTATATCCATCCTGGTCTCTTTAAATGCTTCCAATTCTTTCTTTTCAGGATTGTTACTGTGCAGTGAGAATTTCATTTAGCAAAATCTCCCCTCCTTGGACATTTCTGTCTTTTAGAACATCCAGTCATTGAACCTTTCTGAGTCCATTAAAATCTGCCTTTCTGAAGTCAAACCTTAAAGTCTGAGTCCTCACTGTTGTAGCGCTGGCGTCCCTGCCCTCTGCTAGGCAGGGACGCTGCTCCCCTCACCGCTCTGCTCCGTGCCCGGCGTCCTCTCCCCGCTCTGCTGTCAGCGCGCGCTCCTTCCCGGCGTCCTCCTCCCGCTCTGCTCTCAGCGCGCGCTCCTTCCCGGCCCCTGTGCTTAGGGCGCGCGCGCGCGCGCTCCCCTCCTCTTAAAGGGGCCGCGCGCGCCGTCCTAAGGAGTCCCCGGCCAATGGCCGGAGGACTTCATCATATATAAGGCACCTCCTCCAAAATGGAGGTGCCCGAGCAATGTTGTTTGCACCTGTGTCTCACCTGTGCTTCAGCCCTCAGGTCCCGTTGCCAGTTACCTGCCAGTTACCTGCCAGTTTCCTGCCAGTTTCCTGCTAGTTACCTGCCTGATTCCTGCCTGAATACTTGTTACCTGCCTGCCTGCCTGCCTGAGGTCCGACGGTCTGCCTTACAACTCCGGTCAGTCTGTCTAAGGACCAACTTGTCCGCTCACCTGGGAGCGCACATCAGCTACCTGCCTGCTTGCCTGAGGTCCGACGGTCTGCCTTACAACTCCGGTCAGTCTGTCTATGGACCAGCTTGCCCGCTCACCTGGGAGCGCTTCTCCGTTACCTGCCTGCTTGCCAGCCCGGAGGCTCCGTTGTCACGTGCTGTGACCACCAGCTATCTCAGAGACTCTTGCCCGCTCACCTGGGAGCGCATCTCCGTTACCTGCCTGCTTGCCAGCCCGGAGGTCCCGTTGTCACGTGCGGTGACCACCAGCTATTCCAGAGACTCTTGCCCGCTCACCTGGGAGCGCTTCTCCGTTACCTACCTGCCTGCCAGCCCGGAGGTTCCGCCGTCACGTGCCGTGACCACCTGCTATTCCAGAGACTCTCGCTTGCTCACCTGGGAGCACACATCTACCATCTGCCTGCTAGCCTACCCGGAGGCTCTGCCATCACAGGTCGTACCTACCCCTTACCCAGAGACTGCCCTGATCACTTGCCGTAACTCCCTGTCCGTTCACCCAGAGACTGCCACCCGCTCCCTTACAAGGGCCGCCCCCTTGTATAGTAGCTCAGAGGTTCCGCCTCCCGGACCCGTTACAGTTTGCTCGGGCCATGGAACCCGGTGGCACCCAAGCTCCCTCGCTCTCGGACCTCTGTCTTGAACTGTCCCGTCAGAGGTCCCAACAGGAGGCCATCCTGGGTCACCTGCGGAATGTTAATACTCACCTGAACACTCTGTCTGATCCACCAACAACCTCCGCCAGTGCCATATCTTGCAATCCGGCAGCTCCGCTGCCCACTAATACTATGGTATCCTACCCCGGACCCCGGCTCTCTGCACCTCCTCGCTTCGGAGGCGACCCCGTCCAGGCTCGGGGCTTCATAAATCAGTGCACCCTGCACTTTGAACTTTTGTCCCATCAGTTTAATTCCGACCGGGCCAAAATTGCCTTTATCATGTCCCATCTCACCGGGGAGGCCCTGGCCTGGCTAAATCCTCTATGGGAGAGAGGAGACCCCCTGGTGTCCAACTTGCCTGCTTTTCTCTCGGCTTTCCGGAAAGTCTTCGACGAACCCGGACGGAAGACCTCATCCGCATCCTCTCTGCTACGCCTCCGTCAGGAGGATCTCACCGTGGGCCAATATGCCATACGGTTCCGCACCCTTGCCTCGGAGCTGGCCTGGGATAACGACGCTCTGGTATCCGTCTTCTGGGAGGGTCTGTCCGGTCGTATTAAAGATGAACTTGCTGGTCGGGACATTCCTATCTCTCTCGATGATCTAATAACCCTTGCCACCCGGATTGACCTACGGTTCCAGGAGCGTGCCAAAGAGGTCACCCGTGAGAGAAGGATTCCACGTTTAGCTCCTACTTTCCAGAGACCCGTCATTCCCTCCATCTCTCCCCAGGTACACTCTCCTGAGCCTATGCAGGTCGACCAGACCAAGATGGTCAAAACCCGTCAGGACTCACGCCGTGCCGAGGGGAGCTGCTTCTACTGTGGCAGTAAGGAGCACCGGATCCGTGCCTGCCCGGAGAGGTCGGGAAACGCCTGTGTCTAGGTTCGCTCAGAGAGGTCCACCTAGACAAGAATAAATCCTCTCCATCCCTGCTGTTGTCAGTTTCGATCATCTACGGGGAGAACCGTTATTTCGAACTAGCCCAACTTGACTCTGGAGCAGCCGGGAACCTTATTTCACAGTCCCTGGTTGAAAAATACCGCATCCCCACCAAACCTCTGGCTGTACCCTTGTCTGTCGCTGCCGTGGATGGGGGCCTCTTACCTCGCCCCATTCAACTCCTCACCGAATCCATTACCCTGCAGGTGGGAATGCTGCATTCTGAAAGTATCTCCTTTCATGTTCTGCCTGGACTCTCTCACGCCCTCTTGCTAGGTCTGCCCTGGCTCCAGAGACATGCACCCGTGCTAGACTGGCAAACCGGAGAGGTCCTTCGCTGGGGACAAGACTGTCATAAAACCTGCCTGGTTCCCGTCCATCCCGTCCGTCCCTCTCCTACCCCAGCTAATCTACCTGGACTTCCGATTCCTTATTGGTCTTATGCAGATGTCTTTAATAAAAAGGAGGCAGAGACATTACCACCACATAGACCATACGACTGTCCCATCGATCTGCTACCCGGTACTACTCCTCCCCGTGGGCGTATCTATCCTTTATCCGCTGCTGAAACCCGGTCAATGTCCGAATATATTGAGGAGAATCTGGCCAGAGGATTCATCCGGAAATCTACCTCCCCGGCGGGAGCAGGCTTCTTTTTAGTCAAAAAGAAGGACGGCTCTCTCCGTCCCTGTATAGACTATAGAGGCCTAAACCTGATCACGGTGAAGAATAAGTACCCCCTTCCGCTCATTCCAGAATTATTTGATCGCCTGAGGGGGGCTAGGATCTTCACCAAACTGGACCTTCGTGGGGCGTACAACCTGGTTCGTATTCGTCAGGGGGATGAATGGAAGACGGCATTCAACACCCGGGACGGCCACTATGAATACCTAGTAATGCCCTTTGGTCTCTGTAACGCTCCTGCCGTCTTTCAAGAGTTGGTCAATGACATCTTCCGGGACCTTCTCTACTCCTGCGTAGTGGTGTACCTGGACGACATCTTGGTCTTCTCTCCGGATCTCCAGACTCACCGGAGGGACGTTCGTCAGGTCCTGCTCAGGCTAAGGCAGAACCATCTCTACGCTAAATTTGAGAAGTGCCTCTTTGAGCAGACCTCGCTTCCGTTTCTGGGCTACATTATCTCTCAGACCGGCCTACAAATGGATCCTGAGAAACTGTCTGCCATCGAGAAATGGCCCCGACCGGAGGGGTTGAAGGCCATTCAGCGATTCCTGGGCTTCGCCAACTACTACCGCCTCTTCATACCACACTTCTCTTCCCGGACGGTCCCAATTTCTGCGCTCACCCGTAAAGGTACTAATCCCAAAGAGTGGCCACCCGAAGCAGAGGAGGCCTTTCTTTCCCTTAAACAGGCCTTCTCTTCCGCCCCGGTGCTGCATCGCCCAGATGGCAACAAACAGTTCTTCCTGGAAGTTGACGCCTCCTCCTCTGGAGCCGGAGCGGTACTTACTCAAAAATCATCTTCCGGGAGGATGGTAACTTGTGGCTTCTTCTCTAAACTCTTCTCCTCCTCTGAGCGCAACTATTCCATAGGAGACCGAGAGTTATTGGCCATCAAACTGGCATTGGAGGAGTGGCGTTACCTGCTCGAGGGGGCTCTTCACCCAGTAATAATTTACACTGACCACAAGAACTTGGCTTACCTCCAGCATGCCCAGAGACTTAACCCGCGCCAAGCCCGGTGGTCCTTGTTTTTTGCTCGTTTTGATTTTGTCCTTCATTTTCGCCCGGCTGACAAAAACGTCAAGGCGGACGCCTTGTCTCGGTCCTTTCTGGTGTCTGATCTCGAGGAGGATCCGAAACATATCATCGATCCCGCCAGAGTAATGCAGGTGGCTCCCGTGAGTCTAAATCGTCTTCCTCCTGGTAAGACGTTCGTACCAGTACCTGATCGGGAGAAGATCCTACACTGGGGTCATTCGTCTAAACTAGCTGGCCACGCCGGTCAGAAAAAGACCCTCCAGCTTATTACCCGGCACTACTGGTGGCCTAACCTGCACAAGGATGTAATAGACTTTGTTTCTGCCTGTGTGTCCTGCGCCCGCAACAAAGTTCCGAGACACCTGCCGGCCGGCCGTCTCCTACCTCTGCCAGTACCTGCTGCCCCCTGGCAGCATATAGCGATGGACTTCATTACTGATCTACCCGTCTCTGCCGGTTGTACGGTCATTTGGGTGGTCGCTGACCGCTTCTCCAAGATGGCTCACTTCATTCCACTGCCAGGTCTTCCGTCTGCACCCGAGCTGGCTAAAGACTTTATCCGCCACATCTTCCGTCTTCATGGCCTGCCCCGTCACATCGTGTCGGATCGTGGGGTACAGTTCACTTCCCGTTTCTGGAGAGCCACTTGTAAATTGCTGGACGTCACCCTGGACTTCTCCTCCGCTTACCACCCACAGTCTAATGGTCAAGTGGAGCGGATCAATCAGAACCTGACCAGTTACCTTCGGCACTTCGTTAATGCCCACCATTCTGACTGGGTGGATCTCCTGCCATGGGCCGAATTCTCGTACAACAATCACGAGAGCGAGTCTTCCTCCAAATCCCCGTTTTTTGTAGTCTACGGTCAGCATCCTCGGATCCCGTTTCCCGTCTCCACCTCGGCGGACAATCCGGCTGCGGAATCTCTTGTTAACAAATTTTCCTCCATATGGGAGAGTACCCGGTCCGCACTCCTTCTGTCATCCGAGCGTATGAAAAGACACGCTGACAAAAAACGTCTGGACCCTCCTCAATTCCGCCCTGGGGATAAAGTCTGGCTCTCGTCCAAATATGTCCGGCTCAAGATCCCTTCCTATAAGTTAGGGCCTCGGTTCATCGGCCCACTGGAGGTCATCAGTCAGATCAACCCGGTGGCCTATAAATTGAAACTCCCGGCCAACTTACGGATCCCTAACTCCTTCCATGTGTCTCTCCTCAAACCTGTGGTGCTTAACTCTTTTTCCAAGTCTACAGGTACGCCTCCTGCTCCGGTTTCTGCTGAGGACGAGTTTGAGGTAGAGAACATTCTTGCCACCAAAAGGGTAAGAGGAAAGACCTTTTTTCTGGTAGATTGGAAGGGGTTTGGTCCTGAGGAGAGAACGTGGGAGCCCCGGGAGAACATCCATGCCCCTCTCATCCTAGCTAAATTTCTATCTGGCCTAAAAAAGGGGGGGCCTAAAGGGGGGGGTACTGTAGCGCTGGCGTCCCTGCCCTCTGCTAGGCAGGGACGCTGCTCCCCTCACCGCTCTGCTCCGTGCCCGGCGTCCTCTCCCCGCTCTGCTGTCAGCGCGCGCTCCTTCCCGGCGTCCTCCTCCCGCTCTGCTCTCAGCGCGCGCTCCTTCCCGGCCCCTGTGCTTAGGGCGCGCGCGCGCGCGCTCCCCTCCTCTTAAAGGGGCCGCGCGCGCCGTCCTAAGGAGTCCCCGGCCAATGGCCGGAGGACTTCATCATATATAAGGCACCTCCTCCAAAATGGAGGTGCCCGAGCAATGTTGTTTGCACCTGTGTCTCACCTGTGCTTCAGCCCTCAGGTCCCGTTGCCAGTTACCTGCCAGTTACCTGCCAGTTTCCTGCCAGTTTCCTGCTAGTTACCTGCCTGATTCCTGCCTGAATACTTGTTACCTGCCTGCCTGAGGTCCGACGGTCTGCCTTACAACTCCGGTCAGTCTGTCTAAGGACCAACTTGTCCGCTCACCTGGGAGCGCACATCAGCTACCTGCCTGCTTGCCTGAGGTCCGACGGTCTGCCTTACAACTCCGGTCAGTCTGTCTATGGACCAGCTTGCCCGCTCACCTGGGAGCGCTTCTCCGTTACCTGCCTGCTTGCCAGCCCGGAGGCTCCGTTGTCACGTGCTGTGACCACCAGCTATCTCAGACTCTTGCCCGCTCACCTGGGAGCGCATCTCCGTTACCTGCCTGCTTGCCAGCCCGGAGGTCCCGTTGTCACGTGCGGTGACCACCAGCTATTCCAGAGACTCTTGCCCGCTCACCTGGGAGCGCTTCTCCGTTACCTACCTGCCTGCCAGCCCGGAGGTTCCGCCGTCACGTGCCGTGACCACCTGCTATTCCAGAGACTCTCGCTTGCTCACCTGGGAGCACACATCTACCATCTGCCTGCTAGCCTACCCGGAGGCTCTGCCATCACAGGTCGTACCTACCCCTTACCCAGAGACTGCCCTGATCACTTGCCGTAACTCCCTGTCCGTTCACCCAGAGACTGCCACCCGCTCCCTTACAAGGGCCACCCCCTTGTATAGTAGCTCAGAGGTTCCGCCTCCCGGACCCGTTACAACTGTATTCCAATCATGTGTATCATCCCACCAAGTTTCAGTGATGTCTATGATATCATATCTCTCTTCCTTTGTTAGCAACTCCAATTCTCCTTGTTTGTTTCTCATGCTCTGTGTATTTGTATAGACACATTTTAGTTTGTAGTCGGTTTCTCTTGCTCTTCTATTTTCATTCAGAATTTGTTGTTTTTGTTCTTTATTTCCATTTCTAATAGCAGGGTTCTCAAAAGAATTCTTTAACTGCATTTTTTTTCTGGCCGTGTATTTTCCATCCCATAAAAGTTTACAATGTGGAAAATGTTTTGTTAAGAAATCATCTCTTTCTAGTCACCAAATAATTCACACAGGGAAGAAGCCTTTTTCATGTTCAGAATGTTGGAAATGTTTTAACTGAAAATTGTATCCTCTTAAATGAGTTGTCCACTTTTAGGACAACCCTTTGTCATTCCTCATCTTTGTCATTGTTAAAAGTGATGCCAGCAATGACTGGGCGCAGGGCTCACATGGCATAACAAATTAACATGCGCCCCGGGAACACAAAGTTTCGCACTTTTTTGTTAAGTATATAATTCCACATTTGTTAATTCATAGTTTTGATGCCTTCAGTGTGAATGTACAATTTTCATAGTCATGAAAATACAGAAAAATCTTTAAATGAGAAGGTGTGTCCAAACTTTTGGTCTGTACTGTATGTTATTACAAATATAGGTTTATCAAAAGATCATAGCATGACTGAAAAGTAGACAGATGTTATCTTAGCGGTTAGAAACAACTGACATTCTGAGATATGTGTAGACAGTAACCGTATCTTTTAAAACACGGTATGCTTAAAATATTATCTATAGTCTGCAGCAAGAACTAGTTTTAACTACCTCTCATATCTGATTGTCTATATTTTGCATTGCCTATGTAAATATTATCAAAATGTATTAGTGTCAGACAGCCTGCTGAGCATCTCACTTGTCTCTTTGTTAACGAACAAAATAAACAGAGTTTTACTCTGGAATTCAGATGATCTCCTATCTCACATGGTAAAAGGTGAAATTCTCCTGTCAAGAATTGTTTTTATTTTAACAGGATCAAACATGTAAAAATGTTTGTCTACTACTTAGACAACCCCTTTAAACATCAATAATCCCACACAGGGAGCCATTAACATACCAAGAGTGTGAAAAATTAATTATTGGAAAATCGTATTTTGTTGACCATCAAAATTAACTCAGACAGGGAGAGTCTATATATGTTATTGACAAATTGTACAAAAACATACAACAGACAGTCATACAATTAAATGAGAAAGGGAAATTACTTTAGCACTTACTGTATTTGTTGGACTTTAAGACACACATTTAGCAAGAAAAAAGTGCATCTTATTGACTGGAGATAGCTTCCTGTGACAGTGGTGAATGCTGAGACAGTGTCTTTCCTGATCTCTGAGATAAGTTTGCTCTCTCCTTCAGCCCTATGCTTATCTGATTGGTGCAGAGCAGGAGAGGAAGGTACCCAGACCTGCACAGAGGCTGCACGTCCCAAGTAGCTCAAGGACCTTCCAACGGACCAACTACTCCAACCAGAAACCCCCTCTTTTGGTGGGCATCTACAAAGAGGAGGTAGCGGCAAGCTTAGGAAGCTGACCGATAACACCGAGCTATGTGGCCAGGTGACCTAATTGTCCCAACCTGGATCATTCAAATTAATCTGTGGGCTCATTGTTGGGCAGTGGAGCAGTTCTGTAATCCAACAGTTGGAACCATAGTCCCTAGGCTGAAGTCCTGTGGAATCACACCGGTGACAGGACCAGACCCTTTTTATAATCTCCAGCTTCCATTGCAGGGCATTGTCCTACAAGAACGGGGGGGGGGGGGGGGGGGATCGTCATGGCTGTTCCTTCATTGTTCAATTAGACTGCATTATTATCCTCCAAGTGATGCAGTCTAGTACATCGCCAGGGGCTGATGCAATCCATAATCAGTAGCTATTCCACCAATTAGCATACAAAAAGGGGCACTGGACAGTCTTGCATGAAACAGTGGCTCATGTCCCTTGACTTACTAAACAAAAGAATAGTACCTCTGACATAATTAAGAGTAGTTCATACCCCTCCACCTACAAGTGGCCAGATTTTCCTTTGTCTTCACACACCAGTATACACACAGGTACTACACTTAACACCATCAATTAAGATTTAATTAGTAGAAAAAAATGTTTTTCCTTTTTTCTGCTGTCTAAACTTTCTATGCATCTTATGATTAGGTGTGTTTTATAGTCAGAAAAATACAGTATATTATAATTAAAAATATATGCAGTTACTAAATTATTTAATCCAAAAAGCAATAAAAAACAATATTTAATGTGCAGTTGATATTTCACGTTATTATACTGCAGGTGAAATAAGTATTAAACACGTCATTAATTTTCTAAGTAGATATATATCTAAAGGTGCTATTGACAAGAAATTCCCACTAGAATTCCACACTGGAGCATCTTGATGGGTAAAACCAGTGAGCTGTCTCAAGACCTTTGCAGCCTTATATTTGCAAAACATACTAATTGCATTAGTAACAGAAGAATTTCTAAACTGCTGAAGGTTTTAGTGAGTACTGTTGAGGCAATATTCCGTTAGTTGAAAGAACAAAATTTCACCATAAACTGGCCACAGCCAGGTTTTAGACAATTTTAGACAGAGGAGTGAAAAGAATTATTCAAAAAATTGCCCTAAAGAAAGGGTTACCTGAGAGCTACAGAAACACCTGGAATCAGTAGGTACAATTGTTTAAAAAAAAAAACTATAAGTAATGCACTCAATATCCATGGCCTGTATGCACATTTGGCCACGCAAGACTCCATTGCTGAACAAAAAGCATGTTCAAGTGCGTTTAGGTTTGTTCAACAACATTTAGATAAGAATGTGAAATACTGGAAGAATATAGTCTTGTCAGATGAGACTAAAAACTTAACTCTTTAGATGCCATAATACACACCATGTTTGGAGATCAAAGGGCACTGCATATCACCCCAAAATCACCATACAAACAGTGAAGTTTGGAAGTGGGAGCAACCTGATGTGGGGCTGTTTTTCGGCATACAGCACTGGCAAACTTCATATAATTGAAGGAAGGTGTGAAGACACGGGGTCTTCCGTGGGCAGAACACTACTCAGACAACACAGGGTGATGGTAAACAGTGTGGCAATAATTTATTGAACCACCAGCAATTAATAACATAGAACAGTCCTGGCAAATACACAAAATGGTGCAAAATGACACAGTCTCACCCTTCCGCTGGCCTCCCGGTATTAGAGTCGTGAGATATGTGGCCAAGTGACCTGATTGTTCCAACCTGGATTCTTCACATCGTCTCAGAGTTCAGCAATGATCACTGGAGCAGTTCTGTATCTTTCCAGCCAGGACTGTGGTCCCTTAGGCTCTCATCCTGTAATGTCTCCCCTGAACAGATGCAGAGACCCCTTTTTGTAGTTCACATTTGTCCTTTCAAGCCATCATTCACAGGTCAAGGGTCAGGAATTAATATGATATTTGTAGCATCGGCGTCTCTGCCTCCTGCCGGGCAGAGACGCCGTTCCCCTCACCGCCTCCTGGTCCGGCGTCTTCTGGCTTCCCTCCTGCAGCTACTGTGGCGCGCACTGAGCGCAGCTTCCTGGGCACTATGCTTAGGGTGCGCGCGCTCCCTCCCTCTTAAAGGAGCTGCTCGCGCCATCCTAAAAAGTCCCCGGCCAATGGCCGGAGGACTTCCCCTATTTAAAGCACCTCCTCCAATATGGAGGTGCCTGTGCAAGGTTGTTGTTCCGTGTGCTAACACTTGCTTCAGCCCTCAGGTCCTGCTGCCTGTCAGTCCTGCCCGCCAGTCTTTCTGCAGTCCAGCCCGCCAGTCTGTCTATAGTTGTGCTCGCCAGCCTACTTACCTGGAAGCCCCTGCCAGTTACCTGCAGTGTCCACCAGTCTGTTTACCCGGAGCACCCATCTGGCTATCTGCCGAACCTGTCTGCTTAACTACCCAGACCACCCGTCAGCCTTCCTGCCGTGCTCATCCGCTGTACCGGTCAGTTCCTGCCATCTGACCCATGGGAGTCACCTGCTCTCACACAAGGTCAGTCCCAGAGTGGCACCTGGTCCCCCTGCTCGGTCCCTCCCTGGTTCGCAAAGTCGATTGAGCCGCCGTGCGACCTTGGTCAGGCCAAGTAGGCACTTAGTCACGCCCATCTGGTCCCTCCTTGCACCGAAACACAGAGGTTCCACAATCCGAACCCGTAACAGTTTGCGCAGGCCATGGAACCCGGTGGCCCCCAGGCTCCTTTGCTCTCTGACCTGTACCAGGAGGTCTCACGTCAGAGATCCCAACCAGAGACTATCCTGACCTATCTGTGGAATGTCAATTCCCACTTGGACACGCTGTCCCACCTCTAGCCGAGCGGCACCTGATCCGGCAGCACCTCAACCTACTGGCGCTATGGCACCCGACTCTGGACCCCGGCTCTCTGCGCCTCCATGTTTTGTGGTGACCCCATCATATGTTGGCGCGTCTTAAATCAGTGCACACTGCAGATTGAACTCATGGCAGATCAGTTCCCCTCCGACCGAGCCAAGGTGGTGTTCAACATGTCCCACCTCACCGGGGAGGCATTGGCATGGCTAAATCCTCTGGGAAAGAGGGGATTCCCTGGTGTCCGATCTTCCGGCTTTCCTCGCTGCCTTCCAAAAGATCTTCGATGAGCCTGGATGAAAATCTTCTACTGCCTCGTCTCTTCTCCGCCAAGGGATTCTCTCTGTAGGCCAGTATGCCATACATTTCCGAACTCTCGCATCCAAGCTTGCCTGGAACAACGAGGCCCTGGTGTCCACTTTCTGGGAGGGTCTTTCCGGTCGGATCAAGGATGAGCTAGCCGGTCGTGACATCCCTACCACCCTGGACAACCTGGTGTCATTAGCTACCCGGATTGACATCCGTTTTCAGGAACGTGCCAAGGGAGAGAAGATTTCCGCGTCTCGCTCCTGTATTCCTAAAGCCTGCCTCTCAACTAGCAATTTGTTCACCTGAGCCCATGCAAATTGGCCAAACCAAGATGGTCAAGTCTTGCCAGGAGACGCGCCGAACCGAGGGGAATTGCTTCTACTGTGGCAGTAAAGAGCATCTGATCCAATCCTGCCCAGTGAGGCCGGGAAACTCCAGTGTCTAGGACCGCTTGGAGAGGTCGTCCTAGGAAAGAGTAAATCCTCTCCGTCCTCGAATCTATCTGTTTCTATTTCCAGTGGTGAGACCCGCTTCTTTGAGACTGCCCACCTGGACTCCGGAGCCGCTGGGAATCTCATTTCACAGGCTGTTGTGGAGCGATATCAGGTTCCTAACATACGTCTGACTGAACCGTTGACGGACGCTTCCGTGGATGGAAGACTTCTTCCGGAGACCATCCTGCTCATCACAGAGCCTGTTACCCTTCAGGTGGGAATGCTGCACTTGGAGAAGATCTCCTTTCATGTACTGTCCGGTCTGTCTCACTCCCTCTTGCTTGGTCTACCCTGGTTACAGAGACATGAACCCGTCCTGAATTGGAGATCTGGTGAAGAGCTCTGTTGGGGGCAGGAATGCCATGAGTCCTGCCTGGTTCTGGTTCGTCCAGCTCGACCTCCGTCTACTCCGGCTAATCTACCTGGTCTGCCGGCACCCTACTGGTCCTATGCGGACGTCTTCGACAAAAAGAAGGCAGAGACACTTACACCTCATAGGCCATATGATTGCCCAATCGACCTGGTACCTGGTGCTTCTCCTCCCCACGGGCGTATCTACTCCTTGTCGCTGGCTGAGACTCGGGCCATGTCTGAGTACATAGAGGAGAATCTCGCCAGGGGATTCATCCAGAAATCTACCTCCCTGGCTGGACCAGGATTCTTCTTCGTTAAGAAGAAAGATGGCTCACTACGTCCCTGTATCGATTACAGGGGTCTTAACCAGATTACCATCAAGAATAAGTACCCCCTGCCTCTCATCTCGGAACTGTTCGACCGCCTTAAAGGCGCGAAGATCTTCACCAAGCTCAATCTGCGTGGGTCGTACAATTTGGTCCAGATCCGCCAGGGAGACGAGTGGAAGACGGCATTCAACACCCGGCACGGTCACTATGAATACCGCGTGATGCCCTTTGGTCTCTGTAATGCTCCAGCCGTCTTCCAGGAGCTGGTTAACGACATCTTCTGTGATCTCCTGTATTCTTGCGTGGTGGTGTACCTGGACGATATCTTGGTCTTCTCTCCGGATCTACCCTCACACCGGAGGGATGTTCGTCAGGTTCTGCTAAGGCTCCGGCAGAATTGCCTATGCGCAAAATTTGAGAAATGCCTCTTCGAGCAGACCTCCCTTCCGTTCCTGGGCTATATTATCTCCGAGACTCATCTGCGGATGGATCCCGAGAAGGTTTCTGCCCTCTTAAAGTGGCCCCGACTGGAGGGGTTGAAGGTGATTCAGCGATTTATTGGCTTCGCAAATTATTACCGCCTCTTCATCCCTCATTTCTCCTCCCGGACTGCTCCTATTTCCGCGCTCACCCGTAAGGGAGCAAATCCCATGGAATGGACTTCCGAAGTGGATGAGGCCTTCATCTCCCTAAAACAGGCTTTCTCCTCCGCCCCTGTGCTGCATCATCCGGATTGCAACAAGCAGTTCTTCCTGGAGGTTGATGCATCCTCCTCCGAAGCCGGAGCGGTGCTCACCCAGAAATCCCCATCCGGGAGATTGGTAACATGCAGCTTCTTCTCCAAGCTCTTCTCCTCGTCCGAGCAACTACTCCATAGGAGATCGTGAGCTGCTAGCCATCAAATTGGCGCTGGAGGACTGGTGTTACCTGCTGGAGGGGGCTCTGCATCCGGTGGTCATCTACACTGACTACAAAAACCTCCCCTATTTACAAAACGCCCAAAGACTTAATCCGCGTCAGGCCAGGTGGTCTCTATTCTTTGCCCGATTCTGCTTCACTCTGAATTACCGCCCAGCGGACAAGAACATTAAGGCTGATGCTTTATCCCGCTCGTTCCTGTCCACTGACCAAGAGGAGGAGCCTCTACATATCATCGACCCCTCCAAAGTAATGACTGTGGCTCCGTTTGACCTGTCTCTTCTTCCACCCGGTAAGACCTTTGTGGCGGTTCCAGCTCGTAAGAAGGTTCTACTCTAGGGCCATTCATCCAAACTAGCCGGTCGTACTGGTCAGAGGAAGACCTTTTTGCTCATCGCCCGACATTACTGGTCGCCTTCTCTGCGCAAGGATGTTGCAGACTTCGTCGCGGCTTGTTCCTCCTGTGCCCGTAACAAGGTTCCTCGGAACCTTCCATCCGGCCGTCTCCTTCCTCTTCCCGTGCCTTCCGCTCCGTGGCAACACATAGCCATAGACTTCATTACGGATCTCCCTGTCTCTGCCGGTTGTACAGTCATTTGGGCTTCTCTAAAATGGCCCACTTCATTCCTCTGCCTGGTCTTCCGTCTGCATCTGTGCTGGCTAAGGACTTCATCCATCACATCTTCCATCTTCACGGCCTACCCATCCACATTGTGTCTGATCACGGGGTTCAGTTCACTTCGCGCTTCTGGAGAGCTACGTGCAAGCTGCTCGATGTCTCCTTGGATTTTTCCTCTGCTTATCACCCTCAAACCAATGGTCAAGTGGAATGTATCAACCAGGTCCTTACCAGCTTTCTCCGGCACTTCGTCAATACCCATCATAACGATTGGGTTGAGCTCCTGCCCTGGGCCGAGTTCTCCTATAACAACCATGAGAGCGAGTCTTCTACTAAATCCCCGTTCTTTGTGGTCTACGGTCAACACCCCCGGATTCCGTTTCCCGCTTCCTCTTCAGTGGACAATCCTGCCGCGGAGTCTCTTGTCAGCGAATTTTCGGCTATTTGGGAAGACACTAAATCTGCACTTCTTCAGTCCTCCAAGCGGATGAAGAAACATGCCGATAAGAGACGTCTGGATCCGCCTCAATTCCGTCCAGGAGACAAGGTCTGGCTTTCCTCCAAATATGTCCGTCTCAAGATACCTTCCTATAAGTTGGGTCCGCGGTTCATCGGTCCGTTCGAGGTTCTGAACCAAATCAATCCCATGACCTACAAGCTGAAACTCCCGATCACCTTACGGATTCGCAACTCCTTTCATGTATCCCTCCTCAAACCTGTTGTCCTTAATTCCTTCTCGGACGATCCAGGTACCTCTCCAGCTCCAGTCTCCGCTGAGGACGTCTTTGAGGTAGATAACACTTTGGCCACCAAGAGGGTAAGAGGAAAGACTTTCTTTCTTGTGGATTGGAAGGGATTTGGCCCGGAGGAGAGGTCTTGGGAACCCAGGGAGAACATTCATGCCCCTCGTCTTCTTAAAAAATTTCTCTCGGGCTTAAAGAACGGGGGGGGCATAAGGGGGGGTACTGAAGCATCGGCGTCTCTGCCCCCTGCCGGGCAGAGACGCCGTTCCCCTCACCGCCACGGCCCTGATCCAGCATCTTCCGGCTCCCGTCCAGCAGCTACTGTGACGCGCAGCTTCCCGGGCACTGTGCTTGGGGCTCGCGCGCTCCCTCCCTCTTAAAGGGGCCGCTCGCGCCATCCTAAAAAGTCCCCGGCCAATGGCCGGAGGACTTCCCCTATTTAAAGCACCTCCTCCGATATAGAGGTGCCTGTGCAAGGTTGTTGTTCCGTGTGCTAACACTTGCTTCAGCCCTCAGGTCCTGCTGCCTGTCAGTCCTGCCCGCCAGTCTGTCTTCAGTCCTGCCCGCCAGTCTTTCTGCAGTCCAGCCCGCCAGTCTGTCTATAGTTGTGCTTGCTAGCCTGCTTACCTGGAAGTACCTGCCAGTTACCGGCAGTGTTCACCAGCCTGCTTATCCGGAGCACCCGTCTGGCTATCTGCCGAACCTGTCTGCTTAACTACCCGGACCACCCGTCAGCCTTCCTGCCATGCTCATCCGCTGTACCGGTCAGTTCCTGCCATCTGACCCATGGGAGTCACCTGCTCTCACACAAGATCGGTCCCAGAGTGGCACCTGGTCCCCCTGCTTGGTCCCTTCCTGGTTCAAGGAGTCGATTGAGCTGTCGCGCGACCTTGGTCAGGCCGAGTAGGCACTTAGTCATGCCCCACTGGTCCCTCCTTGCATCGAAGCACAGAGGTTCCACCATCCGGACCCGTAACAATATTATTTTACAATGCTCGCATATCCACAGCTCATCCCCCCAATTTTGGCTGGCAAACACCCTACAATGGTATTTAACATATCTTAGCAAACATTCATTGTTCAGAGCAGGGCTGTGGAGTCGGAGTCTGTGTCCATTTTGGTGGAGTCGGAGTCGGTATAAAATGGACCGACTCCAACTCCTAAAATATATAATAAATTGGGTACAATAGTTTAATGCAGTTTGTGGGGAATATTTTTTCATAAGAATTTGGTAAAGTTATGAAATGTCCTATAAATGTCTGTCCTATTCCTGATCTAAGGGTCTAGACTTTTAGCTGAGATGAATCTGTGCTACAGTAAATTTATCACTTAAACATGAGCCATGTATGAGGGAGTCGGAGTCATGGAAATTAAGGAGTCGGAGGTTTGGCTTACCGACTCCACAGCCCTGGTTCAGAGTCCCTGTATGGCAGAATATACACTGCTCAAAAAAATAACGGGAACACTCAAATAACACATCCTAGATCTGAATGAATGAAATATTTTCATAGAATACTTTGTTCTGTACAAAGTTGAATGTGCTGACAACAAAATCACACAAAAATCATCAATGGAAATCAAATTTATTAACAATGGAGGCCTGGATTTGGAGTCACCTCGAAAATTAAAGTGGAAAAACACACTACAGGGTTATCCAACTTTGATGTAATGTCCTTAAAACAAGTCAAAATGAGGCTCAGTATTGTGTGTGGCCTCCACGTGCCTGTATGACCTCCCTACAACGCCTGGGCATGCTACTGATGAGGTTGCGGATGGTCTCCTCTGGGATCTCCTCCCAGACCTGGACTAAACCATCCGCCAACTCCTGAACAGTCTGTGGTGCAACGTGACGTTGGTAGATGGAGCAAGACATGATGTCCCAGATGTGCTCAATCGGATTCAGGTCTGGGGAACGGGCGGGCCAGTCCACAGCTTCAATGCCTTCATCTTGCAGGAACTGCTGACACACTCCAGCCACATGAGGTCTGGCATTGTCCTGCATTAGGAGGAACCCAGGGCCAACCGCACCAGCATATGGTCTCACAAGGGGTCCGAGGATCTCATCTCGGTACCTAATGGCAGTCAGGCTACCTCTGGCGAGCACATGGAGGGCTGTGCGGCCCTCCAAAGAAATGCCACCCCACACCATTACTGACCCACTGCCAAACCGGTCATGCTGAAGGATGTTGCAGGCAGCAGATCGCTCTCCACGGCGTCTCCAGACTCTGTCACGTCTGTCACATGTGCTCAGTGTGAACCTGCTTTCATCTGTGAAGAGCACAGGGCGCCAGTGTCAACTTTGCCAATCCTGGTGTTCTGTGGCATTTCTTTGGAGAGCCGCACAGCCCTCCATGTGCTCGCCAGAGGTATTCTGACTGTCATTAGGTACCGAGATGAGATCCTCAGATCCCTTGTGAGACCATATGCTGATGCTTTACACCACAGACTGTCCAGGAGTTGGCGGATGCTTTAGTCCAGGTCTGGGAGGAGATCCCACAGGAGACGATCCGCAGCCTCATCAAGTGCATGCCCAGGCGTTGTAGGGAGGTCATACAGGCACGTGGAGGCCACACACAATACTGAGCCTCATTTTGACTTGTTTAAAGGACATTACATCAAAGTTGGATCAGCCTGTAGTGTGTTTTTCCACTTTAATTTTGGGGGTGACTCCAAATCCAGGCCTCCATTGGTTAATAAATTTGATTTCCATTGATGATTTTTGTGTGATTTTGTTGTCAGCACATTCAACTTTGTACAGAACAAAGTATTCAATGAGAATATTTCATTCATTCAGATCTAGGATGTGTTATTTGAGTGTTCCCTTTATTTTTTTGAGCAGTGTACATTGTAAGAGCTGATATAAGATGTAGATAACAGCCATTCATCAATCACCAATATCACCTCAAGTGATCAACCTTCAGGTTTATACGAACAATATTCTGTAAATTGGGAAGAAGAGAAAGCCAGCACCAAGTACTGTTATAGAGTCTATAATCAGTTGCTGTTTAAGATAAGCTGAGGCACCTCGCTCTGTGGAGACCGGTTGCTACTCCAAGTGCAAAAAGTGAGTACAACAAGTAACAATACGGAGAAAAACTCGGTTAAAAATGCATAGTAGGGGGGTTGGTGGTACACATTAAAGTACAAAGTGTACCACCGACTCCCCTGCTATGGATTTTTAATTGATGAAATAAAGGAGGATTTTTTAGACCGGTGAGTGTTCTCTTGTTTTTCTCCGTATTGTTACTTGTTGAACAATAGTCTGTGTTGAGCAACCAAAGAAGAACACAGTTTAAAAAAAGTCAACATAAATATAAAGGTATATTGCTCTTGGCCATCAGAAAGTATGTCTGGCATAATTAAGAAAAAAAGCTGTGTCGTCACAGAAGGATGAATGGACAAATGTACTGAGACATTCTTGATAAAAGTCTGCTGCCATTTACCAGGATGATGAAGCTGAAATAAGGCTATGTTTACACATGTTGGCTTTTGCAGCGTATTTTGCTACTGATTTTTATGCAAATTTTCAGCTGCGTTTTGCAGTATCAGCAAAGTGTATGAGAAACCAGAATTCTTTGCTCACACATTTTTTTTTTTTTTGCTGTGTATTTTGTGACTTGGTTGTGTTTTTGGAAAATAGAGCATGTCACCTCATTCAGTGTTTTTGCAGTAGAAAATGCCCCAGCGTTTTTGCTGCGTTTTTGCATCGTTTTTTCACCCATAGGAAGTAATAGGTGGTCAAAAAATCGCAGCAAAAACGCAACAATACCTGCGATTTTTAAACAGCTGTTTTCCTGCCAGAGAAAAGATAGCAGCAGATTTGCAGCAGAAAAAAACACAACGTGTGTGAACATAGCCTAAGGGTTTACATTTCAGCAAATACAATGATTCCAAACACACAGCCAAGGAAACTGTCAATTGGTTTCAGATAAAAAATAAAGCTGTTACAATGACCCAGCCAATCACTTGATCTTAATCCAATAGAAAATATATGGAAGGAACTAAAACTCAGAGTTCATAGAAATAGCCCACGGGACCTTCAGGATTTGAATAGTGTTTGTTTGGAAGAATGGGCGAAAATCACACCTGAGCAATGCATGCGACTAGTTTCTCCATACAGAAGGCGTATTGAAGCTGTCATCACCAACAAAGGCTTTTGTATGTAGTATTAAAAAAATTGCAGACAGCGAGTTCAATACTTTTTCCCTGTGTCATTTCTCATAACTTAATTTACGGACATCTATGGTTTGATTTCTCTGCCTGTTTTAATTGCATTGGTTGTTACCGTCACCTGCTGAGAATTTCATGTCAATAGCACCTTTAGATAGTTGGGTCCGCTAAATATTTGGACAGTGACACAAGTTTTGGTATTTTATCTGTTTACCAAAACATATTGAAGATACATATGTACAAGAGAGGAGGAATCCAGCAGTGAGACATCATTCCAGGTAAGTATATAAAGCTTTACTTGTATTTCGTCATTAAAAACATCCAGAAGCAGTAACTGGCTGGTCAGCAAAATAAAATAGGTATCGGGACGGACCTTCGCGTTTTGGCAATAAGCCTTATTCATAGTCTGAACATAATACTTCTAGCTCCCTATATATATGATATATCTATGCACTCTTTGGATGTGACCCACGTCAGGGGCTAGTTGGAGATTAATTGTCAGCTGGTACCTAAAATTAAAAACACAAAAAATATATACTCAAAAATAAAATATATAGATGACTGGGATCACAATGATCCCAGTCATCTATTCATGAACATTAGAGATTTTTTACAGAGACAAGAAGTTGGCATCGGAGACAAATTTTCACCTTCCCAGGCTAATATAGTAATGTCCAAATGGGATGAACAATTTTTATAATTTTTATATGGAGACTGTAATTTTCAATCAAGTATCATATGGTACGCCTGTTTTATTGATGACATTTTGATATTCTGCTAGGGTACACGAGAGGAAATAGAGAACTTTGGTCACTACATTAATAGCAAGCCTTTCAATTCAAGGTTCACTCATTTTTCTCATTAAAAAAACAACTTAATTTTCTTGATATTAATCTTACTGTTAAACAAGGTAGTGGAATATATTTCGCACCATACAGAAAACTTGTGAATATTCACATAAATCTGAAAGCATTTATCCCCTTAGTGACCAAGACAATTTTCACCTTCCTAACCAGGTGAAATTTTTGAAATCTGACCAGTGTCACTTTATGTCAGGGGTCCTCAAACTACGGCCCGCCAGGCTATGGGCGGAGGAGAGGAGAACGGTGTCAGCGCCCGCCCTTCTCCGCCGCTCGCTCAGGGCCCCGGCAGGCGGATACTTACCTCTCCCCGTGCCTCCGCAGATCCGCTGTCTTCCTGCTCTGCGCTTCCTGTGACGTCTCAGGTCAGAGGGTGCGGTGACGTCTTTTCACCGCGCCCTCCCGAGTGCCGTCACAGGCAGCGCAGAGCGGGACAGCGCCGCCGCGACGCTGGAGTCCAGACCAGAGCAGCGGCAGCAAGTGAGAAGTGAGGTGAGTATTGGATTTTTTTTTGTTTAATGTATGGAGGTATAGGTCACTATATGGGGGGGTGACATCCTGCAAGGGGTATAATATGGGGGGGTGACATCCTGCATGGGGCATGATATGGGGGGGTGACATGCTGCATGGGGCATTATATGGGGGGGTGACATGCTGCATGTGGCATTATATGGGGGGGGTGACATGCTGCATGTGGCATTATATGGGGGGGTGACATGCTGCATGTGGCATTATATGGGGGGGTGACATCCTGCATGGGGCATGATATGGGGGGTGACATCCAGCATGGGGCATTATAAGGGGGGGAACAGCCTGCATGGGGCATTATAAGAGGTGGAACAGCCTGCATATGGCATTATAAAGGGGGAAACAGCCTGCCTATTGGGAACATTTACCTGCCCATTGAGGACCTATGCTGCCTATTGGGAATATTTACCTGCCTATTGTGGATATTTACCTGCCTATTGGGGACCTATGCTGCCTATTGGGTACATTTACCTGCCTATTGGGGACCTATGCTGCCTATTGGGGATATTTACCTGCCTATTGGGGACATTTACCTGCCTATTGGAGATATTTACCTGCCTATTGAGGACCTATGCTGCCTATTGGGGACATTTACCTGCCTATTAGGGACCTATGCTGCCTATTGGGGATATTTACCTGCCTATTGGGGACATTTACCTGCCTATTGGGGATATTTACCTGCCTATTGAGGACCTATGCTGCCTATTGGGGACATTTACCTGCCTATTGAGGACCTATGCTGCCTATTGGGTACAGTTACCTACCTATTGAAATACCGGTTGATTTAACTTTACTTGTTCTTCATTTTAAATATTGTATTTGTTCCTGTATTGTTTTTTTTACTACAAAATAAGATATGTGCAGTGTGCATAGTAATTTGTTCATAGTTTTTTTTAAAAACTATATTCCGGCCCTCCAATGGTCTGAGGGACAGTGAACTGGCCCCCTGTTTAAAAAGTTTGAGGACCCCTGCTTTATGTGATAACTCAGGAACCCTTCAACGGATCCTAGTGATTCTGAGACAGCTTTCCGTGACACATTTTACTTTATGTTAATGGTAAATTTGGGTCCATATATTTTTGCATTTATTTGTGAAAATATCAGAAGTTTGGGGAAAATTTTCAAACTTTCAATTTTTAGATCCTTAAATCAGTTAGTCCTGCTGTACAAAATAATTAATAAATAACATTTCCCACATGTCTACTTTACATCTGCATCATTTTTCAAATGTCACTTTATTTTGTTAGAATGTTAGAAAGGTTAAAAGTTTAGCAGCAATTTCTCATTTTTTCAAGAAATTTTCAAAACCTTTTTTTTTAAGGACCTATTCAGATTTCAATTAACTTTAAGGGGCATACATATTGTAAACTCCCCAAAAGTGATGCCATTTTAAGAACCACATCCCTCAAATATTTCAAAATCAGAAAAAAATTTAATCCTTCATATGCTACACAGGAATTATTGCAAAGTGGAATTAAAAAATATTAATTTAAATCTTGCCTCTGAAATGTTACTTTAGCCCCAGTTTTTTTTACTTTACAAGGGATAGCACGACGAAATGGACCCCAAAATTTGTTACACAGTTTATGTGGTCAGAAACCTCTGTTTGGACAAACGGCCGGGTTCGGAAGGGAAGGAGCACTATTTGAATTTTGGAACACAAATTTGGGTGAAATAAATTGTGGGCACCATATCGCATTTGCAGGACCCCTAAGGTGCCCAAACAGCAGAAACACCCCACAAGTGACCCCATTTTGGAGACCACACACCTGAAAGATTTTTTACAGGGGTATAGTGAGCATTTTTAACCCACAGGTACCACACAGAATTTGAAAACATTAGGTCGACATATTGAAAATTTTAATTTTAATTTTTTCAATGTTGTTTTAGCCCCAAATTTGTAATTTTCACAATGGATAATAGGAGAAAACAGACCCCATAATTTGTAATGCAATTTCTACTGAACTCGATGATACCCCATATGTGGTCAAAAACTACTGTTTGGGCACATGGCAGGGCTAGGAAAGGAAAGAGAACTATTTGTCTGGAATAGATGAATGCCATGTCACATTTGGAGAGCCCTTGACATGCAAAAACAACAGAAACCCCCCCACAAGTGACCCCCCAATGAATTCACTAGGGGTGTACTGAGCATTTCTAACCTACAAGTGATTTACGAAACTTTATAACATTTAGATGTGAGAACAAAAAAATATATTTTTTCCACTAAAATACTGTTTTAGCACCAAATTTATAATTTACACAAGGGGTAATGGGAGAACCTGGTCCCCACAATTTGTTAAGCAATTTCTCCCGAATGTGGCAGTACCCCATATGTGGTTGTACACTAGTGTTTGAGCACACGGCAGGGATCGCATGGGAAGAAGCGCTACTTGGCTTTTAATACAACAAAAACAAAAAACGGAGCAAATAATATATATCAAACCAAAGGAAAGTATCTACGTATCAGACAATTGTCTAGTACCAATAAGATGGTGACATATCTATGCTAGGATATGAATGGCAGACTATTTGGGAATAATCAGAAACCCAAAGCAGAAACACCAGACATGAGCTCAGTCAAAAACCTTTATTTCACAAGCAATTGGTTACATGGTGGCACTGCAGAAGCGGGAGCCCACACTACATATATATTTACATACACAAGTATCCTGAACCACAAAGGAGCAAATATGTACAAGTAGAATGAGGCCAAGCGTATAAAGCAATATGCCTAGTGTAGCATGTCAATGACCCTGGGGTAGCCTAAAAATAATAACATATAGATGAGCTTAACTGTGTAGCATAAGATGATTGTAGATATAAAGTGGCCTCACACAGGCGGCGAACCAACTGATGGGGCCAGGGAATGGATCCCTCTTGTGAAGATACAGAGACAGAGTCAATGACTAATGAAGGAGGTGTAATGTAAGGTACGGAGTATTCCAAAGAGGGGGAAGGGGGGAGGGAAAACAAATGGACACAACACCAGATCAATGGCAGACAGCGTTATATATATAAGAAAGGGGCTTAATGACCGGCTGTGGAGAGGAGTGCCCAGAAGATGCTGGTTAGATGTTAGAGGAAGTGTTCAACATGAGGGCCAGGTCAAAACTTGTAGACAAGCAGACAAGATAGGTAATATGCCTTATACTTCTGCTCTAAGTGGTCCAGGGTACCGTGTGTAGCGCAAAAGCCAAAACCTAAAAGCCCACCCCCCCATGGGACACCATTTTGGAAACTTCACTGCCTATGAAATCCATCTAGGGGTGTAGTAAGTATTTTGAACCCATAGTTGCCTTCCAGAATTTTATAACATTGAGTCGTGGAAATATGACATTTTAGTGGTAAAAATGCAACTTTTGTATTTGCTTCAAATTTGTCAGGTATGCAAGGGTTAATAGGTGAAACTGGACCCCATAATTTATTGCACAATTTCTCCTGAAAGCGGTGATGTCCCATATGTCATCAGAAATTAGCTATCTCAGGGGCCGATCATTGCCATGGTGACTCAATGTCATCATGACGACATCCGGGTGACCAGAGCTAACAAGTTATTCAGGTCATGTGCAGTGCATGATCTACCTAACTTGTGTCAGTGCAGCACCGACAGTTATAAAGCATAGCTATACCCCTGCATTGCTGCTATGCTTTATAACTGCAATCACAGCTGTAAAAGCGAAAGTCCCAGAGTGGGATTAAGTAAAAAAAAGTACAATACAAAATAGTAAAAACTTTTTTTTAAAAATTACAAAATAATAGTAATAAAAATACATGCATATACAGTACAGACCAAAAGTTTGGACACACCTTCTCATTTAAAGATTTTTCTGTATTTTCATGACTATGAAAATTGTACATTCACACTGAAGGCATCAAAACTATGAATTAACACATGTGGAATTATATACTTAACAAAAAAGTGTGAAACAACTGAAAATATGTCTTATATTCTAGGTTCTTCAAAGTAGCCACCTTTTGCTTTGATGACTGCTAAGCACACTCTTGGCATTCTCTTGAAGAGCTTCAAGAGGTAGTCACCGGAAATGGTTTTCACTTCACAAGTGTGCCCTGTCAGGTTTAATAAGTGGGATTTTTTGCCTTATAAATGGGGTTGGGACCATCAGTTGTGTTGTGCAGAAGTCTGGTGGATACACAGCAGATAGTCCTACTGAATAGACTGTTAGCTGCTTTTTTCTTGCCATAATACAAATTCTAAGTAAAGAAAAACAAGTGGCCATCATTACTTTAAGAAATGAAGGTTAGTCAGTCCGAAAAATTGGAAAAACTTTGAAAGTGTCCCCAAGTGCAGTTGCAAAAACCATCCAGCGCTACAAAGAAACTGGCTCACATGAGGACCGCCCCAGGAAAGGAAGACCAAGAGTCACCTCTGCTCCTGAGGATAAGTTTTATCCGAGTCACCAGCCTCAGAAATCGCAGGTTAACAGCAGCTCAGATTAGAGACCAGGTCAATGCCACACAGAGTTCTAGCAGTAGACACATCTCTACAACAACTGTTAAGAGGAGACTTTGTGCAGCAGGCCTTCATGGTAAAATAGCTGCTAGGAAACCACAGCTGAGGACAGGCAATAAGCAGAAGAGACTTGTTTGGGCTAAAGAACACAAGGAATGGACATTAGACCAGTGGAAATCCATGCTTTAGTCTGATGAGTCCAAATTTGAGATCTTTGGTTCCAACCACCATGTCTTTGTGCGACGCAGAAAAGGTGAACGGATGGACTCTACATGCCTGGTTCCCACCGTGAAGCATGGAGGAGGAGGTGTGATGGTTTGGGGGTGCTTTGCTGGTGACACTGTTGGGGATTTATTCAAAATTGAAGGCATACTGAACCAGCATGGCTACCACAGCATCTTGCAGTGGCATGCTATTCCATCCGGTTTGCGTTTACTTGGACCATCATTTATTTTTCAACAGAACAATGACCCCAAACACACCTCCAGGCTGTGTAAGGGCTATTTGACCAAGAAGGAGAGTGATGGGGTGCTACGCCAGATGACCTGGCCTCCACAGTCACCAGACCTGAACCCAATCAAGATTATGGGAAGACAATTTCCGGTGACTATCTCTTGAAGCTCATCAAGAGAATGCCAAGAGTGTGCAAAGCAGTCATCAAAGCAAAAGGTGGCTACTTTGAAGAACCTAGAATATAAGACATATTTTCAGTTGTTTCACACTTTTTTGTTAAGTATATAATTCCACATGTGTTAATTCATAGTTTTGATGCCTTCAGTGTGAATGTACAATTTTCATAGTCAAGAAAATACAGAAAAATCTTTAAATGAGAAGGTGTGTCCAAACTTTTGGTCTGTACTGTATATACAAATATATCGTACCGATAAATATTTTTTATGAAAAAAAAAAAAGTACACACATTTGGTATCATCGCGTCCAGAATGACCCAACCTATAAAACGGTCCCACTAGTTAACCCCTTCAGTGAACACCGTAAAAAATAATTAAAAAACAAGACATGGAGCGTGGCCTGATGTTTAATGTGAGCAGATACATGGACTGAGAGCTCCTGCTCATAATCCTGTAATCCCAGCCTGCACCGACAGAAAACAGATTTATACCGCTGATCCTACCTCCTAACACACTGCGGTACCTGTGAGGAGTTCATATCTGGGGCCCCCGAGGAGAATGACCCGTCAAAAGAGCCGCACTGGCAAGGAAGACAGCCTGCCCAACAGGGAGATAAGATGTCGGAGGCTGCATCTCGGCTGAGACGCTTTGGCCGGGTGACAGAAGCAGCCGTAGAGGATTCTCCTAAAGGTCAGCCGGGGGAGGAACAGGAGGAACAAGGAGAATCGTGTGCTCCTGATAAAGAGCAGATGACGCAGCAAAAAATTGAGCAGCAACTTTCCTGGGTATAAAGTGAAGGAATTTAATTGGCTCCGGCAGTAAACATAGAGCATACCACAGATCAGGAACCCACCATGAGGGATGTGCCATCTGTGGTCAATAGGTCCAACAAGTCCCTGACCAGCATTACCACCCATATGGGATTTATGAAGGAAGATATGTCATCTATAAGGAGAGACATTGAAAGGGCGTTTGAAAGAATTAAAGAAACAGAGGGCAGAATTAGTAATATTGAGGATCTTGTCTAAGATGCAAAAGGATATGAAAACATACAAGCAAAATCTGATTACTCTGCTTAATAAAACGGATTGGATGACTTGGAGAACAGACTCCGTATAAACAATCTACTCCTTATAGGAGTCCTAGAAGAGCTGAAGGCAAAAACCTGGTTGAATTTATGGAGACCTGGCTCAGGGACAAGTTTGGAAGAGAGGTTCTGTCTCCTATGTTGGCAATAGAATGTGCTCATAGGATGCCTTTCAGACCCCCTCCACCAGGAGCTCCGCCAAGGCCTTTTGTATTGAAGTTACTGCAATACAGAGATACAATCATGTGACTGTCCTAACTTATCGAAGACCAAAGGTGGCCATCTTTCCTGACTTCTCTGCTGAAGTGCAGAAACGCAGAGCACAATTTACATCTGTAAAGAAAAGGTTGCGAGACTTACTACTCCCATATTCTGTGATGTATCCAGCGCATCTGAGGTTCGTAGTCTCAGGAAAGGTGTTCAATCATGAACCTCCCCGGGAAACTACACAATGGCTGGACATCAGCGAAGCTAAATTGAAAGTGGAAAAATACGGACCTCCATAATCATCAACACTTTTGCTTTTGTGGCTTTTGAATCTTGATGCCATTTGATATGGACCGCGGGAATCTCTGAAAAGGTTTTGAAGAAGAGTTTTTCTTTTTAGGTCAGGTTTTGGACTTATACAGGCTTCCAATCTCCCCTCCGGGGAGAAATGTCTGTAATGTTTGATTGATTGTATTGCAATGTTAGAAGTTATTTATGTTATGTGTTAAAAAGGGGTACATGCAAAAAAGAAGGGAGGGTGGAGGAACAGCTGAAAACGGTCTACTGGTTATTCTGTTTCCCTGCGCACATATAGCTAAGCTTGTAAATATTATATCCATTTACTTCCAGTTATTTGGGTATTTTGCTTGTTTTTGGTTTTTCTCTGTCTAGTGGCCTTGTGTGAACATGCATTTACACTTTGCATGCACATCAATTTGCGTTTCAGTTCAGACTTCCAGTTTTTTCTTTGTAAATATTATAGCGTGGAATGTGCGGGGCATGGGAGACCCAACTAAGAGGTGGCTGTATATACTTGGTACATCAATACCAACCAGCTGTTGTCTGCTTGTTGGAAACACATTTGACCTATGAAACAAAACAAATTAATAGGTTGTGGTTAGGCCATGTTTTTCATTCGGACTTTTCTTTTCAGCCAGAGGGGTATCTGTTTTGATTTATAAATCAATCCCATTTAAAACTGCATTGGATACGGAAGGGTGGTATATTGGTATATTAGGCTATATGTACGGAATTCAAATAATTTTGGTAGCTTTATATAAACCCCCTCCATATAAGGATACAATTATTAAAAAAAATATTATTCTTTACATTGGAATTTCCTACGACTACAGTTTTGTTGATGGGAGATTTCAATAATTATTTCCACCCACATTGGGATAGACTACATACGGGTAACATACCTGACCCGGCCTCCTCTACGGGGATGTCTAGATTATTTTCAGAAATGGAGTATGTGGATATTTGGAGACAGAGAACTCCTTTAATAAGACAATATTCATGCTACTCAATGTCACACCATTCCTTGTCAAGGACTGACTTGGCAATTGGAACAGAATCTCTGAATTCGTTAATTCACAAAGTGAAATATTTACCCAGGGGAATCTCAGACCATTCTCCGATATGTGTGCAATTGAGAACAGGGGGCATAGAGGGGGCAATGAAATGCCCGTGACGATTGAATCCATATTCGCTAATGTTGGTGGGTAATTCTTTAAAAGAGGATAGGATAGAATTTTTTCAAATAAAAGAGGGATCAACATCAAAAATCAAGATGGATAAGGATGGATGAATTGATTGAGAAATTTCATCTAAGCCCTAATCAGACATTTCAATTGAAACAAATTAGACGCTCTTTCAGGAGTCACCTGAAAGACACCTCCCTTGTAATTTACTGCTAATGACTTTAATTGCTTAGTGAGGGCCACGAGGACGTCATCATCTATATCTTTCTTATACAATGCAATGAGGGATGTGATGTTGGGAGTAAATCCTGAATTTTGTTTCAAACACTGGGAGAAATAATTTAAATGATCAAGACATTGGAGTTAAGATAAGAGAAGGTTGGGAAAAAACAGTAAAGTAATAACTAATGAGATGTGGAGGGAAACTCAATTTAAGATCATTCATAAAGCAAGATCCGCCTTTGATCTCCCCAAAACACCCATTACACCTGATAGAATTACTTATTGTCCTAAATGTAAAACCCCTTCTACGGACTTATTACATGGGCTTTGGCTGTGTCCAAAACTAAGCATCTTCTGGGGGCTATTCTAGATTGCATTAAAGAAATGTGGAACTTTAAAACACAACTCCCTCTTATGATGATATTGTTTCACTACTGGCCTAGAGATAAAACAAAAGTTCCTCGTTTAACCAGTTCCTGACCGCCCACTGTAGATAAACGTCGGCGCTTGCTGGCTCTGTGCAGCGCCGAAGTTTAAAAACGGTGGGTGGTCTCCCAGCGCTCAGGACCCCCAGGGTCCTGCAAGCGCTGCGATTCCGATGCAGAGCATTAGCTCTGACAGGGGACATCATCGGGACCTGATTGGATCAGGTCCCAGTGATGTTAACCCTTTGCTATGTTCTATATGCCTCGATCTATAGTGATCGTGGCATATAGAAGATAGAAGGAGGAGAGGGGATCGTCTTACTTACCTCTCCGACGAACCCTGATACCTTCCAGGACCTGGGGTTGCTATGGCAGCTGGAGGCCACATGACCGCCTCCAGATCTGCCATATATGGTGTCCTGCCTGGCTCAGCCTGCAGCTGAAGCCAGGCTGGAGACTGACTGCGAAACAGTCAGCGAAGATCTCATGTAATGTAATACATGTCTATTACATTACATGAGATCAGTGATCAGAAAAATAAAAATTAATGTCCCATACAGGGACTAAGTAAAAATGTAAAAAAAAGTAAAAAAAAAAGTTTTTAAACTGTTAAAAAAAAAAAAAAATCACAAAAAAAAAAAAATTAAACCAATAAATCCGTATATTTTTACAAAACCAAAAAAAGTACACATATTTGGTATCGCCGCGTCCGAAACAACCAGAGCTATAAAACTGTCACACTAATTAACTCCTTCTGTGCACACCGTAATAAAAATAAATAAAAAACGGAGCAAAAAAAAATGCTTTTTCATCATATCGCCAAACAAAAAGTGGAAAAAAATTTGATCAAAAAACAAAATAGAAATAAAAATGGTACCGCTGAAAACGTCATCTTGTTCCGCAAAAAAAAAGCCGCCATACAGCTCCATCAGCCGAAAAATAAAAAAGTTATAGCGCTCAGAATAAAGCAATGCAAAAAAAATATTTTTTTCTAGAAAATTGTTTTATTGTGTAAAAGCGCCAAAACATTAAAAAAAATACAGTAAGTGTAGTATCGCTGTACTGACCCGAAGAATAACGCTGCCTGATCACTTTTACCACACGCAGAACGGCATAAAAAAAAACCTCAAAAAACAATTCCTGAATCGTTTGTTTTTGCTAATTTTACCTCCCAAAAAACGGAATAGAAAGCGATCAAAAAATGTCATGTACCCAAAAATGGTACCAATAAAAATGTCAACTCGTTCCGCAAAAAACAAGCCATCACATGACTCTGTCGGCTGAAATATGGAAAAATTATAGCTCTCAAAATATGGCGATGCAAAAACTAAGCGTCTCTTAGTGTGTGACAGCTGTCAGTCATAAAAACCCGATATAAATCTGGTATCTGTAATCGCACCGACCCGAAGAATAAAGTAATCTAATCAGTTATATCACACGAGGAACGGCGTAAAAAATAAATAAAACCAATTCTTCACCTGCTACTGATTTGTTTATTATGTCTCCCAAAGATCGCAGTGAGGCTCTGCTCACACTTATTCTGCGCTCTGCGCTGAGCACTTACACCAGAGTTTCCGTGTAAATCTCTGAAATACGTGATTCAGACGGAACCCATGACGGAAGATTCCCTGTAATGAGGCAGATATAGGCCACTGTGGATGCCGTCTGGCCTGTGATCCCACGGTGTCATTTGTTTTAGGCGTGCATAAAAGTGCGGTTGGCCACAGTTTTGTGCACTTCTGAAAAAAAGGACACCGCTAAACAGAGGCCAGACGGAGTCCAGAGTAACTCTGCTGCCTCATTACAGTGAATGGATCCCGCAGGGGTTTCATCTGAATTACATCACTTGGAAATTTAGATGGAAACCCCAATGTAAGTGCTCAGCCTAGAGCGCCGAATAAATGTTACGTAAAATGTTCCCAATAAAAGCTTCAACTCAGTCCTCAAAAAAAGCTAGTCCCCACTCAGGTCCGTCATCTGTTAAAAATATAAGGGACTTCCAAGTTACTGGTAGCAGAAAGGCTCTGGAAAAGCGAAACGGCCCTTGCCCCCCAAAAGAAATTCAGAAAATTTTGTGCTCCCAAATCCAAATGTCCATTCTACAATAATTTGTTCTCCAATTGTCAAATAGTGCTCCGTCCCCCCCAGATCTCACCGTATGGCTAAGCGGTCCGATACAGCCACATATGGGGTATTGCCACTTTTAGAAGAAATTGTGTGACACATTTCGGCACCATTTTTACCCATTGCCCTGTGTGAAAATGTAAAATCTGAGGGTAAAACACTTTTTTGTGGTAAAAATATAATTATGCTTTTTTCACTGCCCAATGGTATAAATTTAAAAATTAAAAAATACTCACTACTTCCCTAGATGAATTCCTTGAGAGGTGTAGTTTACAAAATGGGGTCACTTGTGGGGGTTTCTGCTGTTTCGGCATGTCAGCGACTCTTCAAATGTGACATGGTGTCTGCTGCCTATCCCAGCCAACATAGCGCTGCTTTCTCTTCCGAACCCTGCCGTACACCAAAGCAGTGGTTTTCCCCCACATATGGGGTATCGGCATACTCAGGAGAAATTGCACAACAAATTTCATGGTGCAATTTTTCCTATTACCCTTATGATAATGTAAAATTAGGGAATGAAAAACATTTTTTGTGGGAAAAATGTGAAAATTTAATTTTTACAGCTTATTATTATAAACTTCTGTGAAGCACCTTGGGGTTCAAGGTGCTCACCACACATCTAGATAAGTTCCCTAAGGGGTCTAGTTTCCAAAATGGTGTCACTTGTGGGGGATTTCCACTGTTTAGGCACATCAGGGGCTCCCCAAATGCAACATGGCGTCCGCTAATTATTCAAACAAATTTTACATTCAAAAAGTCAAATGGCGCTCCTTCCCTTTCAAACCCTGCTGTGCGCCCAAACAGTGGTTTGCCTCCACATATGGGGTATCGGCGTGTTCAGGAGAAATTGCACAACAAATTTCATGGTGCAATTTATCCTATTACCCTTATGATAATGCAAAATTAAGGGATGAAAAACGTTTTTGTGGTAAAAATGTGAAAATTTTATTTTTACAGCTCAATATTATAAACTTCTGTGAAGCACCTTTGGGTTCAAGGTGCTCATCACACATCTAGATAAGTTCCCTAAGGGGTCTAGTTTCCAAAAATGGTGTCACTTGTGGGGGGTTTCCACTGTTTAGGAACATCAGGGGCTCTCCAAACGCAACATGGCGTCTGCTAATTATTCAGACAAATTTTACATTCAAAAAGTCTAATGGCGCTCCTTCCTTCCGAACCCTGCAGTGCGCCCAAACAGTGGTTTTCCCTCACATATGGGGTATCAGCGTGCTCAAGAGAAATTGCACAAAAAATTTTGTGGTCCATTTTTTCCTGTTACCCCTGTGAAAATAAAAAAAATTGGGTCTAAAGTAACATTTTTGTGAAAAAAGTTAAATGTTCATTTTTTTCTTCTACATTCCAAAAATTCCTGTGAAGCACCTGAAGGGTTAATAAAGTTCTTGAATGTGGTTTTGAGCACCTTGAGGGGTGCAGTTTTTAGAATGGTGTCACTTTTGGGTATTTTCTGTCATAAAGACCCCTCAAAGTGACTTCAAATATGATGTAGTCCCTAAAAAAATGTTTTTGTAAATTTTGTTGGAAAAATGAGAAATCGCTGGTCAACTTTTAACCCTTATAGCTCCCTAACAAAAAAAAAATTTGGTTCCAAAATTGTGCTGATGTAAAGTAGACATGTGGGAAATCTTATTTATTAACTATTTTGTGTGACATATCTCTCTGATTTAAAGGCATGAAAATTCAAAGTTTGAAAATTGCTAAATTTTCAAAATTTTCACCAAATTTCTGATTTTTTCACAAATAAACGCAAGTGATATCGAAGAAATTTTACCACTATCATGAAGTACAATACGTCACGAAAAAACAGTCTCAGAATCAAGGGGATCCGTTGAAGCGTTCCAGAGTAATTACTTCATAAAGTGACAGTGGTCAGAATTGAAAAAATTGGCCCGGTCACGAAGGCAAAAACAGGCTCTGGTGCGAAGTGGTTAATGTTTTTTTGTGGTCTCACTATCTGGATTAAAGGGATAATCATTCAAAGTTTGAAAATTGCAATTTTTAAAACATTTTTCTGATATTTTTATAAATAAAAGCAAAACATATCAACCTAAATTTACCATTATTATAAAGTATCATGTGTCACAAAAAAAATCTCAAAATCAATGGGATATGTAGAAGCGTTCCAGAGTTATTACTACATAAAGTGACACTGGTCAGATTTAAAAAAAAACTGGTCCGGTCACTAAGGGGTTAAATCTTACACAGGTGAAATCACATTATCAATTAATATAACTATGACATTGCTGGCACTTTATACAAAGGTAAACATTAATGGAGTGGACTATTATGAATGATTATGTGGATGAGTCTATGTATATTTATGCACTGTATCTAAGCACTTTTCTTGATTTTGTGATAAGTAGAATTGTTATAATTCTAATTGCTGCACCTTCATATGATTCACTTGATGGATTATGCACTGCTCGAACAAGTTCCTCAATAGGAACGAAACGTTTCCACTGCCATTACCACCATGACTATGTGTCAATAAACCAATAGAAATACAGTGAAGACTGGAGCGATGCCTTTATCTTCATTAGATACAGAGATAGATATATGATAGATATGGATAGATACTGTAGATAGATATATGATAGATAGATATAAGGATAGATATATCCATCTACCTATGTATCTAAAGAAAGTGCAGCAGCACCCTGTGAGGGCCAAGATACATAAAAACAATGGAAACATTAGATCTAAACTGTATTACTCAGTAAGCTGTACTTATAAAAAACAAAAGGTTCTTAGCGCATAAATTAGCCAATTCGTGTGTGCCCATCAACAGCAGCAAGGTGACCTCCCGTCTGATGGGTCCTGCTCCACGCTACATGCCACTTTCGGGCTACAAGCCTACAACTTTTGACAAAACATGTCAATTCTGGGCTAAAACGCCTACAATTTAATGGGCTGGTAGAACTGGCTATACATCAACAGCTGATTAATGGGAGGAGTGCTGAGTCAGGGAGGAGGCAGTTACAAACCTCCTATAGTGATATATAGTAAGAAACCTGACCAGCACCTCCTAAGTGTGAACAGGTGCCAGCTGCAATAACTGCACAATGTATATAAAGAAAGCGCAGAAGCACCCTGTGAGGGCAAAGATACATAAAAAATGGATAGCTGTATGGATAGATAGATATGCATAGATACTGTGGATAGTTATATGATAGATAGATAGATATGATAGATAGTTAATATATAGAAAAATTGTCTGCGAGATATATCTTCAGCAGCATCTTTTTTAAAAAAAAAAAAAAAAACATGGTAGATATTCGCTTATGCAACCAAGGTGTTAAGTAAATTGCGAAATTTTCAACATTTTCACCAAAATTCTGATATTTTCACAAATAAACAAATTGACCTAAATTTAAGGGAAACAAAGTACAATGTGTCATGAAAAAACTATCTCCGAATAACTGGAATTCGTTAAAGCGTTACAGAGTTATTGCCACAGAAAATTACACTGGTCAGAATTGTAAAATTTGGCCTGGTCAGGAAGGAAAAAACAAGCTCGGGGGTAAAAGGGTTAAGATGATACAATTTTAGGTTAAAACATTTTTAACATTCTGAACATGAAAAAGGCTTCTCCCCAGTGTGAGTTCTTTGGTGATAAAGAAGAGATGATTTGTGTACAAAACATTTTCCACATTCTGAACAGGAAAAAGGCTTCTCCCCTGTGTGGGTTCTTTGGTGGCTATCAAGACGTGCTTTCAGGTTAAAACATTTCCCACATTCTGAACAGGAAAAAGGCTTCTCCCCTGTGTGGATTCTCTTGTGGCTATCAAGATGCGCTTTGTGAGTAAAACATTTCCCACATTCTGAACACGAAAAAGGCTTCTCCCCTGTGTGGATTCTTTGGTGCCTAACAAGAGCCGATCCAGTGTTAAAGAATTTTCCACATTCTGAACATGAAAAAGGCTTCTCCCCTGTGTGAGTTCTTTGATGTGTAAAAAGAGTTGATTTAGCTCGAAAACATTTCCCACATTCTGAACATGAAAAAGACTTCTCCCCTGTGTGGATTCTCTGGTGTATAACAAGATTCCATTTCCGGTTAAAACATTTCTCACATTCTGAACAGGAAAAAGGCTTCTCCCCTGTGTGACTTTTCTGGTGCTTAACAAAACTTGATTTCTGTGTAAAATATTTCCCACATTCTGAACATGAAAAAGGATTCTCCCCTCTGTGGGTTCTCTGGTGGCTATCAAGATGCGCTTTGTGAGTAAAACTTTTCCCACATTCTGAACATGAAAAAGGTTTCTCCCCTGTGTGGATTCTCTGGTGTCTAAGAAGAGATGATTTATTTCCAAAACATTTCTCACATTCAGAACATGAATAAGGCTTCTCCCCTGTGTGAAGGCTCTGGTGTCTAACAAGGTGTGACTTCATTACACAACATTTTCCACATTCTAAACATGAAAATGGCTTCTCCCCTGTGTGACTGCTCTGGTGTCTAAGAAGAGATGATTTATTACCAAAACATTTCTTACATTCAGAACATGAATAAGGCTTCTCCCCTGTGTGAAGTCTCTGGTGTCTAAGAAGAGATGATTTATTCCCAAAACATTTCCCACATTCTGAACATGAAAATAGCTTCTCCCCTGTGTGAGTTCTCTGGTGACTAACAAAATTTGATTTCTGGTTAAAACATTTCCCACACTTGGAACAAGAAAATCTATTCTCTACTGTGTGAATTTTTTGATGTTTAAGAAAAGACTTTTTGGGAGGAAAACTATTTCCATATTCTGAATGTGAAAATGGCTTCTTTGCTTTAAGAGCAGTTCGTTTTTTAATGCTTATTTTGTGACTTTGATTTTCCTTAGTAGTCGGTAATGAATCAGAAGACAGGACCTGTTTCAAAGGATCAAATGACAGATCTTTGCTGGGAAGGAATGATAGTATATCTGGAGTAATGGCATTCACTTCAGTTGTATCTTGTGTGATCTCAAGATCATCGGATTTAAAAATTGAAGATGTCGGCTGTCCCTCTGATCTCCTGGTACAGTCATCTGCTAAGAATAAAACCAATTATTATTATTTTGAATACAATATTTTTTAAATTAATATTTTTGAACATTTCTACTTAAACTTTCCATAAAAATGGCAAGTTATGTAAAAATATTGAATTATTCACCAAGACAATGATAGTTTACAGTCTAATGGAAAACCTCAAAGGATGAACCAGTGGAGTGTGGTGTTCAACTGTTTGTTCATTCTGCCTCCAAATTATGGAATAAAAAGCCACCAAATGATGTTATGTAGATGAAAATAACACCAATAAAAACTTCTATTCAGGTCACAAAAAAAGTCCCCACTCAAGTCCATCATCTGTCAGTGGAAAAACAGAGGTTTCCACATTATTAGTGGCTCAAAGGCTCTTGAAAAGCAACATGGCTTCCATAACCCAATCCAGCAATATCCGCTCTCCCAAAGTCAAATCTCCCCCTCACTTCTGAGCCTTGCAGTGTGCCCAAACTACATTTATCATCCATGTATTTGACATTACTATAGTGAGAAGAACCCACTTAATTTACGTTGTGTCTCCCCTGGGGCACAATCTGGGCACTATGTGTTGGATAATAAAATGGCAAATGTGCAATTTTCCCTCTTCAACATCCACTACGTGCTAATTTCTGGAAAGAAGCTGTGGAGTCAAAATTGTCACTACTATTCATTGAGGGCTATAATCTCCAAAATGGAGTCACTTTATGGGGGATAATACTGCTCTGGTTTTCTTCCAATTTGGCCACATTAGGGCTTCTGCAAATGGTGTGTCCCATCTCCTCTGGGATCTGCTCCTGCGACGTCTGCTTCTCTCACCAGAAGCCGCCTTATTCATCCTGCAGGCGGCGCTGGTGATGGAGGAGACGTCAGAAACAGAAGCAACTGGGCGGTGCAGTCTCTGTCTAGCCACTAAGATTAGGGTTGCTGGGACCAGTAGTACCATCCAGTCTGGTAGTATGGGTGTGTGTGCTGTCCAGCTGGAGTAATCTGCTCCCTGCTTCAGCTAATTGGAAAGCACCGCACCCTACTAAAGCTGGAAGCATATTGCCGGAAGCTGCCAGATACAGCCTTGTTCTCCTCTGGGTCAGTCCTCTGTGCTCAGCTCTCGGCTTGTGTATTTGTTTCCTGTTGTGACCTCGGCCCATTTACTGACTACTCTTGTGTCATCTGATTTTGTATTTTCTCTGCCCTCTTGGCTCTGACCCGGCTACCTGACTATTCTTCTTGCCATGTCACACCACAGAACAGCAGCTAACACCATGGCCCAAGCTGGAGATGTCTGTGTAAGTCCAAATCCATGGTAAGGATTGGTTAAAGGGTGATGAGCAAGGCAATCCCTGGGATCTGGAAAACGGAGTAGATGGTGCAAGCCTGTTCACGGTGGCCATTTTTTGAGGTCCCAGGTGACTATGAACAGTGTCCCCAATACATTGTGTCTGCAAACTATTCCAGCAAGATCTGTATTCAAATAGCTAAATGTCGCTCCTTCCCTTCTTAACCTGCCATGTGAGCAGACAGTAGTGTACAACCGTATATAGGGGATTGTCACATTCAAGAGAAGTTGGAAAATAATTTGTAAGGTCCATTTGTTTCCTATTATCCTTTGTGAAAAATTCCAAAGTTATCTCCACATAAAGTGACACACATCAGATTTGAAAAATGGAGCCTGATTAGCAACACAAAATAGGCTGCAGGAAGAGATTAAATCAGAGTATTTTGGGTACCAACTACTGTAGTCAAAAACTGTGAGTATAGACAATAACACATCTACTGAAATGATCAAACTCAACAGTCTTCATCAGTAAATAGTAACTAGTGGTGAAACCTCTCTGGGGTAATTAGATTATGGGGCTCGGGGGCTCTTGGCAATCTAAACTATCGTAAGGGACAATATTTTCTGTCAGATGAGTTTCAAGAAGAAATATTAGACATTGAAAGAGAACTTTTTATAATAGTGCAGAGATGAGGTGTTTAGCTTAGAGATATATCATGGCACAGGTGTAATGTTTTTTATGTAGTTTATCACAATCCTGTTTGAAGTTAGTCGGTTTTAAAAGAAACTGAAAAGTCGGGATAAAGGGAAACTCTGTTGTTATTGTACAGAAATTCACACTTGGCCTCACTGCACATTTAATGTTTTCGATCATAATAAAAGTGAATTTTGGTCAAAAAGACTGGACCTGGTCTTGTAGGGACCATATGAGGACATTCAGCAGCACAGAAGGAAGAGAAGGTAGATTCATCCAATAAGATATCAGGGATCTAGGAAGCCAACAGCATCATTACCCTCCGCTTTCTCTTACAGGCTCATCATAATATTTTTCTTAAAGTGATTTTCTAACTTGTCAGCACATTCTACGTACGCTGTCATTTGGCTTTGTAGTTTACATATTTGGGCAGGTAACGGTCAGCGTCTCCTAATCCCAGGGGGTAGGTGGATCCTCCAGGTTGTAAGTTCTATGGAAAAGGGCTTTCAATGCCCAAAATCATTTGAACAGTTTTAGGTAGAAGAGAATGTTGTGGTCTAGAAGCAAAATGGTGATCACATGATTGTGATATGGCCGGACTACACCACCGATAAAGCAGCCACAGCCGGTGACTGAGAAGAATCTGTGACTTCTCTGCACTTAGTGGTTACTACTCACCTGGGTGGTCATATGTAGGAATCTCCTCTTTACACCGCTCATCACCCCTTACATATGTCTCTGTAATATTAATATGGGTCAGATCTTCACCCTGAAACAAATATTGTAAAAGTCACAAATAGATGAGAAGTCACATCTATGATCAGCTCTAATCCTGCCATCTCCACTGTTCTCGTTACACAAATAGAAAACATATAATACTGGTGGATAAAACAAGACTGAACACAAGACCTTCACAGCCATCTACACATCGTAGGGGAGATCTCATGACACCTTCTCTCCATCTACCTGATGATCTTGAGGAACATTGGGGTCTTCTTGTTTACAGTCCTGTGGAAGAAGAGGACGGGGACATCTATCTGGTGTTGTCCTCTTACTGGACAGATCTGGAGGAAACACATACAGGGACTGAATTCATTCTTTACATACAGATAATTATAGTCCATGTGTATTTAGTCCTGTCTATTACCTGGTGATGTGAGGGTCTGGGGAACCTCCATCATGACGTCTTTATACAAATCTTTGTGTTCTTCTAAATACTCCCACTCCTCCATGGAGAAATAGACAGCGACATCCTGACATCTTATAGGAACCTGACACATACAATGATACAGTCATCCCCCAGAAGCTTTCATTGTGTTACTGTATAATATCCCAGTATTGTCCATCTGTTATTCCCATAGATAAGAATGATGTAATGTGACGTCATCAGAATCTCTCACCTCTCCAGTCAACAGCTCAATCATCTTGTAGGCGAGTTCTAGGATCTTCTGGTCATTGATGTCCTCATGTATCAAGGGGTGAGATGGAGGCCTTGTGAATAGGCTCAGGGGTCTTTCCCATCCCTCAGTCACAGGGGCCTGACAACGCTCACTAGATGTTTTCTTCACTACTGTGTAATCCTGGGTATGGAGGGACACAATAATAAATCTCTCTACAGACATTTCCAGAGTCCTCACCTCTCCAATTATGTTCATCTGTTATTCCCATTGATAAGAATGATGTAATGTGACATCATCAGAATCTCTCACCTCTCCAGTAAGCCGGAAGAGGATCTCTAGGGTGAGGTGTAATATCCTCTCTGCCTTCTGGTCTGTGTCCAAATCCATCTTTGATGGGTCCATAAGGAAAATTATCTTTAATAGATCTTCACTGAGAGGATCTGATATTGTAGGGACCTGAATGAGAAGATGATGAGCCTATGTAACATTATAAAAATCCTGTGTAATAATACAATTACTGGAGATAATAAGGGGAAACATATGAGGAGATTTATTATTTTACAGTATTTAATTTTCTTCTTTACAACTACTAATAAAACCTATATATTTTAGGCTACAGACAACAAGCAGTTTCTTCCTTTGATTCTGTAGCTGAACACGTTTCTCATAGACTCATCTTCCATAAAGCTAATTCTCGTCTCATTTACCAACACTGCAATCGGCATTAGCAATACTGCAGGAGATATTCATTACATGTGACATGAGAAATAACTACTTCATGATGAGTATGACATTCATCTTCACCGGTCGTCTATATGAATGTTTCCCGTCTTCCCCGGACTGTAATCTTCTATCTCGTTAGATCTCATGTCTGATTCACACACAGAAGTTTGAGGCTTTGACACATGGTAAGGTTTTTATTATTATACAGAGTAGGACTATTCCGAATGGTTTCACCATGCCATGGTGGGATAGCTTTCATGCTATTTTTGATCAAAAACAGTGTTGCTAAGAACCCCATTTTATTTAAATGCACTTTTCCTTTTTATTTATTTATTTACAGCAGGGTTTATGATCATTTTTCTTTTTATAGTTTTTTTCTGATTTATGGCCATAGTAAACATGCATTTTTGTGCTGCATGGATACTAACTTAAACCAAGCTCTAATTCAGTGTTTTTTCATGGGCACTATAGTGGCCGTGTGGGCTGCTGCTATGGATGATACACCCCTAATTATCCAACTATTATGAGGTACAAATCTCATAGGTCCTGAATTCATTAGTATCTGCACAAGGAATGGGGCCAAGTGAGTATTTATTAATGGGAATCCACTCCACTGACTACCCCACGGCTGATGAAAGGGAATCTGTCACCCGCTGGGACTTATCTGACCTCTAATATTGGCATACAGGTGATAGAAATGTGAATCTATAGTTACCTGTATGCCTCAAGCAGAGGTCTGTTTGCTGTGAAATGGCTTTTTATTCAGTGAAGATTCCGATGCTTGCGGGCCGGTGGACGGGAAGAAGTGCCCTGTGACGTGCAGCCATGCCCAGGTCCTGCGCACTTCACTTTTTACGGAAAGCGCAGTTGTACTGTGTACTATGCCAGTGAGTCACTGTGACTTCCCGATGCCTGGGCACAAGATCCCTTCAGTACTATAACTGCATAGTACACAGTACAAGTGCTTCACTACCGTAAAAAGCGTGTAGGAGCGGGATCTGGACATGGCAACTGCATGTCACAGGGCACTGTGACGTGCAGGGGAGGGGGTAAATATTTTAATCAACACAGTAGGCGGGGCTTTCTTCCCGTCCCCCAGCCAGCAAGCATTGGAATCTTCAATGAATAAAAAGTAATTTCACAGCAAACAGACCTCTAATATGAGGCATACAGGCAGGGTCGGACTGGGGTGTCTGGGGCCCACAGGGAAAGTTGACTCTAGGGGCCCACCCTACAGCTATATGTAAATACCGGTTAGCCATTATTCCCGTTATAGTGGAGCGTTGACTGTAAAGCACAGGCGGCTCCTCCACATCTACTGTGCGCATACTATAACTGGGATGTACACAAAATTACGGTTCTTTAAAGGGTTCTTTGATGAAAACAAATCATCACCGATCCACAGGTTAGATAGGTGATATCTTATTGATCGGTGGAATCCGAGCATTGGAAACGGCACCGATCGGAAGAATTGGGAATTTTTATCCCCATTTTAAAATGCAGCAGCAGGTGGGATGTCTGACCGTAGCTCCATTCATCCTCTTTGGGGTCTTCCAGAAAAAGCCAAGTGCAGCCCCTTAGATAATGAATGGATCAGTAGTCGAGTCGCACATGCTGCTCCATACTAATGGGGATAAAAGCTCCACATTCTGAAGATCGGTGCAGGTCCCAGCAGTCAGACCCACACCAATCAATAACTTATCCTTTGGCCTCGTTCACACGTTCAGTATTTGGTCTGTATTTTACATCAGTATTTGTAACCCAAAACCAGGAGTGGAACAATCAGAGGAAAATTATAATAGAAACACGTCACCATGTCTGCATTTATCACCCACTCCTAGTTTTAGCTTACAAATACATATGTAAAATACTGACCAAATAATGAATGTGTGAATGGGGCCTTAGGATAGGCGATTACTTGTTTTCACCATATAACACCTGTAAGTGCATATTTGCTACTGTGTAATAGTCACAAGACAGGGAGGGGTTAAACATCCAAGTATTTAATCTCTTTTGGAAATCAAGAGTCTTACCCTTATTGATATCAGAGAGAACAAAGGGCAGCCATACACAATACAATCCACTCTACCAAGACCAATAATGCAACATACAAGGGAGAAATACTGCCACACCGTGACCAGACTACATATTAACACCACATTGTGACCGAATAATACCACATACAAGAACAAATACCGCCACACTATGACCAGACCACATAGTGATCGAATACCACATACAGGCGATTAATACAGTCACACCATAACAAGACCACATATTACCTCCACATAGTGACTGAATAATACCATCACACCATTACCAGACCACATAGAGACTGAATAATACTGTCACATCATGACGAGATCATATATTACCACCACACAGTGACCGAATAATACAATACTGATCATTAATAAAAAACACAATGCTAATAACACTAATATTATCACTGGTGATATTATACACAGTAACTCTGTATATAGTGTCAGTGTACAGGTAATACAGGGATCATCAGTGACATTATACACTGGAGCTCTGTATATAGTGTCAGTGTACAGGTAATACAGTGATCACCGGTGACATTATACACTGGAGCTCTGTATATAGTGTCAGTGTACAGGTAACAGTGATCACCAGTGACATTATACACAGGAGCTCTGTATATAGTGTACAGGTAATACAGTGATCACCGGTGACATTATACACAGGGGCTCTGTATATAGTGTCAGTGTACAGGTAATACAGGGATCATCAGTGACATTACACACAGGAGCCCTGTATATAGTGTACAGGTAATACAGTGATCACCTGTGACATTACAGCATATACAGAGTACCCAAATACGCTGTAATACAGGTATATACACAGGTGATACAATGACCATCTCCATACAGAATTATGGGCCCCATTCCCACAAGTCCTAATTCACAAGGTAAGAATGGTTTACCATAATGTTCCTTTATTTCTACTTATCTCATTATCCAAATTCAGCCTATCCCATTCAGAGAGGTATGTTTTCACATCCAGCTACTATTATAGAAATCACCGCAAACACGGCAATATACTGATTTATTTACAGGACATTAATTAGATAGTGACTTGAAACGACTCTGGTGGATTTTAATATTATGGAGAGGAAAAGGTAGATTCAATTATTTGATGCAGGTTGTTTATAAGGAATTAGCTGTATATATAAATATAATGAGCAGTAATTAAAAAACAAAAAAATTCTTAAAACATTAATAATTTAAAAATTATAAAATATTAAATACATTTAATAAAAACAATATAAGAATATTGAAAAAAATATATATTTGAGAAAGTATTAAAATATATTATATGTATAGGTGGGAATAATTAAATGGAATTCATATTTTGAGACTAATGTATTTATATTGGTTTAGAGATTATTTAGGTATATAAATTTACTTGTGGGTGATGTTTTGTAATTTATGTTTATTATTCTCATTAATTTTTTGCTTAGTTTGGTTATAAATATTGTCTGTTGGTCTTCTTTTTTATGTTAATGAGAATTGTGTCATTTCCGTGGATTTGTCTATATATATTTTGACTGAATGCATTTAACCACAATTGAAAAAAGCCTTGGACAGGCTGAGACGTCTTGTGACTTGTGGGATAAACAAATTAATCATCAACACGTGAGTGCCGGGATTTGCTTTTCCTAGAAACACTGTTTTCCACGTGCACCACCCCAGCTGTACAGAGTGCCGACTAGATTCTTTTGATATCGATATCTAGTAAGGCCTGCTCCCCTACATGGATGTATACATGCTCGAGGGTCTACATGTAGGGGAGCAGGCAGAGGGAAAACCAACTCCAGAGGGATTATTCCAACTGTAAAACCTCAGGACTTATTCCAACTGCAGGACCTCAGGCGGTACTGTGGGAACATTATACTGTGTGTGGGGGGATGGTGGTACGGTAGGAATATAATATACACCTGTTTACATGGTAAATGGAATATATATTTCATGTTCATCCCATGTGCAAGATACACAAGAAATCCATAATATCTCTCCATATGTTTGGACCTGTAAGTTTTTATGTTCATTCTTTTCATTTATTCCTGATCTTCATTCTTTTTAGTACGTCCCGGAACATTAAACTGTGTGGGGGGCATCATACATCCTGCATAAGGGGCATAATGGGGACATTACACTGTGTGGGGGCATCATACATCCTGCATAAGGGGCATAATGGGGGCATTACACTATGTGGGGGCATCATACATCCTGCATAAGGGGCATAATGGGGGCATTACACTGTGTGGGGGCATCATACATCCTGCATAAGGGGCATAATGGGGGCATTACACTGTGTGGGGGCATCATACATCCTGCATAAGGGGCATAATGGGGGCATTACACTGTGTGGGGGGCATCATACATCCTGCATAAGGGGCATAATGGGGGCATTACACTGTGTGGGGACATCATACATCCTGCATAAGGGGCATAATGGGGGCATTACACTGTGTGGGGGCATCATACATCCTGCATAAGGGGCATAATGGGGGCATTACATTGTGTGGGGGCATCATACATACTGCATAAGGGGCATAATGGGGGCATTACACTGTGTGGGGGGCATCATACATCCTGCATAAGGGGCATAATGGGGGCATTACACTGTGTGGGGGCATCATACATCCTGCATAAGGGGCATAATGGGGGCATTACACTGTGTGGGGGGCATCATACATCCTGCATAAGGGGCATAATGGGGGCATTACACTGTGTGGGGGCATCATACATCCTGCATAAGGGGCATAATGGGGGCATTACACTGTGTGGGGGCATCATACATCCTGCATAAGGGGCATAATGGGGGCATTACACTGTGTGGGGGCATCATACATACTGCATAAGGGGCATAATGGGGGCATTACACTGTGTGGGGCCATCATACATCCTGCATAAGGGGCATAATGGGGGCATTACACTGTGTGGGGGGCATCATACATCCTGCATAAGGGGCATAATGGGGGCATTACATTGTGTGGGGCATCATACATCCTGCATAAGGGGCATAATGGGGGCATTACACTGTGTGGGGGCATCATACATCCTGCATAAGGGGCATAATGGGGGCATTACACTGTGTGGGGGCATCATACATACTGCATAAGGGGCATAATGGGGGCATTACACTGTGTGGGGGCATCATACATACTGCATAAGGGGCATAATGGGGGCATTACACTGTGTGGGGGGCATCATACATCCTGCATAAGGGGCATAATGGGGGCATTACACTGTGTGGGGGCATCATACATCCTGCATAAGGGGCATAATGGGGGCATTACACTGTGTGGGGGCATCATACATACTGCATAAGGGGCATAATGGGGGCATTACACTGTGTGGGGCCATCATACATCCTGCATAAGGGGCATAATGGGGGCATTACACTGTGTGGGGGCATCATACATCCTGCATAAGGGGCATAATGGGGGCATTACACTGTGTGGGGGCATCATACATACTACATAAGGGGCATAATGGGGGCATTACACTGTGTGGGGGCATCATAGTGCATAAGGGGCATAATGGGGACATTACACTGTGTGGGGGCATCATACATACTGCAAAAGGGGTATAATGGGGGCATTACACTGTGTGGGGGCATCATACATCCTGCATAAGGGGCATTACACTGTGTGGGGGCATCATACATACTACATAAGGGGCATAATGGGGGCATTACACTGTGTGGGGGCATCATACATCCTGCATAAGGGGCATAATGGGGGCATTACACTGTGTGGGGGCATCATACATCCTGCATAAGGGGCATAATGGGGGCATTACACTGTGTGGGGGGCATCATACATCCTGCATAATGGGGGCATTACACTGTTGGGGCATCATACATCCTGCATAAGGGGCATAATGGAGGCATTACACTGTGTGGGGGGGATCATACATACTGTATAAGGGGCATTACACTGTGTGGGGGCATCATACATCCTGCATAAGGGGCATAATGGGGGCATTACACTGTGTGGGTGCATCATACATCCTGCATAAGGGGCATAATGGGGGCATTACACTGTGGGGGCATCATACATACTGTATAAGGGGCATAATGGGGGCATTACACTGTGTGGGGGCATCATACATCCTGCATAAGGGGCATAATGGGGGCATTACACTGTGTGGGTGCATCATACATCCTGCATAAGGGGCATAATGGGGGCATTACACTGTGGGGGCATCATACATACTGTATAAGGGGCATAATGGGGGCATCATACATACTGCATAAGGGGCATAATGGGGGCATTACACTGTGTGGGGGCATCATACATCCTGCATAAGGGGCATAATGGGGGCATTACACTGTGGGGCAGTAAAGGGGTCCTGTACTATGAGAACAATACGTTTCCTCCCTTCCTGTCTCCATAGTTGGGTCGTATGTATCTATTACAGGAAACAGAACAAAAACCTTATGATTCTTATAAAGGAGCAACACAAGACCCCAAAAGAGTCTCCGTGCTGAAGGGGTTAATGCCCCCTGCACCCAGTAATGGGGTCTCCACATACCTCCACCTGCAGAGCCGCCACCACATATATGGCTGCTCTGAGCGCACAGGAGCTGTGATGAGGTCACAGGAGGGGAGGAGTCAGGGGTCACATGATCAGGGGCCTCAGTGGATGCAGGACTCTGCTGTGCTGGTTGTCATGGTGCTGGATGAGCTGAAGTTTATGTGTGGGGTCAGGAGGGGTTTACAGTGTGGATGTAGCAGAGCCGCGTGTGTACGAGGTGTACGGAGCAGAGCCGTGTGTGTACGAGGTGTACGGAGCAGAGCCGTGTGTGTAAGAGGTGTATGGAGCGGAGCCGCGTGTGTAAGAGGTGTATGGAGCGGAGCCGCGTGTGTACGAGGCGTACGGAGCGGAGCCGCGTGTGTACGAGGCGTACGGAGCGGAGCCGCGTGTGTACGAGGCGTACGGAGCGGAGCCGCGTGTGTACGAGGCGTACGGAGCGGAGCCGCGTGTGTACGAGGTTTACGGAGCGGAGCCGTGTGTGTGTACGAGGTGTACGGAGCAGAGCCGCGCGTGTACGAGGTGTACGGAGCGGAGCCGCGCGTGTACAAGGTGTACGGAGCGGAGCCGCATGTGTACGCGGTGTACGGAGCGGAGACTCGCGTGTACGAGGTGTACGGAGCGGAGCCGCGCGTGTACGAGGTGTACGGAGCGGAGCCGCGCGTGTACGAGGTGTACGGAGCGGAGCCGCGCGTGTACGAGGTGTACGGAGCGGAGCCGCGCGTGTACGAGGTGTACGGAGCGGAGCCGCGCGTGTACGAGGTGTATGGAGCGGAGCCGTGTGTGTGTACGAGGTGTATGGAGCGTAGCCGTGTGTGTGTACGAGGTGTACGGAGCGGAGCCGCGCGTGTACGAGGTGTACGGAGCGGAGCCGCGCGTGTACGAGGTGTACGGAGCGGAGCCGCGCGTGTACGAGGTGTACGGAGCGGAGCCGCGCGTGTACGAGTTGTACGGAGCGGAGCCGCGCGTGTACGAGGTGTACGGAGCGGAGCCGCGCGTGTAAGAGGTGTACGGAGCGGAGCCGCTCGTGTACGAGGTGTACGGAGTGGAGCCGTGACTATAATCAGCCTTTGGGGAATGAAGAGTTTTCTAACTTTAACCTTAGAGGGGTTTATTACAATGTGATCCGCATGTTGAAGGGTGATGAGTGGAAATTGGCATCTTTAACGTCTGAGATTTTATTCGATAATCTCGTCCTCCCATTTGGATTCTCCAATGCACCAACAGGATTTCACAACTATCTGAATGATATATCTCTGATTTCATTGGGAGATTTCTTGAGATTTATCTTGATGTATAATTTTTTCTCCTGATTTGGATTCTCACCAGGAACATGTCTGTGTTGTATTACAAAGGTTGAGGGAGAATTCTTTGTTGAAAAAATTTAGAAATGTTTTTTTCTGTTCAGGAAATTTCATTCCTGTGGGATCATTTTATCGGCTGATGGGTTTACAATGGATTGTGAGAAGATGCAGGCCATAATAGATTGGGTCCAACCTAGTGACCTGAAATGTTTTGTAGGATTTGCAGCTATTATAGTATATATATATATATACTGCTCAAAAAAATAAAGGGAACATTTAAACAACAGACTATAACTCCAAGTAATTCAAACTTGTGTGAAATCAAACTGTCCACTTAGGAAGCAACACTGATTGACAATCAATTTCACATGCTGTTGTGCAAATGAAATAGACAATAGATTGAAATTATTGGCAATTATCAAGACACCCTCAATAAAGGAGTGGTTCTGCAGGTGGGCGCCACAGACCACAACTCAGTACCAATGCTTTCTGGCTGATGTTTTGGTCACTTTTGAATGTTGGTTGTGCTTTCACACTCGTGGTAGCATGAGAAGGACTCTACAACCCACAGAAGTTGCTCAGGTAGGGCAGCTCATCCAGGATGGCATATCAATGCGAGCTGTGGCAAGAAGGTTTGCTGTGTCTGTCAGCGTAGTGTCAAGAGGCTGGAGACGCTACCAGGAGACAGGCCAGTACACCAGGAGACGTGGAGGGGGCCGTAGGAGGGCAACAACCCAGCAGCAGGACCGCTACCCCTGCCTTTGTGCAAGGAGGAACAGGAGGAGCACTGCCAGAGCCCTGCAAAATTACCTCCAGCAGGCCACAAATGTGCATGTATCTGCACAAACAGTTAGAAACTGACTCCATGAGGGTGGTATGAGGACCCGACGTCCACAGATGGGGGTTGTGCTCACAGCCAAACACCGTGCAGGATGCTTGGCATTTGCCACAGAACACCAGGATTGGCAAAGTCGCCACTGGCGCCCTGTGATCTTCACAGATGAAAGCAGGTTCACACTGATCACATGTGACAGACGTGCCTGAGTCTGGAGACGCCGTGGAGAGTGATCTGCTGCCTGCAACATCCTTCAGCATGACCAGTTTGGCAGTGGGTCAGTAATGGTGTGGAGTGGCATTTCTTTGGAGGGCCGCACAGCCCTCCATGTGCGCGCCAGAGGTAGCCTGACTGCCATTAGGTACTGAGATGAGATCCTCAGACCTCCTGTGAGACAATATGCTGGTGCGGTTGGCCCTGGGTTCCTCCTAATGCAGGACAATGCCAGACCTCATGTGGCTGGAGTGTGTCAGCAGTTCCTGCAAGATGAAGGCATTGAAGCTATGGACTGGCCCGCCCGTTCCCCAGACCTGAATCCAATTGAGCACATCTGGGACATCATGTCTCGCTCCATCCACCAACGTCACGTTGCACCACAGACTGTCCAGGAGTTGGCGGATGCTTTAGTCCAGGTCTGGGAGGAGATCCCACAGGAGACCATCCGCAACCTCATCAGGAGCATGCCCAGGCGTTATAGGGAGGTCATACAGGCACGTGGAGGCCACACACAATACTGAGCCTCATTTTGACTTGTTTTAAGGACATTACATCAAAGTTGGATCAGCCTGTAGTGTGTTTTTCCACTTTAATTTTGGGGGTGACTCCAAATCCAGGCCTCCATTGGTTAATAAATTTGATTTCCATTGATGATTTTTGTGTGATTTTGTTGTCAGCACATTCAACTTTGTGCAGAACAAAGTATTCAATGAGAATATTTCATTCATTCAGATCTAGGATGTGTTATTTGAGTGTTCCCTTTATTTTTTTGAGCAGTGTATATTAAACTGGATATAACCAGCCTCCTAGGGAATGCAGCAGAAGACATGATTTATGACTTTGTTTTTTTCCAACTTATCCTCCTTTTTAGGTAACATAATATAAGCCACTCCCAGTTTCCTTCTCTTTGTAGTTTGTAATAAAAACTTGTGACCAGGCGTCTGAAACTCAGACGAGTCTGGGACACCGACAGATTTGGTTGTGTTTCTTTTGTCTCCAATGGATCGACTCCCTGATTTGATCAAAACTGGCAAACGTGTGAAACCCCTTTGAGTTTCTCCTAAAACTTTCTCTACAGGTTTCCACATCAACCTTGTACACGTGGTTTTGCTCCGTACACTTCGTACACACGCGGTTCCGCTCCGCACACTTCGTGCACACGCGGTTCCGCTCCGTACACGTCGTACACACGCGGTTCCGCTCCGTACACGTCGTACACACGCGGTTCCGCTCCGTACATGTCGTACACACGCGGTTCCGCTCCATACACGTCGTACATACGCAGCTCCTCTCCGTACACCTCGTACATACGCGGCTCCGCTCCGTACACCTCGTACACACGTGGCTCTGCTCCGTACGCCTCATACACACGTGGCTCCACTCCGCACGCCTTGTACACACACGGCTCTGCTCCGTACGCCTCGTACACACACGGCTCTGCTCCGTACACACACGGCTCCTCTCCGTACACCTCGTACACACGTGGCTCCGCTCCGTACGCCTCGCACACACGTGGCTCTGCTCCGTACACCTCATACACGTGGCTCTGCTCCGTACACCTCGTACACACGTGGCTCAGCTCCGTACACCTCGTACACACGTGGCTCAGCTCCGTACACCTCGTACACACGTGGCTCCGCTCCGTACACCTCGTACACACGTGGCTCTGCTCCGCACGCCTCGTACACACGTGGCTCCACTCCGTACACCTCGTACACACACGGCTCTGCTCCGCACGCCTCATACACATGTGGCTCCGCTCCGTACACCTCGTACACACACGGTTCCGCTCCGTACACCTCGTACACACGCGGCTCCGCTCCGTACACCTTGTACACACACGGCTCTGCTCCACACGCCTCGTACACATGTGGCTCCGCTCTGTACACCTCGTACACACGCGGCTTCGCTCCGTACACCTCGTACACACACGGCTCGGCTCCGCTCCGTACACCTCGTACACGCGCGGCTCTGCTCCGTACACCTCGTACACGCGCGGCTCTGCTCCGTACACCTCGTACACACGCGGCTCTGCTACATCCACACTGTAAACCCCTCCTGACCCCACACATAAACTTCAGCTCATCCAGCACCATGACAACCAGCACAGCAGAGTCCTGCATCCACTGAGGCCCCTGATCATGTGACCCCTGACTCCTCCCCTCCTGTGACCTCATCACAGCTCCTGTGCGCACAGAGCAGCCATATATGTGGTGGCGGCTCTGCAGATGGAGGTATGTGGAGACCCCCATTACTGGGCGCAGGGGGCATTAACCCCTTTAGCACCGAGACTCTTTTGGGGTCTGTGTGTGGTGTGAACAGTGACGTAACAGCTGTGGACAATAATGTAGATATTAGTGATGAGTAGAGATGAGCGTTGTTCTACTCGAACTGTTCGCCAATCTCAAATTCGAGCTGTTTTGGGCGGTGTTCGAGCCGTTCGGCGAACACGAATTATTTGAGAAAAATTCGGCTGTTCGAGGTTATGTTCGATAACTGTTCGTGCACCAAAATCATAACTGGATTTTTTCTCAGTAATGATGAAAATTAATGTTAATACGCAGTTTGAGTGTACAGCGGGGTGGGGGGAGGGGCAGGGGATGGATCTCTGCAGGAATAATGAAGATCTCCATTTTTTTTTCTCTTTCCCGCATTTACAGTGGGGAGGTGCAATCTGTCAGCCTATCAGCAGCGCACACACGGAGCGAAGTGCTTTTTTCACACAAGCAAGGGCATGTGTCATTGCCAGTGTATGTCACATGTCCTTGCCCTATAAGACCAAGCCATTTTCCCCGTCGCCACCATTTTCTCACTGCTGCAGCTGCGTGTTAGACGGCACCGCTGTTGCTGTGTGCGCTATACCTTGTTAATTTCAAGCCAATTTTCGCACAAATCTACAGATAGCTTGGGAGTAGGGAATAGTTGTGATTGCAGTCCTTTTAAGGACTAGGTTACAGCATTTCCTACGACTTTTATCAGGCAGGTCTGTGCTCTTAAATAGATAGATTGTGGGAGTAAAGACTAATTGTAATTGCAGTCCTTTTCAGGACTAGGTTACATCAGTTCCTATCAGTTTTTGCCAGGCAGGTATGTGCCAGTGCTGTGCAAGTTCTTTTCACAGCATTTGGCTGAATCTAGCAAAGCTAATCCTTTTTGGCCTATTGCAGAGTGTGTTAGTCAGTGGAGTAGCCTATCTGTGTTGCAAGATATACCACCTGTGTATAGAATACCAATTTTTTTACTGCACCTAGTGAAGTAAAATCTTTTGGGCATAGCATCATTCTATTAGTCCATCTATACTGACCTCCATCAGGTTGCAAATTGAATATAATTTTTTTCTGCATCTAGCTCTGAAAAAATATTTGGGCTTCTAGCTGTGTGTGGGACTTGTTCTATTAGTCCATCTATACTGACCTCCATCAGGTTGCAAATTAAAAATAATTTTTATCTGCATCTACCTCTGAAAAAATATTTGGGCTTCTAGCTGTGTGTGGGACTTGTTCTATTAGTCCATCTATACTGACCTCCATCAGGTTGCAAACTGAATATAATTTTTTTCTGCATCTAGCTCTGAAAAAATATTTGGCCTTCTAGCAGTGTGTGGGACTTTCTCTATTAGTCCATCTATACTGACCTCCATCAGGTTGCAAACTGAATATATATTTTTTCTGCATCTACCTCTGAAAAAATACTGGGCTTCTAGCAGTGTGTGGGACTTGTTCTATTAATCCATCTATACAGACCTCCATCAGGTTGCAAACTGAATATAATTTTTTTCTGCATCTACCTCTGAAAAAATATTTGGGCTTCTAGCTGTGTGCGGGACTTGTTCTATTAGTCCATCTATACTGACCTCCATCAGGTTGCAAACTGAATATAATTTTTTTCTGCATCTAGCTCTGAAAAAATATTTGGCCTTCTAGCAGTGTGTGGGACTTTCTCTATTAGTCCATCTATACTGACCTCCATCAGGTTGCAAATTAAAAATAATTTTTATCTGCATCTAGCTCTGAAAAAATATTTGGGCTTCTAGCTGTGTGTGGGACTTTCTCTATTAGTCCATCTATACTGACCTCCATCAGGTTGCAAATTAAAACTAATTTTTATCTGCATCCAGCTCTGAAAAAATATTTGGCCTTCTAGCAGTGTGTGGGACTTTCTCTATTAGTCCATCTATACTAACCTCCATCAGGTTGCAAATTCAAAATAATTTTTTGTCTGCATCTAGCTCTGAAAAAATATTTGGCCTTCTAGCAGTGTGTGGGACTTTCTCTATTAGTCCATCTATACTGACCTCCATCAGGTTGCAAATTCAAAATAATTTTTTGTCTGCATCTAGCTCTGAAAAAATATTTGGCCTTCTAGCAGTGTGTGGGACTTTCTCTATTAGTCCATCTATACTGACCTCCATCAGGTTGCAAACTGAATATATTTTTTTTCTGCATCTACCTCTGAAAAAATATTGGGCTTCTAGCTGTGTGTGGGACTTGTTCTATTAATCCATCTATACTGACCTCCATCAGGTTGCAAACTGAATATAATTTTTTTCTGCATCTAGCTCTGAAAAAATATTTGGCCTTCTAGCAGTGTGTGGGACTTTCTCTATTAGTCCATCTATACTGACCTCCATCAGGTTGCAAACTGAATATAATTTTTTTCTGCATCTACCTCTGAAAAAATATTTGGGCTTCTAGCTGTGTGTGGGACTTGTTCTATTAGTCCATCTATACTGACCTCCATCGGGTTGCAAACTGAAAATAATTTTTTGTCTGCATCTAGCTCTGAAAAAATATTTGGCCTTCTAGCAGTGTGTGGGACTTTCTCTATTAGTCCATCTATACTGACCTCCATCAGGTTGCAAATTAAAAATAATTTTTATCTGCATCTACCTCTGAAAAAATATTTGGCCTTCTAGCAGTGTGTGGGACTCATTGTATTAGTCCATCTATACCAAGCTCCACCAGCTTTTAAATTAATAATAATTTTTAGCTGCATCTAGCCCTGAAAATAATTTTTCTTCCCAATAGTGGTAGCAATAGAAATATGGGGCGCGCGCCTGGCTTACAAAAATATACGCTTCATAACAAAAAACACCAGCCTAGCGCACTGCATTAATAAGATGGCATCATCGTCTCCCCCAGTGCTAGGCCTACTACCCAGGCTAGCATTCCTGTGCCTAAAACACAATGTATGGGTCCGCGCTAGCCACTATGCTGAGGGGTCTAAAGCTGCTGCTAACGCTTTATAACAATTCAATTGGCAGATTTTCACAGAGCTCTTCCACAACGCCCACCCATCGGGCAACAGTTGCCCACCTTCCCTATGGGATCTAGTGGCGAATAGTTGATGCCATTAATCAGAGCGTCAGTTGCCCCGTCGACGTGGCAAGCATACGGTAAGGCATGGGAAGAGTGGACACGACTAGTAGCAGGCAGACGGGTTGACCAATGTGAACAAGCCAGATCACAAGTCACCATAGAATTTCTCCACCAGCTAATTATGAGGGGCATATCAGGGGCGTCAGCGCAGCGGTGTCTGACCGGAGTAGCATTTCACTTCCAACTACTGAATTGGGGAGATGTGACAAAGGTTCATCATCAGACAATCCATAAAAGGGTGGAAAAGGGGTCAGCCAAGTCAGGAGTGTAGACGTCCCGTCCCGTGTCACATCATATCCCTAACACCATTAACATGACACTCACAATTTGAAGCAACACTACTGTCTACTGCATTTGTGATCGCCTTCTTCGGGGCGCTATGCATAAGCGAATTAGTCCCTCAATCCAAAATTACCACCAGTGGAGGCTTATTACACCAGGACGTAGTCATAGCCAATAATGCAATACGTCTACGCATACACAAATCGAAAACAGTTCCAGCGGGCAGGGGCACTTGGGTACTTCTACAACCCACAAACGGTACACTGAGTTGGGTAACAATAGTAAAAACATATCTAACCATCAGATCACAAAGTAATTTCTTCCTATCACACATTGATGGAATGCCATTATCAAGATACCAGTTCCAAGCTATATTTAATAAATGCATAACATCGGCAGGGAACCACCCCAAAGATTACGGGACACACTCATTCCGCATAGGCGCGGCCACGGAAGCAGCAAGAGCAGGACTGTCAGAAACGGAAGTTCAGAGGATAGGGAGATGGCGATCCACGTGTTTGGCAAGATACATAAGACCGGACTTGTTATCCTAACGTGGTTTGTTTCTTTTACAGGTGACGCTAAGCCAACAGTGTGGGTGATAGGCCACTCGTATATGTATTGGGCAGAAAAAAGGGCGAAAGTCTGCCCAGGCGGGAGGAAATTAGAGTTTCATAACACATATTTCAACTAGAGAGGTATTAGAGGCCTGCTATGGCCACAGGTACTAATGGAGGTAATCAAGGTAGGGAGAGAGGCAAGATGTCCGGTCATCTTAGTTATACAGGCCGGGGGAAACAACCTAGGTCATCATAACAGCGCATAACTAATGGCAATAATGAAACTAGACACTGAGCGCTTCAGAGAATTTTTCACAAAACTAGCGATAGTATGGTCAGAGATTGTGCCGATAGCGGTATGGCAAGGTGCGCGAGACATCACGGCCATCGAACGGACAAGGCGGGTAATAAATATTCGGATGGCAAAATTTAGAAGAGACAGAGGCGGTGTAGTGGTACGACACCGACAACTGGAAGGAGATAAAGCAGGCCTCATACGGCCCGACGTTGTTCACTTAATGAATATTGAACTGGACATATTCCTGTCAGGACTCCAGGACGGAGTGGAACAAGCGTTAAGAGTGATGGGTGGGGGTCAGAGTCCTGCATACGAGTACGCAGGATCCTCCGTGGCCTGGAAATAGAAAGGACATGTTGGAGAGTTACACTTGTTGGCCAACTTGCCGGAGTGGAGACCCAGGGCATGCTGCAACAAGCTGAATTATTTTAGAAATAAAATGCCTTTCTAATGGAATGAGTATAAAGAGTTAATAAAGCTGTGACCGATCCTCACCCATCCAGTTGTAAGAGTTACATTATTGTATTGTCAAGGAAAGGGGGGCGGTAGGGGGGCTGAGCGTCTGGGTTTGGTTGGGGGTCCCCACAGTCTGCCTAGGCTAGATGCATTTAAAAATTCTTATTAGATACACAGGCGGTGCAGCTTGCTTCGCATCTGGGCTACTACGCCCAAAGTATTGCCTAGGCTAGATGCAGTTAAAAATTCTACGCTGACTAGCAGACACTGAAGATTTGGAGCAGACCTCTGAGCTCTTCAGACTCAACCATCTGTGTTACCCCAAGCCATAGTGTATCTAGTTTCTTACAGTTAAAAAGGGGGGGGAGCAACCCAACCCACCTGGAATTGACGATGCCAACGTCACGTAAGACACAGCAAGGGGACTCCAAAAAGAGTCTCCATTTTTTCCCAAAATTGTGGCACAGGCACCACTTAACCCTAGAACACATACCTGGGGCCTCGCAGGCCCGCCCTGTTAATTGTTTTCTATTTTCTGCAAGATTACTTTAGTTAGAATTTTGAAACTCTAGGTATTCTTCATGTATATAGTTGTTTGTCATTTGAGTTTGAGTTATTCCATGTTATTTGCACACGAGCCTAAAAGGCCCCAGGTATATGAAAGTGTAGATTTTTATGGTCATGCGTTCTAGGGTTAAGTGGCATCAATTGCCCCACAGGGCTGGCTGTTGTGCTTAGACGGGGTTGAGTAGGATGTCCCCGGCAAACTGCCGGTCTGTGAGGAAGATGCAGGCGGACATGTTAGATTGCCTTGATCCAAAGCTGGTGCTCTCGATGTCAGAGAGCGCTCAACACCAGCAGGTGTTTCCACTTCCCAATGAACTGATGACCTGCCAATCACACTGGCTGTTGCAGGTAAAGAGGTGGCAGGTCTGCGTCCAAAAACATGTGTGACTGCTGTCCCCCCAGTCACAGAGGATGAAGAGGCCGCGGATGCACAAGATGGGGCAGACAGTGGTTGGCCCAGCCTGCTAGGCCGCATTGTAGCACAGTGAGCTTCCCACTGCAACTTATGCTTCATATCCATGTGCCGGTTCATGCATGAAGTACTCAAACTATGGATTTTTTGGCCTCTACTTATGTTTTGGTTACAAATATTACAGATAACACGAGTTGGGTCATCCTTATCATTCTGAATAAATGCCCAGGCTATGCAAGGCTTAGAGCCCATGCGACCTGAAGAGCCACTACGACTTGTGGTCAGAGGCAGAGTTGTGGTTGAGGATGCAGTTGTTGACGTGCTTCCAGTACTCCATCTGTGTCCAGGAAGGCGCAACCTAACCTCGTCGTCAATAGCATCTGTGACGCCCCGCTGTGCTTGGTATCACATATCCTAGAAGAGTGTATTGATGGAATCCTCCACAAGAGGCCCCCATAAACATTCACACATCTCCACCTTCCACCTCAGACCAGCAGAGGGAGCCCGTTGGGGATATAAATAGGGAAGGTGGAGCTAGGCAGTTCAGTTCCTCTGAAGAGTTCCTGCAGTAGAGAAGCCTAAGAGAGGTCAGTCTGCAGTGGAGCTCAGTCTAGTCTAGAGAACTCAGTTAATAGTTCAGCAGTGGAGCACGAGGCTCCTGCTAACTAGATTCAGTAAGGCATAACCGGAATCCCTGGAGAACTACAAGTCCCAGGATGGCTAAGGTGCTAATACGTAACAGAGCCAGGAGACGCTTAGGCCCCGCATAGTGGGAGCGTGAACTCCAAGAGAAGGCCCTACCACAAGGTCAGCCAGCGCAGGACAGAGACAAAGTTAGGCCTAGCTCCAGGCAGGTCAGAAACTTACTACGCAGAGGCAAGAAACAGGAGGCCCTACACCCGCTCATTGGGGAGGATCCTGATATTCACCCTTCACCCTACAGTGCTCCGGGATGTGCCTGAATTTCCTCCAGTAAAAGGTACTGAAGTGACTACCGTGTCCGTTCCCGTTCTTGCTCTGACCCAGCTGGGTCTCGCCTGTCCTGCATTCCCCCTGCATACGCTGCCCTGAGACCTAGCTCCACCTGTGGGGAGCTATACCATCGAGCAGCCTTATCACGGGTCTCAGTGGACTGCTGCAGCGCTGGTGCTTCTCACCAGATACCACAGGTGGCGTCACAAACTCTTATAAAATTAACAATTATCCACTCTTTTAAAGAGTGACCCCAGGGTACGGGCCAGGGAGCCGACCACCGCGACATCCCCAAGGCCAAGCAAAGGCCCGGGTACCAAGTCATCCCCATCCCCTGGGCTAGTCACATCCTCCTCCACCTCCTCCATTGACCTCATCGACTGGCTGACTGTGGGTTGTGGGATCTCCAACCTCGTCATCATCACCCTGTGTGTTATCACACCCGTCGTCCTCAAAGCCAACCTCTTCCTGCCCTGACCGAAAAGTCAAGTTGTCGCTCCAATCAGGTATTTGAGTCTCATCATCGTCTTCATCATTGTCTCCACCAACAGGAGTGACAGTTTGGGAACGAGGGTCTACATTATGCTCAGAACCTTCTTCATCTGGTCCTGGATCCGACTTATAAAGATTCTGGGCATCAGTGCAGATCATTTCCTCGTCTGGATTAACAGAAGCTCTGGAGCAGACTTACGTTTCCCAGGCTATAGTATGAGTAAACAGCTCTGCAGACTCAACCATCTGTGTTACCCCATACTCAGACGGGCAGCTGGAGACTTGGGAGCTGTGAGGAAGCAAGTGCGATTGGGGTGACACCTCTGAGGACTGGAATATTTGTGATGTTGAAATTGAGGTGGAGGAGAGCCCACTTGAAGGAGCACTTGATATCTGCTGAAGCACCTGCTGTTTTTGTGCCTCATCTGGAATTTGTAGCGATGGGCGTGTCCGTAAGAAAGGGATCGTATCACATTGTCCACGAAAAGAAGTCGACATCTTAGCTTGGCTGGAAGATGGTCTTTCTTCTGCAGATGTTACCCCCCCCCCACTGCGGGGGGGCTCGACCCACCAGCGGACAGGCACCAGTATTGGGACAGGGGGGCTGGCCGTCAGGGTCCACCGCGGCTCTGGCACAAACCCGGCGACACAGAGGTGGCACGGGCAGGAACGAACTGGCCGTGTCTGCTTCTCACTTTTTGGATTTTAGAAGGGCATGACATGCCTATATCTGTGTCTCCCCCTCCTTTTACTCCTCCACCTCTTTTCTTTTCGCATGACTATATGTACTTGTCACTTTTCCATGTGTTAGTTATGTCTTCTGAGCAGTTTGTCAGTTTTTGGACACCTTTGAAGGTGTTTTCTATGTGTTTCTATGTGTTTTTGTTTGCCTGCCATTGGTTTTAACGGTGTTCGACGAACAGTTCGACGAACAGTTCGGCGAACACACGGGTGTTCGACAAACCGAACCGAACTCGAACACTACGGGGGTGGCTCAACACTAGTGATGAGCTCGCTACTACTCAATCAATCATCGGGGTGCTCGGGATTCCGGCCAGCATGTTTTGCTGCTGTTAGGCAGCCAATAAAGGGTTCGCCTGCCATACACAATAATGCCGTAGCCATGTTTTCCACTGGCATTACTGTGATTGGCCGGCCGTATCGCGTCATTGGCGCACTATCCTCAGGAAGTAGCTCAGGGAGAGTTGTTATTGGAGGGAAAGCTTAGATTAATGTCCGCCCCCACCTAAATATTATAAAGATAGACGCTTTAGTGCTAAACCTATCAAATAAATAATGAGTTTAAAAAAAATGACATGGGGGTCCTGGTTTTGATAACCAGCCAAGATAAAGCAGATAGCTGGGGGCTGATATTATCCGACTGGGAAGGTCCATGGATATTGGCTCCTTCCCAGCCTAAAAATACGAGCCCACAGCAGCCGCAGAATTTGCGCATCACATTAGATGCGCCAATTCTTGCACTTTAATTAGCTCTTCCTGATTGCCCTGGTGCGTTGGCAATCGGGGTAATATTTATGGGGGTGTATTGTCAGCTGGCATCAATCCCAGTGGTTAGTATTGGAGAGGCATCAGATACCCCCATTACCAATCCAGTAAGCTAAAATAAAAAAAACACAGAGAAAAACACTTCACCAATTTATTAATTAAAAAAAAAAAGCCATGTTGGTCCGAAATAGTCCAAGGATTCCAAAGTACTTCACAAATGGCAACCTGAAAGACATATAAAGAGAGAATTAAATGAATAAAGACAAGAGACAGTCCCTCATTCACCAATTTATGATCCCCACAGCTCCGACATAGTCTATGGCGGTCCCACGACATCCACTGATTCTGTAGTACAACCTATGGAGCCTCGTTCTGCGTAGCTTCATAGGTCTCTCCCGGTCAGACTGCGCTCCACGAGAGCGATGATTTCAGTAACCTTACTGATGTCATCACCGCTGTCGCCAGGTCTCGCTGAGTGCAGCCTGATCAGGAGAGACCTATGAAGCTTCAGGCTATGTGCCCACGATGCAGAAATGAAGCAGAAAATTTCTGCAGCATTTCTGCATCTCCCTGGCAGAAAAAAACGCATGCAGATTGTGCATGCGTTTTTCCTGCAGAATACATGTGGATTCACATGCGTTTCTGCATGCAGATTGACAAGCGCTTTCCAGGCGATAGCATCACTTGGAAAGTGCTTGACAACTAGGTCACACTGTATAAATCCATGCAAACAGCATGGATTTATACAGTGTGAACTGTAAAAATGAAAACAAATAAAGCTATACTCACCCCCGAGGCCCCGGTGTGGCTGCAGCGCTGCTTCCTGTCTGGTTCCTGGATGCCGGCATCTCGCGAGACAGAGCGGTGAAGGGCCTGCGGTCACATGACTGTGACGTCACCGCAGGTCCTCAAGCAATGCCGGCATTCAGAGAGAAGACTCCGGACAGGTGAATATAACTTTATTTGTTATTTTATTCTTTTTTTACAGGTACAATGGTACCCAGGTCTGGAAGAGAGTCTCCTCTCCTCCAGAACTGGGTACCATCCGCACATAGAGACGCATATAATCCGCTTGTAAAAATGTACAGTCGCGGTTTCTATGCGTCTCAATGCAAGTCAATGGCGGGAGTTCCGCTGCGCTACCGCAAAATTAAATGACATGCTGCGGATTTTTGTACGCAGCATAAACGCTGCGGAAAAATCCGCAGCATGTGCATAGAACATGCGGAATCCCCTTGGGGACCATGGGGTGCGGATTACCTAGCGTTTCACAAGCGTTTACGCTGCGGAAATTCCACAGCATAAACGCTTGAAAAACGCTACATGGGCACACAGCCTCATTCTCAGAACAAGGCTCCATAGGAAGAACTACTGAATTTTTGGACGTCATGGGAATGCCATGTACTACGTTGGATCTGCGGGGTTAATAAATTGGTGAACGAGGGACTGTCGCTTGTCTTTATTTAATTCTCTCTTTTTATGTCTTTCAGGTTGTCATTTGTAGACTACGTTGGAATCCTTGGACTACTTTGGTCCAGTATGGAATTTTTAAATAATTTGGTGAACGAGGAAACTGGGGAGTTTTTTTTATTTTAAAATAAAATATTTTTTTGTGTGTTTTTTTTTTCTTTTAACTTACTGGGTTAGTAATGGAGGTGTCTGATAGATGCCTCTCCATTAGTAATCCCTGGGATTGATGCCAGCTGACACTACACATCTGACATCAACTCCAAAAAAATGACTCCAATTGGGCAGAGCCAGGCAAAGTGCCAGAATTGACGCATCTAATGTGATGTGCCAATTCTGGGGCTGCTGCGGGTTGGTATTTTAAAGCTGGGAAGGGGCCAATATCCATGGACCTTCCCAAACTGTGAATATCAGCACCCAGTTGTCTGGTTTACCTTAGCTGTTTTTCAAAATTAGGGGGGACCCCATGTCATTTTTTTTTAATTACATCTTTATTTAGTTCCCAGTAGCGACCTAGGAGTCAGCGATGCATCCAGGCATCTTCCCCATGCTGTTCCCACTCGATTTAAGCGTTGTTTCCATCCATTTCAGCCATTTTCCTGCCCCCCGCAGCACTCCTGCTTCCTGGAAAAATTATAGCATTTCCCATTGATTTCGATTATACTCGGTACTCGACTCGAGCCCATCTGCATGTCCAACCTGCTCGATTCGAATAATGAGTACTCGAGCATTTTAGTGCTTTCTCTTCCCTACTGGATACAATTGATAACACTTCAGGGAATTTGCATGAATATGTGGTAAATACTTGCTGGGTATACATCAGCAGATCCATCAGCTGTCAGCACAAGCAGCCTTTCATGGGGACATCATGGAAAGGGAGTTGGCGTGTGAATACGCACCTGTTGTGATGATTCAGGGTCGAATTCCTTTTTCAAGCCTGTGTCATATCCCTTAGTTATACCTTATAAAGTGATTGTCACTTGACAAGAGGATACCAAATGTCAGAACCAATACACATACGTTACATAAAGATAATAAATGACACAAGAAAACAAAAAAGGGAAAGAAACGAACAACCACCGCACGTCCTTTGAGTTACAGGATTATAACCTATTGATACTAGAAATATATTACACAGGAGATATCGCAGCCAATTCCCACAAGAATAATCCTGGAAGCACAGAATTAGATATTATTTCTCAACAGTTTCTATAGGACTTAATACATTCCTGATTCCGGAGAGTAATATAAATATGAAAAAACAGAGGAATAAAGTTCAAAGAAGAAGCTTCATAGGTCGCTCCCGTCAGGTAAAATAAAAAACAATATCCACATGTGTCCCTATTAATTGGTGGGGAAAACTATCACCTTTAATAATCTTCAAACAATTCAGGTATGACGAACACGGAAAAGTGCCCCTTTTTGAATTTGAAAGAAAGTCTTTACAGATACTTTATAGTTTAATAGTATCAGCTCTAATCAAATGGATACATAGTGATGAACCCTATGGATACACAAATTGTGGGGTTGTTGTAAACATTTTATATTTAGGGAGTTTTTGTGTTGCCACCTTATCAGGATCACAATAATTTCCTTCCTTTTCCGCTGATCGATACATTCGACCCAACTATGAAAGACGATACCCAAGGAAACATGTATTGCCCACATAATACAGTGTGCCTTTCTTGGCCTCCACACACAGTATTGTGTTCCCCCAGTACCGCATCACCCCCACACACCGTAAAATGATTGCACCATCCCCCCACGCATAGTATAATGTTCCCACAGTACCACCATCCTCCACACACACTATGATAATACAAGATGCCCCACACAATATGTTATGACCCAAACCACAAGATAATAAATCCTCACTTATCCCCATTCTTAATGCTGTGCAGTGTCTCTTTCTTGGTTCCCACACATGGTATAATGTTCCCATGGTACCGCCATCCCTCCACACACAGTACAATGTTCTCTCACTACCACCAACCCCCACCCACAGTATAATGTTCTCACAGTACTGCCATTCCCCCACACATAGTATAATGTTCTCACAGTACCGCCATCAGCCCCACGCACAGTATAATGTTCCCACACTATTACCACCCCCCACACACAGTATAATGTTCTCATATTACTGCCATTTCCCCACACACATTATAATGCTCTCACCACAGTACCGCCATCACCCCCACACACTATAATGTTCTCACAGTACAGCCATTCCCCTACACACAATATAATGTTCCCACAGTACCGCCACAATCCCCCACACACAGTATAATGTTCTCCCAGTACTGCCATTCCAACACACACAGTATAATGTTCCCACAGTACCGCCACCCCCCACACAATTTAATGTTCCCCCAGTACCGCCATTAGCCCCACGCACAGTGTAATGTTCCCACACTATTACCACCCCCCACTCACACAGTATAATGTTCTCATATTACTGCCATTTCCCCATACACAGTATAATGTTCTCACCACAGTATCGCCATCACCCCACACAATATAATGTTCTCACAGTACAGCCATTCCCCCACACACAATATAATGTTCCCACAGTACCGCCACAATCCCCCACACACAGTATAATGTTCTCCCAGTACTGCCATTCCCCCACACACACTATAATGCTCTCACAGTATCGCCATCATCCCCCCACACACAATTGAATGTTCCCACAGTACCGCCATCAGCCTCACACACAGTATAATGTTCCCACAGTACCGCCACCCCCCCACACACAGTATAATGTTCCCACAGTACCGCCATCAGCTCCACACACAGTATAATGTTTCCACAGTACCGCCACCCCCCCCACACACACAGTATAATGTTCCCACAGTACCTTTATCCTCAATTTTATTTTGAAATATTTTAACATGTGTTTTTTTGTTCTTTTTCCATGGAATACAGTATATGTAAGCCTAAGGGAAAATGCCCCCCTAAAAACCATCATATCCAGAGGAAAAAAACACTTTACATGGAGACATTGCCATCAAATACCTCCTGTCTTTGTGTTCTTACAAACAAGCTTTTATAAATGCCTCAAACTTCTGTGTGTGAATCAGACATGAGATCCAACGTGATTGAAGATTACAGTCCGGGGAAGACGGGAAACATTCATGTAGACGGCCAGAGGTAATGTAGTTAGCAACAGACTCTGGCCAAATATGTTTGTACAACCGTAGTAGAAGATGAAGATGTCATCCTGATCATGAAGTAGTTTTTTCTCATGTCACATGTAATGAATATCTCCTGCAGTATTGCTAATGCCAATTGCAGTGTCAGTAAATAACACAAGAATTAGCGTTATGGAAGATAAGTCTATGAGAAACATAATCAGGTGCAGACTCCGAGGAAGAGACTGCTTGTTATCTTTGGCTTAAAATATATAAGTTTTATTAGTAGATGTCAATGAAAAAAACAGAATGTTGTAAAATAATAAAAATATCATTGCTGCTTAGGTCCCCTGCCAGTCTCTGTATTTCCTGGTCAGTTCCAACGAACTTGTGATTCCTACATCTCATTAGGTTGCCGTAGCAGTGAGTAACTTAGAACGTGTAGATGTTGTATTCTCTAGTCTTGTATGGACTGGAACATAAGTTGAATTGCTGACTAAGACATTTTCTCCATGCTCCCAATCACTGGCTATTTCCTGATATGTTTTCCCTTATTGTTTCCTGTAATTGTATTATTACCCATGTTTTTTATGATGTTACATGTACTCATCTTCTTCCTATTCAGGTCCCTACAATATCGGATCTTTGCAGTGGAGATCTTCTATATTAAGAGAATTTTCCTGAATTACCCATCAAAGATGGATATGGACAGAGACAAGATGGCAGAGAGGATATTACACCTCACCCTAGAGATCCTCTTCCAGCTTACTGGAGAGGTGAGAGATTCTGATGACATCACATTACATCATTCTTATCTATGGGAATAACAGATGGACAGAACTGGAGAGGTGAGGACTCTGGAAATGTCTGTAGTGAGATTTTTTAATGTGGCTTTCCATAACTAGGATTACACAGTAGTGAAGAAGACCTCTAGTGAGCGCTGTCAGGACCCTGTGTCTGAGGGATGGGGAAGACCCCTGAGCGCAATCACAGGGCCTCCACCTCACCCCCTGATACATGAGGACATCAATGACCAGAAGATCATAGAACTCGCCTACAAGATGATTGAGCTGCTGACTGGAGAGGTGACATTGCTGGGAATGCTGGGACATTATACAGTAACGCTATGAAGGGATCGGGAGGATGACTGTATCATTGTATGTCTCAGGTTCCTATAAGATGTCAGGATGTCACCGTCTATTTCTCTATGGAGGAGTGGGAGTATTTAGAAGGACACAAACATCTGTACAAGAACATCATGGTGGAGGTTCCCCAGCCCCTCATATCACCAGGTAGTAGACATGACTTAATATACACGGCCTATAATTATCTGTATGTAAAGAATGAATTCAGTCCCTGTATGTGTTTCCTCCAGATCTATCCAGTAAGAGGACAACACCAGAGAGATGTCCCCGTCTTCTTCCTCCACAGGACTGTAAACAAGAAGATCCCAATGTTCCTCAGGATCATCAGGTAGACGTATATGTTTTATCCACCAGTATTATATGTTTTATACTTGTGTAATGAGAATGGTGGAGATGGCAGGATTAGAGCTGATCATAGATGTGACTTCTCATCTGTCTGTGACTTTTACAATATTTGTTTCAGGGTGAAGATCTGACCCTTATTAATACTACAGAGACATATGTGAGGGGTGATGAGCGGTGTAAAGAGGAGAATTCTACAGATAACTGCCCAGGTGAGTAGTAACCACTAAATGCAGAGAAGTCACAGATTCTTCTCAGTCACCGGCTGTGGCTGCTTTATAGGAGGTGTAGTCTGGCCGTATCACAATCGTGAGATCACCGTTTTGGCACTAGACCACAACATTCATCTCCACTCAAAACTGTTCAAATGACTTTGGGAATTGAAAGCCCTTTTCTATAGATCTTACAACCTGGAGGATCCACCTACCCACTGGGATTAGTAGACGCTGACCCTTACCTGCCCAGATCTGTAAACTTCAAAGCCAAATGACGGCGCACGTAGAATATACTGACAAGTTACAAAAATCACTTGAAGAAAAATATTATGATGGGCCTCCTAGAGAAAGCGGAGGGTAATGATGCTGTTGGCTTCCTAGAATCCTGATATCTTATTGGATGAATCTACCTTCTCTCTCTTCTGAACTGCTAATGACGAGCCCAGGGGATGGGGACGTACTCGGCACCCGGGCCTTGATGCCTGATCTTGGTTGGTGTCGCGGTAGTCGGCGCCCGGGTCCGTACCCTGGGGTATCTCTTAAAAATGGTAATTTAAGTTTGGGGTTTAAATGTTCGTGACGCCACCTGTGGTATCTGGTGAGGATCACCAGCGCTGCAGCAGTCCTCTGAGGCCGGTGTTTAGGCAGCTTAGATGGTGTAGCACCCCACAGGTGGAGCTGGGCCTCAGGGCAGCGTAGATGTAGGGATGCAGGACAGAGGGGACCCAGCCGGGTCAGAGCAAGAATAGGGACACACACGATAGTCACTTCAGTACCTTTACTGGTGGTGTTTAAGGCACGATCCGGGGCGCTTTAGGGTGAAGGGTGCATATCAGGACTCTCCCTGTTCCTTGCCTTTTCTTGGTAAGTCTCTGACCTGCTTGGAGCTAGGCCTAACTTAGTCTCTGTCTTGCACCTGCTGACCTTGTGGTAGGGCCTTCTGTTGGAGATCACTCTCCCTGCTTGCAGGGCCTCCGTGAATCCTGGCTCTGGTACGTATCAGCTTCTGGTGAACCTGGGACCTGTAGTTATTATTATTATTATTTATTATTATAGCGCCATTTATTCCATGGCGCTTTACATGTGATAGGGATATACATAACAAAAGCATTTACATAATCTTAACAAAACGAGTCAGCGACTGGTACAGGAGGAGCGAGGACCCTGCCCGCGAGGGCTCACAGTCTACAAGGGATGGGTGAGGATACAGTAGGTGAGGGTAGAGCTGGTCGTGCAGTGGTGTTTACTGCAGGTTGTAGGCTTGTCGGAAGAGGTGGGTCTTCAGGAAGAGTCTGATATGTTGGGGTAGAGAGTTCCAGAGTAGGGGGGAAGCACGGGAGAAATCTTGTATACGATTGTGGGAGGAGGAGATAAGAGGGGAGTAGAGCAGGAGATCTTGTGAGGATCGGAGGTTGCGTGCAGGTAAGTACCGGGAGACTAGGTCACAGATGTATGGGGGAGACAGGTTGTGGATGGCTTTGTATGCCATGGTTAGAGTTTTGAACTGAATTCTCTGGGCAATAGGGAGCCAGTGAAGGGATTGACAGAGAGGAGAGGCCGGGGAATAGCGGGGGGACAGGTGGATTAGTCGAGCAGCAGAGTTTAGGATAGATTGGAGAGGTGCAAGAGTGTTGGAAGGGAGGCCACGGAGCAGGAGGTTGCAGTAGTCGAGGCGGGATATGATGAGGGCATGCACTAGTGTTTTTGCAGAGTCTTTGCTGAGGAATGCACGGATCCGGGAGATGTTTTTGAGTTGGAGTCGGCAGGAGGTGGAAAGGGCTTGAATATGTGGCTTGAAGGAGAGATCAGAGTCCAGGGTTACCCCAAGGCAGCGAGCTTGTGGGACTGGGGAGAGTGAACAGCCATTGACGTTGATGGATAGGTCGGATGGGGGATGTGAATGAGAGGGTGGAAAGATGATGAACTCTGTTTTATCCATGTTGAGTTTTAGAAACCTGTTGGAGAAGAAGGATGAGATGGCGGACAGACATTGTGGGATTCTGGTTAGTAGGGAGGAGATATCGGGTCCAGAGAGGTAGATCTGTGTGTCGTCAGCATAGAGGTGATACTGAAAGCCGTGAGACTCTATGAGCTGTCCCAGGCCGAAGGTGTAGATGGAGAAGAGCAGAGGTCCTAGAACTGAACCTTGGGGGACACCGACAGATAGGGGGCGAGATGAGGAGGTGGTGCGTGAGTGGGAGATGCTGAATGTCCTGTCTGTTAAGTATGAGGAGATCCAAGATAGAGCCAAGTCCGTGATGCCAAGAGATGAGAGAATCTGGAGTAAGAGGGAATGGTCCACTGTGTCAAAGGCAGATGACAGGTCCAGAAGGAGGAGGATGGAGTAGTGTCGCTTGGATTTGGCATTTAGTAGGTCGTTGGTGACTTTGGTCAGGGCAGTTTCAGTCGAGTGATGCGGTCGGAAGCCAGATTGTAGGCGGTCGAAGAGGGAGGAGGAGGAGAGGTAGGAGGACAGTTCAAGGTGGACATGTTGTTCTAGAAGTTTTGAGGCAAAGGGGAGGAGTGATATGGGGCGGTAGCTGGTCAGAGAGGAAGGGTCAAGGGAGGGCTTTTTGAGGATGGGTGTGATTACGGCATGTTTGAAACATGAGGGGAAGACTCCGGTTGTTAGTGATAGATTGAAGAGGTGGGTTAGGGTTGAGATGAAGACTGAGGTGAGGTTAGTGATGAGGTGGGATGGGATTGGGTCAAGTTCGCAGGTGGTGAGGTGTGATTTGGAGAGTAAAGAGGAGACTTGACCTTCTGTAATGGTGGAGAAGTGGGGTTTGGAGGAGGAGGGTTGAGTACATATGAGGAGGGGTTGTGTGGACTTTAGGCCAAAGTTTTGTCTGATGGTGTCAATCTTCTGTTTGAAGAATGAGGCAAAGTCGTCGGCTGAGATGAGAGAAGAGGGAGGAGGTGCTGGGGGACGAAGGAGAGAGTTGAAAGTGTTAAATAGCTGTTTAGGGTTGTGAGATAGGGAGGATATGAGAGATGAGAAGTAGGTTTGTTTTGCTGTAGTGAGTGCGGACTTGAAATTAGTGAGGGATTGCTTGAATGCGATGAAGTGCTCGATGGAGTGAGACCTTTTCCATCTCCGCTCCGCAACCCTGGAGGCCCGGCGCAGTTCTTTGGTAAGTTTAGTGTGCCAGGGTTGCCTGTTGAATGTGCGAGGTGTGGTGTGTGTGAGAGGGGCGATCGAGTCTAGAGCTGCAGCTATTGTGGTGTTATATGAAGCAGCAGCAACGTCTGCATCGTGCAAGGAATTTATGTCTGTGAGAGGAAGGAGGGATTCAGAGAGAGAGTGTAGGTCAAGGTGTTTGAGATTTCTGCGAGGGTGTGTGAGTTTGTGGAGTGGGGATTGTGCACCCGGAGAGGAGAGGGTAGAGAATGTGAGGAGGTTATGGTCAGAGAGAGGGAGTGGTGAGTTAGAGAGGTTAGATAGGGAACAGAGGCGGGTGAAGATGAGGTCCAGTGTGTGGCCATCTTTGTGGGTGGGTGTGGAAGACCATTGAGTGAGTCCAAAGGAGGAAGTGAGGGATAGGAGCTTAGAGACAGACGAGTGGGGAGTGTCAATGGGGATGTTGAAGTCACCCATTATGATAGTGGGGATGTCAGTGGAAAGGAAGTGAAGCAGCCAGGTAGTGAAATGGTCTAAGAAGGTGGTGGCTTGCCCTGGGGGTCGGTAAACGACGGCCAGTTGGAGGTTGGAGGGGGAATAGATGCGCACACAGTGCACCTCAAAAGAGGGGAGTGTAACAGAGGGTGGCAGTGGGATTTTGGTGAAAGCGCAGAGTTCTGATAGGGTGAAACCTACGCCTCCACCATGTTTGCAATTGGGGCGGGGGGTGTGGGAAAGGTGGAATCCGCCATATGAAAGGGCAGCTGGGGAGGCTGTGTCAGAGGGGGTGAGCCAGGTTTCGGTGATGGCGAGGAAGGAGAGTTTGTTTGTAATGAAAAGATCGTGGATGAAGGAAAGTTTGTTGCAGACAGAGCGAGTGTTCCATAGAGCTCCTGTTAGTATAGCTGAGGAGGTGGGTATTAGTTGGATGGGTATGAGGTTAGAAGGGTTGCGACAGTTTGAGGAAGGTCGTGGATAGGAGGTAGAAGTGACTGTGGGGATATGGCGAGGAGGACCAGGATTTGGAGAGATATCTCCAGCAGTGAGGAGGAGCAGAGAAAGTGTTAGCAGGTGGGAGCAAGAGAGAGCATGAGGTGGCTGTCTGTGTTTGGAGATCCAGGATTGAATGTTGAGGAATAATTTGGAGGAGGAGGTGAGATGAATGGGGAGGATAGAGGGAGAGATGATGAGTTTCTTACATGGTGTAGGGATTTGAGGGGTTATTAGAAAGTGGAGGACTATAGAGGAAAAAGTGAGAGCTAACAGAAACATAGTTTAAGGAGAGTAAGTGGTCAAAGTGTTTGTTACCTGACTCTTGCCCTGACTAACTGCCTCTGAAATAACTGCCACTTCTCTCCGAAGCCACTTTGCACAAGAAGACGCGTGCACACCCCAGCACGCGTGCACCCCTTACAGAGAGTCTAAATATATAGGCCACATTAAACTATATCAGGTGTAGGGCATTGTGGGAACGGCTTGTGGATAAATTAACAGCTGGTCATTTCAGCAGGAAATGGCTGGGTGATCAAAGACAGAGCCAGGACGCAAGTCTCTGCAGTTTAGCACCTCTAAAAATCAGATAAGGTATATAGTGGGTAAAGAACAAACATATGTGAATATTGATTGGAGTGGGACAGATGAAGCAGGGGAATTATGCAGAGCATGTACCAGAGAGACGGGTCAGCAGAGCATTAGAAGACAGCATACATAGGAGCAGGGGAATTATGCAGAGCATGTACCAGAGAGACGGGTCAGCAGAGCATTAGAAGACAGCATACATAGGAGCAGGGGAATTATGCAGAGCATGTACCAGAGAGACGGGTCAGCAGAGCATTAGAAGACAGCAGTTCACCAGGGATTCCGGTTGTTTCCTACTGGGTCATAGAGATCCCTGTAAGCTCAGACCCGGTGTCCGGTATATGCTTTCGGGGTGAGCTGGTTAAGCTCCTCTGCCCCCTATGTTACTCACTCCACTCGCCTTCGGCCACACTCGGGCCCTCACTAGGCTACACACAGCAGCAGGCACACTGCTTCTTCACCGCTCTTATGGCATCGGTATGCCCTAAGCTCACTAACCTGAGCTGTTCTCTAGGCTTTTGCACTAGAGGAACTTGCACTGAGAACTCTGTCCCTCTCTGACTCTGAGCAGGAACTCTGTTCTCTAGACTGAGCTCGACTCTGTATTCAGACCTGTACTTGCTGAACTCTCCAGAGGAACTGCCTGCCTAACTCCACCCTCCGTATATATATATCCCTATCCGGGCTCCCTCTGGTCGTCTGAGGTGGTAGGGTGGAGGTGTATGTATGCTGTGAGGGCCTCTTGTGGAGAAATCCGTACCATGCACCCCTCTGGGATCTGTGGCCCCATTGCGCATTAGGGCGCCACGCTAAATGTTCTTAAAGTGGGGCAAAAGTATTTAGTCAGCCACCAATTATGCAAATTCTCCCACTTAAAAAGATGAGAGATGCCTGTAATTGACATCATAAGTCGACCTCAACTATGAGAGACAAAATGAGAATACAAATCCTGAAAATCACATTGTCTGATTTGGAAAGAATTTTTTTTCATATTTTGGTGGAAAATAAGTATTTGGTCAATTACAAAAGTTCATCTCAATACTTTGTTATATATCCTTTGTTGGCAATGACAGAGGTCAAACTTTTTCTGTAAGTCTTCACAAGGTTGGCACACACTGTTGCTGGTATGTTGGCCCATTCCTCCATGCAGATCTCCTCTAGAGCAGTGATGTTTTGGGGCTGTCGCTGGGCAACACGGACTTTCAACTCCCTCCAAAGGTTTTCAATGGGGTTTAGATCTGGAGACTGGCTAGGCCACTCCAGGACCTTGAAATGCTTCTTACGAAGCTACTCCTTCGTTGCCCTGGCGGTGTGCTTGGGATCATTGTCATGCTGAAAGACCCAGCGACGTTTCATCTTCAATGCCCTTGCTGATGGAAGGAGGTTTGCACTCAAAATCTCACGATACATGGCCCCATTCATTCTTTCATGTACACTGATCACTGGGCCTGGTCCTTTGGCAGTGAAACAGCCCCAAAGCATGATGTTTCCACCCACATGCTTCATAGTAGGTATGGTGTTCTTTGGATGCAACTCAGCATTCTTTCTCCTCCAAACACGACAAGTTGTGTTTCTACCAAAGAGTTCTACTTTGGTTTCATCTGACCATAAGACATTCTCCCAATACTCTTCTGGATCATCCAAATGCTCTCTAGCGAAAGTCAGACGGGCCTGGACATGTAATGGCTTAAGCAGGGAGACACGTCCAGCACTGCAGGATCTGAGTCCCTGGTGGCATAGTGTGGTACTGATGGTAGCCTGTGTAACGTTGGCCCCAGCTCTCTGCAGGTCATTCACTAGGTCCCCCCGTGTGGTTCTGGGATTTTTGCTCACCGTTCTTGAGATCTTTTTGACCCCACGGGGTGAGATCTTGTGTGGAGCCCCAGATCGAGAGAGATTATCAGTGGTCTTGTATGTCTTCCATTTTCTAAATATTGCTCCCACAGTTGATTTCTTCACACCAAGCTGCTTGTCTATTGCAGATTCAGTCTTCCCAGCCTGGTGCAGGGCTCCAATATTGTTTCTGGTGTCCTTCGACAGCTTTTTGGTCTTCACCATAGTGGAGTTTGGAGTGTGACTGTTTGAGGTTGCAGACAGGTGTCTTTTATACTGATAACAAGTTCAAACAGGTGCCAATACTACAGGTAATTATTGGAGGACAGAGGAGGCTCTTAAGGAAGAAGTTACCGGTCTGTGAGAGCCAGAAATCTTGCTTGTTTGTAATTGACCAAATACTTATTTTCCACCCAAATTTGAAATAAATTTCTTTCCAAATCAGACAATGTGTTTTCAGATTTGCTTGTTTGTAATTGACCAAATACTTATTTTCCACCCAAATTTGAAATAAATTTCTTTCCAAATCAGACAATGTGTTTTCAGGATTTGTTTTCTCATTTTGTCTCTCATAGTTGAGGTCTATCTATGATGTCAATTACAGGCCTCTCTCATCTTTTTAAGTGGGAGAACTTGCACAATTGGTGGCTGACTAAATACTTTTTTTTCCCCACTGTATATGGTCCCTACAAGACCAGGTCCAGTCTTTCTGGCCTAACCTCACTTTTTCGATCGACAGCATTAAATGTGCAGTGAGAGCCGAGTGTGAATTTCTGTACGATAACAGAGTTTCCCTTTATCTAAACTTTTCAATTTCTTTTAAAACCAACTAACTTCAAACAGGATAGCGATAAACTACAAAAAACATTACACCTGTGCCATGATATATCTCTAAGCTGTGCGTGGCTGATGGCTGTAATATACATTTATTCACGCCTGCAGGAGATGTGTTGGCATGGCTCGAGTCCTGGTTTCATGGATTCACTCCACGTCATAAATTCCATTATGTTTTCAATCCTCAGGAATTCAGATTACTGCACAATCTCTCCTGAAATGGGGGCACTAATACTTTCTCTACTCTTCTGGTCAGGACTCATAGTAGCTTCAATGGTCCACCATAAATGAGTGCAACTCTGGTTTAGTAATGGAGTTCTCCCCTCATACATATGTTGTTGTTTGGGATGTAACATATTTTTTTTATTCTATAACTTCCCAATGCCCGAGATCTAAATTTAAGACACCTCTGGTCTGCAGTATTATAAAAAGTTCTCTTTGAATGCTTAATATTTCTTCTTGAAACTCATCTGACAGAAAATATTGGTCCTTACGATAGTTTCGATTTCCAAGAGCCACCGAGCCCCATACTCTAATTACCCCAGAGAGGTTTCACCACTAATTACTCATTTTTTACTGATGAAGACTGTTGAGTTTGATAATTTCAGTAGATGTGTTATTGTCTATACTCACAGTAGGGTGTGATGCTTTCCAGTTGGATGAAGCAGGGAGCAGATTACTCCAGCTGGATACACCCATTCTGCCGGACTGGACAATACTACTGGTCCCAGCAACCCTTATCTTAGTGGCTGGACAGAGCATGTGATGCCCAACGCTTTTGGTTTTGACGTCTCCTCCATCACCAGAGCCTCCGATAGAATAAATAATGCGGCTTCTGGTGAGAGAAGCAGACGTCTCAGGAGCAGATCCCAGATGAGATGGGACACTCCATTTGCAGAAGCCCTAATATGACAAAATTGCTAAAAACCAGAGCAGTAGAAATCCCAATAGTGACTCCATTTTGGAAATTATAACCCTCAGTGAATTAATCTATAGGAGTAGTGACTATTTTGATTCCACTGGCACTTTCCTGAAATTAGCACGTACTGGATGTTTGAGAGTGAAAATTACACATTTGCCGTTTTATTACCCAACACATAGTGCCAAGATTGTGCTCCAGGAGACACACCCCGTAAATTCAGTGGGATCTTCTCACCATCGTAATTCCAAATACATGGATGCTAAATGTGGTTTGGGCACGCTACAAGGCTCAGAAGCGAGGGGAGATATGACTTTGGGAGAGTGGATATTGCTGGATTGGTTTATGGAAGCCATGTTGATTCTCAAGAGCCTTGGAGCCACTAATAATGAGGAAAACTCTGTTTTCCATTGACAGATGATGGATCTTAATGGGGACTTGTTTTTTGTGAGATGAGTAGAAGTTTTCATTGATATTATTTTCACCTACATAACATTGTTTGGTGTTTCTATTCCATATTTGGGAGGCAGAATAAACAAAGAGTTGAACACCACACTCTACTGGTTCATCCTATGAGGTTTTCTATTAGACTGTTAACTGTCATTGTCTTGGTGAATAATTCAATAGCTTACATAACTGGCCATTTCTGCAGACATTTTAAGTACAAATGTACAAAAATATATAAATTCAAAGATATTTTATTTAAAAATAATAACTGGTTTTATTCTTGGCAGATGACTGTACCAGGAGATCAGAGGGACGGCCGACATCTTCAATTTTTAAATCAGATGATCTTGAGATTCCACAGGATATAATTGAAGTGAAGGCCATTACTCCAGATATACCATCATCCCTTCACAGCACAGATCTGTCATCTGATCCTTTGAAACAGGTCCTGTCTTCTGATTCATTACCGGCTACTAAGGAAGATCAAAATCACAAAATGAGCATTAAAAAAAGAACTGCTCCTAAAGCAAAGAAGCCAGTTGCACATAGTTTTCCCCTCAAAAAGTATTTTCTTAAACATCAAAAAATTCAAACAGCAGAGAATAGATTTTCTTGTTTCAAGTGCGAGAAATGTTTTAACCAGAAATCATACCTTGTTAGTCACCAGAGAACTCACACTGAGAAGAAGCCCTTTTCATGTTCAGAATGTGGGAAATGTTTTACAGAAAAATCAAAGTTTATCAGACACCATAGAACCCACACAGGGGAGAAACAGTTTTCCTGTTCAGAATGTGGGAAATGCTTTAACCGTAAATCGGTTCTTGTTGAGCACCAGAGAACTCACACAGGGGAGAAACCGTTTCCATGTTCAGAATGTGGAAAATGTTTTAACCAGAAATCGCATTTGGTTAAGCACCAGCGAACTCACACAGGGGAGAAGCCTTTTTTATGTTCAGAATGTGGAAAATGTTTTACAGAGAAATCAAATTTTATCAGACATCAGAGAACTCACACAGGGGAGAGACCGTTTTCTTGTTCAGAATGTGGGAAATGTTTTAGCCATAGATCAGATTTTGTTGAGCACCAGAGAATCCACACAGGTGAGAGGCCTTTTTCATGTTCAGAATGTGGGAAATGTTTTATCCATAAATCAGACTTTCTTAAGCATCAGAGGACTCACACAGGAGAGAAGCCTTTTTCATGTTCAGAATGTGGGAAATGTTTTGCAGTGAAATCAAGTCTTATCAAACATCAGAGAACTCACACAGGGGCGAAGCCTTTTTCCTGTTCACAATGTGAAAAATGTTTTGCAGAGAAATCAAGTTTTATCAGACATCAGAGAACCCACACAGGGGAGAGACCATTTTCCTGTTCAGAATGTGGAAACTGTTTTAGCTATAGATCAGATTTTGTTGAGCACCAGAGAATCCACACAGGTGAGAGGCTTTTTTCATGTTCAGAATGTGGGAAATATTTTAGCCATAAATCAGATTTTCTTAAACATCAGAGGACTCACACAGGAGAGAAGCCTTTTTCATGTTCAGAATGTGGGAAATGTTTTTCAGTGAAATCAAGTCTAAACAAACATCAGAGAACCCACACAGGGGACAAGCCCTTTTCATGTTCTTAATGTGGGAAATGTTTTACACAGAAATCAACTCTTAATAAACATCAGAGAACTCACAGAGGGGAAAAGCCTTTTTCATGTTCAGAATGTTGAAAATGTTTTAATAAAAACATTCATACTCACTCCTACTTCCATGCCAATGCCGTTTCAGCAGTGTGTTGAGTTCACGGTGCTCATATGAGGTTGTACATCACACGAGCCCTGTGCCCAATCGGCCCCGGCTTTGATGTCCCTGTCTTCGGGAGTGTTGAACATCATCAGGAAGCCAGGGCTGCGGCTGCTCTTTGACTTCCTCTTATTGTTTGAGTTGTCTAAAGGTGGGGACAGTGAGACCAGCAGGGCTCACTTGACATAACAACCTCACATAAGGCCTGGGAACGCAAGTACCGACACAGCTGGAACTACGCTGGCATGGGAGGTTTGTATAATTGTTATTATTTTAACAGGATCAAACATGAGGAATGAGAAGGGATTGTCCTAGTACTGGACAACCCCCTTTAAAAGTCAAAAATCCCACACAGAGAGAAGCCATTATCACACCTAGAGTGTGAAAAATAAATTACCGGAAAATCGTTTTTTGTTCACCATGAAAAATAACTCAGATGAAAAGAAACTATGTATGTTATTGACAAATTGTACAAAAACATAACAGACAGTTGTATAATTAAATAAGAAAGGAAAACTACTTGAGAACTTACTGTATGATTTGGACTATAAGACAATTTTAGCAAGAAAAGATCTTGCTAATAAGTGAGTGCATCTTATAGACTGGAGGCAGCTTCCTGTGACAGAGGAGAACAATGAGACAGTGTCCTTCCTGAACACTGAGAGAACTGCTCTCTCCTCCAGAACCGACACTTATGTAACTAATGGTGAAGAGCAGGAGAGAAAGGTACCAGGACCTGCGCAGAGGTTGCATGTCCTGAGTTAGCAGATGAAGGACCTACCACCTGACTAGCTCAAGGACGTTTCAGATCATGTAATTAATCACACGACCTGGATGGAACTGCAAAATGGGGTAATGCATATGTAGTAGAGCTGTGTGTATGTAAGTGTGCATATGTAGCCGAGCTGTGTGTGTATTTAAATATGTTTCATGAAGAAAAATCTCATCCATTAAAATGTAGATACTATATTTATACCTCATTAAAAAGGAACTACTACTCATTTTCCCAATCAGGCAAATTTTACACATTGTCACTTTAGAAATGAAAAAAAAAATGTATATAATTCCTAGGCCATATAAATTAAATCAGGGGTTAAAGGCAGTTAGGGGGAGGGGAATGGAGCCTCAATTCTTTCCCTGTTAGTTATCCCTCATTATTTACTCTTCCTTGCCACAGAGGTTGGCACCCTAAATCAAGCGCACAAGTTGTGGTACCCCTGCTTACAGTCGTTTCACCCTGATTATCCCTATATGATCCTAGGTACTACGACCCCTCACAGGAGGAAAAAATTAAAATCATCATGAGTAGAGATGAGTGAACATTTCAATGTTCGGTTTATGATCGTAGAATTTGCAATAGACGCCGATTTAAATAGTTGAACATTCATCAAACATTTCCAAACCCCATTGGATTCAATGGGAGGTAATACCAAACGAATACACAACACCTTCAAACGGGCCCAAAAGCTACCAAAACCGATCAAATTAGGGGCAGACATCACTAAAGTGGCATCAATTTCGCTAGAGTAGATATAGCATAATTGGGACCGACACCTCTTCCACTACAGCCAACCCAGCAGATGTAGACCCAACCAGGAGTGTTCACATTTCCAAAAATTAGTGTTAATATCTGCAGCAACGAGGTAAGAGAACAGCACCACACAAGGATGTGCACACCTACCATGTAATTATCAAACATAAGTAAATGTATATTTTATTATATAGCGCAAAGAGTAACACACACAGTAAAAACATCTAAAACTAGTTATACAAAGCATCCCTGCGCCAGGGATATATAAGACCTAGAATGATGGCAGCTAAATATAGAAATAAAGGACAAATAGATGTAAATAATTTTACCTCACAGCATATGACAATCTAAGGGACATATAAAATCTATGATGTCATTGTTGACATTAATATGTCATAAAAGTCCATGAGCAGAATAATATATGATACGAGATCTATGACATTGTGATTAACATCTGATCAGTAGGCAAAGCTACATGATACATACCATTGGGCTTTCCCTCTTATCCCTCCTGCCTTTATTCCCGAGCTCGCCCTCGGAGTGCGCCCTCCCTCTTCATGCTTATTAATTATTAATATCTGCAGCAATAGCAGGCCCAGAAGCCATGCTAAAGATCTCACAGATTGCAATTAAGTGAGATCAATGCAGCATACTAAAATCTAGTACATCACCTAGTCTCTACATTCTGCGATTGGTGTGCAAAAGTCCTTGGAGATCCATGACTTGTTCATCTTGATGAAAGTTCGGTTGTCTACACTTTCAGGGGACAGCCGGTTGCTCTTATCCGTCAGGACACCACCAGCAGTGCTAAAGACACGTTCTGAGAGAACGCTGGCTGCCGGACATGATAAAACCTCCAAGTGGTGATTGGTGAGCTCAGGCCACTCATCCATTTTTGAAGATGTAAAAGGGTCCAAACCCTCCCTGATGGTATTGATATGGAGCTCTATATACTCTTGCATGCACCATCCTCTGCAGTTGTTCATCACGTGTTAGACTTGTACTCTGTTGTGCTGGTGCACGAGCTGATGTAAAAAATGTGTCAACGGACTCACAGAAATTGCTTCTGCCACTTACACTGGGCTGCTGCTAATGCTTTGGCATTGATGAATTGACGTGCATCACTGCTGTCTTGGGGAAAACCTCTCTTAAGGTTGTGTAAAAGCTTGTTTCGATACTCCAGCATTCGCGGGTCCCTTTCCAGGGTGGCAAAATTTACTCTCATACCGTGGATCTGGCAGAGTGGCAACCCAATAGTCAGCACTATTTTGAATCCAAACTATACGAGGATCATGTTGCAGATAGTGCAGCAAGAAGGCACTCATATGTCGGGCGCTTCCATGAGGTCCAAGCCAATGCTGTGTTGGTGGCTGGGTAACACTGATGCTTGTTTCCTCCGTCCCCTCCTGGCAACCACAAACAACAGAGAAGGGATGATTATCCTTTTAATTTCCTGACTGTTGCTAACCCATCACCTCTTCCTCCTCCATTTGTTCCTCGGCTCTTGCACCTTCACAAACAGTTTGTCGGGTATCACCAGCCCCCCTCAATTGCAGTAATCCAACCTCCCTCAGCACACGCCTGTGTAACAACAGTCTGGACCTTTGAGACATTCTTATCCCTTCCTCATCCTCCTCTTCATCTGGGACCACCACCTCCCAGGCTATTCAAAGTCTGCTCCATCATGTAGATGACTGGAATATTGATGCTGATAATGGCATCGTCAGAGCTAACCATCTTAGTAGCCATTTCGAAACTGTGCAGAAGGGTGCAGAGATCCTTAATCTGTGCCCACTCCGTAAACGTCATATGCCCCAGTTCGTACTGCCAGGTCATACTGCGTCAGGGCTCGTTGCTTCTGCCACAGTCGCTGCAACATGTGTAGAGTGGAATTCCACCGTGTCGGCATATCGCATATCAACCTGTTAACTGGCATGGACAAAGACCTCTGTATCGATGCAAGTCAATGACCTGAGAGGTGCGAATAGCAGAAGTGAGCGCACAGCTTCCGTGCTTTCTGCAGCAGCTCATCCAGGCCGATATACTGCCTGAGAAATTTGTGTGCCACCAGGTTGAGGATGTAAGGCATATATGTGAGCATGCCTCGGCGTATGGCCGCCACCAGGTTTGCACCATTATCGCACACGGCCTTCAGCAGAGACAGCCATTGCTCAAACTCAGCCTGGAAAGCTGTCCACAACTCTTCAGCTGTGTGACTGCGATCTCTAAGGCATAATAATTTTAACACTGCCTAATTGCGATGAGCCCTGGCTGAACACTATGGAGTTGGTGGTAATTCGCTCAGCACAGTTGAAACGCGTATCTCATTAAGGCAGAGGTTAAGTGCGCAGGTGGAGGCCCTAGAGGAGGCAGAAGCAGTGGAGGAAGTGTGAAATACACAGGTTTGTCATGCAAGCCTTGGGGATTCCAAGTAGCCCCTTCACTGCTTGCCCCCACAGCCACCAGAGACACCCAGTGCCCAGTCAGCAATATGTAACGTCCCTGGCCATGCTTACTCATCCAGGTGTCTGTGGTGAAATGCACCCTGTCAGACATAGATTTAGTCAAGGAACGGGTGATGTTGTCTGCGACATGCTGGTGTAGCTCAGGCACAGCTTTCTTAGAAAAGTAATGGCGACTGCGCAACTTGTTCTTTGGGACTGCAACAGCCATGAGCTTTCGGAAACCATCTGTATCTACGAGGCGGAAAGGTAGCATTTCCGTGGCCAACAGATTGGAGATGGTGGAGTTCAACTTCTTAGCTTTGTCATGTGTAGGAGGAAACCATCTTTTGCGTGACCACAACTGCGGGACCAAAAGCTGGCTGCAGTGCTGAGTGAGGGCGGAATACGGTGAACCAAACTACTGGACCGTGAGTGAGGTGCAGGTGGAGATGTTATGGTGGATTGAGAAAGTTGTGGTGTGCTCGTTCTCTGAGATCAGTCAAAAACAGCAGGCTTCCGTTACTGCTGCCGGGTTCTCACTCAGCCTGAATGGAGGGGGTAAAGAACCGGAAGTTCTGCGGTCGGAGACCTGCGTGACAATCCTTGGCACGGTAACAGAGGACAAGGAAGAAGGCAGCAAATGCGGTTGATGGGGTTGCTGATAGTTGTTGAGATCCGCTGGTTTGCATTTTATCACAGTGAGATTGCCAGAGTAATGCATGTTGATTGTGCATGTGAAGGTTCATGCATGTAATAGTCAAATTATTGCACTTTTTCCCTCCACTGAGTTTTTTTTGCAAAGTTGCCAGATAACGTGAGTTGGCCCATAAGGATGCAGTGCTCGTCGTGGTTGCATCATTCCATGTCTGCGCTGTAGGACGCAACGTAACCTCCTTGTCTTCCAAATCCTCAGATGACCTACTCAGCTGTATACCTCTGGGTTCACACCAAGTGGAAACTACGACCTCATCATCATCCTCCGTGTTATCCCATTCCTCGCCCAGAGAGTCACCCTCTTCCTCTTCCTGCCCTGGACAGCACAGTACAGTCCGCGTGAGCCTCAGGTATCTGAGTCTCAACAGGATCACCCCCCCCAGGGGTTAACGTCTAGGGACGAGGGTCAGAATGCTTGTTGACCCCACTTCATCCTGCCCCGGGTCCAACCTAAAAAAATTTGGGCATCGGTGTTGATGATTTCCTCCTCTTGACTCTGTGAATCTTTGGAGTACAGTTCTGATGCCCATGGCATAGCATATGTGAACAGCTCTGCAGACTCACCCATCTGTGGTTCCCTACAGTCAGCTGGGTGGCTGGAGAGTTGTGATGCAGGGGGAAGCAAGGGTAATTGGGGTGCCACCTCCGTGGACTGTACTGTGTGTGATGTTGAGGTAGAGGAAGAAGAGGAGAGGCCACTTATAGCAGCGCTTGCCATCGACTGGAGCACATGCTCTTTTTGGCCCTCATCAACAAGGCATACCACTGTTCGGCTGCCAAAGAAAGGGAGTGGAGTAGCCTGTCCAGTAACAGAAGTTGTCAGTTGTGTTTGGATAAGACGTGATGGTGTTGGTTCACTAGTGCTTTCACTAACATTACCACCTACCCCACTTATACCTTGAACACCAAGCCTATTCCCCCTTCCACCATGACCTCACTTTTTCCAACTCATGTTGCTCAAATAGTGTGGTAGTGGCACGCTATTAGCAATAAAAAAAATCTATTTTTTTACTCTGCACCAGCTCAGCACACAGCTGCAATTCAGCGGTAAAAAATAACAAGGTGAGATATGGCGTGGTGAATCACGTTAGCAACTGAAAAAAAATGCTTTTTTTTTACTCTGCACTGTCAGAGACTGGGATCTTACTTCTCTCAGGTAGATTCTGGATAGCTAGAGATCTCAGCTGTGAAGGTTCGAATAAGACAGAACTCACAGGTTTGTCTCAAAAGAATCTCTGATTATTACTAGACATGCTAATTTTTTATTGTATTTTTGTAAGAGGTAAGATTACGCAAAACAACATATGGTACTTGGCAGACATTTGGGTCAAAATAATTACTTGTCAAACCATTATCAGTTTACTATGATGGACGGTGTGGGCGATATCCTTTGTCAGAGTCAAAAACTGTGTGAAACTGTCAACCTCGGCTAACCACTTGCTCTTGGGATGAATCCAGGAAATGCCATTGTTAGTACATTTATGGAGTATTTTCCTAGAATTGGTATTTCTGAGAAAAGGAATGATTTCTTGTCACTTGGACAGACTTGGAAACAGATGATAATTACAGGCAAATTCTTTAGTATGTAGAAACGTCATTCTCTTAGAATATTCTAGAAAAACAAGAACTGAATATTGTCTCCATTTTATCACAAGAGATTAACCATTTCTTTAACAACTCCCCTCTTTTATCATCTTGTCTATCTGTCCCTCATTCCTTTCCCTACCCGCCACTTAGGTCTGCAAGATAACCCTACTCCATAAAATACAAGGCTAATCCATTGTATATCATGGGATACCAGTCCTGCTGTGTATCCATTCAGATTAAGCTTGTTGATCAGACCTACAATCCCTTCTGCCTTTATTTCTATCAATGTGTTGTTAAAGAGGGTTCAGATATACGTGTATATGTAAAACTACATGAAAAATAAGTGATATACAGTACAGACCAAAAGTATGGACACACCTTCTCATTTAAAGATTTTTCTGCATTTTCTTGACTATGAAAATTGTACATTCACACTGAAGGCATCAAAACTATGAATTAACACATGTGGAATTATATACTTAACAAAAAAGTGTGAAACAACTGAAAATATGTCTTATATTCTAGGTTCTTCAAAGTAGCCACCTTTTGCTTTGATGACTGCTTTGTACACTCTTGGCATTCTCTTGATGAGCTTCAAGAGGTAGCCCTCATACACACACGGCTCCGCTGCGTACACCTCGTATACACGCGGCTCCGCTCCGTACACGTCGTACATAAACGGCTCCGCTCTGTACATCTCGTACACACCCGGCTCCGCTCCGTACACCTCGTACACACGCGGCTCCGCTCCGTACACCTCGTACACGCGCGGCTCCGCTCCGTACACCTCGTACACACGCGGCTCCGCTCCGTGCGCCTCGTACACACCCGGCTCCGCTCCGTACACCTCGTACACACGTGGCTCCGCTCCGTACACCTCGTACACACGGCTCCGCTCCGTACACCTCGTACACACACGGCTCTGCACCATACACCTCGTACACGCGCGGCTCCGCTCCGTACACCTCGTACACACCCGGCTCCGCTCCGTACACCTCGTACACACGCGGCTCCGCTCCATACACCTCGTACACACGCGGCTCCGCTCCGTACACCTCGTACACGCGCGGCTCCGTTCAGTACACCTCGTACAAGCGCGGCTCCACTCCGTACACCTCGTACACGCGCGGCTCTGCTCCATACACCTCGTACACGCACGGCTCCGCTCAGTACACCTCGTACAAGCACGGCTCCGCTCCGTACACCTCGTACACGCGCGGCTCTGCTCCGTACACGTGCGGCTCTGCTCCGTACACCTCGTACACGCGCGGCTCCGCTCCGTACACCTCGTACACGCGCGGCTCTGCTCCGTACACGTGCGGCTCTGCTCCGTACACCTCGTACACGCGCGGCTCCGCTCCGTACACCTCGTACACGCGCGGCTCCGCTCCGTGCGCCTCGTACACACCCGGCTCCGCTCCGTACACCTCGTACACGCGCGGCTCCGCTCCGTACACCTCGTACACACGCGGCTCCGCTCCGTGCGCCTCGTACACACCCGGCTCCGCTCCGTACACCTCGTACACACGTGGCTCCGCTCCGTACACCTCGTACACACGGCTCCGCTCCGTACACCTCGTACACACACGGCTCTGCACCATACACCTCGTACACGCGCGGCTCCGCTCCGTACACCTCGTACACACGGCTCCGCTCCGTACACCTCGTACACACACGGCTCTGCTCCGTACTCCTCGTACACACGCGGCTCCGCTCCGTACACCTCGTACACACACGGCTCCGCTCCGTACACCTCGTACACACACGGCTCTGCTCCGTACACCTCGTACACGCGCGGCTCCGCTCCGTACACCTCGTACACACACGGCTCTGCTCCGTACACCTCGTACACACACGGCTCTGCTACATCCACACTGTAAACCCCTCCTGACCCCACACATAAACTTCAGCTCATCCAGCACCATGACAACCAGCACAGCAGAGTCCTGCATCCACTGAGGCCCCTGATCATGTGACCCCTGACTCCTCCCCTCCTGTGACCTCATCACAGCTCCTGTGCGCACAGAGCAGCCATATATGTGGTGGCGGCTCTGCAGGTGGAGGTATGTGGAGACCCCCATTACTGGGCGCAGGGGGCATTAACCCCTTCAGCACCGAGACTCTTTTGGGGTCTTGTGTTGCCCCTTTATAAGAATCATAAGGTTTTTGTTCTGTTTCCTATAATAGATACATACGACCCAACTATGGAGACAGGAAGGGAGGAAACGTATTGTTCTCATAGTACAGGACCCCTTTACTGCCCCACAGTGTAATGCCCCCATTATGCCCCTTATGCAGGATGTATGATGCCCCCCACAGTGTAATGCCCCCATTATGCCCCTTATGCAGTATGTATGATGCCCCCACACAGTGTAATGCCCCCATTATGCCCCTTATGCAGGATGTATGATGCCCCCCACAGTGTAATGCCCCCTTTATGCCCCTTATGCAGTATGTATGATGCCCCCACACAGTGTAATGCCCCCATTATGCCCCTTATGCAGTATGTATGATGCCCCCACACAGTGTAATGCCCCATTATGCCCCTTATGCAGGATGTATGATGCCCCCACACAGTGTAATACCCCCATTATGCCCCTTATGCAGGATCTATGATGCCCCCACACAGTGTAATGCCCCCATTATGCCCCTTATGCAGGATGTATGATGCCCCCACACAGTGAAATGCCCCCATTATGCCTCTTATGCATTATGTATGATGCCCCCATTATGCCCCTTATGCTGTATGTATGATGCCCCTTATGTAATATATATGATGCCCCCACAGTGTAATGCCGAAATTATGCCTCTTATGCAGTATGTATGATGCCCCCACACAGTGTAATGTCCCTATTATGCCCCTTATGCAGGATGTATGATGCCCCTCACAGTGTAATGCCCCCATTATGCCCCTTATGCAGTATATATGATGCCCCCAAACAGTGTAATGCTCTTATGCAGTATGTATGATGCCCCCACACAGTGTAATGCCCCCTTTATGCCCCTTATGCAGTATGTATGATGCCCCCCCACAGTGTAATGCCCCCATTATGCCCCTTATGCAGGATGTATGATGCCCGCATTATGCCCCTTATACAGTATGTATGATGCCCCACAGTGTAATGCCCCTATTATTCCCCTCATGCAGTATGTATGATGCCCCCACAGTGTAATGCCCCCATTATGCCCCTTATGCAGGATGTATGATGCCCCCACACAGTGTAATGCCCCCATTATGCCCTTTATACAGTATGTATGATGCCCCACAGTGTAATGCCCCCATTATGCCCCTTATGCAGTATGTATGATGCCCCCACAGTGTAATGCCCCCATTATGCCCCTTATACAGTATGTATGATGCCCCCACACAGTGTAATGCCCCCATTATGCCCCTTATGCAGTATGTATGATGCCCCCACACAGTGTAATGCCCCCATTATGCCCCTTATGCAGTATGTATGATGCCCCCATTATGCCCATTATGCAGTATGTATGATGCCCCCACACAGTGTAATGCCCCATTATGCCCCTTATACAGTATGTATGATGCCCTCACAGTGTAATGCCCCCATTATGCCTCTTATGCATTATGTATGATGCCCCTATTATGCCCCTTATGCTGTATGTATGATGCCCCCACAGTGTAATGCCAAAATTATGCCTCTTATGCAGTATGTATGATGCCCCCACACAGTGTAATGTCCCTATTATGCCCCTTATGCAGGATGTATGATGCCCCTCACAGTGTAATGCCCCCATTATGCCCCTTATGCAGTATGTATGATGCCCCCACATAGTGTAATGCCCCCATTATGCCCCTTATGCAGGATGTATGATGCTCCTCACAGTGTAATGCCCCCATTATGCCCCTTATGCAGTATATATGATGCCCCCAAACAGTGTAATGCCCTTATGCAGTATGTATGATGCCCCCACACAGTGTAATGCCCCCTTTATGCCGCTTATGCAGTATGTATGATGCCCCCCCACAGTGTAATGCCCCTTATGCAGGATGTATGATGCCCCACACAGTGTAATGCCCCCATTATGCCCCTTATGCAGTATGTATGATGGCCCCACACAGTGTAATGCCCCCCTTATGCAGTGCGTATGATGCCCCCACATAGTGTTATGCCCCATTATGCCCCTTATGTAGTATGTATGATGCCCCCACACAGTGTAATGCCCCCATTATGCCCCTTATGCAGGATGTATGATGCCCCCACACAGTGTAATGCCCCCATTATGCCCCTTATGCAGGATGTATGATGCCCCCACAGTGTAATGCCCCCATTATGCCCCTTATGCAGGATGTATGATGCCCGCATTATGCCCCTTATACAGTATGTATGATGCCCCACAGTGTAATGCCCCTATTATTCCCCTCATGCAGTATGTATGATGCCCCCACAGTGTAATGCCCCCATTATGCCCCTTATGCAGGATGTATGATGCCCCCACACAGTGTAATGCCCCCATTATGCCCCTTATGCAGTATGTATGATGCCCCCCACAGTGTAATGCCCCCATTATACCCCTTATGCAGGATGTATGATGCCCCCCACAGTGTAATGCCCCCATAAGCCCCTTATGCAGTATGTATGATGCCCCCACACAATGTAATGCCCCCATTATGCCCCTTATGCAGAATGTATGACGCCCCCCACAGTGTAATGCCTCCATTATGCCCCTTATGCAGGATGTATGATGCCCCCACACAGTGTAATGCCCCCATTATGCCCCTTATGCAGTATGTATGATGCCCCCACATAGTGTAATGCCCCCATTATGCCCCTTATGCAGGATGTATGATGCTCCTCACAGTGTAATGCCCCCATTATGCCCCTTATGCAGTATATATGATGCCCCCAAACAGTGTAATGCCCTTATGCAGTATGTATGATGCCCCCACACAGTGTAATGCCCCCTTTATGCCGCTTATGCAGTATGTATGATGCCCCCCCACAGTGTAATGCCCCTTATGCAGGATGTATGATGCCCCACACAGTGTAATGCCCCCATTATGCCCCTTATGCAGTATGTATGATGGCCCCACACAGTGTAATGCCCCCCTTATGCAGTGCGTATGATGCCCCCACATAGTGTTATGCCCCATTATGCCCCTTATGTAGTATGTATGATGGCCCCACACAGTGTAATGCCCCCATTATGCAGTGCGTATGATGCCCCCACATAGTGTTATGTCCCATTATGTCCCTTATGTAGTATGTATGATGCCCCCACACAGTGTAATGCCCCCATTATGCCCCTTATGCAGTATGTATGATGCCCCCACAGTGTAATGCCCCCATTATGCCCCTTATACAGTATGTATGATGCCCCCACACAGTGTAATGCCCCCATTATGCCCCTTATGCAGTATGTATGATGCCCCCACACAGTGTAATGCCCCCATTATGCCCCTTATGCAGTATGTATGATGCCCCCATTATGCCCCTTATGCAGTATGTATGATGCCCCCACACAGTGTAATGCCCCATTATGCCCCTTATGCAGTATGTATGATGCCCCCATTATGCCCCTTATGCAGTATGTATGATGCCCCCACACAGTGTAATGCCCCATTATGCCCCTTATGCAGGATGTATGATGCCCTCACAGTGTAATGCCCCCATTATGCCTCTTATGCATTATGTATGATGCCCCCATTATGCCCCTTATGCTGTATGTATGATGCCCCCACAGTGTAATGCCCCCATTATGCCCCTTATGCAGTATGTATGATGCCCCCACATAGTGTAATGCCCCCATTATGCCCCTTATGCAGGATGTATGATGCTCCTCACAGTGTAATGCCCCCATTATGCCCCTTATGCAGTATATATGATGCCCCCAAACAGTGTAATGCCCTTATGCAGTATGTATGATGCCCCCACACAGTGTAATGCCCCCTTTATGCCGCTTATGCAGTATGTATGATGCCCCCCCACAGTGTAATGCCCCTTATGCAGGATGTATGATGCCCCACACAGTGTAATGCCCACATTATGCCCCTTATGCAGTATGTATGATGGCCCCACACAGTGTAATGCCCCCCTTATGCAGTGCGTATGATGCCCCCACATAGTGTTATGCCCCATTATGCCCCTTATGTAGTATGTATGATGGCCCCACACAGTGTAATGCCCCCATTATGCCCCTTATGCAGGATGTATGATGCCCACACAGTGTTATGTCCCATTATGTCCCTTATGTAGTATGTATGATGCCCCCACACAGTGTAATGCCCCCATTATGCCTCTTACGTAACACTTGCAGAGGCATATCTAGGTGTTCAGCTCCAGGGGGCGCAGTGTCTGAGTGGGCCCTTACTGGTAACCCTGATTACAGCTATGCTGGTGCAGACTAAGGCCCCGGCCCCACTATCAGTATTTAGTCAGTGTTTTTTCTCAGCAGTGGGAGTCAAAATCAGGAATGGGTGATAAATGCAGAATTGGTGACTTGTTTCTATTATACCTTTTCTCCAATTGTTCCTCACCTGGTTTTGGCTCCCACTCCTGAGAAAAAATACTGACCGAATACTGATAGTGGGGCCGTGGCCTATTAATGGGTATAGGAGAACCTCCGCAGATGACCGCAGTGTAACTAAAAGAAAAATCTCCACAAAGCCCAACACTATTCCCGCCATACAGTGACATCTAGTGGTAGATACCGGTCCTGCAGGACTTATAGACTATACAGCACAGTTACAGATAATCACAGCTGACGTTCTTTCTGATGGAGTCGTTCACTTTTCCATCTTTCTCAGAAAGACATTGCGATTTCTCCAGACAGGACTGATCTGAAGAACTTACAGCACAGACACATCTGACTCCTCACCACCATTCCCATCTATTCCCAACCTGAACAATCCCCTCATCCTGACGATACCCCAATGCTGAGCCGCGGCTGCCGTATGTGTCCCTATTACTGCACGTGCTGTGTGGTATAAAAGCAGAGATCCTCTCACTGCCCCACATAATAAGGCCACTGCTGTGCTCCTTACATAGTAAAATGTCTTCACAGTAGCCTCCACACTCTTTAATGGTTCCACCAGTAGCTCTCACATTGCATAAAGCCCCCCACAGTAACTCCCACACTGTGTATAGGACCCCATACTGTATGATCGTCCCCCAGTAGCCTTCAAACTGTATAATGGCCCTCGCATTAGCTCCAACACTATTATGGTCCCCGCAATAGATCTGATGCTGTACAATGGCCCCCACATTTGCGCTCATGCTGTATAATGGCCCCCACATTAGCTCTCACGCTGTATAATGGCCCCCGCATTGGCTCCCATGCTATATAATGACCCCCACATTAGCTCCCACGCTGTCTAATGGCATCCACATTGACTCCCACGCTGTATAATGGCCCCCGCATTGGCTCCCACGCTGTATAATGACCCCCGCATAAGTGCCCACACTGTATAATAGCACCCGCAATAGCTATCACACTGTATAATGGCCCCCGCATTATCTCTTACGCGGTATAATGGCCCCAGCATTAGTGCCCATGCTGTATAATGACACCCGCATTAGCTCTCACGCTGTATAATGACCCCCGCATAAGTGCCCACACTGTATAATAGCACCCGCAATAGCTATCACACTGTATAATGGCCCCCGCATTAGTGCCCACACTGTATAATGGCCCCCACATTAGTTCTCATGCTGTATAATGGCACCCACATTAGCTCCCATGCTGTATAATGGCCCCCGCATTAGCTCTCACACTGTATAATGGCCCCCACATTAGTTCTCACACTGTATAATGGCCCCCACATTAGCTCCCACACTGTATAATGGCCCCTGCATTAGCTCCCATAGGTTATGGTCTCTGTCTGTCCCTTTCTGTGGGCTGCTACTTACACAGTCCTGATATATGACAGAGCTAAATAGAAGAAAATAGAAACAGCTAGTAGGTGCACCCCTTGGAACGTCTTCTCTCCTTTTGCCTTCTCTCCCTTTGGGGTCTTGTCTATACAGAGTATATGTTCAGGGGCCTGCACCTATATTTGATTATCTATTTGCGCCTACTGGCTCTTTCTTTTTAGCTCTTTATCATATACAGGTGCTTCTCACAAAATTAGAATATCATCAAAAAGTTAATTTATTTCAGTTCTTCAATACAAAAAGTGAAGCTCATATATTATATAGAGTCATTACAGAGTGATCTATTTCAAGTGTTTATTTCTGTTAATGTTGATGATTATGGCTTACAGCCAATGAAAACACAAAAGTCTTTATTTCTGTAAATTAGAATAATTAACAAAAAACACCTGCAAAGGCTTCCTAAAGCATTTATAAAGGTCCCTTAGTCTGTTTCAGTAGGCTCCACAATCATGGGGAAGACTGCTGACATGACAGATGTCCAGAAGGCAGACATTGACACACTCCACAATGAGGGTAAGCCACAAAATTGCTGAAGAAGCTGGCTGTTCACAGAGTGCTGTATCCAAGCATATTAATGGAAAGTTGACTGAAAGGAAAAAGTGTGGTAGGAAAAGGTGCACAAGCAACCGGGATAACCACAGCCTTGAAAGGATTGTTAAGAAAAGGCCAGTCAAAAAATTTGTGAGAGATTCACAAGGAGTGGATTGCTGCTGGAGTCATTGCTTCAAGAGCCACCACACACAGACGTATCCAGGACATGGGCTACAAGTGTCGCATTGCTTGTGTCAAGCCCCTCATGACCAATAGACACCGCCAGAAGCGTCTTACCTGGGCCAAGGAGAAAAAGACCTGGACTGATGCTCAGTGGTCCAAGGTGTTGTTTTCAGATGAAAGAAAATTTTGCATTTCGTTTGGAATTCAAGGTCCCAGAGTCTGGAGGAAGAGTGGAGAGGCCACAATCCAAGCTGCTGGAGGTCTAGTGTGAAGTCTCCACAATCAGTGATGGTTTGGGGGGCCATGTCATCTGCTGGTGTAGGTCCACTGTGAGTTATCAAGACCAAAGTCAGCGCAGCCGTCTACCAGGAAATTTTAGAGCACTTCATGCTTCCCTCTGCCAACAAGCTTTTTGGAGATGGATATTTCATTCTCCAGCAGGACTTGGCCCCTGTCCACACTGCCAAAAGTACCAATACCTGGTTTACACACAACAGTATCACTGTGCTTGATTGGCTGCAAACTCGCCTGACCTTAACCCCATAGAGAATCTATTATAGAGAATCTATGGGATATTGTCAAGAGGAAGATGAGACACCAGACCCAACAATGCAGATGAGCTGAAGGCTGCTATCAAAGCCACCTGGGCTTCCATAACACCTCAGCAGTGCCACAGGCTGATCGCCTCCATGCCACATTGCCGCATTGATGCAGTAATTGATGCACAAGGAGCCCCAACCAAGTATTGAGTGCATTTACTGAACATACATTTCAGTAGGACAACAGTTCGGATTTTAAAAGCATTTTTCAAGCTGATGTTATAAAGTATTCTAATTTACTGAGATAATGACTTTTGTGTTTTCATTGGCTGTAAGCCATAACCATCAACATTAACAGAAATAAACACTTGAAATAGATCACTCTGTGTGTAATGACTCTATATAATAGATCCCTCTGTGTGTAATGACTCTATATAATAGATCCCTCTGTGTGTAATGACTCTATATAATAGATCCCTCTGTGTGTAATGACTCTATATAATAGATCACTCTGTGTGTAATGACTCTATATAATAGATCACTCTGTGTGTAATGACTATATAATAGATCCCTCTGTGTGTAATGACTCTATATAATAGATCCCTCTGTGTGTAATGACTCTATATAATAGATCCCTCTGTGTGTAATGACTGTATATAATAGATCCCTCTGTATAATGACTCTATATAATAGATCCCTCTGTGTGTAATGACTCTATATAATAGATCCCTCTGTGTGTAATGACTCTATATAATAGATCCCTCTGTGTGTAATGACTCTATATAATAGATCCCTCTGTGTGTAATGACTCTATATAATAGATCCCTCTGTGTGTAATGACTATATAATAAATCACTCTGTGTGTAATGATTCTATATAATATATGAGTTTCACTTTTTGTATTGAAGAACTGAAATAAAGTAACTTTTTGCTGATGTTCTAATTTAGTGAGATGCACCTGTATGTATACCGGGTGTGCCCCCGTTTTCCTACCTGTGTTGTCTTATTACTATCATATGTTATTTTTTGTTCTACTTGTTATATTTGGGTTGATATGATGAATATAAGCCTTAAGATTGCGATTGTAGGTATTTCATTTCTCATGTCACATGTAATGAATATCTCTTTAATTTACAGTATTTATTAATCTTTTTTACATCTACTTGTTACATCGGCTCATCTTCTTCTCATTCAGGTCTCTACAATTTTGGATCCTCTCTGTGAAGATCTTCTATATAAGAGAATTTTCCTGATTTATCCATCAAAGATGGATATGGACAGAGACAAGATGGCAGAGAGGATTTTACACCTCACCCTAGAGATCCTCTTCTGGCTTACTGGAGAGGTGAGATATTCTGATGACGTCACATTACATCATTCTTATCTATGGGAATAACAGATGGACAGAACTGGAGAGGTGAGGACTCTGGAAATGTCTGGAGTGAGATTTATTAATGTGTCTCTCCATAACCAGGATTACACATTAGTGAAGAAGACCTCTAGTGAGTGCTGTCAGGACCCTGTGTCTGAGGGATGGGGAAGACCCCTGAGCACAATCACATGGCCTCCACCTCACCCCCTGATACATGAGGACATCAATGCCCAGAAGATCGTAGAACTCACCTACAAGATGATTGAGCTGCTGACTGGAGAGGTGACACTGCTGGGAATGCTGGGACTTTATACATTAACACTATGGAGGGATCGGGGGGGATGATGGTATCATTGTATGTGTCAGGTTCCTATAAGGTGTCAGGATGTCGCTGTCTATTTGTCCATGGAGGAGTGGGAGTATTTAGAAGGACACAAATATCTGTACAAGGACATCATGATGGAGGTTCTCCAGCCCCTCACATCACCAGGTAATAGACAGGACTAAATACACACGGCCTATAATTATCTGTATGTAAAGAATGAATTCAGTCCCTGTATGTGTTTCCTCCAGATCTATCCAGTAAGAGGACAACACCAGAGAGATGTCCCCGTCCTCTTCTTCCACAGGACTTTAAAAAAGGAGACCCCAATGTTCCTCAGGATCATCAGGTAGATGGAGAGAAGGTGTCATGAGATCTCCCCTATGATGTGTAGACGGCTGTGAAGGTCTTGTGCTCAGTCTTGTTTTATCCACCAGTATTATATGTTTTATACTTGTGTAATGAGAACGGTGGAGATGGCAGGATTAGAGCTGATCATAGATGGGACTTATCCATCTGTCTGTGACTTTTACAATATTTGTTTCAGGGTGAAGATCTGACCCATATTAATACTACAGAGACATATGTGAGGGGTGATGAGCGGTTTAAAGAGGAGATTCCTACATATGACTACCCAGGTGAGTAGTAACCACTAAATAATGAGAAGTCACAGATTCTTCTCAGTCACCGGCTGTGGCTGCTTTATCGGTGGTGTAGTCCGGCCGTATCACAATTGTGTGATCACCATTTTGCCTCTAGATCACAACATTCTCCTCCACCCAAAACTGTTCAAATGACTGTGGACATTGAAAGCCCTTTTCTATAGAACTTACAACCTGGAGGATCCACTTACCCCCTGGGATTAGGAGACGCTGACCGTTACCTGCCCAGATCTGTAAACTATAAAGCCGAATGACAGCGTACGTAGAATGTGCTGACAAGCTAGAAAATCACTTGAAGAAAAATATTGTGATGTGCCTGTAGAGAAAGTGGAGGGTAATGATGGTGTTGGCTTCCTAGATCCCTGATATCTTATTGGTTGAATCTACCTTCTCTCCCTTCTGTGCTGCTGAATGTCCTCATATGGTCCCTACAAGACCAGGCCCAGTCTTTCTGGCCAAACTTCACTTTTATTATCGACAACATTAAATGTGCAGTGAGGCCAAGTGTGAATTTCTGTACAATAACAGCAGAGTTTCCCTTTATCCTGACTTTTCAATCTCTTTTAAAACCAACTAACTTCAAACAGGATTGCGATAGCATTACATTGCGATAAATACACATTCATTCTGATTTGATAGTTTGATTGTGGTGGGATCGGCCGGCCTCACTATAAGTGTGTAACTCCCTGGTAGTCTTTAACCCCTTCATGACCAAAGCATTTTGCATTTTCGTTTTTTGCTCCCCTTGTTCCCAGAGCCATAACTTTTTTTATTTTTCGCTTTTACCATATCATGTACTAGAAAGTGGGGAGAAAAAAATCCAAGTGCGGTTAAATTGCAAAATAAAATGCAATTTCACAGTTGCGTCTCCATTTTTCGTTATCTGGGGTCGAGTGAGGGATTATTTTTTTGGGCGCCGAGCTGATGTTTTTATTGATTCAATTTTAGGGGTAGATCCGATGTTTTGATCGCCCATTATTGCATTTTATTGCAATGTTGCGGCGACCAAAAAAACATAATTCTGGCATTTTTTTCTCGTTACGCCGTTTACCGATCGAATTAATTATTTCTTTATATTGGTCGGGCGATTCTGAACACGGCGACACCAAATATGTGTGTGTTTTTTTTTTATTGATTTAGTTTAAATGAGGTGAAAGGGGCGTGATTTAAACTTTGATATGGGGATGTTGGAGAGTGAAAATTGCAAATAGACCATTTTATTGTCCAACACATAGTGTCCAGATTGTGCTCCAGGAGACACACACCATAAAATAAGTGGGTTCTTCTCACTATAGTAATGCCAAATACATGGATGCTGAATGTGGTTTGGGCACACTGCAAGGCTCAGAAGTGTGGGGGGGATTTGACTTTGGGAGAGCGGATATTGCTGGATTGGTTTATGGAAGCCATGTTGCTTTTCAAAAGCCTTTGAGCCACTAATAATGTGGAAACCTCTGGTTTTCCACTGACAGATGATGAACCTGAGTGGGGACTTGTTTTTTGTGAGATGAGTAGAAGTTTTTATTGGTATTATTTCACCTACATAACATTGTTTGGTGGCTTTTTATTCCATATTTGGGAGGCAGAATGAACAATCAGTTGGACACCACGCTCTACTGGTTCATCCTATGAGGTTTTCTATTAGACTGTGAACTGTCATTGTCTTGGAGAATAATTTAACATTTTTAAATAACTTGCCATTTCTACAATCACGTTAAGTAGAAATGTTCAAAAATACAAAATTCAAGGATATTTTATTCAAAATATAATAATTTGTTTTATCCTTGGCAGATGACTGTACCAGGAGATCAGAGGGACAGCTGACATCTGCAATTTTTAAATCTGATGATCTTGAGATCCCACAGGATACAATTGAAGCGAATGCCATTACTCCAGATATACCATCATCCCTTCACAGCAAAGATCCTTTGAAACAGGTCCTGTCTTTTCATTCATTACTGACTAATAAGGAAAATCAAAGTCACAAAATAAGCATTAAAAAACAAACTGCTCCTAAAGCAAAAATATTGTTTGGACGTGTTCCGTCCCAAGGTCCGACTGTGTCCAGGATTCCACTATATTAACCCAGTGTGCCGTCAGCGAGATGTACCGTCCCTGCCCAGAAGCACTTGTCCGTGGTTAGGTGGACTTTCCCCGTAACTACATTGTTGAGGGCATGGCTCACGATGGACACGTGCTTGTGTAATGCGGTGACGACACACGGGGAGAAATAGTGGCGGCTGGGGACCGAGTACCGAGGGACGGCCGCCTTCATCAGGTGGCAGAAAGCTTCCGTCTCCACGAGCCTAAAGGGCAACATTTTGAGCGCAAGCAGTCGCAAAATATGTGAATTTAATAGTGTGGCCTGTGAGACGTTGGCTCCTTATTTGCGTTTGCGTTCCAAGGACTGGGGTATTGACAACTAAACGCTACGCTGGGACAAGGACGTGGACGTGCTTGCTGATGGTGCTAGTTGAGTGTGCAATGACCGGTGTAAGGCATCTTCACATGCGCCATGGACAGAGGATTGGTTTGCATGCACAACAGCGGAAGAAGCAGTGATGCCACCCGCAGACACTGTTCCTGGACCCTTGGATTTGGGCCACTTAGTCAGATGCTTTGCTGCCATCTTCCTGATCATGCTTGTGGTGGTCAGACTGGTAGTTTTGCTACCTCTACTGATGCTGGCCTGGCAGGTGGTGCAAATGGCCTTTTTGGGGTTATCGGCAGAGTCTTTAACCCCTTAACCCCCGAGGGTGGTTTGCACGTTAATGACCAGGCCAATTTTTACAATTCTGAAAAGAAAAGAAAGGGCGCATGTGTAGACTCACAGGGCTATTTGCTTAATTTAAAAAGTGCCAGTACACTCACCTGTGAAGGTTGTGTACGTCTACACAACCAAGATTAAGCGTGTAATTAATGAGGCTCCGGGTCACCTCTATTTGTAGTACCGTCCTGTCGGTGTTTGCCTCGCAACTCCGTGCTCCTCAAGTGGTCACACGATCCTGCTGGACCAGATACCACGTCACCGCAGGTCCTCAGTAGTTTAACCCGGTGGTTGGATACCGCAGGTCCTCAAACATCCAAATAGACCAGGCCGCTCCTGCCGCTTTAGCTCCGCATGGAGATATCTCACAAGTAAACAATGGTGCAGCGGTCTCAGGGAGCGCCAAAGGAATACTGGACAATTTGGTAGATGTCAACCGACTTTTATTCTTCCTCCAATACCACTGCCACAACGCGTTTCAACGGTCTAAGCCGTCTTCATCAGGTTTACAATTCTGACCACTGTCACTTTATGAGGTAATTACTCTGGAACGCTTCAACGGATCCCCCTGATTCTGAGACTGTTTTTTCGTGACATATTGTACTTCATGATTGTAGTAAAATTTCTTCGATATCACTTGCGTTTATTTGTGAAAAAAACGGAAATTTGGCGAACATTTTGAAAATTTTGCAATTTTCAAAATTTGAATTTTTATGCCCTTAAATCAGAGAGATATGTCACACAAAAGAGTTAATAAATAACATTTCCCACATGTTTACTTTACATCAGCACAATTTTGGAACCAAATTTTTTTTTTGTTAGGGAGCTATAAGGGTTAAAAGTTGACCAGCGATTTCTCATTTTTCCAACAAAATTTACAAAACCATTTTTTAGGGGCCACATCACATTTGAAGTCACTTTGAGAGGTCTTTATAACAGAAAATACACAAAAGTGACACCATTCTAAAAACTGCACCCCTCAAGGTGCTCAAAATCACATTCAAGAACTTTATTAACCCTTCAGGTGCTTCACAGGAATTTTTGGAATGTGGAAGAAAAAAATGAACATTTAGCTTTTTTCACAAAAATGTTACTTTATACCCAATTTTTTTTATTTTCACAGGGGTAACAAGAAAAAATGGACCCCAAAATTTGTTGTGCAATTTCCCCTGGGCACACAGATACCCCATATGTGGGGAAAAAACACTGTTTGGGCGCACGGCAGGGCTCGGAAGGGAAGGAGCGCCATTTGACTTTTTGATTGTAAAATTTGCTTGAATAATTAGCGGACGCCATGTTGCGTTTGGAGAGCCCCTGTGTGCCCAAATATTGGAGCTCCCCCACAAGTGACCCCATTTTGGAAACTAGACCCCCAAGGCACCTATCTAGATGCATAGTGAGCACTTGGAACCCCCAGGTGCTTCACAAATTGATTCGTAAAAATGAAAAAGTAAAAAAAAACAACACTTTTTCATTTTTATGAATCAATTTGTGAAGCACCTGGGGGTTCCAAGTGCTCACTATGCATCTAGATAGGTGCCTTGGGGGGTCTAGTTTCCAAAATGGGGTCACTTGTGGGGGAGCTCCAATGTTTGGGCACACAGGGGCTCTCCAAACGCAACATGGTGTCCGCTAACAATTTGAGCCGACAATTTGTTAGCGGATACCATGTTGCATTTGGAGAGTCCCTGTGTGCCCAAACATTGGAGCTCCCCCACAAGTGACCCCATTTTGGAAACTATACCCCTCAAGGATTTTATTAAGGTGTATAGTGAACATTTTGAACCCAGAGGTACAACACAGAATTTGATAACATTAGGTCTTCATATTGAATAAGTTATCATTAGTCTTCAGCGCAAGTGCTCGCTACTTGAGTTTGCATCGGGTACTCAGGTATGCACCATGTACAGCGTGTGCTTGAGTGACATGCTCGAGTCCCTGCTTTGCATGTTTCATGGTTATTAGACACCCCAAAAAAAACATGCGGGGATCGCTCGTGCATGGCAGGCAATCCCCGCAAAGTTTTTTTAGCCGCGAAGCATATGGGGCGGAGACTCGAGCATGTCACTCAAATACCCACGATACTCCATGCATACCAGACCACCCGATGCAAACTCAAGTAGCGAGCACTTGCGCTCAACACTAGTCGCCATATCGTCATCTTTTTTTCTTACTTTTGAAAAAAATCCCAACCCTATCACAAACCTAACCCCAAACCCAGCCCTAACCCTAGCCCAACCCTAACCCAAGAGTTTATTTTTTACGCCGTTCCTCGTGCGGTATAAGTGATTAGACGACTTTATTCTTCGGGTCGGTGTGATTACAGCGATACCAGAATCATATGGGGTTTTTATGATTGACAGCTGTCACACACTAAAATACGCATTTTTTGTAAAATCTAGTTTTTGCATCGCCATATTTTGAGAGCTATAATTTTTCCAGATTTTGGCAGACAGTCATGTGACGGCTCGTTTTTTGCGGGATGAGTTGACGTTATTGGAGCCATTTTCAGGCACGTGACATTTTTTGATCGCTTTCTATTCCGATTTTTGGGAGGCAGAATAAACAAAAACCAACAATTCAGGAATTGTTTTTTTTGTTTTTTTTTTATTCTGTTCCGCGTGTGGTAAAATTGATATGGTAGCTTTATTCTTCGGGTCAGTACGTGTACAGCGGTACCACATTTATATCGTTTTTCTATGTTTTGCACTTTTACATAATAAAAGCAATTTTATAGAAAAAATTATTTTTTAGCATCGCTTTATTCTGAGAGCTATAACTTTTTTATTTTTCGGCTGATGGAGCTGTATGGTGGCTTGTTTTTTGCGGGACGAGATGACATTTTCAGTGGTACCATTTTTATTTATAGTTGCCTTTTTGATCGCGTGTTATTCCATTTTTTGTTTGGCGGTATGGTGATAAAGCATTTGTTTTTTGCTTCGTTTTTTTTTTTTTTTTTTTTTACAGTGTTCACTGAAGGGGTTAACTAGTGGGACAGTTTTATAGGTCAGGTTGTTTCGGACGCGGCGATACCAAATATGTGTACTTTTATTGTTTTTTTTTGTATAATAATATTTATTGATGGGTACATTATATTTTTATTTTTGGTGGATTATTTTTTAAAAAATATTTTTGCAATTTTTTTATTTTTTTTTCACTTTCTGATAGTTTTTATACTTTATTACTTTGTCCCACTATGGGACTTTCACTTTTTTTTCTCTGATCGCCTGCATGGCACAGGAATGCAGCACCATCCCTGTGCCATGCAGGCTGTCAGCGCTGGACAGGGAGAAGATAGTTTGGAGATGCACTGCGCATGTCCAAAAAATCTTCCTGCTGTCTGGTGACCCGGATGTTGTCATGACGACATTGGGTCGTCATGGCAACATCCTGGAAGCCACAGCAGACAGCGCTGGAAGCCGGAAGAGGAGGTGAGTATCTGCGATCACCTCCCCTTGCCACCGCAATGCTGCGATCGACTTCGATCGCAGCATCGCGGGGGTTAATGTGCTGGGAGCGGTGCTTGACCGCTCCCTGCACATAGTACCGGGTTTCAGCTGTGACAATCAGCTGACACCTGGCGGCGATCGCACTCTCACAGCCTGTGTGCGCACGCGATCGCCATGACGTACTAATACGGGTCTGGCTCTTAAAGCCCAGGGCACAGACGCTTATTAGTACGTCACATGTTGTTAAGGGGTTAAAAAACAACCAGACTCGGAAAGACCTAACAGTTGTACTGGCAACGTCCGTCATGTTGATGTTACGGGGAACGGTTGCCCGCCTTCTGTCTGCGGCCACCACACTGCTTCTTCCTGCCTTTTGTGGTGCTATGCCTCCCCCCCCCCCGTGTGCTGCTGTCCTCGCTCTGTATGTTCTCTTGCCAAGTTGGGTCAGTTACTATATCATCCACCACCTCTTCTTCCAATTCCGCACCCTGGTCCTCCTCCTCACTTTCTGGCAATTGTGTCTCATCATCGTCCACCTCTTGTGACACTTTCCCACCGTCGCCTTCGTGTGACCGTGGCTGCTCAAATATTTGGGCATTGCTACATGCGATCTCCTCTTGCCCCGCTTCAAGTGGACCGGGTGAGAGGCCCGATTTCTATAAATGGAATAGTGAACATCTCTTCAGACTGTCCAAGTGTGGGATCAGTTGTCTCCAGGCACTCGGAATGGTGGGAGGAAGGAGGATCAGGGTGAGGAATATGCGGTCCAGACTCACGGTTACTGAGACTTGACTGTGTGGAAGACAGGGTGGTGGTGGCTAAGTGACTGGAAGCATGGAATCTGCTATCCAACCAATAACCTTTTCACACTGATCTTTGTTCGATAGTGCTGTTCTGCGGTCCCCTATTAATTGCCACAGGAAGGTCGAGCGAGAAGATGTGGGTGTTTGTTGTGGCACAATTTCAGCTAGCCCATTGCCTTGTCCTTGTCCTCTGCATGCACCATCATCACCATCACGTCCACTTCCCCGTCTCTTGACCCGCGCCTTGCCCATTTTATATATTTTCCACGTTCAGTACAAATGGCTGGATTTGAACCGCAGTAATATGTGATACGTGTGACGGACAACCACAGTTTTAAATAGCTGGCCTGTAGGTAACTATTTTTAATTAGTTACCTACTGGAGAGAGTAAGGAGAGCATTATAGAAGATGACCCCGGGGGATGATGTTGAGGCGTTCCTGACTGTTTTTGAGAGGGTGGCGGAATGGGAGAGATTGCCGCTGGGGCAGTGGGCGGAGGTTTTGGTGCCATATTTGCCCGTGGAGCCGCAGAAGGCCTATTATGATCTGACTTTACAAGACGCAAAGGAATACGCCAAATTGAAACCGAGATATTGGCACTCTCAAGAGTGACTGTCTGTCAAAGCGCAAAGGGTCCACCACTGGGCGTATGCTGGCGACAGACCTCCACGCTCACAGATGTTTGACTTGCTACATCTAGTCCAGATGTGGTTGCAGCCACAGTCTTCCTCTCCTGCCCAGATGGTTGAGCATGTGGTGATGGACAGGTTCATCCATTCCCTACCCAGGCCAGTGCAGATCAGGGTTGCCCAGGGCAACCCTTGGAACACCGACGACCTTGTGGGTCTGGTAGAGAGCTACCAAATGGTTGAAAAATCCCTCCCTGTACTGGAGTGCCCAAAAGGGGGTGGGTTTACTACGGAAGGGGTTCAGAGCCACAACTGGGGGTCGTCCCACTTCCACTGAAGGTGCCGCAAGGACTGTTGTTAAGGATGTAATCTGTTGGCCGTGTCACAATCCAGGACACGTGGCCGCCCAGTGTCATACATCTGTTGAGTCAATGGACTGCAGCCTAGGCAGACAAGGTACACATTATGCTGTAAGGCAGCGCTAGTCATCATGCTGGGGGATACTCGCTGCACCGGGTAAATTAAGGCACACCAGGCAACACCTTCCGGTATTTCACAGTCCAGCAGTTTATTATTTATCATAAACCGCTCATAACCGAGTCCATCTCAGTGGCTCGCCGACATATCATACACATAATGTCCAAGAGCCTTTCCAGCGACAGACACGTCCACTTAGCTCCAGATACAGCCCTCAGCTAGGCAACAACATAAATGTCCACATCAATCAGTGTTTTTACCTTCGCCGGGTTTTAGCTGCTTCAGGTTTGTTCGGCCACCGCTGTGGCTTTACGGCTTCCCAGATGGGGGTCTCCAGCCCTCGTACCATCCAAGGCTACTGGTATGTTTACACAGCCAACATCCAGCCTCTGCCTTTCAGGCTTCACCAGGCCTCTCTAGGCCTCACTAAGCCTCTCCAGGCTGATGGTGCCCCACACGGGAACAGGCCTCACGCCTTACCCCCCCCTGTCTCAAAACTACCAGGGTTTTTATATATTCCAACGCACACAGGACCTGTGCTGATGTCACAGTCATGTGATTAGACATTCTGTGTGCACAGGACCTGTGCTATGTCACAGTCATGTGACCAGTCACCTGAGGGGGAGGTACATGGTCAGCCAAAACACATCCTGGACCACTACCATAATGCCACAAGCTGCTGCATTACATATCCCCCCTCTGTTCAAACTTGTGGCGTTGAACACACAATATACACAATCACATTATAACCCCCAGTTCACACAGAGACCATGTACTTGACAATTGCGCTGCTCAGCCCCTGGAACATTAGCCAACGACATTAGCCCATTCCTTTAGGGACCTACCATCTGTCATTGTCACTGACTTCGTCAAGTCACATTTCCGGGTCGTAACCTTGTCAGACCTCCCCTGCTCCCAGCGGTCGGTCGTAACCTTGTCAGACCTCCCCCGCTCCCAGCGGTCAGTCGTAACCTTGTCAGACCTCCCCCGCTCCTAGCGGTCAATACCGCAGGATGACTCACACGCCCTGGTATCTAAGGTCCGGTTAGACTCCGTACTGTCCCATACTCTATTGGGTCGTTTGTATGGGCCTCTCAAACCTGAGTTACTGGAGGTCTCACTACCTCTAAACCCATGCCCACTACTCTCAGGACATCTTGATAGGTCCCTAACTTCAGCTGTAGCTGTTCTGTTATTTAGGGGGCCCTTTCTCTGTCTGGTCTCACAATTTCTAGACAGCTGCCACCTTCTGCCGCTCAGGCGATTCTGTCTTTCCACTCGCAGTCTAGCGAGATTCAAATGTTCTACCTCTCGCAGGTAGGTCACTCGGTACTCCATCAGCATGCGTATATATGCAAGACTTTCTTCCGTTCCTACAGCGGAGAATGACACCATGCCGTCTTCATCTGGTATCCAGTCCTGTCGATCACGTGGACTGCTTACTCTCATCACACCCGACTTCTTTACCATCATCTGCATGGCTCGGCCATTTCTCCCAATGAGCTTTCTCACCAGAACATGAGGCACCCGGATGACCTCTTCCCGCAGACTGTGAGCTTTTCTCATAAGCTCCAGTTGTCCAACGGCTTGTTCCGTCTTCAACCGGAGAAACCGCTTCGTGTGAATATATCGCCGTGTATGTCACTTAGGATCGCCACCCTCTTCACTGTGACTTCAGTCGTGGACAGGACCACCAGCTGTTTAGCTTCTGAGGTCGAGTACACCTCACAGGCTCCCACGGCCTTCTTAAACTCTTCATGCACAGACTCACTGGTGCATTCTCTCAAATCCTCGGGTACATCTATGAGGCACTTGTACCGAGAGGTTTCTGTCTCACCAGTGGTTTCCAAAAGATCATCTAGCTCAGGTTTCAGGGGCAACTGACTTTCAGCTTCTTCACCCTGTATACTTCCCCTGAGCTGACTCACAGCTACAAATTCACAAATTTTCGTCTTTACCACTTCCATTTCATATTTATCTTCTGTTAACACTCTCTTGGCTCTCCTCAGGTCCACCTTCTCATGGTATAAGGGAGTGAGTGCAACTGGTTTGCCCTTTTCCTTCTCCAAGGAGGCCTCGTTCACTGAGTGATACTTTGCTAGGCGACCTTTGAGCTCGAAAACTTCTTCCTCTAGCTCAGCTACTCGCCTCTCAGCAGCCCATATCTGAAGCTCTTCCTGCTTCAACTGCTCTTTTAACAGTAGAGTTCTCTCAGACTTCTCTGTCTCCAATGCGCCCACTCGGCTCTCAACAGCAAGTCTTTCAAGCTTCTCTTGCTTCAAATGGGCTTGTAGCGACTCCTTGAGCTCCTTGATCTCGGCTCCTACTTCCACCGAATCATCCGAGCTCGCATTATTCGAGTAGGTATTTGTTTCATACCTCCCATCTCCAATGGCCAACTCCTGGCCCTGGTCTGTGGCTTCTCCGATAGACTCCTCCATCTTTTTCCGCTCAGCTTCCACCTTGCTGATTCTTTCCTTAAGGCATGTCTCTGCCCTCTGGAGATTATCACAGAACGTCTGCAACTCCTTCACCTGAGCTTCCAGACCTAGGGTCTTTCTGCGGAGGTCACCATTTTCATCACGGGTGTCCTGCAGAGTGGTCTCAACCACTTGGCGCATGTGCTCTGCATCCGCCTTATCATCCTCTAGTTGTGCACAGGACCTGTGCTATGTCACAGTCATGTGACCAGTCACCTGAGGGAGAGGTACATGGTCAGCCAAAACACATCCTGGACAACTACCGTAATGCCACAAGCCGCTGCATTATAATGCTTACCCAGCCTGCAGTGTGGACTGTCAACCCAGCGAGGGGCCGCAGGCGTGTGCCATTTCTGTTAATGGGGTGATGGTCCTGGGGTTGTTGGACTATGGGAGTCTGGACCCCTACTAAATCTGTGGGCGTCTGCTGCATACATGGGGACGCCAAGAACTACCCGGTGGCCAGAGTGACAGCTGGAACAGACTGTGGCGCCAAATCCCATGAGGTCAGGGTGGTCAAGGACCTGATGCATCCCGTCATATTGGGGCGCGATTTTCTCTTGTTCTGGGACTTGTGGGGGAAGGGATCGAGACTGAGTTACGTGGACAAAAGCCAGGACCCGAGAGAAATATCCCAGTCGACATCGGAAGTGGATGAGTTCCCACTGTGTCCTTTCTGGCAACGAGGACCAGACTGTGACCAAGGTGGCCGACCTCTCGGAATTGGAGGTGCCCGGAGAGAACTTGGAGTCAGCTCAAGTTCAGGAAGTGACTTTGAAAGGGGCGTGAGACAATGTTACTGTTTGTAATGGTATTGCTTAAGTGCCGGGGGTGGAAACCAGGTACCCACACTTTCCAGTTCAGGGGGAGCTTTTATACTGGGTGACTAACTAAAAGGTGAAGAGGTAGTGGAACAGCTGTTAGTTCCAGGGTCATACCGTCGGAGGGTATTAGAAATGGCCCACTCACATATTCTAGCGGGACAGCTACAGTTGAGAAAACCCAGGAGAGAATATTGAGGAGGTTCTATTGGCCAGGATGTTACCGGGAAATCTTAAACTATTGTAGGTCCTGCCCCACCAGCCAGATAACCGTGCCAACCTCCCACTTCCGTAGTCCCTTAGTTCCACTACCTATGATAGAGGACCCATTTCAGAGGATTACCATGGACCTCGTGGGTCCCTTAGTTAAACTGGCTTGGGGCCACCAATATATCCTGGTGGTCATGGCCTATGCGACCCGGTACCCCTAAGGAACTCATCCAGTAAAAGAATAGCCCGAGAGCTGGTCCATATTTTTGCACGGACAGGTCTGCCAAAAGAGATTTTGACAGACCAAGGAACCCCCTTCATGAGAAAAGCGATGAAGTAGCTATGCAGAGCCCTTCAGATTGCCCAGATTCGGACCTCAGTTTACCATCCGCAGACGGACGGCCTAGTGGAACACTTCAACAAGACCTTTAAAGGCGATGCTCAAGAAGGTCGTTGTAAAGGATGGGGCGAGACTGGGACTACCTGCTCCGATTTCTACTTTTCTCCATCAGAGAAGTTCCTCAAGCCTCCACTGGCTTCTCTCCATTTGAGCTCCTGTATGGACTTCATCCAGGAGGTCTCCTTGATACTGCCAAGGAAACCTGGGAGGCCGAGTTCACACCCCACCGGAGAATCATTGAACATATCGCCCAGTTACAGGAGAGAATGGCGAAGGTGATGCCCATCAGGAAGGAACATCTCCTTCAGGAGCAGGAAGCCCAGGCGAGGGTCTTTAACTGGTCGGCAAGACTGGGACAGTTCCAGCCTGGGGATCGTGTTCTGGTTCTCATTCCCACCGTTAAAACGAAGCTCCTGGCCAAGTGGCAAGGCCCGTATGAGGTGGTGGAGAAACTCAGTGACGTGAACTACAGAGTCCATCAGCCTGGCTGAAGAAAACCAGACCAGGTGTACCATGTAAACCTGCTCAAGTCGTGGCGAGATTGGGAACCCGTGAGAACTCCTTGCCTGGCAGCCACTCCCAAAGGCCAGATTGAAGATGTCACTATAGCGGAGACCCTTTTGCCAGCCCAGAAGCAAAGTGTCGAGAACTGCTCCAGCAGAATTGGGACCTGTTCTCAGAGCTGCTGGGGTATACCCAGGTGGTAGAACATAATGTGCTAAATGAGCCACATGTAATGGTGAACCTGAAGCCGTAAAGGATTCCTGAACACGCCAGGAGGTGATCACGGCCGAGGTGAAGAGGATGTTAGACCTCGGCGTGATAGAGAAGTCCAAGTGGATGGTTGAGCCCCATCGTCCTTGTGCCAAAACCCAACGGAGAATGTAGGTTTTGTGATGACTACCGCCGACTGAATGAGGTGTCCAAGTGTGACGCATACCCGATGCCTCACGTCAACGAGCTCATCAAGAGGCTGGGACCAGCGAGGTATATTACCACCCTCAACCTGACGAAGGGCTATTGGAAGATCCTTATGTCCCAGATGGCCAAGGAGAAGACAGCTTTCTCGACAACTCATGGGTGCTTTCAATACACTCGGATGCCGTTTGGACTACAGGGGGCCCCAGCCACCTTCCAGAGGGCTATGGATCAGATCATAGCCCCACATAAGGAGTATGCCGCAGTCTACCTTGGTGACACTGTAGTCTTTAACTCAGACTGAGCTAGTCATCTACCTAAACTACAGGCCGTTCTGGATGCTCTGAGGAAGGCAGGATTTACTAAAATCCAAGAAAATGTGCCATTGGAAAAGAGGAAGCCAAGTACTTGGGCTATGTCATCAGGAGAGGCAAAATAAACCCACAAGTCAATAAAGTGGAGTCAATCCAGACCTGTCAGCAACCACTCTCCAAGAAGCAAGTGAGATCGTTCCTGGGAATGGTGGGATATTACCGGCGGTTTATCCCAAGTTTTGCCATGATGGCTGCGCCACTTACGGACCTCTAAAAAGGCACCAGATCAACCATGGTGAAGTGGACGGAGGAAACAGTGACCGCGTTTCAACAGTTGCAGCTAGCACTGTGTAAGCAGCCGGTCCTGGTCGCATCAGACTTTAAAAAAATAATTTTTGGTCCAGACAGATGCTTCAGAGGTTGACCTAGGAGCCGTACTCTCTCAAGAGATAAATGGGGAAGAACATCCCATTCTCTATCTGAGCCGGAAGCTCTTGTCCTGCGAGAAGAACTACGCAATAGTAGAAAAAGAGTGTTTAGCCATAAAATGGGCCTTAGATACACTGCGATATTACCTACTAGGCCGGAAGTTTAAATTGGTTTCAAACCATGCCCCTTTGAGATGGTTGAGGAAAAAGAGAAGTAAAAATACTAGGGTAACTAGATGGTTCTTAGGTCTTCAAGACTTTAATTTTCATCTGGAGAATAAGCCCGGGAAGTTGCACGGGAATGCTGATGCCCTGTCTAGAATTCCCTGTCTGGTGTCTGAAGGTGCCCAAACCCCCAGCTTTGGGCAGAGGGGGGGAATATGTGACAGTCACTGGTGTTATTTCCTCCAGCATGTTATATATTAGGGGTTAACTCACCTAAAGGGTGTGGTTTTATGTGAATGGCAAAGAGGGTGGGAAGTCATTCACCCTACCTCCCCTCAGGGTGTTGCTGAGCAAGCTTAAATGCTCAGTCACAATTTTTTTTCTGTTGAGTTTGGAGAGGCAAGGTGTCCAGACTGGAATGCCATAGCTCAGGAAGGAGCTAAAGGCTTGGCTACAACCTGTGTGGGCGAACCTGTCCTATCATTTATCTTTTGTTTTGTAGCTTTGCCAGTAAGGCTGTGTTTATTTTGCTGGAGCTGCAGGGTTTAATGCCATACAATAAAGCCTGCAGAGAAAACCCGGTTCCCCAGTCTACTTCCGAAAGTGGCCGATGTAATATGACCTCTGCCAGGTTCTGTCCAATGGAACAGCGGCACCAGCAGTCAGACCCTCAGCGAAAAGCAAATGATGCCTCTTTACAAAAAGAAATCTGTCCAAAAAATGTTTTCGCCAACTATGACCTGGACGACTAATCAGGCTGTATGGGCAACATGGTAAGCGAGTATCATGGTGTTTTTTAAAGGTTGCTGCTGAAGACATAAAACAAATTGTCAATGACATCTGAAGGACTTATTGCAGGTCTACATGTGAGGACTTTGATGCAGATTATTTCTCCCACAAATCCCAATGTGTGAACACGCACTGATACAGATCCACCTGCAGTTACTCTTCACTAATTTTACACCAAGATTTATAATTATAGAAATGAAAATTCAGCCCATAGTTCTCACAGTTTTATTAAAACACATACTGTATATAAATAATGCTAACAAAAAGGAGAAAGCTATAAATATATTTATACATACAAATTGTAACTTTACAAATCAATACATAGAATTAAGCCACGTTGGACATTAGGGCTAATGAAAGCAAAAACGTTTTGACCCGAGTTCCCAGTGCTTTAGTTGTGAAAATTTTGACTTCTGTATTTACCATAAAATTCCTTTCTCGTTGAATAAATGAAGGACAAAAGAGCGCAAGTATATGCCCGGCCAATAGTGGGCATTCCATATTATGACCCCGAGATATACCAGGGTCAGAGAGTTGATGTCCACATGAGCCATCCAGATCTCCCTGAAGGGAGAGCTACCCCCCCCCAATCTGAAAAGGTGAAATGACCACAGGAGGCTGCCTGCGGGGTTCCCAGCAAGATGTGAAACCATGCGGTGTCCCCAAATGGCAATGGTGACAGAAGGCGCCTGTGTCTTTTGTCTAGATGTTTTCCGAGGAAATGAGTGCCAGGACATGAGATAAGAGCCTGCACGGGGGCCGGCAGAAGTGCCAACACCGGCTGGAACCTAGGAAATAAAACCCAGGAAAATATCTTTTGACAATTCAGCTCTAGGAATTGGAATGATTTTCCTCGTCTGGGTCGCGGTTTAGGATGAAGTGGAATATTTAAACATGGACACCTGGCTATTAGGCAAACTATGCTGAACTTCATGAATTATCATCCTTGTATCAAGCCTCCTGATGAACCTGTTGGGGAAAAGCGTTGAGGCAGATTTCTGAAACATTCTCTGATGAATACCATACACCTTCCTTTATACAGTGGGGAAAATAAATATTTTATATACTGCCGATTTTTCAAGTTTTCCCACCTACAAAGAATTGAGAGGTCTGCAATTTCTATTGTAGGTACATTTCAACTGTGAGACAGAATCTAAAACATAAAATCCAGAAAATCACATTATGCTTTTTACATAATTTGCATTTTATTGCATGCAATACTGATTTAATACAATAGAAAAACAGATCTTAATATTTGGTACAGAAACCTTTGTGTGCAATTACAGAGGTCAGACGTTTCCTGTAGTTCTTGACCAAGTTTGCACACACTGCAGCAGGGATTTTGGCCTACTGCTCCATACAGATTTTCTCCAGATCTTTCAGGTTTCAGGGCTGTCGCTGGGCAACGTTGAGTTTCAGTTCCCTCCAAAGATTTTCTATTGGGTTCAGGTCTGGCGACTCGCTAGGCCACTGCAGGACCTTGAAATGCTTACAGAGCCACTCCTTAGTTTCCTTGGCTGTGTGCTTCGACACATTGTCATGCTGGAAGACCCAGCCACGACCCGTCATCAATTCTCTTACCGAGGGAAGGAAGTTGTTGGCCAAAATTTCTTGATATGTGATCCCGTCCACCCTCACTTCTATATGGTGCCATCGTCCTGTACCCTTTGCAGAAAAAGCACCCTTAAAGTATGATGTTTCTCTCACCCTGCTTCATAGTTGGGATGGTGTTCTTGGAGTTGTATTCATCCTTCTTCTTCCTCCAAACACGGCGAGTGTAGTTGATACCAAAAAGTTCTATTTAGGTCTCATCTGACCACCTGACCTCCCATGCCTCCTCTGGATCATGCAGATGGTCATTGATAAACTTCAAACTGCCCTGGACATGTGCTGGCGTGAGCAGGGGACCTTGCTTGCCCTACAGGGTTTTAATCCATGACGACATAGTGTGTTACTAACAGTAATGTTTGAGACTGTGGTCCCAGCTCTATTCCGGTCAATGACCAGGTCCTCCCATGTGGTTATAAGATGATTCCTTACCTTTCTCAAAATCATCCTTACCCCACGAGGCGAGATCTTGCATGCAGACCCAGACCGAGGAAGATTGACAGTCATCTTGTGTTTATTCCATTCTCTAATAATTGTGCCAGTAGTTGTTGCCTTCTCACTAGGCTGTTTGCCTATTGTCCTGTAGACCATCCCAGCGTTGTGCAGTTCTACAATTTTGTCCCTTAGCTCTTTGGTCTTGACCATGTTGGAGAGGTTGGAGTGTGATTGATTGAGTATGTGGACATTTGTCTTTTATACAGGTAATGACTTTAAACATGTGCAATTAATATAGGTAATGAGGGCAGAGTAGGAGGGCTTCTTAAAGAAAAACTAACAGGTCTGTGAGAGCCAGAATGCTTGCTGGTTGGTAGGTGATCAAATACTTATTTCATGCAATAAAATGCAATTTAAAAAATCATTCAATGCGATTTTCTGGTTTTTATTTTTAAATTCTGTCTCTTACAGTTGAAGTGTAGCTAAGATGAAAATTACAGACCCATCCATTCTTTGTAGGTGGGAAAACTTGCAAAATCGGCAGTGTATCAAATACTTATTTTCCCCACTGTACAAGTGCTTCTAACTAAATTTAAGATACCATCAAAAAGTGATTATCTCATATTAAATTCTCTATGGTGTTAAGGTCAGGTGAGTTTGCAGCCAATCAAGCACAGTGATGCTGTTGTTTTTAAACCAGGTATTGGTACTTTTGGCAGTGTGGACAGGTGCCAAGTCCTGCTGGAGAATGAAATTTCCATCTCCAAAAAGCTTGTCAACAGAGGGAAGCATGAAGTGCTGTAAAATGTCCTGGTAGACTTCTGCGCTGACTTTGGTCTTGATAAAACACAGTGGACCTACACCAGCAGATGACATTGCTCCCCAAACCATCACGGATCGTGGAGACTTCACACTAGACCTCAAGCAGCTTGGATTGTGGCCTCTCCACTCTTCCAGAAGAGACAATTACCCATTAAAAATTAACTTTTAATCTAAACACACTAAAATAGTGTACTCAATAGTACAGTTGGGACAAACTAACATATAAGAAAAAAGACAAAGAAGAAAGTTTAAATGAGGGATAGGGTGCATCGATAATAGATGCTACCACACTGGAATACAGCCACTTTCTTCTTTTTTTCCCCTGATGAGCCCCACATTCAAGGAGGGGGGGGCGAAACGCGTAGGAATTATGGGACTATTTTTTTTGGACATTTGATCCACTGGTGTATTTTCATATTGAAGGAAAACCTGCTGCACTGATGTCTTTTTTACTCAGGAAGAAATACCATTTAGCTTACTTTATACTCACCTGATGGAGTACTATCTTCAGGGGTACCTGGTGTCTTTTTTTCTCTGGATTGATATATGTTAACTCTTTCCGTTGGTGATCGCATGGCTGAATTTGATCTCTACAAACTGAATATCTTTGGATCAACAAGTGGAACTTGCCTTTACACCAGCCTGAACATTTCTTGGATGCAACAAGATAAGTCCATTGATTTTTTTATTGTTATTACATGTATACATGTTTTTCTGACTAGCAGCTTTTTTTTCATTTGGGACATTGTCATTTTTGTATCCATCAGCACCTCTAATATCGTGTATATTTCCCTTAACTGTTTTTGGTGAACTACAATTACTATGAAATACTCTGTGGTTCTAATTGGAGATTTTTATTTTTTTTTTCTCTGGGACACTGCTATTTACTACTTATTTTCTACATTTTTTGATCACTGGACTACTATTTTGCTTTATATTGGTCATTTGATGTGGCTTTTTGAAAAAATTTTTCTGGACTTTATATTTATTTCAAGATCTAATTGGACTACTTTTTGAGTCTTATATGACTCTGCATGCTGGTGGACTACATTTTCATACACCTCAATTTTTGCTGACTTATTGGGGCGTTACTACTACTGTGGACATTTAGTTTTCTATATGCCATTGACGTTATTATTGGATATTTGCTGAACACGCTACTTAGGACGCTGTTTGTCAAATTTATATGTGTACTTTTTGAATTGCATTATTAAGGTTCTTTGGGGACTAGGTTAAGGATAGCCTTGGCGCAGCGGGGGCATTATTTGAATTTTGGGGGTTGATACACTCCACTGCCAGGAAGGGATTAGTTTATTATCCCTTGTATCGTATCAATTACGTTGACACTATCTCTAGTCCTTTTCACCTTTATATCCCTCTATGTCTTTTTTCTTATATGTTAGTTTGTCCCAACGGTACTATTTAGTACATTATTTTAGTGTGTTTAGATTAAAAGTTAATTTTTAATGGGTAATTGTCTCTTCCGGTAGATAATCTTTATTTACCCTCTCTCCAACGTATGTTGGTTATTTTCTGGTATTTGGCCTCTCCACTCTTCCCTTAGACTATGGGACCTTGATTTCCAAATGAAATGCAAAATTCAACAGCATGGACCACTGAGCAACAGTCCAGGTCTTTTACTCCTTGGCCCAGGTAAGACGCTTCTGGCGTTGTCTATTGGTCATGAGGGGCTTGACACAAGCAATGCGACACTTGTAGCCCATGTCCTGGATACGTCTGTGTGTGGTGGCTCTTGAAGCAATGACTCCAGCAGCAGTCTACTCCCTGTGACTCTCCCCCCAAATTTTTGAATGGCCTATTCTTAACAATACTTTTATGGTTGCGGTTATCCCTGTTGCTTGTGCACCTTTTTCTACCACGCTCTTTCCTTCCACTCAACTTTCCATTAATATGCTTGGATACAGCACTCTGTGAACAGCCAGCTTCTTTAGCAATGACCTTTTGTGGCTTACCCTACTTGTGGAGTGTGTCAATGACTGCCTTCTGGACATCTGTCAAGTCAGCAGTCCTCCCCATGATTGTGGAGCCTACTGAAATAGACTAAGGGACCTTTTTAAACGCTTAGGAAGCCTTTGCAGATGTTTTTTGTTAATTATTTTAATTTACTGAGATAATGACTTTTGTGTTGTCATTGGCTGTAAGCCATAATCATCAACATTAACAGAAATAAACACTGGAAATAGATCATTTCCGTTTGTAATGACTCTATATAATGAGTTTCACTTTTTGTATTGAAAAACTGAAATAAACTTTTTGATGATATTCTAATTTAGTGAAAAGAACTTGTATATACCATGAGGCATTATCTGGTCCTATTTAATGTATCAGTGTATTTTTTATCTATATATCAGGGTTAACTAGGGTTTTTCAGGGACAGCCACCAGTAAGCGGGGACGCCATTGACATTCCTTAGTGTGCTAACCTCCGCGGCTAGACAGTATCACCTTTGTTTAGGTGCGGGATAGAGTACGATAGTGACTGTGTTACGCACACGCCCGGACTGACTGGCGTGAGCATGATTAGTGATCCCACTGGACCATAAACTGAGGAGTGCCTGGAGGGGCGTAACTAAGTATCATCCCGGTCCGACCAAAGTCGCACGGCGGCTCAATCGACTCCGTGAACCAGGTAGGAACCGAGCTGAGGGACCAGGTGCTACTCCAGGTCAGACCCCGGTCACAGCTGTTGACCCACACCGGGGAATGCAGGAACAGGCAGGTTAGGCTGGTATGCAGACAGGTGGGTATTGGCAGGCATGGCTGGTATGCAGACAGGTGGGTACTGGCAAGCATGGCTGGTGTGCAGACAGGGGGGTACTGGCAGGCATGGCTGGTGTGCAGACAGGGGGGTACTGGCAGGCACGGCTGGTGTGCAGACTGTTATGTTCTGCTACCAGAGCTAAGGAAAGAGAGGAGATCTGTCCCTACGATAGAACTCAGCTTAATCCCTACGATGTAACAGGGAACCTGATCCTGTGATCAGACCTGCTAAAGTCCTAAGCTAGTCTGTACGCAGACCTATAGATGTGGGGAAGGAATCCCTACAAGTACTAAGGACTGGGAGGAATATGGGACACCTCCTAACAGAAATAGTAGCAGACAGACGAACAAACAAAATATATAGAACATAGAGGTCAGTAGACCAAGCAAACTAACAGAGCAAGACACAGAGCACAGGCTAGCTAGAAAGTAGATATACAATGAAGTCCAGCAAAGCCAGAAGGGCGGAGCAGGATTAAATAGGCCAACAAGGTCATGTGACCAGCAAAGGAAAAAAAAACTAAGAGCAAGGTTCTAACAGTACCCCCCCTTCTAAGAGGATCCTCCGGATCCCCTAGGACCAGGCTTATCAGGAAATCTCCTGTGAAACGCTCTGATAAGTCTGGACGCGGAAACATCATCCGACCTCACCCAAGAGTTATCCTCGGGACCGAAACCTTTCCAGGCCACAAGATACTGCAAACTACCTCTATACCGTCTAGAGTTAAGGATGCGAGAAATTTCATATTCCCCGTCCTCCACCACCGGAGGAACAGAGGCAGAGGCGTCACAATCCGATACAACAGCTTTTTTCAACAGAGAGACATGAAATACCGGATTACCTCCAACCTAACAGCAGATTGGTTGACAACCTGAAGCACCTTAAAGGGCCCTATAAACTTGGGACACAATTTCTTTGAAGGAATCCTCAACCGCAGATTCCTAGAGGACAACCAAACCATGTCACCAACAGCGAACAAAACCTCCTGTCGTTTCCTATCAAAGTAGTCTTTAGATTTTCTGTTGGCCTCCTGAAGATTACCACGCACATCCGTCCAAACTCTCTCCAAATCACCGGAAAAATTCTCCTCCTCAGGCACGGCAGATCCCAACTTGGAGAACGACCCAAACGACGGATGTCTCCCAGAACAACAAAAAAAAGGCGAACAACCAGCAGAAGAAGATGTATGATTGTTCAGAGCAAATTCAGCAAGTGGCAGAAACTCAGACCACCCCTCTTGATTGTCTGCCACAAAACAACGCAAGAACTGCTCAACATCCTGGTTTTTCCTTTCTGTCTGGCCATTAGATTCAGGATGATATCCGGATGAGAACGACAAATGAACTCCCAACCTATCACAAAAGGCACGCCAAAAACGAGCCACGAACTGAGGACCCCTATCAGAAACAATGTCAGTAGGAACGCCATGAAGTCTGACAATTTCCTTGACAAAGGCCTTAGCGAGAGTTTTAGCGCAGGGCAGTTTGACGAAAGGAACCAAGTGACACATCTTGCTAAAACGGTCCACGACCACCCAGATGACAGTAAAACCCTCAGAGGGGGGAAGGTCAGTTATAAAGTCCATAGCCAAATGTGTCCAAGGAGCACTGGGAACCTCCAAAGGACAAAGCAACCCCGCAGCAGGAGTATGTGAGGACTTAGATCTAGCACATATAGTACATTGACGCACCCACTTAATGACTTCCTTCTGCCATCCAGGCCACCAAAAACTGCGACCCACCAGTCTCTTGGTCTCAGAGATTCCGGGATGACCTGCCAACCGAGATTCGTGACACTCAACAAACAAATCTCTCCTAAAGGTCCCAGGCACAAACAACCTCCCATGAGGAGTATTAGAAGGGGCATTCTCCTGTGCTTTAAGAATCTCATTTTCCAAAACGGAGTCCAAAGCAGCTATCACAACACCTTCTTGTAAAATGTTCTCCTCTTTCTCAGCACCGACTATGGGAGAAAAACTGCGAGACAAGGCATCCGCCTTAACATTCTTAGTACCAGGGATGTAAGTAACGGAGAAATTAAACCGCGAGAAAAACAGTGCCCACCTAGCCTGACGGGCATTCAGGCGCTTGGCAGCATCAAGATATATCAGATTTTTATGATCCGTAAGAACCTGAACGGGAAATTCCGCACCTTCCAAGAAGTGGCGCCAGTGTTCAAATGCGAGTTTAATAGCCAATAATTCCCGATTACCAATATCGTAATTCAGTTCAGTCTCCGAAAATTTTTTTGAAAAAAAGGCACAGGGATGTAATCCATCCCCGTTATCCTGAGACAATACTGCGCCAACCCCCACAGAGGAAGCATCAACCTCAACCAAAAACGGCCTAGTAACATCAGGCTGCATAAGGATGGGAGCAGAGGTGAACTTCTCCTTGAGATACACAAAAGCTTCAATGGCCTCAGAAGACCACTGAACCGCATCAGCACCTTTCCTGGTGAGATCAGTCAGAGGTTTGACAATACTAGAAATTTTTTTTATGAATTTTCTATAGTAATTGGCGAAACCCAAAAACCTCTGTATCGATTTCAAACCAATAGGCCTAGGCCATTCCTGCACAGCCTGAACCTTAACCGGATCCATCTCAAAACCTTTGCTGGAGATAATGTAGCCCAAAAAACTAATTCTCTGTACAGCGAACTCACATTTCTCCAGCTTAGCAAAAAGCGAATTGTCCATTAATAACTGTAATACCTCACGCACGCTCCGCCAATGAGACTCCAGATCCGGCGAATAAATCAAAATGTCATCCAAATACACAACCACATTTTTACCGATCAAAGGTCTAAGGATGTCATTAATCAGATTCTGAAAAAATGCAGGAGCATTAGTAAGACCAAAAGGCATAACCAGATTCTCAAAATGACCCACAGGAGTGTTAAAAGCAGTCTTCCATTCGTCACCCTCCTTCATGCGCAACAGATTGTATGCCCCCTTAAGGTCAATTTTAGAGAACCACTTGGCCCCCATTAACTGGTTAACCCCTTAATAACATCTGACGTACTAATACGCGTCTGTGCCCTGGGACTTAAGACCCAGACCCGTATTAGTACGTCATCGCGATCGCGCGCGCACACAGGCTGTGCGGGCGCGATCGCCGCCGGGTGTCAGCTGATAGTACCGGGTGTCAGCTGTGACAATGTGCAGGGAGCGGTCACGCACCGCTCCCAGCACATTAACCCCCGCGATGCTGCGATCGAAGTCGATCGAAGTCGATCGCGGCATTGCGGGGGCAAGGGGAGGTGATCGGCGATACTCACCTCCTCTTCCGGCTTCCAGCGCAGTCTGCAAAGGCTTCCTGGGTGTTGCCATGACGACCCGATGTCGTCATGACAACATCCGGGTCACCAGAGAGCAGGAAGATTGCTTGGACATGCGCAGTGCATCTCCAAGCAATCTTCACACTGTGCACTACTGACAGCCTTCATGGCATAGGGATGGTGCTCCATTCCTGTGCCATGCAGGCGATCAGAAAAAAAAAAGTGAAAGTCCCAGAGTGGGACAAAGTAATAAAGTGTATAAACTGTGTGAAAGTGGAAAAAAAAAAAAAAAAAAATGTGCAAAAATATTATAAAAAAATAAAAAAAATAATACACCAAAAATAAAAATATAATGTACCCATCAATAAATATTATTATAAAAAAAATAAAAAAAAAACAATAAAAGTACACATATTTGGTATCGCCGCGTCCGGAACAACCTGACCTATAAAACTGTCCCACTAGTTAACCCCTTCAGTGAACACGGTAAAAAAAAAAAAAAAAAAAAAACCAAGCAAAAAACAATGCTTTATCACCATACCGCCAAACAAAAAGTGGAATAACACGCGATCAAAAAGACGCATATAAATAAAAATGATACCGCTGAAAACGTCATCTCGTCCCGCAAAAAACAAGCCGCCATATAGCTCCATCAGCCGAAAAATAAAAAAGTTATAGCTCTCAGAATAAAGCGATACTAAAAAATATTTTTTTCTATAAAATAGCTTTTATTGTGTATAAGCGCCAAAACATAGAAAAATGATACAAATGTGGTACCGCTGTAAACGTACTGACCCGAAGAGTAAAGCTGCCTCATCAATTTTACCACACGCGGAACAGAATAAAAAAAAAAAAAAAAAAACAATTCCTGAATTGTTGGTTTTTGTTTATTCTGCCTCCCAAAAATCGGAATAGAAAGCGATCAAAAAATGTCACGTGCCTGAAAATGGCACCAATAACAACGTCAAGTCATCCCGCAAAAAACGAGCCGTCACATGACTGTATGCCAAAATCTGGAAAAATTATAGCTCTCAAAATATGGCGATGCAAAAACTAGATTTTACAAAAAATGCGTCTTTTAGTGTGTGACAGCTGTCAGTCCTAAAAACCCCATATGATTCTGGCATTGCTGTAATCACACCGACCCGAAGAATAAAGTCGTCTAATCACTTATACCGCACAAGGAACGGCGTCAAAAATAAACTCTTGAGTTAGGATTGGGCTAGGGTTAGGGCTGGGTTTGGGGCTAGGGTTGTGCTGGGGCTAGGGTTGTGCTGGGGCTAGGGTTGTGCTGGGGCTAGGGTTGTGCTGGGGCTAGGGTTGTGCTAGGGTTAGGGCTGGGGTTGGGATTTTTTTCAAAAGTAAGAAAAAAAGATGACGATATGGCGACTAGTGTTGAGAGCAAGTGCTCGCTACTTGAGTTTGCATCGGGTGCTCTGGTATGCATTTAGTATCGTGGGTATTTGAGTGACATGCTCGAGTCTCTGCCCCATATGCTTCGCGGCCAAAAAACTTTACGGGGATTGCCTGCCATGCACGAGCGATCCCCGCATGTTTTTTTTTGGGTGTCTAATAACCGTGAAACATGCGGAGCAGGGACTCGAGCATGTCACTCGAGCACACGCTGTACATGGTGCATACCTGAGTACCCGATGCAAACTCAAGTAGCGAGCACTTGCGCTCAAGAATAATGAAAACTTATTCAATATGATGACCTAACGTAAACAAATAATGTGCCGTACCTCTGGGTTCAAAATGTTCACTATACACCTTAATAAAATCTTTGAGGGGTATAGTTTCCAAAATGGGGACACTTGTGGTGGAGCTCCACTGTTTAGGCACATCACGGGCTCTCCAAACGCGACATGGTGTCCGCTAACAAATTGAATGGAAAATCGGCTCAAATTGTTAGCGGACGCCATGTTGCGTTTGGAGAGCCCCTGTGTGTCCAAACATTGGAGCTCCCCCACAACTGACCCCATTTTGGAAACTAGACCCCCCAAGGCACCTATCTAGATGCATAGTGAGCACTTAGAACCCCCAGGTGCTTCACAAATTGATTCGTAAAAATGAAAAAGTGAAAATAAAACACTTTTTCATTTTTATGAATTAATTTGTGAAGCACCTAGGGGTTCCAAGTGCTCACTATGCATCTAGATAGGTGCCTTGGGGGGTCTAGTTTCCAAAATGGGGTCACTTGTGGGGGAGCTCCAATGTTTGGGCACACAGGGACTCTCTAAATGCAACATGGTATCCGCTAACAAATTGAATGGAAAATCGGCTCAAATTGTTAGCGGACGCCACATTGCGTTTGGAGAGCCCCTCTGTGCCCAAACTTTGGAGCTCCCCCACAAGTGACCCCATTTTGGAAACTAGACCCCCCAAGGCACCTTTCTAGATGCATAGTGAGCACTTGGAACCCCCAGGTGCTTCACAAATTGATTCGTAAAAATGAAAAAGTGAAAAAAAAAACACTTTTTCATTTTTATGAATCAATTTGTGAAGCACCTGGGGTTCCAAGTGCTCACTATGAATCTAGATAGGTGCCTTGGGGGGTCTAGTTTCCAAAATGGGGTCACTTGTGGGGGAGCTCCAATGTTTGGGCACACAGGGACTCTCCAAATGCAACATGATATCCGCTAACAAATTGTCGGCTCAAATTGTTAGCGGATATCATGTTGCATTTGGAGAGTCCCTGTGTGCCCAAACATTGAAGCTCCTCCACAAGTGACCCCATTTTGGAAACTAGACCCCCCAAGGCACCTATCTAGATGCATAGTGAGCACTTGGAACCCCTAGGTGCTTCACAAATTAATTCGTAAAAATGAAAAAGTGTTTTTTTTTTCACTTTTTCATTATTACGAATCAATTTGTGAAGCACCTGGGGGTTCCAAGTGCTCACTATGCATCTAGAAAGGTGCCTTGGGGGGTCTAGTTTCCAAAATGGGGTCACTTGTGGGGGAGCTCCAAAGTTTGGGCACAGAGGGGCTCTCCAAACGCAATGTGGCGTCCGCTAACAATTTGAGCCGATTTTCCATTCAATTTGTTAGCGGATACCATGTTGCATTTAGAGAGTCCCTGTGTGCCCAAACATTGGAGCTCCCCCACAAGTGACCCCATTTTGGAAACTAGACCCCCCAAGGCACCTATCTAGATGCATAGTGAGCACTTGGAACCCCTAGGTGCTTCACAAATTGATTCGTAAAAATGAAAAAGTGTTTTTTTTTTCACTTTTTCATTATTACGAATCAATTTGTGAAGCACCTGGGGGTTCCAAGTGCTCACTATGCATCTAGAAAGGTGCCTTGGGGGGTCTAGTTTCCAAAATGGGGTCACTTGTGGGGGAGCTCCAAAGTTTGGGCACAGAGAAGCTCTCCAAACGCAATGTGGCGTCCGCTAACAATTTGAGCCGATTTTCCATTCAATTTGTTAGCGGATACCATGTTGCATTTAGAGAGTCCCTGTGTGCCCAAACATCGGAGCTCTCCCACAAGTGACCCCATTTTGGAAACTAGACCCCCCAAGGCACCTATCTAGATGCATAGTGAGCAGTTGGCACCCCCAGGTGCTTCACAAATTGATTCATAAAAATGAAAAAGTGTTTTTTTTTTCACTTTTTCATTGTTACGAATCAATTTGTGAAGCACCTGGGGGTTCCAAGTGCTCACTATGCATCTAGATAGGTGCCTTGGGGGTTCTAGTTTCCAAAATGGGGTCACTTGTGGGGGAGCTCCAATGTTTGGGCACACAGGGACTCTCTAAATGCAACATGGTGTCCTCTAACAAATTTAACGGAAAATCGGCTCAAATTGTTAGCGACACCATGTTGCGTTTGGAGAAACACAACATGGCGTCCGCTAATTATTCAAGCAAATTTTACAATCAAAAAGTCAAATAGCGCTCCTTCCCTTCCGAGCCCTGCCGTGCGCCCAAACAGTATTTTTTCCCCAAATATTGGGTATCTGCGTGCCCAGGGGAAATTGCACAACAAATTTTGGGGTCCATTTTTTCTTGTTACCCCTGTGAAAATAGAAAAAATTGGGTCTAAATTAACATTTTTGTGAAAAAAGTTAAATGTTCATTTTTTTCTTCCACATTCAAAAAATTCCTGTGAAGCACCTGAAGGGTTAATAAAGTTCTTGAATGTGGTTTTGAGCACCTTGAGGGGTGCAGTTTTTAGAATGGTGTCACTTTTGGGTATTTTCTGTCATAAAGACCTCTCAAAGTGACTTCAAATGTGATGTGGTCCCTAAAAAAATGGTTTTGTAAATTTTGTTGGAAAAATGAGAAATCGCTGGTCAACTTTTAACCCTTATAGCTCCCTAACAAAAAAAAATTTTGGTTCCAAAATTGTGCTGATGTAAAGTAGACATGTGGGAAATGTTATTTATTAACTCTTTTGTGTGACATATCGCTCTGATTTCAGGGCTTAAAAATTCAAATTTTGAAAATTGCAAAATTTTCAAAATTTTCGCCAAATTTCCGTTTTTTTCACAAATAAACGCAAGTGATATCGAAGAAATTTTTCCACAATCATGAAGTACAATATGTCACGAAAAAACAATCTCAGAATCAGGGGGATCCGTTGAAGCGTTCGAGAGTAATTACCTCATAAAGTGACAGTGGTCAGAATTGTAAAAATTGGCCCGGTCATTAACGTGCAAACCACCCGCGGGGCTTAAGGGGTTAAACAGATCAGGAATCAATGGCAGTGGGTAAGGATTGCGTACAGTAATTTTGTTAATCTCACGAAAATCCAGACAAGGACGTAAACCGCCGTCCTTTTTTTTTACAAAAAAAAATCCAACCGCCACAGGAGACTTAGAGGGCCTAATGTGACCGGCGGCCAAACTTGTCTGAATGTATTCCTCCAAAGCCTTCCTCTCAGGAATAGTAAGGTTAAATAAACGACTTTTAGGAAGAGTCGCTCCAGGGACAAATTCAATAGAACAATCATAGTCTCTATGGGGAGGCAAAACCTGCGATTCCTTCTCAGAAAAAACTCTCCAAAAATCCTGAATAGGAACAGGCAATTCTCCCCTATCCAAAGCTGCAATACGCCCATTACAACACTTGTCATAACATTTATGGCTCCAGGATTTAATTTCACTGGTAGACCAATCCAGTACAGGATTGTGAAATTTTAACCAGGGTAATCCCAATATTACTGGAGAAGGCAAGTTATTCAACACTACCAAATCCAATTTCTCATGGTGAACACCATTAATAGTGAGAGGAAATTCACAGACCTTGAGAGTAATATTCTTCAAAGGGGAACCATCCACAGAAACCACAGCAATGGGGGATGATAAAGGTTCAGGTTTTAAATTGAGTCTTTCCACGAATCCCCCATCAATAACATTCAGAGTAGACCCACAATCGACAAACACCCGAAATTCCATTAATTTTTCCTGAGCAATCGTGGAAGCAGCTAAAAATACACCCTTGGAATTTAAACAGGCAATACGGGCATGACTGACCATTTTTTTTTTTTCTTTCTTCATACGAAGCTCACAGCCTTTAATCAAATGACCAGATTTTCCACAATAGAAACACAAGCCTTCAAAAAATCGACGGTCTTTTTCTTGAGAGCGAGGTGCCACCGATCCAATCTCCATCGGTTCACCACTGTTAGTACATACATTCTCATAACCAGAAACTGACATAGTAGAGGATTTGCTCTCATTAACCCTTGCACGCAGTCTTCTATCCACCCGTATAGCTAATTGCATAGCCTGTTGCAAATCTTCAGGTGTAGGATAAGCAATTAGCAGGTCTTTAACCCTTTCACTGAGCCCAGCAAGAAATAGACCCTGTTTGAGTGGACCAACGACGGAAATGAGTGCAATATTTTTCCACATTACCTGATCCTTGTTTTAAACGTCTCAACTCAGTCTCAGCTGATGCGACACGGTCAGGATCATCATATAATAGTCCCAAAGCAGAAAAAAAACTATCCACTGATCTGAAGCATGTATCACTAGGTTGCAAAGAAAAGGCCCACTCCTGAGGCTCTTTGCGCAAAAGTGACATTATGAACCCTACGCGCTGGGATTCATCCCCAGAGGACTTAGGTCTCAAACGAAAATACAATAAGCAAGCATTTTTGAATGAAAAAAATTCTCGGTGTTCACCAAAAAATAAATCCGGCAAACATACCTTAGGCTCCAAGAAATGTGCTCCAGGACAGTTACTCACGTGCTGACGGAGCTCGGCCACCTCCAGAGAGAGTCCCTGCAGGCGATGAACCAAATCCTGAACCGACACCATGATGGAACAGAAAAATCTTTCCTTAGAGAATTTGCGGGCTGGACTTACTGTTATGTTCTGCTACCAGAGCTAAGGAAAGAGAGGAGATCTGTCCCTACGATAGAACTCAGCTTAATCCCTACGATGTAACAGGGAACCTGATCCTGTGATCAGACCTGCTAAAGTCCTAAGCTAGTCTGTACGCAGACCTATAGATGTGGGGAAGGAATCCCTACAAGTACTAAGGACTGGGAGGAATATGGGACACCTCCTAACAGAAATAGTAGCAGACAGACGAACAAACAAAATATATAGAACATAGAGGTCAGTAGACCAAGCAAACTAACAGAGCAAGACACAGAGCACAGGCTAGCTAGAAAGTAGATATACAATGAAGTCCAGCAAAGCCAGAAGGGCGGAGCAGGATTAAATAGGCCAACAAGGTCATGTGACCAGCAAAGGAAAAAAAAACTAAGAGCAAGGTTCTAACACAGACAGGCAGATACTAGCAGGTAGGAGCGCAGGCTGGATAGGGACCAGTACAGACTGGGATACAGGAACCGAGCCGCAGGTGCGGTGGACAAGCAGAGCAGAACTGCAGGTGCAGTGAGCAAGCTGAGCAGAGCAAAACCGCAGGTGCAATGAGCAAGCGGAGCAGAGTGAAACCGCAGGTGCGGTGAGCAAGCAGAGCAAAACCACAGGTGCGGTGAGCAAGCAGAGCAGAGCGAAACCACAGGTGCGGTGAGCAAGCAGAGCAGAGCGAAACCACAGGTGCGGTGAGCAAGCAGAGCAGAGCGAAACCACAGGTGCGGTGAGCAAGCAGAGCAGAGCGAAACCACAGGTGCGGTGAGCAAGCAGAGCAGAGCGAAACCACAGGTGCGGTGAGCAAGCAGAGCAGAGCGAAACCGCAGGTGCGGTGAGCAAGCAGAGCAGAGAGAAACCGCAGGTGCGGTGGGCAAGCAGAGCAGAGCGAAACCGCAGGTGCGGTGAGCAGCAGAGCAGAACAAAGCAGAAGGTGCAGGCAGGCAGGACAGGGCTCTGTTCACATGGAACAGACTTGAAAATACAGGAAGATAGTTAGAACACAGGAGGTAGATACAGAGGCAGGGAAATGGGAAAAGCAGAACCAGATACACACAAGGTACTTACAATGAAGTAGCGAGTGGACACTAAACTCACAAACAGAAGTACAGAGACAACGAGTAGGAGTTAGGTACTGGTTCAGACACCTGCAGGAAAAGGAAAGGATCGGACATAGAGACAAACAGGTAACGGGCTAGGAGACAGTTCAGACAGGAACTGATACAGGAACAAGATACAGGAACGAGCCTGGGTACTCAGCCCCCAGGGTGGCGGAAACAGACTAGAAGTCACAGGTAACGGCCCTGGGTATTCAGCCCCCAGGGTGGCGGAAACAGACTAGATTCAGGACAGGACCTGGCAACTCACAGTTGTACAGAACACACTGTAAGGAAGTGTTGCTCAGGCCCCTCCTACTGGGTGGAGGGGGTTTAAGTATCCAGTGACTCGCAGCAATAGGCTGGGAACACATTAGGACTGCCCACACTGTAGCTTTAAGAATCAGGAAGTAACAGCGCCGCCGCCCTAAGCCAGCAGACAAGAGACATACAAACAGCATGTACTGGAGCAAAGTGTGCAGCCTGGACTGATAGGTAAGATTGCGGTCCTGCATGATGGGAGGTGGTAAGCCATGCAAGCACGCCGCCAGAAATGTTACAGACTCTATCAATTATTCAGCAACATCATTGTTTACTGTATAGGGTAATAAAGTATAATAAAGTGGTTAAGGACGTGACTTAACTAACATTGTGCAGTGAGTCTGTTTTCCTCATAGTGACGGATATTTCTTGTTGCAAACACTGATATTATTTTTCACGTTAAACCTTTCTTTAAACTTTTTGAAACAATTTTCATTAGTGCGATCATACAACATACAAGCCTCTGATTGCTCCGGTGATGCACTGTACTACTGTAGTGCCGTGTATTATCACTGCCTGTCCGTGTAATACTAACAGTCCCATACACATGAGATAAGTGTTGGCTGAACGGTCATTTGGCAGGTGGCTATCTCTCCCGACTCCCCCATACACACAATTATTCCAATTTTTCTGCGGTCTATATGAGAGAGTCAACTCCAGACTCTTCTAGGATTATCTACAGGAATAACAAACAGAATAGCTTCTGAAATTCAGGATGCCAGATTCTTCTCTGCCCTGACATGATTTGTCAGGAGGACCCCAAATACATTATATAGTCGACCAAACCCCCAAAATCAGTGCTTACATGCAACTTTAACCTAATTATTATTATTTATTATTATAGCACCATTTATTCCATGGCGGTTTACATGTGAAAAGGGGTATACATAGCAAATACACTTAAAATAATCTTGAACAAAGCGAATCAGCGACTGGTACAGGAGGAGAGAGGATCCTGCCTGCGAGGGCTCACAATCTACAAGGGAGGGGTGAGGATACAGTAGGTGGGGGTAGAGCTGGTCGTGCAGCGGTATGGTGGGAGCGGTGGTTACTGCAGATTGTACGCTTGTCGGAAGAGGTGGTTCTTCAGGTTCCTTTTGAAGGTTTCCACGGTAGGCGACAGTCTGATATGTTGGGGTAGAGAGTTCCAGAGTAGGTGAGATGCACTGGAGCAATCTTGTATATGATTGTGGGAGGTGGAGATAAGAGGGGAGTAGAGAAGGAGATCTTGTGATGATCAGAGGTTGCGGCTAGGTAAGTACCGGGAGACTAGGTCACAGATGTATGGAGGAGACAGGTTGTGGATGGCTTTGTATGCCAAGGTTAGGGTCTTGAACTTGAGTCTCTGAGTAATGGGGAGCCAGTGAAGAGATTGACAGAAAGGAGAGGCAGGGAATAGCGGGGGGACAGGTGGATTAGTCGAGCAGCAGAGTTTAGGATAGATTGGAGGGGTGCGAGAGTGTTGGAAGGGAGGCCACAGAGCAGGAGGTTGCAGTAGTCGAGGTGGGAGATGATGAGGGTATGCACTATTGTTTTTGTAGAGTCTTTGCTGTGGAATGTGCGGATCCGGGAGATATTTCTGAGTTGGAGTCGGCAGAAAGTGGAGAGGGCTTGGATATGTGGTTTGAAGGAGAGATCAGAGTCCTGGGTTACACCGAGGCAGCGAGATTGTGTTACTGGGGAGAGTGGGCAGTCATTCACTTTGATGGATAGGTCAGATGGGGGGGTTGAGTGAGGTGGGGGAAAGATGATGAATTCAGTTTCTCGATGTTAAGCTTTAGAAATCTGGCAGAGAAGAAGGATGAAATAGCAGACAGACATTGTGGGATTTTGGTTAGCAAGGAGGAGATATCGGGTCCAGAGAGGTAGATCCGCATGTCATCAGCATAGAGGTGATACTGAAAGCCATGAGACTCTATGAGCTGTCCCAGGCCAAAGGTGTAGATGGAGAAGAGCAGGGATCCTAGGACTGAACCTTGGGGGTCACCGACAGATAGGGGGTGAGATGAGGAGGTGGTGTGTGAGTGGGAGACGTTGAATGTCCAGTCTGTTAGGTATGAAGAGATCCAAAATAGGGCCAAGTCTGTGATGCCAAGAGAAGAGAGAGTCTGTAGTAAGAGGGAATGGTCTTTTAACATCCCCATAATATGTATGGGGATGTTAAAAGGTAACTTATTGGACGTTACCTCTGGCCTGGCCTAATAGACTTTCGTACATTGCAGGCCCAGACACCATTATTAGGCATTTAAGTATCGGAATAACTAGGCAGCCCCATACTATCGAGTATTTAGGGGAAGAGGGGCATTGAGCCGAACTCTGTCAAACTTTCTGAGATGCCATGTTTGCTTTTGACGTCAACAAGTGGTTAAACTGGCAGGGTTTATGTTGTTGCAGCTGCACCTGTGCCATCCTAGCGGTGTACATCTGTGTTCGGTGCCCAATTTCTCATTAAACAAATGTTTAATGTTTTCAAAAATAAGAAAATGTGTCTTATGCTTTTTTTCTTTTTGCAAGAATTTTAGTGCCAGTTTTATTTTGAAACTTTTTTATTTCTTCTTTTTTTCTGGTGTTTTTCTTCTAAGGCCATAAATAAACCCCATAAAACACTGTACATGGAGACTTTGGTGTCAAATAATTTCTGTGGTGTTTGTGCAAACAAAAAAGCTTTTATAAAAGCCTCAAACTTCTGTGTGTGAATCAGACCTGAGCTCTAACTTGTTAGAAGATGACAGTCTGGGGAAGATGGGAAACATTCATATAGACCAGGGGTCCTCAAACTACGGCTCGCGGGCCACATGCGGCCCGCGGAGGACTTTTATCCGGCCCGCCGGGCTATGGGCGGAGGAGAGAGGAACGGTGCCATTGCCCTCCCTTCCCCCCGCTTGCTCAGGTCCCCGGCAGGCGGATACTTACCTCTCCTCGTGCCTCCGCAGATCCGCTGTCTTCCTGCTCTGCACTTCCTGTGACGTCTCAGGTCAGAGGGCGCGGTGACGTCTTTACACCGCGCCCTCCCGAGTGCCGTCACAGGCAGCGCTGAGCGGGAAGACGCCGCCGCGACGCTGGAGTCCAGACCAGAGCAGCGGCAGCAAGTGAGAAGTGAGGTGAGTATTGGATTTTTTTTTTTTTTTAATGTATGGAGGCATAGGTCATTATATGGGGGGGGTGACATCCTGCATGGGGCATTATATGGGGGGGGTGACATGCTGCATGTGGCATTATATGGGGGGTGACATGCTGCATGTGGCATTATATGGGGGGGTGACATGCTGCATGTGGCATTATATGGGAGGGTGACATGCTGCATGGGGCATTATATGGGGAGTGACATGCTGCATGGGGCATTATATGGGGGGTGACATGCTGCATGGGGCATTATATGGGGGGCGGGGTGACATGCTGCATGGGGCATTATAAAGACAGGGGAGTGATATCCTGCATGGGGCATTATATGGGGGGGATGACATGCTGCATGGGGCATTATATGGGGGGATGACATGCTGCATGGGGCATTATATGGGGGGGTGACATGCTGCATGGGGCATTATATGGGGGGTGACATCCTGCATTGGGCATTATATGGGGGTGACATCCTGCATGGGGCATTATATGGGGGGAAAGGGACATCCTGCATGGGGCATAATATGGGGGGGTGACATGCTGCATGGGGCATAATATGGGGGTGGTGAAATGCTGCATAGGGCATAATATGGGGGGGGTGACATGCTGCATGAGGCATTATATGGGGGGGGGTGACATGCTGCATGGGGCATTATATGGGGGGTGGCATCCGGCATGGGGCATTATAAGGGGGGGAACAGCCTGCATGGGGCATTATAAGAGGTGGAACAGCCTGCCTATTGGGAACATTTACCTGCCTATTGAGGACCTATGCTGCCTATTGGGGATATTTACCTGCCTATTGGGTACATTTACCTGCCTATTGGGGTCATTTACCTGCCTATTGGGGTCATTTACCTGCCTATTGGGTACAGTTACCTACCTATTGAAATACCAGTTTATCTAACTTTACTTGTTCTTCATTTTAAATATTGTATTTGTTCCTGTATTGTTTTTTTTTACTACAAAATAAGATATGTGCAGTGTGCATAGGAATTTGTTCATAGTTTTTTTTTTAAAACTATATTCCGGCCCTCCAATGGTCTGAGGGACCGTGAACTGGCCCCCTGTTTAAAACGTTTGAGGACCCCTGATATAGACGGCCTGTGGAGATGTAGTCAGTGACGGACTCTGGCCAAATATGGTTCTAGAGCCTTAGTAAAAGATGAAGATGTCGTCCTCATCATGAAGTAGTTATTTCTCATGTTACGTGTAATTAATATCTCCTGCAGTATAGATAATGCCAATTCCAGTGTTGGTAAATGAGACGAGAATTAGCTTTATGGAAGATGAGTCTATGAGAAACGTATTCAGCTGCCGACTCCAAGGAAGAAACTGCTTGTTGTCTGTGGCCTAAAATATATAGGTTTTATTACTAGATGTAAAGAAGAAAACAAAATATTGTAAAATAATAAATCTCCTCATATGTTTCCCCTTATTATCTCCAGTAATTGTATTATTACACAGGATTTTTATGATGTTACATCGGCTCATCTCCTCATTCAGGTCTCTACAATATCAGATCCTCTCAGTGAAGATCTTCTATATAAGAGAATTTTCCTGATTTACCCATCAAAGATAGTTATGGACACAGACAAGATGGCGGAGAGGATATTACACCTCACCCTAGAGATCCTCTTCCGGCTTACTGGAGAGGTGAGAGATTCTGATGACGTCACATTACATCATTCTTATCTATGGGAATAACAGATGGAGAGAACTGGAGAGGTGAGGACTCTGGAAATGTCTGGAGTGAGATTTATTAATGTGTCTCTCCATAACCAGGATTACACAGTAGTGAAGAAGACCTCTAGTGAGCGCTGTCAGGACCCTGTGTCTGAGGGATGGGGAAGACCACTGAGCCCAATCACAGGGCCTCCACCTCACCCCCTGATACATGAGGACATCAATGACCAGAAGATCCTAGAACTCACCTACAAGATGATTGAGCTGCTGACTGGAGAGGTGACACTGCTGGGAATGCTGGGACATTATACAGTAACGCTATGAAGGGATCGGGGGGATGACGGTATCATTGTATGTGTCAGGTTCCTATAAGGTGTCAGGATGTCGCTGTCTATTTCTCCATGGAGGAGTGGGAGTATTTAGAAGGACACAAAGATGTGTACAAGGACGTCATGATGGAGGTTCCTCAGCCCCTCACATCACCAGGTAATAGACAGGACTAAATACACACGGCCTATAATTATCTGTATGTAAAGAATGAATTCAGTCCCTGTATGTGTTTCCTCCAGATCTATCCAGTAAGAGATGTCCCCGTCCTCTTCTTCCACAGGACTGTAAACAAGAAGATCCCAATGTTCCTCAGGATCATCAGGTAGATGGAGAGAAGGTGTCATGAGATCTCCCCTATGATGTGTAGACGGCTGTGAAGGTCTTGTGCTCAGTCTTGTTTTATCCACCAGTATTATATGTTTTATACTTGTGTAATGAGAACGGTGGAGATGGCAGGATTAGAGCTGATCATAGATGTGACTTATCCTTCTCTCTGTGACTACTTTTTCTTTCAGGGTGAAGATCAGACCCATATTAATACTACAGAGACATATGTGAGGGGTGATGAGCGGTGTAAAGAGGAGATTCCTACATATGACTACCCAGGTGAGTACTGACCACTAAATGTAGAGAAGTCACCGATTATTCTCAGTCACCGGCTGTGGCTGCTTTATCATTGGTGTAGGGTCTGCTGTATCACAATCGTCTGTTCACCAATTTGCCTCTACAACACAACATTCTCCTCCACCCAAAAATTTTGAAATGACTTTTGGTATTGAAGCCCTCTTCTATAGAACTTACAACCTGGAGGATCCACCTACCCCCTGGGATTAGGAGACGCTGACCGTTACCTGCCCAGATCTGTAAACTACAAAGCCAAATGACAGCGTACGTAGAATGTGCTGACAAAAGTTAGAAAATCACTTGAAGAAAAATGATGATAGGCCTCTTAGAGAAAGCGGAGGGTAATGATGCTGTTGGCTTTCTAGAATCCTGCTATCTTATAGGATGAATCTTCCTTCTCTCCCTTCTGTGCTGCTGAATGTTCTCATATGGTCCTTACAAGACCAGGTCCAGTCTTTCTGGCCAAACTTCACTTTTATGATCGACAACATTAAATGTGCAGTGAGGGCCAAGTGTGAATTTCTGTACAATAACAACAGAGTTTCCCTTTATTCTGACTTTTCAATTTCTTTTAAAACCAACTAACTTCAAACAGGATTGTGATAAACTACATAAAAAAAATATTACACCTGTGCCATGATATATCTCTAAGCTAAATTTAAGACACTTCAGCTTTGCATGATTATAAAAAGTTCTCTTTAAATGTCTAATATTCTTCTTGAAACTCATCTGATAGAATATTGTCCCTTACAATAGTTTAGATTGCCAAGAGCCACCGAGCCCCATACTCTAATTACCCCAGAGAGGTTTCACCACTAATTACTTATTTTTTACTGATGAAGACTAGTGATGAGCGAGCATACTCTCAAGTACTCGGTACTCGCCCGGATGCTCAGGTCCCCTCCCTGCATATTTGGCGCTCTTTAGAGCGCCAGTCAACATGCAGGGATTGCCTGCCACTCACTGTAATGCCGCAGCCATATTGGTTGTGGCATTACAGTGATTGACTGGCCGCACAGCGTCATCAGGGCTATATCAGACCTGGTGCCGCCGTGCTCGTCAGTCTACTCCGCAATCAGGCAGTATAGGGAGAGGTGCTGCTGACCTAGGGAGAGATTTGGTTGTGTATTAGGTAGTGTAGGGAGAAAACAAGTACATTACACATATCCATCTCAACAAACAGTTCTTCTGAGGACTAATCCATTTGCAGAGATATCAGGCAGGCAGGGTATATAGCAGACTGCAGTGCATATAGCACAAGAGGCTCCATTCCAGTTCTGCCTTCTGCTGGATGTGTTGGATATTTCTAGAAATAGGCCCAGGTCTCAGGGGCCAGGAATAATTTTTTGGGGGTCTTAATCCTCATTATTTGCTTAAAAAGCAATCCAGAGAACACCATTTTTCTGCGCCATTTGCTTGTTGGCACTGCAGAATACAGCCAGGTCCTTTCCATATTACAGCGCTAAAAATCCAGCTATTTAAAACTGTGGTTTGTCCGTCACACGGATCACATATAATTGCGCTGAAAATACTGCCATTTTTGGCCTCCATTCAAATTTTTCTTTCGTGTGTCAGCAAAGTTTTTGACACCGGTTTGCTGTTCGAAATAGTTACCTACAGGCCAGGTATTTAAAACTGTGATTTCTCTGTCACACGGATTACATATAACTTCGCTCCAAATTCAGCCATTTGTAGTGAGCGTGGAAGATATTGTCCTCAATTTAAAATGGGCAAGGCGCGTGGCAAGGGACGGGTAACTGGACGTGATGGTGAGGGTGCATGCGGAGGCCGAGGCCGTGGGCAAGCTGAAATTGTGCCACAACAAACACCCACATCTTCTTGCCCGACCTTCCTGTCCCAATTCCTAGGGGACTGCAGCACACCACTATTGAACCCAGAGCAGTGTCAAAAGGTTGTTGGTTGGATAGCAGATAATGCTTCCAGTCACGTTGCCACTACCACCCTGTCTTTCACACGGTCAAGTCTCAGTAGCCGTGAGTCTGGACTGCATATTCCTCACCCTGATCCTCCTTCCTCCCACCATGCCGAGTGCCCGGAGACAACTGATCCCACACTTGGACAGTCCAAAGAGCTGTTCACTTTTCCATTTATAGATTCGGGCCTCTCGCCCGGTCCACTTGAAGCGGGGCAAGGGAAGATCGCATGTAGCAATGCGCAAATATTTGAGCAGCCACGGTCACACGAAGGCGATGGTGGGAAAGTGTCACAACAGGTGGACGATGATGAGACACAATTGCCAGAAAGGCAGAAGGAGGACCAGAGTGCGGAAGTGGAAGACGAGGTGGTGGATGATATAGTAACTGACCCAACCTGGCAGGAGGACATGCAGAGTGAGGACAGAGGCAAACAGGGGGAGGGAGGCAGAGCACCCCAACAGGCAGGAAGAAGCAGTCTGGTGGTCGCAGACAGAAGGCAGTCAACCGTTCCCCGTAACACCAACACGAAGGAAGTTGCCAGTACAACTGTTAGGTCTTCCCGAGTCTGGTTGTTTTTTAAAGACTGCCGATAACCCCCAAAAGGTGATTTGACCATCTGCCAGGCCAGCATCAGCAGGGGTGGCAAAACTAGCATCCTGACCACCACCAGCATGATCAGGCACATGGCAGCAAAGCACCCGACTTTGTGGGCTGAACCCCAGGGTCCAGGAACAGTGTCTGGTATCACTGCTTCTTCTGCTGTTGTGCATGCAAGCCAATCCCCTTTCCATGGTGCATGCGAAGATGCCTCCTGCCCTACACCTGTCATTGCACACTCTCAAGTAGCAGCATCAGGAAGCATGTCCACGTCCTTGTCCCAGCGCAGCGTTCAGTTGTCCATACCCCAGTCCTTGGAATGCAAGCGCAAATAAGCATCCAACGCCCCACAGGCCACACTACTAAATTCCCACATTTCACGACTGCTTGCGCTCGAAATGTTGCCTTTTAGGCTCGTGGAGACGGAAGCATTCCGCAACCTGATGGCGGCGGCCGTCCTCGGTACTCGGTCCCCAGCTGCCACTATTTCTTCCAGTGTGCCGTCTCCGCATTACACAAGCACGTGTCCCAAAACATTAGCCGTGCCCTCAACAATGTAGTTACCGGGAAAGTCCACCTAACCGTGGACAAGTACTTGTGGGCATGGATGGTACATCTCGCTGACGGCACACTGGGTTAACATAGTGGAAGCCGGGACCCAGTCGGACCTTGGGACGGAACACGTCCTCCCGACGCCAAGGATTGCGGGCCATAGGTCAATCAGGGTTGCCCCCAGAGTCTGCAGCTCCTGCACCTCATCCTCCTCAGCCTCCTCCTTTTCAGCCTCCATCTCCGAAATGACCACATCATTCACAAGCTGGAAGCACTGCAGCACTGCCTCGGCCAAGCGGCAACAGGCTGTCCTGAAACTAATATGCTTAGGTGACAAACCGCACAATGCTGAAGAGTTGTGGACTGATCTGAAAGAACAGGCAGATCTGTGGCTCACACCGCTGAATCTACAGCCAGGCATGGTCCTGTGTGACAAAGGCCGGAACCTGGTGGCGGCTCTGAAGTAAGGCAAGCTCACGCACGTACTAAGCCTGGCCCACATGCTTAACCTCGTGGTTCAGCGGTTTTTCAAATCCTACCCGGAACTGCTTGTTAAAGTACGCCGGCTGTGTGCCCATTTTAAAAGTCGCCTACAGCTTCCTCCGCCCTTGCCGTGCTTCATCAGCGTTTGCAGCTTCCGGCTCACAAACTGGTGTGTGATGTCTCCACTCGTTGAAACTCTACACTGCAGATGTTGGGAAGGATTTGTGAGCAGAAGAGAGCAGTTGTTGAGTACCAGCATCAACAAGGCCGTCGGTATTCCGTTCAGACTCTACACATAAGCCCTCAGGAGTGAACATGGATGTCAGACATATGTACCATTCTCCAAAACTTTGAGGACTCCACCAAGATGGTGAGCGGCAATGACGCCATAATTAGCGTCACCATCCCGCTTCTCTGTCTTCTGAAACTCTCTCTGCTCACAATCAAAGAGGATGCATTGCTGGCGGAGCACGATGAGATGGAGCAAGAAACCATACAGGGTGATTACACACAGCCCAGCCTCATCTCATCCCAACGTGGATTGGGTGACAATGAGGAGGAGGAGGAAGAACACGAGCTAGTTTCACGCGCTATAGATGGTAATACCTGCACAACTGTCATACCGTCTGTTCAGCGTGGATGGCCTGAGGAGGAGGAAAGCATGGTCAGCCTTCCTCTTGGTAAGGACACGGAAGTCTTGCCTGTTGCAGTCTGGTACGCATGGCTGAGTTTATTTTACTCTGCCTTACCCATGCCCCTTGCGTTCTCAAAATTTAGGGTGATTGTCATTACTCGTTGGTGACACTTCTAGACCCATGCTACAAGGAGAACTTTAGATCTCTTATTACTGAGGCGGGCAGGTCTACAAAAATGGGGCAGTACCTGAAGTCCCTTGTTGGGGAACTATTAAAAAAATTCCCATCTGAAAACACTGGCGGCAGAGGTCACAGTTCGTTGGACAACCAAGGAGTACAGGCGTGAGAGACACAACTTCAATCCAGCAGAGGCAGGGGAACACTGTCAATGTTCTGGGACAGTTTTCTCAGCCCCTCCCATCGCACAGGTCCTGAGGCGCAGGGTACTCTCACAAGGAGTGCAAAGTTTGGGAAGATGCTGAGGGAGTACCTTGCTGACCATACCAACGTCCTCTGTGATTCCTCTGTGACTTATAATTATTGGGTTTCCAAGCTGGATACATGGAATGAACTGGCTTTCTACACCTTGGAGGTCCTGGCCTGCCCTGCCGCATAGTTTTATCAGAGCGGGTTTTTAGTGCCTCTGGTGGAATCATAACTGATAAGCGCATCCGCCTGTCAACTGAAAATGGTGACAGGCTGGATTGGGCCAGACTTCTCAACACCACTGAATGATAGCAGCGTAACATAAACTCAAATCCAGTGTCTTTTTTTGGGAGGTGTATTCCCATGCACCTCTTCACACCCACACATGGGTATACACTTCTTGATTTTGGCTTTTTGCTCTTGTCTTCCTCCTTCTCCTCATCCTCATCCTCCACCACCATATCACCAGGGTGACCGTGGTCCGTGATGCAACACCCACATAATTTTTTAAAGGCTGTTTATGATGCACGCACAAAAAATTTTTTTATACAGTATGTTCATGTATACACCCCATGGGTAAATGTTTGTCAGCCCATACACTTAGTGCATGGGCATTACAAGTATAGGAGATCCGCTCCTTTCTAATGGTAACATTTTTTATGAGTCCCTCCTCCACGTCTCTTCCAAGGGGCATTGGAATGCCTCCAAATTTTTGGCAACCCTTGCATTCAGTGCATAGTCACACACAATGGGAGACCTACTTCCTATTAACATTGGGAATATTGTTTTAAGGAGGCCCTCCTCTAAGTCTGTTCAAAGGGGTGTTGGGGTGTGTCCAAATTTTGGGCAGCCCTGCCACTCACTGCATACGCCATAACAGTATAGGAAACCCATTCTTTATTAATGGGAACAATAAAACATAGCCTGCTGATGGCTCTCTAAGAATAGTGAGGGCCGACTGCTGCCCTTTAAGAATAGTAAAGACCGCCTGATGGCCCTATAAAAATAGGCTTTGTGACTTTCAGAGTCCCTCCTTCATAAATGAAACACTATGTGTCTGATGATATCTCACACACCACATGGCCAGATAAGGTTGTAAAATGTTAAAATTACATTTCCTGGTGAATACATTTGTCACGGTTGAAAGCAATGCAAAAGTGCAAAAACGCATTAAAAACGCTAAGTGTGAACATAGCCCAAGGTGTGGAGGAGTATTTTTGTTTTTGGTTATTTATTTTGCTTTATATGCAAGTCATTACCCTGGAAAGGATGTTCCTTAACATATTTCTCAGAAAAATCCATTTTGGTTTCGTTTTTGTATGTTTTATTGCGAGTTCGTAAAAGTGGCGTAATATTTCTGACAACGTTTTTGACAGAAATGGCCTGGAAATCAGAAATGCTTCCAGGGGTCTTCCGCATGCTGTTCCCATGTCATTTGAGCACTGTTCCCATCGATTTGGGCAATTTTTAGGCCCTCTGCTGACCGCTGGGGATGCCGCCGGTAAAATACTCGAGTTTCCCATAGACTTACTTTGGGCTCGTCGCTCGGGTCGAGCACCCGAGTATTCCAAAGTGCTCGACCCGAGCATCGTGCACTCGAGCATTTTAGTGCTCACCCATCACTAATGAAGACTGTTGAGTTTGATCATTTCAGTAAATGTGTTTTTGTCTATAGTCACAGTTTTTGACTGCCAGACTGAGTAGTATCTTCACAGTTTCTTATTAGACTATGAACTGTCATTGTCTTGGTGAATCATTCCATATTTTTACATAACTTACTATTTTTACGGAGAGTTTAAGTAGAAATGTTCAAAAAAATCTAAAATTCAAGGATATATTTTGTTCAAAAATAATTAGTTTTCTTCTTGGCAGATGACTGTACCAGGAGATCAGAGCGACAGCTGGTATCTTCAATTTTTCAATCAGATGTTTTTGAGATCCCACAGGATACAATTGAAGTGAATGCCATTACTCCAGATATACCATCAATCCTTCACAGCAAAGATCTATCATCTGATCCTATGAAACAGATCCTGTCTTCTGATTCATTACCAACTACTAAGGAAAATCAAAGTCACAAAAAAAGCATTAAAAAACTAATTGCTCCTAAAGCAAAGACGCCATTTTCACATTCAGAACACGGGAATAATTTTCCCCTGGAAAAGTGTTTTCTTAAACTTCAAAAAATTCATAAAGCAAAAAAGGGATTTTCTTGCTGCAAATGTGGGAAATATTTTAACCAGATATCAGATCTTGTTAGGCATGAGAGAATTCACACAGGTGAGACTACTTATTCATGTTCAGAATGTTCGAAGTGTTTCAGCCACAAATCAAATTTTGTTAAGCACCAGAGAACTCACACAGGGCAGCGGCCTTTTTCCTGTTCAGAATGTGGGAAATGTTTTAGCCAGAAATCAAATCTTGTTAGACATGAGAGAATTCACACAAGGGAGAAGCCTTTTTTATGTTCAGAATGTGGAAAATGTTTTAGCCAGAAATCAGATTTTGTTAAGCACAAGCTAACTCACACAGGGGAAAAGCCTTATTCATGTTCAGAATGTGGGAAATGTTTTAGCCAGAAATCAAGTTTTGTAACTCACCAGAGAACCCACACAGGAGAGAAGCCTTTTTTCTGTTCAGAATGTGGGAAACGTTTTAACGATAATTCATATTTTGTTAAGCACCAGCGAACTCACACAGGGCAGAAGCCTTTTTCATGTTCAGAATGTGGGAAATGTTTTAAAGATAAATCAGATCTTGTTAAGCACCAGAGAACTCACACAGGGGAGAAACCTTTTTTGTGTTCAGAATGTGGAAAATGTTTTAACCAGAAAACAGATTTGGTTAAGCACCAAAGAACTCACACAGGGGAGAAGCCTTTTTCCTGTTCAGAATGTGGAAAATGTTTTAGCCAGAAGTCAAATTTGGTTAAGCACCAGAGAATTCACACAGAGAAGCCTTTTTCCTGTTCAGAATGTGGAAAATGTTTTAGCCAGAAATCAGATTTGGTTAAGCACCAGAGAATTCACACAGAGGAGAAGCCTTTTTCCTGTTCAGAATGTGGAAAATGTTTTAGCCGTAAATCAGATTTGGTTAAGCACCAGAGAACTCACACAGGGGAGAAGCCTTTTTCCTGTTCAGAATGTGGGAAACATTTTAACGATAATTCATGTTTTATTAGGCACCAGCGAACTCACACAGGGCAGAAGCCTTTTTCCTGTTCAGAATGTGGGAAATGTTTTAGCCACAAATCAAATTTTGTAATTCACAAGAGAACCCACACAGGGGAGAAGCCTTTTTCCTGTTCAGAATGTGGAAAATGTTTTGTGAAGAAATCATCTCTTTTTAGTCACCAAAGATTTCACACAGGGGAGAAGCCTTTTTCATGTTCTTAATGTGTGAAATGTTTTACACAGAAATAAACTCTTAATAAACGTCAGAGAAGTCACACAGGTCAGAAGCCCCTTTCATGTTCAGAATGTTGGAATTGTTTTAACTGAAAATTGTACCTTCTTAAAGGAGTTGTCCACTACTAGGACAGTCTCTTGTCATTCCTCATGTTTGACCTCGTTAAAATAAAAACACTCATAATAACTTTCCGTGTCAGCACCGTTCTAGTAGTGTTGAGATGAGATTCGCATTCCCGGGGCTCATGTGAGGTCATTACATCACACAAGCCCTGCATTCAATCGGCTTCACTGTCGCCGCTTTCGGATTTGTTGAACACCAACAGGAAGCCAGGGCTGCAGCTGCTCTCCGACTTCCTCTTAATGTTCAATTTGTTCGAAGGTGGGGACAGTTACGCCAGCACTGATTGGGCGCAAGACTCTCAACAACCTCACTTGAGCCTCGGAAATGAGAATGCTGACAGCGCTGGATTGGGAAGTTTGTGTAAATGTTTTTATTTTAACAGGATCAAACATTAAGAATGAAAAGGGATTGTGAAAGTAGTGGACAACCCCTTTAAACATCAAAAATCCCACATAGAGACTAGTCCTTATCATACCTAGAGTGTGAAAAGTGATTTTCTGGAAAATCGTATTTTGTTGACCATCAAAAACAACTCCGATGGGGAGAGAAACTATATATGTTATTGACAAACTGCAAACAGTTGTACAGTACAGACCAAAAGTTTGGACACAACTTCATATTTAAAGATTTTTCTGTATTTTCATGACTATGAAAATTGTACATTCACACTGAAGGCATCAAAACTATGAATTAACACATGTGGAATTATATACTTAACAAAAAAGTGTGAAACAACTGAAAATATGTCTTATATTCTAGTAGCCACCTTTTGCTTTGATGACTGCTTTGCACACTCTTGGCATTTTCTTGATGAGCTTCAAGCGGTAGTCTTCTTTAAATGAGGTGTGTCCAAACTTTTGGGCTGTACTGTATATGTACAGGTTAAAAGTTAACGCGTTTCGAAGTCATACACAACCTCAGGACATAACCTAATAGGTACCATGTGTAACTTGAGTTTTATATGCTTTTTGAAAAAAAACACCAAACAGGGGGGACACATGATGTGTCAATTTCATATGTAAATACATTAAAAAGAGGTCGGTTGAAGTGTTAAAGACAGAAAAATATTGAATATATTAATTGCATTAAAACATAATATCGTATATTAATAAAAACAACTGAAAAAGAAATGTTCATACCATTTGAGTAAAAAAAAAAAAAAATTGTTGTATGTATTCCTAAATGAGGTGCGAACTGGTGCTCAATTGATTTATTGGAGTATGAATGTGGTTTAACAGTGCTGAAGGCCACCCAAGAGTTTCAATGATCAGAATAGAGCTGCAAAATTGGTTCATTATGAAAGGGGGAATGATATCCCAATGGTTTATACTTAGTCTCTAACAATATTTGGCACAATTATTCTATATGACATTAGAAAAATAATTATTAAAAAAGAGAATATAATGTTAACCAGTAGGTGGGGAGAAATAATGAGTGTGTGCTTAGTGGTTTTAGAGCGCGGTTTTTCTGGTGCTCCAAATAGAGCTCGTGATGATTACCAAAGGAGAGCTTCTAGTGTGGGAGCTGAATGGCATATCCGACAAAAGGAAACGTCAGATACGCCTGATGATTAGATGAGTGAGGTGGACTGTAAAGTAAGTTGATACACACTTCGGTTTAAATAAGATGAATAGTATAACACACAGGAACGTCGGCTGATCTTCCAAGCCGCACCAGAGGATTGCGGTCGACAAGCGTTCCGAGTCAGAGGCAAGCAGCAATACAAAGAAGGCTGTTGGGTAAAACAGGATGGTGGATGTGAGAAAACAAGAAGAGATGAAGGGAAAATGGGTGAGCGGCATCATATAATAAGATGTATTAAACGAAGGAGAATGGATCAAACCCTTACAATGTGTATTGGAAAGCATTTCATGTGTACTGAGCTGTTAGGAATAAATAGATTATTGTCACATCTTTGTGATAAACTATACTAAGTGAAGGGCTAAGTGCCAAGCTTTAATCTATACTTAAAATATATCCAATGATACCAAAAAAATGTGTTGTATATGCAGCCAATCGAATATGAGCTTTTTGTATATATGAATTGTGAAAAACGCGCTGAATATCTCAAAAATAAATGAATAACTGCTCATTGCAAAAACTATTTTAAAATAAATAGATAATTGATTAAAAGAGATCATTTGTCATTTTTTGATCCTGGAATATTATTAATCATGTTAAAATCTCAATTAATTAGTTCATAAATCTAGATAAAAAAGGAATAAATAAAGGGGGGAGGGGTTGATCCAAGGATTAATTAAAAACTGATAAGTGGGAATAAAAATTATTAAAGGAATATATCTGTGATTTCAATGTAAAAAGTTAGAGATGCGGTAAGAAGTAAATGCAAAACTGAAAAATATAGAAATAATTGCAGTATTTCATATGAATATAAACCAATATAATATATAGGTAAAGGTTCCAAAAACAGTGTTTCCTACCTTTTGTTATCTTCTGACACTAATGATCTGTGCCATATGAAAATTATGGATATATCCGAATGATGATCCTTTTGTTCTCTCCTAAATTAACTGCCCTGCAGAGCGTTACATTCTGCTCAATAGAGATCCTGGCAAATATTCTGCAGAGTGTTGCACTATGCTCAATCAAGATCCTGGCAAAATGCCAGAAAAAGTACATCCCGTTATGCCGGGTACTGGATTGTGTGTCCCAATCTTAGGTGCACTCGTGTGGTGTATGTATCTACAATCCACGTGGTGGAGAAGGAGCTGAGCGATATGAATGCGGTGCCGTCTGGCCACCGTATATCGCGCTGCCGCCTTTGCAGGTAAGTGACATCACTCAGGCAATGAATTCCGGAGTGAGTACAGTTCTTACGCGTTTCAGCGGTTACGACCGCCTTCATCTGAGATGGTGCCTGTTACCTATGGCGGTGTTTATATAGGTGCCTGTCAGGGAAATATTGTCAGGAAAATTTTCTTCCATATTTGCCTGACATAGATGTTCACCCCCTCCCTTATTCCCCTTTTTCTCAGCACAAAAGCCCCAATTAACACAGTCCAGAGATGACAATCTACAATGTATTCCTGCAAATTATCACCCACAGCCAAAATAGCTTATACAAACAACTGGCAGCCAAGAGGTGCCACCAAGCTACTTAGGATGCAATTAGTGTCAAGATCACAGTAATTTGTGTGTGATGGGGAAGGTTTGCTTTCCCCCAACTTAAAAAAGAAACCTCCAGCCACTTTGTCTCCGATATGAAATATTGTATGTTCCATAATTCTAGCGGGACCCATATTTTTATTGATAGCAACAGCCCAGGAATGTATCCATAGTTTTCCATGGCTGTAAGCAAAATCAGGGCGATGTAGCAGACTGCAGCTATGCGATGTGTAGTCTGTAAATGAATGTAAAATCATAATAGAAAATATGATATCACTTTTGGGCTTCTGGGATCAACGAGCGATGAGTTATTGCAGAAGTTAGCATTTTTAATAAAAATGTACAGGCTGGAGACCGGCCCACATGATGTCACCAAAGGGGGCGTGTGGACATATCTCCCCTTAGGTATAAGAGAACACATGGACAATACAAGAGCACTCATTGCCAGGGTGGTATAAGGATTATAAACACCTGGTCGTGTTCGATAATGCTCAAATCAAGCTGAGGAGCCCCTTCTCCACCTATATTGAATCGTCGCAGTGTTCTGTTTCTTTTGTCCTGTAATCGTTCCCTCCCCCAAAGCCACATACGCTACCAAAACGCAGGCGTCCGCCCAGGCCTGCATTATACACTGCTCAAAAAAATAAAGGGAACACTTAAACAACAGAATATAACTCCAAATAAATCAAACTTCTGTGAAATCAAACTGTCCACTTAGGAAGCAACACTGATTGACAATCAATTTCACATGCTGCTGTGCAAATGGAATAGACAATAGATGGAAATTATTAGCAATTATCAAGACACCCTCAATAAAGGAGTGGTACTGCAGGTGGGGAACACAGACCACATCTCAGTACCGATGCTTTCTGGCTGATGTTTTGGTCACTTTTGAATGTTGGTTGTGCTTTCACACTCGTGGTAGCATGAGATGGACTCTACAACCCAAAGAAGTTGCTCAGATAGTGCAGCTCATCCAGAATGGCACATCAATGCGAGCTGTGGCTAGAAGGTTTGCTGTGTCTGTCAGCGTAGTGTCCAGAGGCTGGAGGCGCTACCAGGAGACAGGCCAGTACACCAGGAGATGTGGAGGAGGCCCAAGGAGGGCAACAACCCAGCAGCAAGACCGCTACCTCCGCCTTTGTGCAAGGAGGAACAGAAGGAGCACTGCCAGAGCCCTGCAAAATGACCTCCAGCAGGCCACAAATGTGCATGTGTCTGCACAAATGGTTAGAAACCGACTCCATGAAGGTGGTATGAGGGCCTGACGTCCACAGATGGGGGTTGTGCTCACAGCCCAACACCGTGCAGGACGCTTGGCATTTGCCACAGAACACCAGGATTGGCAAAGTCGCCACTGGTGCCCTGTGCTCTTCGCAGATGAAAGCAGGTTCACACTGAGCACATGTGACAGACGTGACAGAGTCTGGAGATTCCGTGGAGAGCGATCTGCTGCTTACAACATCCTTCAGCATGACCGGTTTGGCAGTGGGTCAGTAATGGTGTGAGGCGGCATTTCTTTGAAGGGCCACACAGCCCTCCATGTGCTCGCCAGAGGTAGCCTGACTGCCATTTGGTACCGAGATGAGATCCTCAGACCCCTTGTGAGACCATATGCTGGTGCGGTTGGCCCTGCGTTCCTCTTAATGCAGGACAATGCCAGACCTCATGTGGCTGGAGTGTGTCAGCAGTTCCTGCAAGATGAAGGCATTGAAGCTATGGACTGGCCCGCCCGTTCCCCAGACCTGAATCCGATTGAGCACATCTGGGACATCATGTCTCGCTCCATCCACCAACGTCACGTTGCACTACAGACTGTCAAGGAGTTAGCGGATGCTTTAGTCCAGGTCTGGGAGGTGATCCCACAGGAGACCATCCGCAGCCTCATCAGGAGCATGCCCAGGTATTGTAGGGAGGTCATACAGGCACATGGAGGCCACACACAATACTGAGCCTCATTTTGACTTGTTTTAAGGACATAACATCAAAGTTGGATCAGCCTGTAGTGTGTTTTTCCACTTTAATTTTGGGGGTGACTCCAAATCCAGGCCTCCATTGATTAATAAATTTGATTTCCATTGATGATTTTTGTGTGATTTTGATGTTAATAATCAGTCTATCATGCAGCCAGCAGCAAGCGTGCGGGGCGTACACCCATAATCCTGGAGCTGGAATTCGGAGGTGTGACGCCATACGCTCTCTGTGTGCTCGCCGATGCCCAAGGAGTGAGTAGTTTGGATCGTGTGCTCGCGATTCCGGATGAAACACTGATAGCGTGACGGCACGGTGTGATATTGCGTGATCTCCCCGTTGTCGTCCCTGTGGGTGATCCCTGACCGTGCCTGTTACCTATGGCAGTGTTTATATAGGTGCCTGTTACCTATGGCGGTGTTTATATACACATGTGGTCAAAATTGTTGGTACCCCTTGTTTAATGAAAGAAAATCCCACAATTGTCACAGAAATAACTTGAATCTGACAAAAGTAGTAATAAATTAAAAATCTATGAAAATGAACAAATGAAAGTCAGACATTGCTTATCAACCCTGCTTCCACACAATTTTAAAAAAATGTAACTTATGAAATAGGCCTGGACAGAAATGATGGTTCTTCTTAACTTAATATTTTGTTGAACAACCTTTTGAGGCAATCACTGCAATCAAACGATTCCTGTAACTGTCAAGGAGACTTCTGCACCTCTCAACAGGTATTTTGGCCCACTCCTCATGAGCAAACCTCTCCAGTTGTCTTGTGTTTGAAGGTTGCCTTTTCCAGACGGCATGTTTCAGCTCTTTCCAAAGATGCTCAATAGGATTTAGGTCAGGGCTCATAGAAGGCCACTTCAGAATAGTCCAATGTTTTCCTCTTAGCCATTCTTGGGTGTTTTTAGCTGTGTGTTTTTGGTCATTATCCTGTTGCACGACCGATGACCTGCGACTGAGACCAAGCTTTCTGACACTGGGCAGCACATTTCTATATAGAATCCCTTGATAGTCTTGAGATTTCATTGTACCCTGCACAGATTCAAGACACCCTGTGCCAGATGTAGCAAAGCAGCCCCAGAACATAATCGAGCCTCAACTATGTTTCACAGTAGGGAGTGTTCTTTTCTTGATATGCCTAATCTTTCGGTCTGTGAACATAGAGCTGATATGCCTTGCCAAAAACCTCCATTTTTGTCTCATCTGTCCATAGGACATTCTCCCAAAAGCTTTGTGACTTGTCTACATGTAGTTTGGCAAATTCCAGTCTGGCTTTTTTATGATTTTTTTCCAACAATGGTGTTCTCCTTGGTCGTCTCCCATGAAGTCCACTTTGGATAAAATAACGACGGATGGGGCGATCTGACACTGATGTTCCTTGAGCTTGAAGTTCACCTTTAATCTCTTTAGAAGTTATCCTGGGCTTTTTTTTACCATTCCTATTATCCGTCTCTTTGATTTGTCATCAATTTTCCTCCTGCGGCCACATCCAGGGAGGTTGGCTACAGTCCCATGGATCTTAAATTTCTGAATAATATGTGCAACTGTAGTCACAGAAACATCAAGCTGCTTGGAGATGGTCTGATAACCTTTACCTTTAACTTTTAACATGCTTGTCTATAATTTTCTTTCTAATCTCCTGAGACAACTCTTTCCTTTGCTTCCTCTGGTCCATGTTGAGTGTGTTACACACCATGTCACCAAACAGCACAGTGAGTATCTGTAGCCCTATATACAGCCCCACTGACTGATTACAAGATTGTAGACACCTGTGATGCTAATTAGTGGACACAACTTGATTTAACATGTCCCTTTTGTCACATTATTTTCAGGGGTACCATCATTTCTTTCCAGGCCTATTTCATGAGTTTAATTTTTTTTTAAATTCTGTGGAAGCAGAAAAGCAATGACTGGCTTTCATTTGTTCATTTTCAAAGATTTTTAATTTATTATTACTTTTGTCAGATTCAAGTTATTTCTGTGACCATTGTGGGTTTTTCTTTCATTAAACGAGGGGTACCAACAATTTTGACATGTGTAGGTGCCTGTTACCTATGGCAATGTTTATATAGGTGCCTGTGACCTATGGTGGTGTTTATATACTATATAGAAAAGCTCCTAATTTATGCTTCCGACAAGCTTTTTGGAGATGGAAATTTCATTCTCCAGCAGGACTTGGCACCTGTCCACACTGCCAAAAGTATCACTGTGCTTGATGGGCCAGCAAACTCACCTGACCTTAACCCCATAGAGAATCTATGGGGTATTGTCAAGAGGAAGATAAGAGACACCAGACCCAAAAATGCAGACGAGCTCAAGGCTGCTATCAGAGCAACCTGGGCTTCCATAACCCCTCAGCAGTGCCACAGGCTGATCGCCTCCATGCCACATTGCCGCATTGATGCAGTAATTGATGCAAAAGGAGCCCTGACCAAGTATTGAGGGCATTTACTGAACATACATTTCAGTAGGACAACATTTCGGATTTTAAAAACATTTTTCAGGCTGTTGTTATAGAGTATTCTAATTTACTGAGATAATGACTTTAGTGTTTTCATTGGCTGTAAGCCATAATCATCAACCTTAACAGAAATAAACACTTGAAATAGATCTCTCTGTGTGTAATGACTCTATATAATAGATCCCTCTGTGTGTAATGACTCTATATAATAGATCCCTCTGTGTGTAATGACTCTATATAATAGATCCCTCTGTGTGTAATGACTCTATATAATAGATCCCTCTGTGTGTAATGACTCTATATAATAGATCACTCTGTGTGTAATGACTCTATATAATAGATCCCTCTGTGTGTAATGACTCTATATAATAGATCACTCTGTGTGTAATGACTCTATATAATAGATCCCTCTGTGTGTAATGACTCTATATAATAGATCCCTCTGTGTGTAATGACTCTATATAATAGATCCCTCTGTGTGTAATGACTCTATATAATAGATCCCTCTGTGTGTAATGACTCTATATAATAGATCCTTCTGTGTGTAATGACTCTATATAATAGATCCCTCTGTAATGACTCTATATAATATATGAGTTCCACTTTTTGTATTGAAGAACTGAAATAAATAAACTTTTTGATGTTATTTTAATTTAGTGAGATGCACCTGTATATACCATACTAAAAGCCTAAAGAAAATAGGGGAAAGGGGGGGAGGGAGAATAAAGAATCCTAAAGAATAAAATATACATAAGTACACGTGCGGTCTGGTTATCTAGTACGTGTTTTGCATAAGATGAGACATCGGTGTATTCACTGGGACTTTTTGATACAAATTTAAGGATTTCGTCCTTTATTTTCTTATCAGGATCTGAGGAAGTGTCTTCAGAATTATCGCTTTCTTCATCCACAGGCAAATGACAGTAAACGCTATTTGAATGAAACTCACTATATGATTGATTAGGTGATATGGATTCCGTCTTCATAAATGGCAGTGTAGGACTCCTCGTATACTGGTCCTCTGTATTGCCATCACAGACATTGTAATCCGGTGTCTGCAGTCACTATTACTGAATGAACCGGTTTAGGGGACGTAGATGTGATGTAAAGTTGTTTCCTATTGTTATCTGTGTCCCTGAGAAAGGTGTTGTCCTCTGCCTGTGTTCACATTCTGCACTTTCCCAGCCCTGGTTTACATGTGGCTTATCAATATTCACGTCACTCATTGACTGCAGGGAAGGTCTGAGACATCCCTGTGCTGGAGTCAGAATTGCTGGTGACCTGTCCTGTATGTCTGTGGGAGGACAATAGTAACATGGTTTTTAAGGTTGAAGGAAGACTAAGTCCATCTAGTTCAACCCATAGCCTAACATGTAATGTCTGAGGTCTGTGCCTTCCTCTATGTATTATCAGGATCAGCGCCAACACTCAGCTGTTTTCCAGCTGCTGCCATCGATAGAAAACACCTGAGTGAGGACAGCAGAGGCGCAGGGACTTCCAGCAGCGCAGGGACTTCACAGCGGCTGTTAATCAGCTGGATGAGATCCGGCAGGCTGACGGGTGGAGGGATCCAACCTGCATGGGAAAGGGCACCATGCATGCTCGGCCTCTAGAGATGGCTATAAGGACGGATATAGATACCAGTAATGCTATCACTAGGGGGCGCCATACTGACCATCAGAGGGACATATATTTTGAATGTGGCATCATTTATAATAGGTTTAATTTACAAAAGCTTTTCTTTACATGATGTCCACAGGATTACCTATATGTTCAATGTTGGCATCACCCCTTTAAGGAGACATCCGTAATTGCTCTTTGGAGAGCCCGTCCTCCTAATGTATACCAATACTCCTGCTTCTCGTCCACATTCTCCTCTTTGTGGAGAATGGATTTGGCTCTTGTAAATGAACGCTTGCTGGGTCTTATATCTGACATCAGCTCCTGCCCAGAGCGCTATCCCATCATTCTCCTCTGTGTCTCCCTAAGCTTAATCCCCCAATACAGTACAGACCCAAAGGGAAATTAACCCCTTTTAGTTGCAAGTTATGGATCTTGAGGGGAAAATTGAAGGGAAACTAAAGGAGAATCTTGTGTTATTAAAAATACAACTTCTATCTTATATGTATGGGAAGCCATGAAGGCCGACCTTAGAGGAATATTTATAACAGAAATCTCAGCAGCTGAATCTCGGACTAAGCAGCAGGATCCATTGGTGTTTCAGGAATTGGGAGATGCAGAGAGTGCGATGATTACAGATCCAACGCCGGCTGCGCAAAACAGGCTGAAAGCAGCTCAGGACCTGCTGGATCAGGGAACATTGCAGCTGCAGGAAGGAAGAAGATGTTTCATAAGATGCAATATTGTGAAGAGGGGGATAAAGCAGGTCACTTATATCTGTGATAGCTGTCACCCAGAGGGACTCCGCCTTTATATCCAGTCTGCAGACTAGGGAGGGTAATGTGGTAGAGTCCACAGTGGACATATTGAAAGTGTTGGAGGAATACTTTGCAAAGCTGTATACTTCTCAGTTTCAACCCTCAGAAGAACAGACCCAGACCTTCCTAGATAAAGGCTCAGCTCCCCGTCCTTTCCTTAAGACTCTCGCAATTTATTAGATGAATCGCTTTGATGTAGAAGAGCTAGAATGTGCACTGAGCTCAATGACCAACGATAAAGCACCAGGAATGGACGGTCTTCCAGTGGAAGTAGATAAGAGATATAAGGAAGTATTACTACCAATATTATTGGAGGTATGCAATTCGAAGGGGGATCATTGCCACGCCCATGCACAAAGCCATAATTAAAGTGTTACCTAAAGAAGGCAAGGCCCCCAGCTTGCTGGCATCCTATAGACTCATCTCTCCTTTAACTTCTTGCTAACAGACTTTCAAAAGTAATTTCAATAATACACCCCGATCAATCTGGGTTTATGTCAAATAAGTCCACAGCGATCTCAGAAGGCTTTATATTGATATACAAGCAAGGACTGATAATATTGGTCATAGGGGGATCCTGTCTTTGGATGCAGCTAAGGCCTTTGACAGTGTAGAATGGCGATATTTGTGAGCTACATTGCAGCAGATTGGCTTTGGTGACAAATTTATATAATGGGTGCAATTGCTTTATTCAGACTCAAAGGCCAAAATAAGAGCGAATGGCTCGAAGGCTAATCGATTTTTGTTGCACAGAGGTACAAGACAAGGGTGCCCCCTGTCTCTCTTATTGTTTTCAATAGCAACTGAACCTCTTGTGGCAGCAATTAGTAAAATGTCTGAGATAAATGGATTTAAATATGGGACCAAGGAAGAGAAGGTGGCACTGTTTGCCGATGATTTACGATTATTCCTTGGGGATGCTCGGGGGTCTCTGGAGAGCATGATGATGACTATCTTTAGCTGACTTATTCCTTCCAAAGACGATACTAAGGACTAGGGAGCACTTATTATGGGTGGAGAAATGGCCATTCGGGCAAACAGGAAAAGGAAGGAAAATTAAAAAAAAATGGGGATGATCACCATAATTACAATAAAACGGCAAGGTTCCAGCAGACTGACTGATCCGACTGTTAGGCCATGGCTTCACTGTCAGTATTTGGTCAGTATTTTTCCTCGGGAGTGGGAGCCAAAACCAGGTGAGGAACAATCAGAGAAACGGTCTAATAGAAACAAGTCACCAATTCTGCATTTATCACCCACCTCTGGTTTTGGCTCCCACTCCTGAGAAAAAATACTGACCAAATACTAATAGTGGGGCGGTGGCCTTAAAGACAAACTCAGCAAGAAGTAAGAATGAAGTCGCAACAAAACACTGAGCTGCAACAAAACACCTTAAAATTTGAGATTGATTAGTCCTTTCTGTCTGACCATTGTTTTCAGGGTGGTAGGCACAGGAAAATAAATGAATTCCCAGTTTATTACAAAACGCTCTGCAGAATTTGGAGACAAATTGCACTCCCCTATCAAACACAATGTTAAGAGGGAATCCCATGTAGCCTTATTTTATGAGAAATAAAAAACCTGGAGAATATCTCTGACAAAGGAACAAAATGAGCCCGTTTACTGAATCAGTCAACGACCACCCAAAGACAGTCTTCCCACCAGACAGAGGCAAATCCGTGATGAAATCCATGGACAGATGAGTTCACTGTCTTTCTGGAATTGCAATGGAGCCAATACTCCAACCGGACTGTTATGACAGACTTTAGCGTGTACGCAAACTTCACAAGCAGATACAAAATCTTTAATATAATTATTCATAGATGGCCACCAAGAAAGCCTAGTAATAGCTTTCTGCATAGCTGTGAACCGCGGATGACCACTCATGATTAAATCATGAAACTCCTGAAACAGACGCAATCTTAGGTATACAACTACAAATAATTCGGGCCTAGGTGTGGCGAAAGGAGCAAACGATTGGACTTTACGGATCTCAGCTTCAACCTCCAAGGTTATCACAGAAACCACAATGCCCTTGGAGAATGGAGGTTTTGGAGGAGAAACAGAACTAAAACTGCTTGGAAAGTGATAGAGAAATTGAATCTAGAGAAAAAAAAAGCACCCTCTGGCCTGTCTAGGAGTTAGCCATTTAGCTCATTCAATATACGCTAAATTCTTCTGGTCAGTGACCACAGTGATTTCATGAACTTCTCCCTCCCTTTGTCTTCAAACCTTAAAGGCTAATTTAACAGCAGGTAACTCACAATTCCCAACAGCAGAATTTCTTTCAGCAGATGAAAATTTTCTTGATCAAAAACCATGTGGCCGCAAATTGGAACACTGACATAAAACGGCCCCTACCCGGACCTCCGAAACATCCACCTCCACAATGAATGGTTCTTGGAGATGGGGTTGGATTAGAACAGGAGCAGACATAAAACACTCCTTCAATTTTTCAAAAGCCCTCATAGCATCCGGTGGCCAAACCTTGAGATCTGCCCCCTTACATGTGAGGTCAGTAATCTGAGAAAAAAAAACCTAAAGAATTCCCTATAATAGTTGGCGAATCCTACAAAATGTTGCAACACTTTCAGGTCACTAGGTTGGACCCAATCTATTATGGCTTTCACCTTCCCAGGATCCATCGTAAACCCATCAGCCGATAAAATGACCCGGGAATGAAACTTCCTGAATAGAAAAAAAAACATTTCTCAATTGTAACAAACAAAGAATTCTCCCTCAACCTTTCTAATACAACACGGACATGTTCCTGGTGAGAATCCAAATCAGGAGAGAAGATTCTATATCATCAAGATAAATCACAAGAAATCTCCCAAAGTAATCAGAGAAAAATCATTCAGAGAGTTGTGAAATCCTGTTGGTGCATTGGAGAATCCAAATGGGAGGACGAGAGTATCGAATAAAACCACTAAGTACACCTCGTACACGTGCGGCTCCGCTCCGTACACCTGGTACACACGCGCAGCTCCTCTCCGTACGCCTCGTACAGGCGCGGCTCCGCTCCGTACGCCTCGTACACGCTCGGCTCCGCCCCGCACGCCTCGTACACGCTCGGCTCCGCCCCGCACGCCTCGTGCACGCTCGGCTCCGCCCCGCACGCCTCGAGCACGCGCGGCTCCGCCCCGCACGCCTCGTGCACGCTCGGCTCCGCCCCGCACGCCTCGTGCACGCGCGGCTCCGCCCCGCACGCCTCGTGCACGCGCGGCTCCGCCCCGTACGCCTCGTGCACGCGCGGCTCCGCCCCGTACGCCTCGTGCACGCGCGGCTACGCCCCGTACGCCTCGTGCACGCGCGGCTCCGCCCCGTACGCCTCGTGCACGCGCGGCTCCGCTCCGTACGCCTCGTGCACGCGCGGCTCCGCTCCGTACGCCTCGTGCACGCGCGGCTCCGCTCCGTACGCCTCGTGCACACGCGGCTCTGCTCCGTACGCCTCGTACACACGTGGCTTCGCTCCGTACACCTTGTACACACGCGGCTCCGCTTCGTACACACTGTAAACCCCTCCTGACCCCACACATAAACTTCAGCTCATCCAGCACCATGACAACCAGCACAGCAGAGTCCTGCATCCACTGAGGCCCCTGATCATGTGACCCCTGACTCCTCCCCTCCTGTGACCTCATCACAGCTCCTGTGCGCACAGAGCAGCCATATATGTGGTGGCGGCTCTGCAGGTGGAGGTATGTGGAGACCCCCATTACTGGGCGCAGGGGGCATTAACCCCTTCAGCACAGAGCCTCTTTTCGGGTCTTGTGTTGCCCCTTTATAAGAATCATAAGGTTTTTGTTCTGTTTCCTGTAATAAATACATACGACCCAACTATGGAGACAGGAAGGGAGGAAACGTATTGTTCTCATAGTACAGGGCCTCTTTCTTGCCCCAGGTAGTGTAATGTTCCCATAGTACCGCCACCCCCCCACACAGTATAATCAGAGGTACAGCTAAGGTCTGATGGGACACGTTGTGAGATTTTGACCACCCCCCATCCTGATATATACAGTGGGTACGGAAAGTATTCAGACCCCTTTACATTTTTCACTCTTTGCTCATTGCAGCCATTTGGTAAATTCTATAACGTTAATTTTTTTCTCATTAATGTACACTCTGCACCCCATCTTGACTGAAAAAAATGTAGAAATTTTTGCAAATTTATTCAAAAAGAAAAACTGAAATATCACATGGTCATAAGTATTCAGACCCTTTGCTCAGACTCTCATATTTAAGTCACATGCTGTCCATTTCCTTGTGATCCTCCTTGAGATGGTTCTACTCCTTCATTGGAGTCCAAATGTGTTTAATTAAACTGATAGGACTTGATTTGGAAAGGCACACACCTGTCTATATAAGACCTCACAGCTCACAGTGCATGTCAGACCAAATGAGAATCATGAGCTCAAAGGAACTGCCCAAGGAGCCCAGAGACAGAATTGTGGCAAGGCACAGATCTAGCCAAGGTTACAAAAGAATTTCTGCATTACTCAAGGTTCCTAAGAGCACAGTGGCCTCCATAATCCTTAAATGGAAGAAGTTTGGGACCACCAGAAGTCTTCCTAGACCTGGCCGTCCTGCCAAACTGAGCAATCGTGGGAGAAGAGCCTTGGTGAGAGAGGTAAAGAAGAACCCCAAGATCACTGTGGCTGAACTCCAGAGATGCAGTAGGGAGATGGGAGAAAGTTCCACAAAGTCAACTATCACTGCAGCCCTCCACCAGTCGGGCCTTTATGGCAGAGTGGCCCAACGGAAGCCTCTCCTCAGTGCAAGACATATGAAAGCCCGCATAGAGTTTGCTCAAAACACATGAAGTTCTCCCAGACTATGAGAAATAAGATACTCTGGTCTGATGAGATGAAGATAGAACTTTTTGGTGATAACTCTAAGCGGTATGTGTGCAGAAAACCAGGCACTGCTCATCACCTGCCCAATACAATCCCAACAGTGAAACATGGTGGTGGCAGCATCATGCTATGGGGGTGTTTATCAACTGCAGGGACAGGACGACTGGTTGCAATTGAAAGAAACATGAATGCGGCCAAGTACAGAGATATCCTGGATAAAAACCTCTTCCAGAGTGCTCTGGACCTCAGACTTGGCAAAAGGTTCACCTTCCAACAAGACAATGACCCTAAGAACACAGCTAAAATAAAAAAGGAGTGGCTTTAGAACAACTCTGTGACCATTCTTGACTGGCCCAGCCACAGCCCTGACCTAAACCTAATTGAGCATCTCTGGAGAGACCTGAAAATGTCTGTCCACCAACGTTCACCATCCAACCTGGAGAGGTTCTGCAAGGAAGAATGGCAGAGGATCCCCAAGTCCAGGTTTGAAAAACTTGTTGCATCATTCCCAAGAAGACCCATGGCTGTACTAGCTCAAAAAGGGGCTTCTACTCAATACTGAGCAAAAGGTCTGAATACTTATGACCATGTGATATTTCAGTTTTTCTTTTTTAATAAATTTGCAAAAATTTCTACATTTCTGTTTTTTTTCAGTCAAGTGGGGTGCAGAGTGTACTTTAACCCTTTAAAAGCCCAGGGCGTACTAATACGTACCTGCACCCTGGGCTTTAAGAGCCAGGTATGTATTAGTACGTCCTGTGGATTTCGCCCGCACACAGGCTGTGCAGGCGCGATCGCCGCCAGGTGTCAGCTGATTGTCACAGCTGACACCCGATGTTATGTGCTGGGTGCTCCCGGTACATTAACCCCCGCAATGCGGCGATCAAAGTCGATCGCACCATTGTGGGGGCAAGTGGAGGTGATCGCCGATACTCACCTCTCCTGCCGGCGTCCAACGTTGTCTGCCGCGGCTTCCAGGATGTTGCTATGACGACCCGATGCTCAGGGGAAATTGCACAACAAATTTTGGGGTCCATTTTTTCCTGTTATCACTGCAAAAATAAAAAAAAAATTGGGTCGAAAGTAACATTTTTGTGAAAAAAGTTAAATGTTAATTTTTTTTTTCCACATTCCAAAAATTCCTGTGAAGCACCTGAAGGGTTAATAAACTTCTTGAATGTGGTTTTGAGCACCTTGAGGGGTGCAGTTTTTAGAATGGTGTCACTTTTGGGTATTTTTTGTCATAAAGACTAGAGATGAGCGGTGTTCGACTCGAACTGTTTGCCAATCTCAAATTCGAGCTGTTTTGGGCAGTCTTCGAGCCGTTCGACAAACCCGAACGATTTGCAAAAAATTCGGCTGTTCAAGGTTATGTTTGATAACTGTTCGTGCACCAAAAGCGTAACTGGATTTTTTCATAGTAATACTGTTAATCAATGTTAATAGACAGTTTCAGTGTAGAGTGGGCGGGGGGAGGGGCAGGGGATGGATCTCTGCAGAAATAAAGCCGATCTCCATTTTTTTTTCTTTCCCACATTTACAGTGGCGCGGTGCAGTCTGTCAGCCTATCAGCAGCGCACACAGGCAGCGAAGTGCTTTTTTTTCACACAAGCAAGGGCATGTGTCATTGGCTGTGTATGTCACATGTCCTTGCCCTGTAAGACCAAGCCATTTTCCCCGTCGCCACCATTTTCTCACTGCTGCAGCTGAGTGTTAGACGGCACCACTGCTGCTGTGAGAGCTATACAGTATAACTGTGTGAATTGGGAGCGAATTTGCTGTTAAATAGAGAGAGAGGTTTAGGTAGTAGGGACTAGTTGTAATTGCAGCCCTTTTGAGGGCTAGGTTACAGCAGTTCCTAGCACTTTTTGCCAGGCAGGTCTGTGCCAGTGCTGTGCCAGTGTTTTTCACAGCATTTGGCTAAATGTAGCTAAGCCAATCCTTTTGGGCCTGTAGAAGTGTCTGTTAGTCATTGGAGTAGCCCATCTGAACCAAGCTACACCACCTATGTATCTAATGACAATTTTTTACTGCATCTAGCCCAGTAAATCTTTTTGGGCCTGTAGCAGTGTCTGTTAGTCATTGGAGTAGCCCACCTGAACCAAGCTACACCACCTGTGTATCTAATAACAATTTTTTACTGCATCTAGCCAAGTAAATCCTTTTGGGCCTGTAGCAGTGTCTGTTAGTCATTGGAGTAGCCCATCTGAACCAAGCTACAAAACCTGTGTATCAAATAACAATTTTTTACTGCATCTAGCCCAGTAAATCCTTTTGGGCCTGTAGCAGTGTCTGTTAGTCATTGGAGTAGCCCATCTGAACCAAGCTACATCACCTGTGTATCTAATAACAATTATTTACTGCATCTAGCCAAGTAAATCCTTTGGGGCCTGTAGCAGTGTCTGTTAGTCATTGGAGTAGCCCATCTGAACCAAGCTACACCACCTGTGTATCTAATAACAATTTTTTACTGCATCTAGCCCAGTAAATCCTTTTGGACATAGTAGCAGTGTCTCGTAGTCAGCGGAGTAGCCCACCTGTGAAGCAAGCTACACCTCCTGTGTATCTAATGAAATTGTTTTACTGCATCTAACCCAGCCAATCCTTTTGGGCTAGTACCACAGTTTGGCCACTCAGCTCTGCTCGGTTTCCATCCATCGTTTTTTGTGCAAACAACTACAGAGTTGCCAATTAGTTAACCACCAAAATGAGTGGCAAAAGGCCTGCTGCTGGTGGAAAGGGGAATAGGTGTGTTGGAAAGTGAAAAAAAACTTGTGTCCATGGGGTAGGTGTTAAAGCAACAGTAACATCTGCAGAAGAAAGACCATCTTCCAGCCAAACTAAGATGTCTACTTCTTTTCGTGGACAATGTGATACGATCCCTTTCTTACGAACACGCCCATCGCTACAAATTCCAGATGAGGCACAAAAACAGCTGGTGCTTCAACGGATATCAAGTGCTCCTTCAAGTGGGCTCTCCTCCACCTCAACTTCAACATCACAAATACTCCAGTCCTCAGAGGTGTCACCCCAATCGAACTTGCTTCCTCACAGCTCCCAAATCTACAGCTGCCCGTCTGAGTATGGGGTAACACAGATGGTTGAGTCTGCAGAGCTGTTTACTCATACTATAGCCTGGGAATCAGAGGTCTGCTCCAGAGCTTCTGTGAATCCAGACGAGGAAATGATCTGCACTGATGCCCAGAATGTTTGAGTCGGATCCAGGCCCAGATGAAGAAGGTTCTGAGCATAATGTAGGACCTCGTTCCCAAACTGTAACTCCTGTTGGTGGAGACAATGAGGGAAATGATGATGAGACTCAGATACCTGATTGGAGTGACAACTTGACTTTTCGGTCAGGGCAGGAAGAGGTTGGCTCTGAGGACGACGGGTGTGAGAACACGCAGGGTGATGATGACGAGGTTGGAGATCCCACTTACTGTCAACCCACAGTCAGCCAGTCGATGAGGTCAGCAGAGGAGGTGGAGGAGTATGCTATTGACGATGAGGTTAGGTTGCGCCTTCCTGGACAGAGACGGAGTACTGGAAGCACGTCAACAACTGCATCCTCAACCACAACTCTGCCTCTGACCTCAAGTCGTGGTGGCTCTTCAGATCGCATGAGCTCTAAGCCTTGCATAGCCTGGGCATTTTTTCAGATCGATAAGGATGACCCAACTCATGTTATCTGTAACAGTTGTCACCAAAAGCTAAGTAGAGGCCAAAAAATCCATAGTTTGAGTACTTCATGCATGAACCGTCACATGGATATGAAGCATAAGTTGCAGTGGGAAGCTCACTGTGCTACAATGCGGCCTAGCGAGCCGGGCCAACCACCGTCTGCCCCATCTTGTGCATCTGCGGCCTCTTCATCCTCTGTGACTGGGGGGACAGCAGTCACACATGTGTTTGGACGCAGACCTGCCACCTCTTTACCCGCAACATCCAGTGTGATTGGCAGGTCATCAGTTCATTTGGAAGTGGAAACACCAGCTGGTGTTGAGCCCTCTCCGACATCAAGAGCACCACCTTTGGATCAAGGCAACCTAACATGTCCGCCTGCATCTTCCTCACAGACCGGCAGTTTGCCGGGGACACCCTACTCAACCCCGTCTAATCACAACAGCCAGCCCTCGGTCCCTCATCTGTGGACAAGTAAAAGACCATTTCCTCCTAGCCATGACAAAGCTAAGAGGTTCAATTTCACCATCTGCAAGCTGTTGGCTACAGAAATACTGCCTTTCCGCCTGGTGGACACAGAGGATTTTCGAGACCTTATGTCCGTCGCAGTGCCCCAGTACCAGATGCCCAGTCGCCACTACTTCTCAAAGAAAGGTGTGCCTGTGCTACACCAGCATGTCGCACACAACATCACGGCTTCTTTGAGAAACTCTGTGTGTGACAGGGTGCATTTCACCACACACTTGGACGAGTAGGCATGGACAGGGGCGTTACATGTCGCTGACTGGGCACTGGGTAACTATGGTGACAGCAGGACAAGGGGCTGCTGTCCAAGTCTTGCCATCCCCACGAGTTGTGCGTCAATCCTTTTTCTCTAGAAGTTCCTCCACTGCTTCTGCCTCCTCAACCTCCTCTCGGTCCTCCACCTGCACCCAAAGCCTATCTGGTAATGCTGCCCGTGTTCTAACTGCGCAGAAGGAATCCTGAACACCTCCTTACTATGCTGGCAGCAGGGCTCAACGGCATCAGGCGGTGTTTACTTTGAAATGTCTGGGAAGTGTGAGTCACACAGCTGAGAGAGTTGTGGTCAGCTCTGGAGACCGAGTTTTATGAATGGTTAGCTCCACTGGACATGCAGCCAGGGAAGGCCATGTGCGACAATGCTGCAAACCTGGGTGTGGCCCTTCGCCGGGGCAATGTCACACACGTGCCTTGTATGGCTCATGTGTTGAACCTGGTTGTCCAGCAATTTTTAGCCCACTATCCCGGACTAGATGGCCTTCTGCAGAGGGCACGGTCGCTGTGTGCTCACTTCCGCCGTTCGCATCTCGCAGCTCTACAGAAGTTGTTGGGCCTGCCAGTTCACTGGCTGAAATGCAACGTGCCGACGCGGTGGAATTCAACTCTGCACATGTGCAGCGATTGTGGCAGCACCAGCGATGAAGATGTTTAGTGCTGAGGATGCCATTATCAACATGACTATTCTGGTCATTTACATGCTGGAGAACACGTTAAACAGAATTCGGAGTCAGGTAGTGGGATAAGAGGAGGGGGAGGAAGTAGAGGAGGAGTCGTATGCGGAAGGGATAACATCTCCAAGGTCCAGACGGTCGGCAGCACCAAGGCAACAGGCATGGGAGGGTGGGGGAGAGGGATTAACGAGGGCGCATGGTAGCAGCCAAACTGTTGAGAAAGGTGCAGGAGCTGAGGAAGAAGTAGAGGACGAACTGGCGATGGGCATGGAAGACTCATCAGATGAAGGAGACCTTGATCACATTTCTGTTGTGTGAGGTTGGGGGGAGAGGGTAGAGGAAGGAAGCATGATTCTTACCTCGCCACCAACACAACAAGGACTTGGTCCTCCTGGATGCGCAAGACACATGAGTGCTTTCTTGCTGCAGTACCTGCAATATGACCCTCGGATTGTCAGAATTCGAAGTAATCCCGACTACTGGGTTGCCACACTCTTAGATCCACGGTACAAAAGTAAATTTGCCGAAATAATTCCTGCCATAGAGAGGGATTCACGCATGCAGGAGTATCAGCAGAGGCTGTTACAAAATCTTACATGCCCTTTTCCACAAAACACCAGTGGTGCACGTAGTGAATCTCACAGTTCTAACTTGCCAACCGTGGGACTGTCGAGTCTTCATCACTCAAACCGTAACAGTAACACCGTATCTGCTGGTAACAGCAATTTTGCGGAATCGTTTCACCAATTTTTTTAGACCATCCTTTGCAAGGCCACAGGAGACAAGAAGTCTGACACGTAGTCAACGCCTAGAGAGGATGGTATAGGAGTATCTCCAAGTGAACATCGAAGCCATAACTGTGTCACTGGACCCTTGCTCATTTTGGGCTTCCAATCTGGAAAAATGGCCTGAACTCGCCACTCACGCCTTGGAGATCTTGTCATGCCCCGCAGCCAGCGTTCTCTCTGAACGTGTGTTCAGCGCTGCTGGTGGTGTGCTGACAGATAAGCGCACGCGGCTGTCCACTGACAATGTAGACAGACTCACGTTCATAAAGATGAACAAATCATGGATCCGCAAGGACTTTTCTACCCCTGTGTCATCCTGTGGAGACTAAAAGCTTGAGGATTTGTGAAAATCACCTCACCAACCATTTTAAGCAACTCTGGGGCAATTGATGCCACTTAAGTGGTGTCTGTGCCACAATTTTTGGAAAAAATGGAGACTCTTTTTGGAGTCCCCTTGCTGTGTTTTACATGACGTTGGCATCGTCAATTCCAGGTGGGTCGGGTCGCCCCCCCCTTCCCTTTTAACCGTAAGAAACTACATACACTATGGCTTGTGGTAACACAGATGGTTGAGTCTGAAGAGCTGTTTACTCATACTATAGCCTGGGAATCAGAGGTCTGCTCCAAAGCTTCAGTGTCTGCTAGTCAGCGTAGTAGCCCAGCTGTGAAGCAAGCTACACCGTCTGTGTATCTAATAACAATTTTTTACTGCATCTAACCCAGCCAATCATTTTGGGATAGTAGCAGTGTCTCGTAGTCAGCGGAGTAGCCCATCTGAAGCAAGCTACACCGCCTTTGTATCTAATAACAATTTTTAACTGCATCTAGCCCAGGCAATACTTTGGGCGTAGTAGCAGTGTCTGCTAGTCAGCGGAATAGCCCAGCTGTTTTGCAAGCTACACTGCCTGTAGATCTAATTAAAATTTTTTAACTGCATCTAGCCCAGGCAATACTTTGGGCCTAGTAGCAGTGTCTGCTAGTCAGCGGAGTAGCCCAGCTGTTAAGCAAGCTACACCACCTGTGGTTTGGACACTTAATTTTCTCAAAGGAAATGCTTCGGGCCCCGGGACACTCAGTGAAGAGCATCGGGGAGGTGCCCGAAGGAAAAGGGGCTGGGACTGGCGGTAGCATGCCTTGCGGCGGACCGCCAAGCTCGATCCTTATAAAAGCTTTTTAACTGCAGCAGCTTTAGTGGACGCTACTGGAGCTGGAATTACCGCGGTTGCTGGCACCAGACTTGCCCGCCAATAGATCCTTGTAAAAGGATTTAAAGTGTACTCATTCATATTACAGAGCTTAGACCTGCCTCCACCGCAGGGGGTCTTGACCCACCAGTGGACAGGCACCAGTATTAGGAGAGTGGGACTGGCCGTCAGGGTCCACCGCGGCTCTGGCACAAACCCAGCGACACGGAGGTCGCACGGGCAGGCGTGTCGGCTTCGCACTCCAGCGTAGTCCCTCTGCCCCCTCTTGCCCGTAACCTCAAAGGGATGCGCAAGCGGCTTTTCTTCCCAGGGCTGTTCCCCGCACAGTAGGAGGAACGTGGGGGAGCTCAGGTCGGCCTTCCACCGTACTCCCTTACCTCCTTTGCCCTCTTTCCTTCTTCCGCTCTCCATCTAACCCCTCGGCTCTGTGGTGTCCGCTCTCCCTCCAGCTCTCTCCTTCTCACAGGTGGACTACCACGTGTATTTACACTGTGGCAAATCTTTTGGGCCCAGGCACAAGAAGTCATCGAGCTAATGGATAATATATGCCCCCTTAGAAACGTCCATGACGACCCATTCGAGGAAGCAACTAAGCCCCTCAAATATTGAGCAGGTTCTGGAGCACCCCATGGGCAAACAGCGATCTATATAGTATGCTCCTTCCCAGAAGCAGCCCAATAGGCGGACACTATTCATAGGCACAGGTAGTAAGTAACCAGAACGCCCCCTCAATGTCTGTTTTGGCCATTAGGGTGCCCCTTCCCAACTTCTTGACCCACCTGATTGCCTTGTGAAAGGATGTACAGTATATACTACTGTACTTGGTTCTGCGTCGATGTTGTCGTTTACTGACCTGCCCCTTGGATATGACAAATGGTGGATTAGTCCGAATGTATTGGGTTCCGTTTTTGGCACAACTCTCAACGGGGATACCACTACGTCTTGTAAGGAAAGTGTTCTGAATGGAGCCGCCATTCTACCTAAAGATATTTATTTTTTTAATTTTCTTGTCACGACGTTTGGGTGTTGGTAGGCTGATTTTAGATTTTTAATCCAGCCTTTCTTGATTTTAGAAGGGCATGACATGCCTATATCTGTGTCACCTCCTCCTTTTACTCCTCCACCTCTTTTCTTTTCGCATGACTATATGTACTTGTCACTTTTTCATGTGTTAGTTGTGTCTTCTGAGCAGTTTGTCAGCTTTTGGAGGTGTTTTCTATGTGTTTCTATGTCTTTTTGTTTGCCTGCCATTGGGTTTAATGGTGTTCGACGAACAGTTCGGCGAACATACCGGTGTTCGACGAACCGAACCCGAACACTACAGGGGTGGCTCAACTCTAATAAAGACCCCTTAAAGTGACTTCAAATGTGTTGTGGTCCCTAAAAAAATGGTTTTGTAAATTTTGTTGGAAAAATGAGAAATCGCTGGTCAACTTTTAACCCTTATAACTCCCTAATTAAAAAAAAATTTTGGTTCCAAAATTGTGCTGATGTAAAGTAGACATGTGGGAAATGTTATTTATTAACTATTTTGTGTGACATATCTCTCTTTCTCTTATTTAAGGGCATAAAAATTAAAATTTTGAAAATTGAAAAATTTTCAAAATTTTTGCCAAATTTCTGTTTTTTTCACAAATAATCGCAAGTGATATCGAAGAAATTTTACCACAATCATGAATTACAATATGTCATGAAAAAAACAGTCTAAGAATCAGGGGGATCCGTTGAAGCATTCCAGAGTTATTGCATCATAAAGTGACAGTGGTCAGAATTGTAAAAATTGGCCTGGTCATTAACGTGCAAACCACTTTGGGTTGTAAAGGGGTTAATGAGAAAAAAAAAGAACTTTTTTGAATTTACCAAATGGCTGCAATGAAACAAAGAGTGAAAAATTTAAAGGGGTCTGAATACTTTCCCTACCCACTGTATATGTATGTCCCTTATCCTTGACCCCAACCTGGTATATGTCCTCCGTTCTGCCTCTGTTCTTTAGTGTACAGAAAAAAATAAACTATTACACTCACCAGGGGCGAACATAGAAGTGATGGGGCCCCATAACAGAAGTATAATGCACTCCCCATAATCCTCCATACAGTATAATGCACAGCCTATAGTCATCCATGTAGTATAATGCACAGCCCATAGTCATCCATGTAGTATAATGCACAGCCCATGGTCCATACATGTAGTGTAATGCACAGCCCATAGTCCATACATGTAGTGTAATGCACAGCCCATAGTCCATACATGTAGTATAATGCACAACCCATACATGTAGCATAATGCACAGCCCATACATGTAGTATAATGCACAGCCCATAGTCCACACATCTAGTATAATGCACAGCCCACAGTCATCCATGTAGTATAATGCACAGCCCATAGTCATACATGTCGTATAATGCACAGCCCACAGTCATCCATGTAGTATAATGCACAGCCCATACTCTTACATGTAGTAGTGTGGCCAAGGGCAGGTGTACTCGCTGATTTAAAAAAAAACAAAAAAAACATTATACTCAGCTTCTCTCCACTCCCTCGCCTCACGGTGTCTTTTTGCTGGAGCTGCCAGCTGACTTCAGCCCCTAATGACGTACATGCCGATGTCAGCTGCTGGCCTCTGATAGGTCAGCAGCGTGTATTGTGGCACTTCAGCGGAATGTCAGTCCGAGAACACACATCCAGCTGAAGCAGGGGTTGGTGTTGGCTGGGCCCGGTCGCAGGAGCGACTGCGGTCATTAAGCCTCTCAATATAATGCTCTCATACATAGGCGGATTATAATGAGGGCAATCCAGGCTCTTCGGCCAGGCCAGCACTGCAGCAGTTAACTTCCCTGTGCTGGCCCGGCCGCGTCACAGCTAGGAGACACAGCCCTGTGCGCGGCTGTGTCTCCTAGCTGTGACGTCACGCAGTGCGCGCCCGGCCTGCACTGCTACTTACCACTGGAGAGGAGCAGGAGCCAGGAGGGCTGGAGCCGAGCCGGGGGATGGTGAGTGTGTGTGTCTGTGTGTGTGTATGTGTGTCTGTCTGTGTGTGTGTCTGTCTCTGTGTGTGTGTGTGTGTGTGTGTGCAGGCAGATATCATTGTGTGATGTCTGTTTATATGTATTTTTGTGTTTCAAATGTGTTTATGCGTGTATGTATATGTTTGTGTGTGTGTGTGTGCGTGACTGCGTGCGGCCTCCTGCTGAGTATAGATGGCGCCGTGCGGCCTCCTGCTGTCTCTGGGGGGGCGCCCTTGCGGCCTCCCGCCGTGTATAGATGGCTACGTGCGGCCTCCCGCCGTGTATAGATGGCTACGTGCGGCCTCCCGCCGTGTATAGATGGCTACATGCGGCCTCCCGCCGTGTATAGATGGCTACGTGCGGCTTCCCGCCGTGTATAGATGGCTACGTGCGGCCTCCCGCCGTGTATAGATGGCTACGTGCGGCCTCCCGCCGTGTATAGATGGCTACGTGCGGCCTCCCGCCGTGTATAGATGGCTACGTGCGGCCTCCCGCCGTGTATAGATGGCTACGTGCGGCCTCCCGTCGTGTATAGATGGCTACGTGTGGCCTCCCGCCGTGTATAGATGGGTACGTGCGGCCTCCCGCCGTGTATAGATGGCTATGTGCGGCCTCCTGCTGTGTATAGATGGCTACGTGTGCTCAATATTGAGACATACAATTAATGTAAGGCTATGTGCCCACGATGCAGAAATGCTCCGGATTTTTTTTGAGCATTTCTCTTCTCCCTGGCAGAAAAAACGCATGCGGATTGTACATGCTGATTGTACATGCGTTTTTCCTGCCAGGGACATGCAGATGTGAAGCGTTCTTCACATGCATTTCCGCATGCGGGTTATCAAGCGATTTTAGCATCACTTGGAAAGTGCTTGACAACTTGGTCACACTATATAAATCAATGCAACCGGCATGGATTTATATAGTGTGACCGTAAAAGAATGGTAAAACATAAATATACAATTACCTTCTGATAGCCTGCCGACGTCAGCGGTCGCGTGACCCATCACATGACTAAATGACGTCACGGCGGGTCCTTTTCAGACCATCGTGAGCTGCCGGCAAGCCAGGACACATCGGATAAAGACACCGGGGGCCATCAGAAGGTAAGTATGATATTTATTTTTTATTTTATTCTTTTTTTACAGGTTCCATGGTACCCGGGTCCAGAGGACAGTCTCCTCTTCTCCAAACCTGGGTACCATCCGCACATTGAAACGCATGGATTCTGCATGTACAGATGCAGTGATGCGGATTCCATGTGTTCCAATGCACGTCAATGGCAGTGAAAGCGCCGCGCTTCCGCAAAATAATTGGTAGTGCTGCGGATTTTTCCACAGTGATAATCCGCAGCGGAAATTTCCGCAGCATGTGCACAGCACATGTGGATTATCATTGGGGAACATGGCAGACCTTCTACCAAGCGTTTTTTAAGCATTTCTGCAGCGGAATTGCCGCTGCGGAAATGCTTGAAAAGCGCGTAGTGGGCACACAGCCTAAAAAAAATTATTGTAATTAATATTGTGCCAAATTAATTTCACGTGAACTATCACATGGGCCCTTGCTACTCTTAATCCACCCCTGCTCTCATAGTACCTCTATTTCCCCACACCGTATAATGTTCTCACAGTACCGCCATCTTCCCACATACAGTATAATGTACCCACAGTGCCGCAATCTTCCCACATACAGTATAATGTTGTCACAGTCCCGCCAACCCCCCATATACAATAATAATATTCCCATAATACCACCATCCCCCCCACATACAATATAATGATCCCACAGTACCACCATCCCCCCACATACAGTATAATGATCCCACAGTGCCGCCATCCCTTAATTTTATTTTATGTTTTTACACTTGGTTTTCTTTTTTTAGTGTTTTTCATGTAATATATGGAAGCCAACATAAAAATGCTAAAAGAAACATAATATCCAGGAAAAAAAACACTGTACAAGGAGACATTAGCATCAAATAACTCCTGTCTTGGTGTTCTTACAAACAAGCTCTTATAAATGAGATGTAACGTGATAAAAGATTACAACCTGGGAAAGACGGGAAACATTCATCCAGACAGCCGGTGATGATGTAGTTAGTGACGGACTCTGGTCAAATTTGTTTCTAGAGCCGTATTAGAAGATGAAGATCTCATCCTCATCATGAAGTTGTTATTTCTCATGCCATGTGTAATGTACAGTGGTGGCTAAAAGTATTGGCACCCCTGCAATTATGTCAGATAATACTCAGTTTCTTCCTGAAAATGATTGCAATCACAAATTCTTTGGCATTATTATCTTCATTTAATTTGTCTTCAATGAAAAAAACACAAAAAGAATTGTCCTAAAGCCAAATTGGATACAATTCCACACCAAACCTAACAAAAGGGGGTGGACAAAAGTATTGGCACTGTTTGAAAAATCATGTGATGCTTCTCTAATTTGTGTAATTAACAGCACCTGTAACTTACCTGTGGCACCTAACAGGTGTTGGCAATAACTAAATCACACTTGCAGCCAGTTAACATGGATTAAAGTTGACTCAACCTCTGTCCTGTGTCCTTGTGTGTATCACATTGAGCATGGAGAAAAGAAAGAAGACCAAAGAACTGTCTGAGGACTTGAGAAACCAAATTGTGAGGAAGCATGAGCAATCTCAAGGCTACAAGTCCATCTCCAAAGACCTGAATGTTCCTGTGTCTTCCGACTAAAGAACCTCGACTAACATCCAAACAAGTTCAAGCTGCCCTGCAGTCCGAGGGTACAACAGTGTCAACCCGTACTATCCGTCGGCGTCTGAATGAAAAGGGACTGTATGGTAGGATACCCAGGAAGACCCCACTTCTTACCCCGAGACATAAAAAAGCCAGGCTGGAGTTTGCCAAAACTTACCTGAGAAAGCCTAAAACGTTTTGGAAGAATGTTCTCTGGTCAGATGAGACAAAAGTAGAGCTTTTTGGCAAAAAGCATCAACATAGAGTGTACAGGAAAAAAAAAGAGGCATTCAAAGAAAAGAACACGGTCCCTACAGTCAAACATGGCGGAGGTTCCCTGATGTTTTGGGGTTGCTTTGCTGCCTCTGGCAATGGACTGCTTGACAGTGTGCATGGCATAATGAAGTCTGAAGACTACCAACAAATTTTGCAGCATAATGTAGGGCCCAGTGTGAGAAAGCTGGGTCTCCCTCAGAGGTCATGGGTCTTCCAGCAGGACAATGACCCAAAACACACTTCCAAAAGCACTATAAAATGGTTTGAGAGAAAGCACTGGAGACTTCTAAGGTGGCCAGCAATGAGTCCAGACCTGAATCCCATAGAACACCTGTGGAGAGATCTCAAAATGGCAGTTTGGAGAAGGCACCCTTCAAATATCAGGGACCTGGAGCAGTTTGCCAAAGAAGAATGGCCTACAATTCCAGCAGAGCATTGTAAGAAATTCATTGATGGTTACCAGAAGCGGTTGTTCGCAGTTATTTTGGCTAAAGGTTGTGCAACCAAGTATTAGGCTGAGGGTGCCAATACTTTTGTCTGGCCCATTTTTGGAGTTTTGTGTGAAATGATCAATGATTTGATTTTTGCTTCATTCTCTTTTGTGTTTTTCCCTTGCAAGCAAATTAAATGAAGATAATAATACCAAAGAATTTGTGATTGCAATCATTTTCAGGAAGAAACTGAGTATTATCTGACAGAATTGCAGGGGTGCCAATACTTTTGGCCACCACTGTATATGACGAGAATTAGCTTTCTGGAAGATGAGTCTATAAGAAATGTATTCAGCTGCAGACTCCGAGGAACAAACTGCTTGTTGTCTGTGGCCTAAAATATATAGGTTTTATTAGTATGTCAGGGACAAAAGCAGAATGTTGTAAAATAATAAAAATACCATTGCTGATTGGGTTTCTGGGTGATTCTTACTGAAGCAGTGGCCAACTTAGTCAGTGATTGGAAGTATGGAGGAGATGTCTAAGTCAGCCAATCAACTTATATTCCACTCCATAAAAGATTAGAGAATACAACACCTACACATTCTATCTTCTGATATATTTCCCTTATTGTCTCCAGTAATTGTATTAATACACAGAATTCTTTACGATGTTCCATCGGCTCATCTTCTCCTCATTCAGGTCTCTACAATATCGGATCCTCTCAGTGAAGATATTCTATATTAAGAGAATTTTTCTGAATCACCTATCAAGGATGGATATGGACAGAGACAAGATGGCGGAGCGGATATTACACCTCACCCTAGAGATCCTCTTCCGGCTTACTGGAGAGGTGAGAGATTCTGATGATGTCACATTACATCATTCTTATCTATGGGAATAACAGATGGACAGAACTGGAGAGGTGAGGACTCTAGAAATGTCTGGAGGGAGATTTATTAATGTGTCTCTCCATAACCAGGATTACACAGTAGTGAAGAAGACCTCTAGTGATCGCTATCAGGACCCTGTGTCTGAGGGATGGGGAAGACCCCTGAGCTCAATCACAGGGCCCCCACGTCACCCCCTGATACATGAGGACATCAATGACCAGAAGATCCTAGAACTCGCCTACAAGATGATTGAGCTGCTGACTGGAGAGGTGACACTGCTGGGAATGCTGGGACATTATACAATAACACTATGAAGGGATCGGGGGGGTGACGATATCATTGTATGTGTCAGGTTCCTATAAGGTGTCAGGATGTCGCTGTCTATTTCTCCATGGAGGAGTGGGAGTATTTAGAAGGACACAAAGATCTGTACAAGGACGTCATGATGGAGGTTCCCCAGCCCCTCACATCTCCAGGTAATAGACAGGACTAAATACACACAGCCAATAATTATCTTATCTAATTATGTGTAAAAAATTAATTCAGTCCCTGTATGTTTCCTCCAGATATATCCAGTAAGAGGACAACACCAGAGAGATGTCCCCGTCCTCTTCTTCCACAGGACTGTAAACAAGAAGATCCCAATGTTCCTCAGGATCATCAGGTAAATGGAGAGGTGTCATGAGATCTCCCCTATGATGTGTAGACGGCTGTAAAGGTCTTGTGCTCAGTCTTGTTTTATCCACCAGTATTATATGTTTTATATTTGTGTAATGAGAATGGTGGAGATGGCAGGATTAGAGCTGATCATAGATGGGACTTCTCCATCTGTCTGTGAGTTTTACAATATTTGTTTCAGGGTGAAGATCTGACCCATATTAATACTACAGAGACATATGTGAGGGGTGATGAGCGGTGTAAAGAGGAGATTCCTACATATGACTACCCAGGTGAGTAGTGACCACTAAATGCAGAGAAGTCACAGATTCTTCTCAGTCCCCGTCTGTGGCTGTTTTATCGGTGGTGTAGTCCGGCCGTTTCACAATCGTGTGACCACCATTTTACTTCTAGATCACAACATTTTAGTCCATCCAAAAATGTTCACATTACTTTGTGTAATTGTAAAAGACCTTTTCTGTAGAACTTACAACCTGGAGGATCCACCTACCCCCTGGGATTAGGAGACGCTGACCGTTACCTGCCCAGATCTGTAAACTACAAAGCCAAATGGCAGCGTACGTAGAATGTGCTGACAAAAATCACTTGAAGAAAAATTATAATGGACCTCTTAGAGAAAGCGGAGGGTAATGATGGTGTTGGCTTCCTAGATCCCTGATATCTTATTGGATGAATCTACCTTCTCTCCCTTCTGTGCTGCTGAATGTCCTCATATGGTCCCTACAAGACCAGGTCCAGTCTTTCTGGCCAAACTTCACTTTTATTATCGACAACATTAAATGTGCAGTGAGGGCCAAGTGTGAATTTCTGTACAATAACAACAGACCTTCCCTTTATTCTGACTTTTCAGTTTCTTATCAAACCAACTAACTTCAAATAGTATTGCGATAAACTACATAAAAAACATTACACCTGTGCCATGATACATATCTAAGCTGTGCGTGGCTGACGGCTGTAATATACATTTATTCACGCCTGCAGGAGATGTGTTGGCATGGCTCCAGCCCTGGTTTCATGGATTCACTTCACGCCATAAATTCCATTATGTTTTCAGTCCTAAAGAATTCAGATTACTGCACAATCTCTCCTGAAATGGGGGCGCTAATACTTTCTCTACTCCTCTGCTCAGGACTCATAGTAGCTCCAATGGTCCACCATAAATGAGTGCAATTCCGGTTTAGATCTGAAGTTCTCTCCCCTGATAAATACGTTGTTGTTAGGGATGTAACATATCTTTTATTCTGTATTTTTTTCCAGGTTCATTTTGTATGATAGCTTTAATGTGGTGGGATTGGCCTCTGTAACTCCCTGGTAGTCTTTAAAAGAAGGTCTCCATTACGTCTTCTCAATACCCGAGGGCTAAATTTAAGACACCTCGGCTCTGCACTATTATAAAAAGTTCTCCTTCAATGTCTAATATTTCTTCTTGAAACTCGTTGGCCATTATCATAGTTTAGATTGCCAAGAGCCACCAAGCCCCATACTCTAATTACCCCAGAGAGGTTTCACCACTAGTTACTCATTTTTTACTGATGGAGACTGTTGAGTTTGATCATTTCAGTAGATGTGTTATTGTCTATACTCATAGTTTTTGACTACAGTAGTTAGTGCCCAAAATACTCTGATTTAACCCCTTCCTGCAGTTTTGTGTTCCTAATCAGGCCCCATTTTTTAAATCTGACGTGTGTCACTTTATATGGTGATAACTTTGGAAATCTTCACAAAGGATAATAGGAAACAAATGGACCTTACAGATTATTTTCCAACTTCTCTTGAATCCGACAATCCCCTATATACGGTTGTACACTACTGTCTGGGCACAAGGCAGGTTAAGAAGGGAAGGAGCGACATTTAGCTATTTGAATGCAGATCTTGCTGGAATAGTTTGCGGACACAATGTATTGGGGGCACTGTTCATGGTCACCTGGCAACGCAAAAGATGGCCACCACGAACAGGCTTGGCTCTATCTACTCCAGATCCCAGGGATTGCCTTGCTCATCACCCTTTAACGTCAAGAAGAATAGTCAGATAGCCGGGTCAGAACCAGGAGGGCAGAGAAAATACAAAATCAGAAGACACCAGTAGTCAGTAAACGGGCCGATGTCACAACTGGAAACAAATACACAAGCCGGGAGCTGAGCACAGAGGACTGAACCAGAGGAGAACAAGGCTGTATCTGGCAGCCCCCGGCAATATGCTTCCAGCTTTAGTAGGGTGCGGTGCTCTCCAAATGGCTGAAGCAGGGAGCAGATTACTCCAGCTGGACAGCACACACACCCATACTGCCAGACTGGAGGGTACTACTGGTCCCAGGAACCCTAATCTTAGTGGCTGGACAGAACCTGCGCTGCCCAGAGCTTCTGATTCTGACGTCTCCTCCATCACCAGCGCCGCCTGCAGAATGAATAAGACGCTTCCTGGTGACAGAAGCAGATGTCTCAGGAGCAGATCCCACAGGAGATGGGACCCACCATTTGCGGAAGCCCTAATATAACAAAATGGTAGAAAACCAGAGCAGTAGAAATCCTCATAAAGTGACTCCATTTTGGAAATTATAACCCTCAGTGAATTAATCTATAGACGTAGCGATTATTTTGATTCCACAGGCACTTTCCAGAAATTAGCACCCAGTGGATGTTAGAGAGTGAAAATTGCACATTTGCCATTTCATTACCCTACACATAGTGCCCAGATTGTGCTCCAGGAGACACACACCGTAAATTAAGTGGGTTCTTCTCACTATAGTAATGCCAAATACATGGATGCTAAATGTGTTTTGGGCACACTGCAAGGCTCAGAAGTGAGGGGGAGATCTGACTTTGGGAGAGCGGATATTGCTGGATTGGTTTATGGAAGTGACGCGCCCCCTGGGCCGTAGGCTACTAGGTAGCCGTCCTGGTCGATGCTGGGAGAGGTCACGGTGGTGGTGACCCGGTCCGTGACCCAGGGTGGTCAATTAAAGGGGAAAAGTAAAAGGGGAATAAAGTTTTTAGAGATAATGTTCGTGACGCCACCTGTGGTATGCGGCTATATGGAGCCGCCGCTGCGGTGCAGATCCTCTGGAGCTGATGGTGACGCAGCAGAGTTGGTTCAGCTCTCCACAGGCAGAGCTTAGCTCCAGGGCAGTAGATGGGGATTTTATGAGGTAGATGTTTGTTGGTGCAGTGTAGTGCAGGGCTGGTGATGGCGCAGCAATTATTCAAGGACACAGTGGGGTGCAGTCTTCAGATTTTACTCACAGTTGTTAAGTTCCTCAGGTTGCACTTTCCGGATTATAACCGCCCATACCGTCCTGTGTCCTCCGGGGTAGTGATCCAGCAAACTCTCAGGTATTTCAGGATAACTTGCACGGGACCCCGTTCTATGTACCTTTCCCGGTTGTCTCACTGCTCTGGCTCTCACCCTCCTGCCCTGCGCCTCACAATCAGTGTCCCAAGCCAGTAGCCTCGGGTCTTGTCGGGCGACGTGCAATCCCCTGGACCCTATGTGGCCACCTTTTCGGCGATGTAATTGTGGTTGTTGGCTGCAGCACCTTGAAAATGCAGCAGCCTCCGGTTATCTAGCTGAGCCTGGTTGTTCTCTACTAGTTTAGGGGCCAGTCCCCTCTCTGCGGCCTGATCCCTCCACGTCCGTGTAGATTCGGGTGCACAGGTGGCATCCGCACTCTCCGTGCCCCTGGGATCCCCTCACTTCCTCTTGGAGCCCTCCTCACCGCTCCTCTCTTCTCTTCAGTCTCTCCTCCTGGGCCTCTCAGACTGGGCCCTGCTCCTTTCTCCACTCCTCTGACCTGAGCTCCTGCTCCCAACTCTCTCTCCTCTGAACTGGACTGACTGAACTCCTAGATGGTTCCCCTACTTCTTATACTCCTTCTGTCGGTGCTCCCTTGATCTACTTCCTCTTCCCATACCCACTACATGGTTCCACCCTCCAGCTAGGGACCAGGGACTGTGCTCTCCCTTAGGAGCAATCTCGCCCTTCCCTACTGAAGTGGAGTGTATTGGATGCGTGTGTGTGGGTCCCGGGTAGTACTCCCACCTTACCTGAGAGTGGAGTACCACACCTCTGGGTGAGATTCAGTACCTCTGTGGCAACTGAACCCGCAGGGGCGCCACAGAAGCCATGTTGATTCTCAAGACCCTTTGAGAATCTAATAATGTGGAATTTTTATTGGTATCATTTTTGCCTACTGTAAGAGGGCCGCCGGACATGTCCTTGAGGGAAGATATGTGTCGCTGAAGTTGGCAGCTTCAGTGATGTGAAACCGGGAAAGCATGCTCCAGCACACATAGTGCTGATAGTTTTAATAGGGCGTATCAGGGCCTTTTTTTTCGAGCAGTCATAAGAGATGGGGGGATTGGCTGCTCACATATCCCCGCCCCAGGGCGTGTGTATAAAATGGAGACCAAGTGTCTCATTCAGTGTCTGTGGCTGGAGGTGTGGAGACCTCCAGAGTGTTTGAGGGTAAAAAGACACTGATTGTGAGCGGGTGAATCCGCCATATTGGATGGACTGTTTCCTTTCTGTTTTGTTACACTGTGCTGAACAAAGTTTTCTTTTGTTTACTTCTGGAAGTGCGGTTTATGCAGCATAATAAACCTGCCTTGGACATTTTTAAAGAGACAGTGTCCCGTGCCTACCTCTAACGTGGCTAAGTGAGTACCGAACCCTACACTACATAACATTGTTTGGCTTTTTATTCCAGATTTTGGAGGCAGAATGAGCAAACAGTTGGACACCACGCTCTACTGGTTCATCCTATGAGGTTTTCTATTAGACTGTGAAATGTCATTCGGTCAATAACTTCCCATTTCTACAGACATTTTAAGTACAATTAACACAAGAATCCCATAGAAAAATAAATAAAGATTTCATACCACTTCTAAATCAATCTAAACAAACACATCCCTGGGCTACATGCTAGTCCAGGAAAATGAAGAGATATATGCTCAAGTTTAAAAATGTATTTAATTAGACACAAATCTAAAAAATAGAGGAATATTTAAACTTGAGCATATATCTCTTCATTTCCCTGGATTAGCATGTAGCCCAGGGATGTGTTTGTTTAGACATTTTAAGTAGAAATGTTCAAAAATATAAATTTCAAGGATATTTTATTCAAAATTAATAATTGTTTTTTTTCTTGGCAGATGACTGTACCAGAAGATCAGAGGGACAGGAGATTTTTAAATCTGACGATCTTGAGATCCCACAAGATACAATTGAAGTGAATGCCATTACTCCAGATATACCATCATCCCTTCACAGCAAACATCAATCATCTAATTCTATGAAACACATCCTGTCTTCTGATTCATTACCGACTACTAAGGAAAATCAAAATAAAATAAGCATTAAAGAACAAACTGCTCCTAAAACAAAGAAATCATTTTCACGTTCAGAAAATGGAAATAGTTTTACCCTCGAAAAGTCTATTCTAAAACATAAAATACACACAGCGGACAATAGATTGTTTTGTTCCAAATGTGGAAAATGTTTTAACCAGAAATCAGTTTTTGTTAATCACCAGAGATCCCACACAGGGGAGAAGCCTTTTTCATGTTCAGAATGTGGGAAATGTTTTAACCAGAAATCAGCTTTGGTTAAGCACCACAGAACCCACACAGGGAAGAAGCCTTTTTCATGTTCAGAATGTGGGAAATGTTTTAACCAGAAAGCATATCTAAATAACCACCAGAGAACCCACACAGGGGAGAAGCCCTTTTCCTGTTCAGAATGTGGGAAATGTTTTAACCAGAAATCAACTTTGGTTAAGCACCACAGAACCCACACAGGGGAGAAGCCTTTTTCATGTTCAGAATGTGGGAAATGTTTTAACCAGAAAGCGTGTCTAAATAACCACCAGAGAACCCACACAGGGGAGAAGCCCTTTTCCTGTTCAGAATGTGGGAAATGTTTTAACCAGAAATCAGCTTTGGTTAAGCACAACAGAACCCACACAGGGAAGAAGCCTTTTTCATGTTCAGAATGTGGGAAATCTTTTAACCAGAAAGCATATCTAAATAACCACCAGAGAACCCACACTGGGGAGAAGCCTTTTTCATGTTCAGAATGTGGGAAATGTTTTAACCAGAAAGCGTATCTAAATAGCCACCAGAGAACCCACACAGGGGAGAAGCCCTTTTCCTGTTCAGAATGTGGGAAATGTTTTAACCAGAAATCAGCTTTGGTTAAGCACCACAGAACCCACACAGGGAAGAAGCCTTTTTCATGTTCAGAATGTGGGAAATGTTTTAACCTGAAAGCATATCTCAATAACCACCAGAGAACCCACACAGGGGAGAAGCCCTTTTCCTGTTCAGAATGTGGGAAATGTTTTAACCAGAAATCAACTTTGGTTAAGCACCACAGAACCCACATAGGGGAGAAGCCTTTTTCATGTTCAGAATGCGGGAAATGTTTTAACCGGAAAGCGAATCTTGATAGCCACCAGAGAACCCACACAGGGGAGAAGCCCTTTTCCTGTTCAGAATGTGGGAAATGTTTTAATCGTAAAATGATTCTTGATAGTCACAAGAGAACTCACACAGGGGAGAAGCCTTTTTCTTGTTCAGAATGTGGAAAATGTTTTAATCGTAAAATGAATCTTGATAGTCACAAGAGAATTCACACAGGGGAGAAGCCTTTTTCTTGTTCAGAATGTGGGAAATGTTTTAATCGTAAAATGATTCTTGAAAGTCACAAGAGAACCCACACAGGGGAGAAACCCTTTTCCTGTTCAGAATGTGGGAAATGTTTTAACCAGAAATCAGGCTTGATTAAGCACCAGAGAACCCACACAGGGGAGAAGCCCTTTTCCTGTTCAGAATGTGGGAAATGTTTTAATCGTAAAATGATTCTTGATAGCCACAAGAGAACTCACACAGGAGAGAAGCCTTTTCCTGTTCAGAATGTGGGAAATGTTTTAACCAAAAATCAGCTTTGATTAAGCACCAGAGAACCCACACAGGGGAGAAGCCTTTTTCATGTTCAGAATGTGGGAAATGTTTTAACCAAACACCAGCTTTGATTAAGCACCAGAGAACTCACACAGGGGAGAAGCTTTTTTCCTATTCTATTTTTTTTTTTAATCCAATAAATTTTTATTGAGATTTTTTTCATTTTTTTTTTTTACAAAACAAGAAACAAGGACATACAATAATAAAATAACATACCATAGGATGACATACATGCATCTCTCCTGTATATCCTTTCAGCTTGCCCATTACCGTCTGATAACTTGCAATTACTATATCTTACAATTAACATTCCACATTCTTGAAATCTTTTATATAACCATAATATTGTAATAAACATTATAATCCTATACACATATAGGTGTGCTATATTACCCATACCACATGTTAAGGAATTCCAATGCACATTACAATGAAACATTAGACCTCCCAATACCCCCCTCCCCCATAAGTCATTGTCTCTCCAACAATAACCCCCTTGATGGCATTCCAGGTGTATCCAATCATAAGCCCCATATTTTCTCAAATGTATTCATTCAGTTTTGTTTTTTATATGCCCCTTTTTCTAATCTAATAATATTATTTATCTTATTTTTGAGTTCACTCATTTCTGGAGGTGAGGGGTTAATCCATTTGGATGCAATATGTTTCCTAGCTTGAAATAAAATATGTGAAATCCCTATAGAAATTGGGTCAAATTCCATATCATCTTCTAATATACCTGATAGGCATTTTTTTGGGTCTGGTTGAATATCTATTTTTATATACCCTCTTTATATTAGACAAAACTCCTTTCCAGTATTTACCGTATTTTTCGGACTATAAGACGCACCTTTTTCCTCCAAAAGTTTGGAGGAAAATGGGTGCGTCTTATAGTCCGAATGTTGCTGGGGGGTGGGGGGGGGTATAGTGTGTATGTGTGTGTGTGTGTATATATATATATATATATATATATATATATATATAATACTGTGGTGGAGGAGCGGGGCACAGGAGGCAGCAGCCGCCTGCTGCAGCCTGCACTGTCCCCGCTGCTGAAGAAAATGAAAATTCACTGCTCCCCACGCCCATAGGCGCTCCTTAATAGCGGCACACAGTATATCAACAGCTCAGTGTCTATTCCCCTTTTTTCTCCCTTTCCAAAGTTTTTTTCTATTTTAAGGGTCCAGATCTTATTATATGACACCACAAGTGGGTTATAAACTTTTCCCCTGTTTTTCCTTTTTGCATTTTTTTCTCTTTTGATATAATGATTCTCCGGCTCCCTATGGAGTATTTTCGGGTACACCATATTTACTTACACCTTTGCTTTTGATGAGGCTTGATCATCACGCTGCATTGTACTATATCATTGAATATTGTATTACATTGTGATTATAGTAGAGATTATCCTCCACATGCTCTAATGAAATGATTTATTGTCCGTCTTTCCTGTATGATGTTTTTGAATTCTACCCTTTCCCTTATTTTTTTATCCACATAATGTTTCTGTACATATATTTTGTTTTTTTGTATGCATTAGAGTCTGATGAAGGTCGTGGCTGAACGACCGAAACGTCACATGTTGTGGATTGCATTTTTCATGAATCTCTAAAGGAACTTTAATTATTTGATTAAGAATTATATTTCATACTACTGAATGAGTGCCGGATTCTATATTCACAGTGTATCAGCAGCCCGGCTCCTGCTGCTGAGCGATCGCGTGTGCCCGCTATTAAAGGGCATGAATATTCACCCCCTCTGCACGCCCATGATGGAAGGAGGTTTGCACTCAAAATCTCACGATACATGGTCCCATTCATTCTTTCATGTACACGGATCAGTCGTCCTTGTCCCTTGGCAGAGAAACCGCTCCAAAGCATGATGCTGCCACCCCCATGCTTCATAGTAGGTATGGTGTTATTTGGATGCAACTCAGCATTCTTTCTCCTCCAAATACGACGAGTTGTGTTTCTACCAAACAGTTCTACTTTGGTTGCATCTGACCATATGACATTCTCCCAATACTCTTCTGAATCATCCAAATGCTCTCTAGCAAACGTTAGAGGGGCCCGGACATGTAATGGCTTAAGCAGGGGGACACGTCTGGCACTGCAGGATCTGAGTCCCTGGCAGCGTAGTGTGTTACTGATGGTAGCCTGTGTAACATTGGTCCCCGCTCTCTCATTCACTAGGTCCCCCGCGTGTGGTTCTGGGATTTTTGCTCACCGTTCTTGAGATCACTTTGACCCCACGGGGTGAGATCTTGTGTGGAGCCCCAGATCGAGGGAGATTATCAGTGGTCTTGTATGTCTTCCATTTTCTAATTATTGCTCCCACAGTTGATTTCTTCACACCAAGCTGCTTGCCTATTGCAGATTCAGTCTTCTCAGCCTTGTGTGGGGCTACAATTTTGTTTCTGGTGTCATTCAACAGCTCTTTGGTCTTCACCATAGTGGAGTTTGGAGTGTGGCTGTTTGAGGTTGCAGACTGGTGTCTTTTATACTGATAACAAGTTCAAACAGGTGCCAGTACTACAGGTAATGAGTGGAGGACAGAGGAGCCCCTTAAAGAAGAAGTTACAGGTCTGTGAGAGCCAGAAATCTTGCTTGTTTGTAATTGACCAAATACTTATTTTACTCCAAAATTTGAAAAAAAATTCTTTCCAAATCAGACAATGTGATTTTCAGGATTTGTTTTCTCATTTTGTCTCTCATAGTTGAGGTCTACCTATGAAGTCAATTACAGGCCTCTCTCATCTTTTTAAGTGGGAGAACTTGCACAATTGGTGGCTGTCTAAATACTTTTTTTCCCCACTGTACATTAGTGCATTAGGAATCGCCAAAACACCAGATTCCTTGTCACTTTGTAGATACTCACATTTTATCCTAGCCTATCCATATAAGAGAACGAACTTGCTATGAATTTTCTGAAAATGGGAATTATAGATTCACATAGGGGCATTATGCAGAATGTATAAGAGTTGGGTCACCAATATCATTTTTAATAAGTTTCCCTCTTCCTACAGACGATAATGGTAATCTGCACCACACATCTATTTTCTTTTTATACTTTTCCAGAAGAAGATATAGATTCAGTGCAATGTAATCCGGAGTTCTTTTTGTTATATTTATACCAAGGTATTAGAATTTCTCAACCCTTTGTATTCGTGTATGTTCTAATATGCTCTAATTAGGGATATCATCAAATGGTAGAATAACCGATTTATCCCAAATAATGGACAGTCCTGACCATTCACCAAACTCTCCAATAATGTTCAGAATAGGATCAATAGACTTCTGGATATCACCTACTGTACATATAACGGTTTGTGTATTATGCAATCACTGTATTTTATGTAGTGTGGGCACCCGCTTCTGCAGTGCCACCATGTAACCAATTGCTTGTGAAATAAAGGTTTTTGACCAAACTCATGTTTGGTGTTTCTGATTATTCCCAAATGTTCTGCCATTCATATCCTAGTGTAGATATGTCACCATCTTATTGGTACTAGACAATTGTCTGATACTTTTGATACTTTCCTTTGGTTTAATATATATTATTTGCTCCATTTAATTTTTGTTTTTGTTGTGTTAACCCCTTTACCCCCAAAAGTGGTTTGCACGTTAATGACCAGGCCAATTTTTGCAATTTTACAATTCTGACCACTGTCACTTTATGATGTAATAACTTTGGAACGCTTCAACGGATCCCACTGATTCTGAGATTGTTTTTTCGTGACATATAGTACTTCATGATAGTGTTAAAATTTCTTCGATGTGACTTGTGTTACTTTGTGAAAAAATCTGAAATTTGGCGAAATTTTAATTTTCATTCAGTTAAATCAGAGCGATATGTCACTCAAAATAGTTAATAAATAACATTTCTCACATATCTACTTTACATAGTTCCTAAATAACAATTCCCACATGTCTACTTTACATCAGCACAATTTTTGAACCAAATTTTTTTTTTGTTAAGAAGTTATAAGGGTTAAAAGTTGACCAGCGATTTTTCATTTTTCCAACATAATTTAAAAAGAATTTTTTAGGGACCACATCACATTTGAAGTGACTTTAAGGAGCCTTTATGACAGAAAATACCCAGAAGTGACACCTTTCAGGTGCTTCACGGGAAGTTTTGGAATGTGGAAGAAAACAATAAACATTTAACTTTTTTTCACAAAAATGTTACTTTAGAAATTATTTTTTTTTATTTTTGAAAGAGTAACAGGAAAAAATGGACCACAAAATTTGTTGTGCAATTTCTCCTGAGCACACCGATACCCCATATGTGGGGGAAAACCACTGTTTGGGCACATGGCAGGGTCCGGAAGAGAAGGAGCGCCATTTGACTTTTTGAATGTAAAATTTGCTTGAATAATTAGCAGACGGCATGTCACGTTCTGGGAGCCCCTGATGTGCCTAAACAGTGAAAAAACCCCATAAGTGACATCATTTTGGAAAAAGAACCCCTCAGGAAACTTATCTAGATGTGTGGTGAACATCTTGAACCTCCAGGTGCTTCACAGAAGTTTATAACATTGAGCCATAAAAATAACATTTTCACATTTTTCGCACAAAAATGTTTTTTATCCCCCAATTTTACATTTTCATAAAGGTAACAGGAGAAATTGTACAATACCATTTGTTGTGTAATTTCTCCTGAGTAAGCTGATGCCCCATATGTGGGGCAAAACCATGGATTGAGCGCATGGCTGGGTTCGGATGGGAAGAAGCACCATTTGACTTTCTGAATGTAAAATTTGCTTGAATAATTAGCTGATGCAATGTCGTGTTTGGGGAGCCCCTGATATGCCTAAACAGTGGAAACCGCCCCATTTTGGAAACTAGACTCCTCAATGAACTTATCTAGATGTGTGGTGAGCACCCTGAACCCCTAGGTGCTTCACAGAAGTTTATAACATAGAGCCGTGAAAATAAACAAAACTTTTTCCACAAAAATGATCTTTTAGCTCCAAATTTTTTATTTTCACAAGGGTAAGAGGAGAAAATGGACCTCAAAAACTGTTGTGCAATTTCTTCTGAGTACGCTGATACCCCAAATGTGGGGAAAAACCACTGTTTGGACGCATGGAAGGTTCAGAAAGGAAGGAGCACTGTGTGACTTTATGAACGCAAAATTGGCTGGAATCGAGAGCGGACGCCATGTCGCATTTGGAGAGCTCCTGATGTGCCTAAACAGCGGAAACCCCGCACAAGTGACCCCATTTTGGAAACTAGACCCCTCAGGGATTTTATCAAGGGGTATAGTGAACATTTTGAACCCAGACATGCGACACAGAATTTTGATAACATTAGGTCATCATATTGAATAAGTTGTCATTAGTCTTGAGCACAAGTACTTGCTACTAGAGTTTGCATCGGGTACCTGGGTATGCACCAAGTATTGTGGGTGCGCAAGTGACATGATCGAATCCTCGCCCCGCATGTTTCACGGTTGTTAAACACCCAAATAAAACATGCGGGGATTGCTCATGTATGGCAGGCACCCACGATACTCGGAGCATACCCAAGCACCCGATGCAAACTCAAGTAGCGAGCACTTGCGCTCAACACTAGTCGCTATATCGTCATCATATTTTTCTTTACTTTTGAAAAAATCCCAGCCCTAACACAACCCTAACCTTAAAACAACCCTAATCCTAACTGTAACTCTAATCCTAACCCTAACCCTACCCCGAAGTATCCATTCACTATAAAGAGGCAGCAGAGTTACTCTGGACTCTATCTGGCCTCTGTTTAGCGGTGTCCTTTTTTTCAGAGGTTCACAAAACTGTGGCTAACGGCACTTTTATGCACATCTAATTAAAAGACAGACACCGTGGGATCACAGGCCAGACTGCGTCCACGGTGCCTCCATCTCACTCATTACAGGGAGTCTTCCGCCGGGGGTTCCGTCTCACATATTTCAGAGATTTACACAGAAACCCCAGTGTAAGAACTCAGTGCGGAAAGCAGGATAAATGTGAGCCGAGCCTTACTTCGATCTTTGGGAGGCAGAATGAACAAATCAGCAGCAGGTGAAGAATTGATTTTATTTATTTTTTATGCCGTTCTTCATGATTAGACTACTTTATTCTTTGGGTCGGTGCGATTACAGTGATACCAGACTTATATCGGGTTTTTATGTTTGGCTGCTGTCACACACTAAAATACACTTATTTTTGCAAAGACTAGTTTTTGCATCGCCATATTTTGATGGCTATAATTTTTCCATATTTCGACCGACAAAGTCATGTGAAGGTTTGTTTTTTGCACGACAAGTTGACGTTTTCATTGGTACCATTTTCGGGCACACGACATTGTTTGATTGCTTTCTATTCCAATTTTTGGGAGGCAGAATAAACAAAAACCAACAGCTCAGGAATTGTTTTTTTTTGCACTGTTCCGCATGTAGGGTAACACCACTGAATTTAAATTTTTGGTGATACTGAACTTTTTTTGATATATTAATTATTTCTGTTGTTACAGAGTGTCCAAGTAAAAAATTGTTTGATTAAATCCAAAATGGATCATAACCCCTTAGCAACATCTGATGTACTAATACGCGTCTGTGCCCTGGGACTTAAGAGCCAGACCCGTATTAGTACGTCATGGCGATCGCGCACGCACACAGGCTGTGCGGGCGCGATCGCCGCCGGGTGTCAGCTGATTGTCACAGCTGACACCCGATACTATGTGCAGGGAGCGATCCTGCACCGCTCCCAGCACATTAACCCCCTCAATGCTGCGATCGAAGTCAATCGAAGTCGATCGCAGCATTGCGGGGGCAAGGGGAGGTGATCGCAGATACTCACCTCCTCTTCCGGCTTCCAGCGCTGTCTGCAAAGGCTTCCCGGGTGTTGCCATGACGACCCGATGTCATCATGACAACATCCGGGTCACCAGACAGCAGGAAGATTGTTTGGACATGCGCAGTGCATCTCCAAACAATCATCTCCCTGTCCAACGCTGATAGCCTGCATGGCACAGGGATGGTGCTGCATTCCTGTGCCATGCAGGCGATCAGAGAAAAAAAAGTGAAAGTCCCAGAGTGGGACAGAGTAAAAAAGTGTAAAAAGTGTCAGAAAGTGAAAAAAAAAAATAAAAAAAAAATTGCAAAAATATAAAAAAAAAATAAAAAAAAATAATCCACCAAAAATAAAAATATAATGTACCCATCAATAAATATTATTATTAAAAAAAAACAAAAAAAACAATAAAAGTACACATATTTGGTATCGCCGCGTCCGGAACAACCTGACCTATAAAACTGTCCCACTAGTTAACCCCTTCAGTGAACACGGTAAAAAAAAAAAAAAAAAAACGAAGCAAAAAACAATGCTTTATCACCATACCGCCAAACAAAAAATGGAATAACACGCGATCAAAAAGACAAATATAAATAAAAATGGTACCGCTGAAAACGTCATCTCGTCCCGCAAAAAACAAACCAACATACAGCTCCATCAGCCGAAAAATAAAAAAGTTATAGCTCTCAGAATAAAGCTATGCTAAAAAATAATTTTTTCTATAAAATTGCTTTTATTATGTAAAAGTGCAAAACATAGAAAAACGATATAAATGTGGTACCGCTGTAAACGTACTGACCCGAAGAATAAAGCTGCCTTATCAATTTTACCACACGCGGAACAGAATAAAAAAAAAAAAATTCCTGAATTGTTGGTTTTTGTTTATTCTGCCTCCCAAAAATCGGAATAGAAAGCGATCAAAAAATGTCACGTGCCTGAAAATGGCACCAATAACAACGTCAACTCATCCCGCAAAAAACGAGCCGTCAAGTGACTGTCTGCCAAAATCTGGAAAAATTATAGCTCTCAAAATATGGCGATGCAAAAACTAGATTTTACAAAAAATGCGTCTTTTAGTGTGTGACAGCTGTCAGTCATAAAAACCCCATATGATTCTGGTATTGCTGTAATCACACCGACCCGAAGAATAAAGTCGTCTAATCACTTATACCGCACGAGGAACGGCATCAAAAATAAACTCTTGGGTTAGGATTGGGCTAGGGTTAGGGCTGGGTTTGGGGTTAGGGTTGTGCTAGGGTTAGGGTTGTGCTAGGGTTAGGGTTGTGCTAGGGTTAGGGTTGTGCTACGGTTAGGGTTGTGCTACGGTTTGGGTTGTGCTACGGTTAGGGCTGGGGTTGGGGTTGTGATGGGGTTGTGATTTTTTTCAAAAGTAAGAAAAAAAGATGACGATATGGCAACCAGTGTTGAGCGCAAGTGCTCGCTACTTGAGTTTGCATCGGTGCTCTGGTATGCATTGAGTATCGTGGGTATTTGAGTGACATGCTCGAGTCTCTGCCCCATATGCTTCGCGGCCAAAAAAACTTTACGGGGATTGCCTGCCATGCACGAGTGATCCCCGCATGTTTTTTTGGGGGTGTCTAATAACCGTGAAACATGCGGAGCAGGGACTCGAGCATGTCACTCGAGCACACGCTGTACATGGTGCATACCTGAATACCCGATGCAAACTCAAGTAGCGAGCACTTGCGCTCAAGACTAATGACAACTTATTCAATATGATGACCTAATGTAAACAAATTCTGTGTCGTACCTCTGGGTTCAAAATGTTCACTATACACCTTAATAAAATCCTTGAGGGGTATAGTTTCCAAAATGGGGTCACTTGTGGGGGAGCTCCACTGTTTAGGCACATCACGGGCTCTCCAAACGCGACATGGTGTCCGCTAACAAATTGAATGGAAAATCGGCTCAAATTGTTAGCGGACGCCATGTTGCGTTTGGAGAGCTACTGCGTGCCCAAACATTGGAGCTCCCCCACAAGTGACCCCATTTTGGAAACTAGACCCCCAAAGGCATCTATCTAGATGCATAGTGAGCACTTGGAACCCCCAGGTGCTTCACAAATTGATTCATAAAAATGAAAAAGTGCTTTTTTTTTCACTTTTTCATTTTTACGAATCAATTTGTGAAGCACCTGGGGGTTCCAAGTGCTCACTATGCATCTAGATAGGTGCCTGTGGGGGGTCTAGTTTCCAAAATGGGGTCACTTGTGGGGGAGCTCCAATGTTTGGGCACACAGGGGCTCTCCAAACGCAACATGATGTCCGCTAACAATTTGAGCCAACAATTTGTTAGCGGATACCATGTTGCATTTGGAGAGTCCCTGTGTGCCCAAACATTGGAGCTCCCCCACAAGTGACCCCATTTTGGAAACTAGACCCCCCAAGGCACCTATCTAGATGCATAATGAGCACTTGGAACCCCCAGGTGTTTCACAAATTGATTCATAAATATGAAAAAGTGTTTTTTTTCACTTTTTCATTTTTACGAATCAATTTGTGAAGCACCTGGGGGTTCCAAGTGCTCACTATGCATCTAGATAGGTGCCTTGGGGTGTCCAGTTTCCAAAATGGGGTCACTTGTGGGGGAGCTCCAATGTTTGGGCACACAGAGGCTCTCCAAACGTGACATGGTGTCCGCTAACAAATTGAATGGAAAATCGGCTCAAATTGTTAGCGGACGCCATGTTGCATTTGGAGAGCTACTGTGTGCCCAAACATTGGAGCTCCCCCACAAGTGACCCCATTTTGGAAACTAGACCCACAAGGCACCTATCTAGATGCACAGTGAGCACTTGGAACCCCCAGGTGCTTCACAAATTGATTCATAAAAATGAAAAAGTGGGTTTTTTTTTCACTTTTTCATTTTTACGAATCAATTTGTGAAGCACCTGGGGGTTCCAAGTGCTCACTATGCATCTAGATAGGTGCCTTGGGGGGTCTAGTTTCCAAAATGGGGTCACTTGTGGGGGAGCTCCAATGTTTGGGCACACAGGGGCTCTCCAAACACAACATGGCGTCCGCTAATTATTCAAGCAAATTTTACAATCAAAAAGTCAAATGGCGCTCCTTCCCTTCCGAGCCCTGCCGTGCGCCCAAACAGTGTTTTTTCCCCACATATTGGGTATCTGTGTGCCCAGGGGAAATTGCACAACAAATTTTGGGGTCCATTTTTTCTTGTTACCCCTGTGAAAATAAAAACAATTGGGTCTAAAGTAACATTTTTGTGAAAAAAGTTAAATGTTCATTTTTTTCTTCCACATTCAAAAAATTCCTGTGAAGCACCTGAAGGGTTAATAAACTTCTTGAATGTGGTTTTGAGCACCTTGAGGGGTGCAGTTTTTAGAATGGTGTCACTTTTGGGTATTTTCTGTCATAAAGACCTCTCAAAGTGACTTCAAATGTGATGTGGTCCCTAAAAAAATGGTTTTGTAAATTTTGTTGGAAAAATGAGAAATCGCTGGTCAACTTTTAACCCTTATAGCTTCCTAACAAAAAAAAATTTTGGTTCCAAAATTGTGCTGATGTAAAGTAGACATGTGGGAAATGTTATTTATTAACTCTTTTGTGTGACATATCTCTCTGATTTAAGGGCATAAAAATAAAAATTTTGAAAATTGCAAAATTTTCAAAATTTTCGCCAAATTTCCATTTTTTTCACAAATAAACGCAAGTGATATCAAAGAAATTTTACCACAATCATGAAGTACAATATGTCACGAAAAAACAGTCTCAGAATCAGGGGGATCCGTTGAAGCATTCCAGAGTAATTACCTCATAAAGTGACAGTGGTCAGAATTGTAAAAATTGGCCTGGTCATTAACATGCAAACCACCCTCGGGGCTTAAGGGGCTAAAGCCAGAGAACTGGTCTGGCAATCTAAGGCTATAGAAATTTTTTAAGAAGGTAGTACATGTGGTTTTAGTGACACCTCCACTTCAAATAAAGAAACCATACGTCAATACAAAAATCTATTATTCAAGAAAACCAAACTTTGGTGGACCAAAACTTCACTTGAGATCTAGATCAAAAAATAATTCCTAGGAGTCTGAGAATCCAGCTTTTTCCCACTTTTGAACTTGAAGATGAAACCCTTGTTAGTAAATGGATCACAGTAGCAACTACATGTTCCATTTTGTTCATTAAGATCAAAGTGGACAAAAATACCTCTCTATTGGTGGAAATGGATAATGAGATTGAAAAAATAGAAAAAGTCATGCATAAAGATATGTCAACTAAGAATCTTGAAAAATGCCAAAAAGATACTGAGAAGGACTTGGAAAAATGGGAACATAATATAAGTCAAGGCAAATTGAAAAAATTCGCCAGAGATCAGGCGGATTATGAATCCAATAAAGTATACAGATGGCAATTCAAGAAATTGAATAGAAAAACATCCTTGACGCGAAGTATATCCTCAAATTCGCTGTCCTCAGCAGCAGAAAGCACATCATCCAATAGGGACTAGGATGGACCGGATGGTGCCAGTTATAATGGTCAGAAAACGAGATTTTTTGATAAGAAAAAGAAATTTGGAGCACCTACCTAGGAGGAGGTAGAAACCAAAGGAATGATAAACTTAAGGTGATTAATCTCTTGACCTATATTCTCACAGAGGCACAAATAAATGTGTTAGAAAAATGATTAACCTTTTCTCCGTCTCAACCCTTAGACCCATTTCTAGCAATCAAAGATGTTCATTTCTTCGCCAGAAAACTTATATTGAAAAAACTTCATCATAAAACCAATAATGAAGAAATTTTTACCACTAAAGAAGAAATTGAGGCTTTATGTATCTTGGAATCACTAGCAGAAGAAAACACGACTATTGCAGCAGAGGTAAGTACTTTCCCCATACAACTTTTCAATAAATCCAAAAAATTTTCGGCTCTAAATTTATGTCCAGCAGTAGACATTTTCACCAAACTTGTATCAGCAGAAATTAGGCAACTTAACACTAAAAATACTTTCTCAAATTTGAGCAATGCAGACAGAACAGCATTAAAAGAAATGCAAGATTGGAGAGATGTTGTATTTAAGGGGGCAGATAAAGGTGGTAACTTAGTTATCTGGCCTAATACTGTGCATGAAAAACAGGCATATAAATTGTTGAATGATACCAACTGTTACAGGAAATTACCAGCTGAACCTATGTCGGCCTTTCAGATGGAATTGATCAACATTCTAGAGAGATCTTACCAAGAAGGAATGATCCCTAAAAAAATGGCCGATGTGATCAAAAAACTAAATCCCAGATTGCCAACTCTATATCTAACTCCGAAAATTCATAAGGATCCAATGGATCCCCCTGGAAAACCCATTGTAGCGGGCAGTGGAGGCCTTTGTGATCTAATTGGGCAAACCATTGATTATTTTTAAAACCTCTGGTAACCACTTTACCGTCTTATATTAAAGACACCACAGCGGCTTTACGGAGATTAGACAACATGCATCTGACTGAGAACATGATTATGGTAACAGCAGATATTGAATCTCTGTATACCTCCATTAGGCATACCGACGGGCTAACTGCAGTTACTTAGTTTCTGAGAGGGAGTAACATTGAATCTGACATGGCGGAACTAATCTTGATTCTCATTGATTTCGTTTTAACCCATAAATGTTTCATTTTTAATAATAAAGTGCATTTAAAACTGCAAGGAATAGCTACGGGGGCCACATGTGCCCCTTCATATGTGAACTTATTTTTAGGGGCATGGGAGCGAGAGATTTTTTTGGACGACTTGATACCGTGAATAGAAAATATACATCACTGGATGCGTTTTATTGACGATGTGTGGTTTATTTGGGAAGGGTCATTGTCCGCCCTGATTGAAGTAATGTCCAGACTCAACAAAAACAAATTTAAATTTAAAACTTTACTTTTAAAACAGGTCGAGATGTGGAGTTTCTGGACATCAAAATCCACACTGAATCAGATGGAAATTTGTCAACGGAAGATTACAGAAAGAGTACTGCTACAAATTCATTACTTCGTGCCAGTTCATCTCATCCTAGTTCTACCATTAGGGGAATCCCAGTAGGCCAGTTTTTACGGATTAAAAGAATTTGTTCTGAAGAGAAAGCCTTTAAGGAAAAATCAAGATATCTACGATGTAGATTCCAGGCGAGAGGTTAAAGTCGGAGAAAAATTAACCAAGGCTATTTAAGAGCTAAGAAAATCTCTAGAAACTAACTTTTGTACCAAAATCAGAAAGTTAAGGATAGTGACATGGACAAAAAACAGGTACGATTGATTGCTAACTATAGTAAGAAATGGTTTGAATTTGTAGTAATTATTATAGGGAAAATATATATTCTTGTACTGTGTTAGCCAGTAGATAGAAAAATATTTAGATTTGAGAGTCCTCAGTGGTTGATACCTTTTAATGGCTAACTGAAAAGATGGTAACAAATTGCAAGCTTTCGAGACTACTCAGGTCTCTTCATCAGGCATAGTATACCACAAAATCTGAAGAGTCACATATCTTTACGCAATATTTTGTATAAATATGTGACTCTTCAGATTTTGTGGTATACTATGCCTGATGAAGAGACCTGAGTAGTCTCGAAAGCTTGCAATTTGTTACCATCTTTTCAGTTAGCCATTAAAAGGCATCAACCACTGAGGACTCTCAAATCTAAATATTTTAGTGATTATTAAAAAACATTGGCGAGTACTACAAGTTGATCCCGTTCTGAAGAATTAATTACCTGCAAACCCTGCAATAACAGCACGACGTTCCAAGAACTTGAGAGACCTACTAGTACACAGCCATTATGAGAGGGATCAGAGGAAAAAGAGTGCAACCGGCATGGATTTATATAGCGTGACCAAGTAATAGTTAAAAAAAAAAGAATAAGAATGGTAAAAAATAAATATTATACTCACCTTCCGATGGCCCCCGGTGTTTTTTCCGGTGCGTCCGGTGTTTTTTACTGCTCGCGGTAGTCTAAAAGGACCTGCGGTGACGGCATTTAGTCATGTGACAGGTCACGCGAGCGCTGACGTCGGCAGTCAAATGACGTCACCGCAGGTCCTTTTAGACCACCGCGAGCCGTACAAAAGACCAGACGCACTGGAGAAAACACCGGGGGGCATCGGAAGGTGAGTATATGTTTCTTTTTTATTTTAAATTCTTTTTTTACTGGTACTAAGGTACCTGGGTCTGGAGGAGAGTCTCCTCTTCTCCAGACCCAGGTACCATCCGCACATTGAATCGCTTAATATCCGCATGTGCACATGTAGTCATGCGGATATTAAGCGATTCAATGCAAGTCAATGGCGGCAATTACGTTGCGTGTCCGCAAAATTTATGGACATGCTGCGTATTTTTCCGCAATGATAATCAACAGCAGAAATTTCTGCAGCATGTGCACAGCACATGCGGATTATCATTGGGGACTATGGGGCACATATTACCAAGCATTTTTTAAGCGTTTTTGCAACGGAAATTCCGCGGCAAAAAAGCTTGAAAAACGCATAGTGGGCACACAGCCTTAGGGTAAATAAAATGCCAAATTTGGTATTGATTTATTATTTCTAATGCAGGCTACATAAATTTGATTGAAAGACTCTGACTGTGTGTACAAACAAAGAGGAGCACAATTATGATAATATAGTACATTTTTATATTTTTTCAGTTTTTTTTGTGTTTTATAACAATTCTTAATGATGACATTTACTCACTATATGGCATCAAAATACACAAGACCGGTAATCTAACAATAGACTGCAATGCATACAAAACAGAGGTTTAGACAATGATTCAAAATCAGCGGGATAAGAAAAAACTCCTATTAGAACAACATGTGTGGAAGCCGCACGCTAACAATCGCTGGGTATCTAAGGTGGAGACAAGTTGGCGTGTTAGCCATATGCTGGGAAGGAGAACAGATCATTCGGGGAGAGACAGACTTGTCACAGCGTGGATTTACGGGCCGTCTTTTCAGTAAACTTGTATACGGCCCCCATAAAGAACTGAGTTTTTCCGTATATAATCCGAGGCCGCAGTGTTTCAAGGCAGATGGAGAGACTAATGGAGGCTCTAATCCTGGTGATCAAGAGATGGAGAACAGCAAATGATGATAAGAAGTGTGAGAGGAAGAGCAGGGTGGAGATGGAGATGTAATGGAAAAGCATGATGTCCCTTCTCAGATTTACACCATGCGGTACCCCGGTGTTTCGCTGACAGACCACCATGCCTCCCTGGTTCTCAGTATCTTCTCCGTATCACTACCTCTAAGGGGTTCATGTGTTTTCTCAATTACATAAATGATTAATGTGCCGAGATGACTTTGATGTTCCTGTATAAAATGTTTGGAGATTTGTGATATATTTCTATTTGTACCTTTGTTCTCGATATCATTAATACGCTCTCTGATTCCAGCCTGTAACCGGCGTTTTGTGCTGCCGACATATTGTAGATTGCAGGCCGTGCGTCCATCATGTATATTACACTGCTCGTGTTGCAATTAAGAACATTTTGATCTGATCGGTGTTTTTGTTACTTGAGGCAGTAAAATTCTGACGTTTGTGGGAGTATTTGCATGTTTTGCCGGATGTTGTTCCACACTTGATAAAACCCTTAAAGTGTAGAAAACTAGAGGAAGCGGCTTGTGTAGTTGTCAAAACTAGAGGAGAGGCTCGATCCAAAGATGGTGCTTTTCTGGATACTACTACACCCACCTTTGATTATTTTAGCTATATCTGGGACCTCTTTCAAAATGGATAAATTATTATAATATATTCTTTTAATTGTGAAAACTGACTGCTGTATTGCAGGACAAGTGTAGCGGAGACGTCCTTTTGATTTTGTCCTCAACTATTTTTTCGGCTCTATTTAGCCTCTAATTCCTATAACCTCTCTCGGATAGTCTATTTCTGATGTTTCTTACTTCTCTAATAGTCGCTTTCCATGCTACAATTACGTTTTGTCCGGATTATCTCCCCTACAGGTATACCTCTAGTTGTGTGTCTTCTATGATGACTCTTTGTGTGCAGGATTGTATTACCTGCTGTACTTTTCTGAAAGTTGAGGTGATCACAGTTTTATAGGGAATGCCAACCAGATTTAAATCTAAAAAATCTATGTGTGTTCGTTCTTGATGGAAAGTAAATCTTAAGTTAAATGGGTTGCAATTGAAATTATCAAATTTTGTATGGCAGATACATCGGAATTCCATATGATAATCATATCATCAATGTATCTGCCGCACCACCATATAAAGTCTCTATATGGATTGTCCACGCTGTATACATACGACTCCTCCCACCAGCTCATAACTAAGTTGGCTAAAGAGGGGGAGTATTTTGCCCCCATTGAAACTCCATTGATTTGCATGTAATGTTTCATTAAATGAAAAATAATTGTTTTGTATGAGCAAATGTACAACATCCAAAACAAATAATTGTAAATCTGGTGAAAAATTACTGTATTTTTTCATGTGAAAAGTGAAAATTTAGAGCATAAGGAGCTATTTTGTGGGGGATCGATGTATACAGTGAGAAGCTAACCAAGAGAGAAAGTCTGCACCTGTGCAACTGGTGAACAAATACCCTGGACCGCAATCCAAATGAGAGACAAAGAGAGTCCACAACTTCCAACAAGACCAGGTGCTTACCAATAGTAGAGTAAATATCCAAAGCAATGAAAAAAGAAAAAAAGGTAGCACTCACCGGTCTTCTTGTTAAAAAGCCATAAATTTATTATTCCATTAAAAATGGTACAGGGGGAGAATGGAATAATACATTTATGGCCTTTTAACAAGAAGACCGGTGAGTGCTACGTTTTTTTCTTTTTTCATTGCTTTAGCTATCCAAGAAATATTTGGACCGCTCCTTCACTGTGTCTTTTGCCGCCTCATCTTCCCTTCCCCTTATTGTCGGGGTCCCTCAAGGATCAGTCCTAGGCCCCATTCTTTTCCCCTTATACACTGCTCCTATTGGACAATCAACAGATTCGGTTTTCAGTAGCATTTCTATTCTGATGACACCCAATTATACACCTCTTCTCCAGACATCACCCCCACTCTAATACAAAATACCAGTGAATGTCTTTCCGCTGTCTCTAACATTATGTCCTCCCTCTATCTAAAATTGAGTCTGTCAAAAACTGAACTGCTCATATTTCCTCCCTCCACTAACCTACCTGTGCCCGATATTGCCATCTCCGTTTCTGTCTCTATCATTACTCGCCAGCAACATGCCCGCTGTCTTGGGGTCATACTCGATTCAGATATTTGCTTCACTCCTCACATCAAATCACTCGCTCGTGTCTTCTACACCTCAAAAACATCTCTAGAATCAGAACTTTGCTTACCTTTGACTCAGCAAAAACTCTTACTGTAGCTCTTATTCTTTCTGTCTGGACTATTGCAACTCTTTACTTATCGGTCTCCCTCTTTCTAAACTTTCCCCTCTCCAATCTATCCTGAATGCAGCAGCCAGAATCATATTCGTCTCCGATACACCGATGCCTCTTCCCTGTGCCAGTCATTGCACTGGTTGCCCATCCAATACATAGTTCAATATAAACTTATCACTCTTACCCACAAAGCTCTCCACGATTCAGCACCACTCTACATCTCCTCCCTCAGCTCAGTCTACCACCCTTCCCATGCCCTCCATTCTGCCAATGACTTAAAGCTAAAATCCTCCTTAAACCGAACCTCCCACTCCCGTCTCAAAAATTTCTCACGTGCTGCGCCAATTCTTTGGAATGCACTACCCAGGACAATTCAATTAATTCCCAATACCCACAGTTTTATGCGTGCCCTAAAAACCCATTTCTTTAGACTGGTCTATCGTATTATCACACTTGTCTAACTGTCCCAGTTTGGCCCATATCAAAATTTTCTTCAAAATCATGTTCATACCATCCATGCACTGATTAGCCTCTGTCTGTACTGTACACATACTGGCTGGCGACCAGTTCATGTAGTGTTATGTATTTACCCTACTTAGCATCTAATGGCTGTATTATACGAAGTATGTACATTTTACCTTTTGTGTCTCCCCTATTTCCTCATAGACTGTAAGCTTGCGAGCAGGGCCCTCACTCCTTTTAATATCTGAGTTATGCTTATTTGGTAATGTCTTTTTGTCTGTTCAAGCCCCCCCTAAAATTGTAAAGTGCTGCGGAATATGTTGGCGCTATAAAAATAAAAATTATTATGGTTGCCATATGATGTCACTCATGCCCTGCAACATGTCAGTACTATCCTGAAGGAAACCAGGTGCCCTCTGGACGAGGGACTGGAGGAGCCAGTCAACCCACTCCTCAAACCTCTCACCCAGAGAGACAATGCCAGACACGATTGGTCTCATGGGGGGTGGATATATTTCTTTGTGGGCTTTGGGCAGAGCATACAATATTGGCATGACAGGAGTTTCTATTTTGAGATACTCCATTTTCTTTCTTTGAAAAAAACCCTAAACTGAAACCTTGTTCCAACAAAGTAAAAAGTTTAGTTTTAACAGACTGAGTTGGATTACCTGATAAACGCCTTTACACATTATTGTCAAACAGCATATCTTCAACCCAGTTCACATAATCCTTTTATCCGTGACAACCACTGATCCTCCTCTCTGAGGTTTTGATAAGTTGTTCTTGGTTCTGAGTTGTTGTAAGGCGCACTGTAAACTGGGTTGGATATTGCTGGTATAAATTCATCCATCTTGGAATTTTTCAGAAAGCGTCTTCAGCTCTGATTCTCTTATTTTGTAATTGATCCACAGCTGGTTTTACGTTTTTGTACTGGATATAAATTTGGATTTGGTACACTGGTGACATCTTGTTGAGATTATCAGCAGTACTGTTATGAGTATTTTCTTTTTTCCAAGCAGAACAGTGAAAGTTGCTCCGTAAAGCGTAAAGACCTGAAGGCGTTTTCTGGATTCAATTCACCACAATGTACATTAATTCGATCATTGTCAGAATGCTTTCTAACAGGGATATTCCTGATGAATTTGTTGACATCACAAATTGTGGAAAAAAGGTCGAAATTGTAAGTGGGTACACAGTTCATACCATATGACGAGAGTCTGTGTTAGTCATCAGTTAAGGCTGTAGTAGATAAGTTACAGGGAATCTGTCACCCGCTGGGACTTATCTGACCTCTAAAATGGTGTAAAGGTGATAGAAATGTAAATCTATACCTACCTGTATGCCTCATATTAGAGGTCTTGTTGTAGTAATAAAAAAACATTTCACAGCAAGTTTCTGATGCGTTCCCGTCCCGGGGCCCGCAAGAAATCCTTTCTCCTGCGTGAATTACAATGTCCCCCCCTGCACGTCCGTGCCCTCTGACGTGCAGTTGCCGCGACCAAATCCAGCGCCTGCGCACTTCTTCTTTCACCCAAGGTGCACTTCTTCCTGCCATCTATGTTTACTGTACTGCAGGGATCTTGTGCGCAGGCGCCATGAAGTCAGAGTGACTCGTTAAATGGCGCCTACGTATTATTACGACATGGCGATCAAGATCGCATAGAGGCTGTGGGGGCGCGATCACGCCCTATGGGAAAAGGTAGTTGAACTGTATAACACAGGAAAGGGATACAAAAAAATATCCAAGGAATTAATAATGCCAGTCAGCAGCGTTCAAACTGTGATTAACAAATGGAAAATCAGATGCTCTGTAAAAACCAAACCACGGTCTGGTAAACCAACAAAAATTTCGGCCACAATTGCCAGGAAAACTGTTCGAGATGCGAAGAAAAACCCACAAATAGCATCAGCTGAAATTCAGGAGTCGCTGAAAACTAGCAGTGTGGCTGTTTCAAGATGCACAATAAGGAAGCACTTGAAGAAAAATGGGCTGCATGGTCGAGTCGCCAGAAGAAAGCCATTACTGCACAAATGCCACAAAGTATCTTGTCTACAATACGCCAAACTGCACAGAGACAAGCCTCAAAACTTCTGGGGCAAGGTAATTTGGAGTGATGAGACCAAAATTGAACTTTTTGGCCACAACCATAAACGTTACATTTGGAGAGAGGTCAACAAGGCCTATGATGTATAGGAACACCATTCCTACTGTAAAGCACGGAGAATGCCAAGAGTGTGCAAAGCAGTCATCAAAGCAAAAGGTGGCTACTTTGAAGAACCTAGAATATAAGACATATTTTCAGTTGTTTCACACTTTTTTGTTAAGTATATAATTCCATATGTGTTAATTCATAGTTTTGATGCCTTCAGTGTGAATGTACTATTTTCATAGTCATGAAAATACAGAAAAATCTTAAAATGAGAAGGTGTGTCCAAACTTTTGGTCTGTACTGTATATTGTACCCATAAATAAATATTTTTTATGAGAAAAAAATATAGAAAAAGTACACACATTTGGTATCGTCGCGTCCAGAACGACCCGACCTATAAAACTGTCCCACTAGTTAACACCTTCAGTGAACATCGTAAAAAAAATACTAAAAAAACAAGGTACTGGCTGTGGCCTGAGGCTTTATGTGAGCTCCCGCTCATAATCCTGTAATCCCAGCCTGTACCGACTAAAAGATTTATACCGCTAATCCTACCTCCTAACACACTCCGCTACCTGTGAGGAGTTGATATCGGGGGTCCCCAAGGAGACTGACCCGTCAAAAGAGCCGCACTGGCAAGGAGGACAGCCAGTCCAACATGGCGCCGGCCGAAGAAGCACAACAGGGGAGATAAGATGTCGGAGGCCGCATCTCATCTGAGATGCTTTGCCTGTGTGACAAAGGCAGCCGTAGAGGATTCTCTTTTAGGCTGCGTGCACACGATGCGTTTTTCATGCGTTTCCGCTGCGGAATTTCCGCAGCGGAAACGCATCAAAAACGCATGGTAATCCGCACCCCATGGTCCCCAATGGCATTCCGCAATGTCAATGCACATGCTGCGGATTTTTCCGCAGCGTTTCTGCAGCGCTCATAAATCCGCAGCATGTTCATTAATTTTGCGGAATTGCCGCCATTGACTTGCATTGAGACGCATAGAATCCGTGTCTGTACATTTGTACAAGCGGATAATATGCGTTTCAATGTGCGGATGGTACCCAGTTCTGGAGGAGAGAAGACTCTCATCCAGACCTGGGTACCATTGTACCTGTAAAAAAAAGAACAAAATAATAAATAAAGTTTATATTCACCTGTCCGGCGGCCCCTGCAGCGCTTCTCCTTCCAGGACCTGAGATGACGTCTCGGTCATGTGACCGCAGGCTGTCTCGCGAGATGCCGGCAACCTGGAAGAAGCCAGGAAGGAGCGCGACAGCTCACGCGGCGGGGCATTGGAGGTGAGAATAGCTTTATTTTTTTATTTTTACGGTCACACTGTTTAAATCCATGCCGTTTGCATGGATTTATACAGTGTGACCTAGTTGTCAAGCACTTTCCAAGTGATTCTATCGCCTGGAAAGTGCTTGTCAGTCCGCATGCGGAAACACATGCGTTAACGCATGTGAATCCGCATGTATTCTGCAGGAAAAACACATGCACAATCTGCATGCGTTTTTTCTGCCAGGGAGATGCAGAAATGCTGCAGAAATTTTCTGCTTCATTTCTGCATCGTGGACACATAGCCTAAGGTCAGCCGGGGGAGGAACAGGAGGAGCAGGGAGAACCGTGTGCTCCTGATAAAGAGCAAATGATGCAGCAAAAATATTCAGCAGCAACTGTCCTGGGCATAAAGTGAAGGAATTTACTTGGTGCCGGCAGTAAACCTAGAGCATACCACAGACCAGGAACCCACCATGAGGGATGTGCTAACTGTGGTCAATATGTCCAACAAGTCCCTGCAAAGGGCGTTTGAAAGAATTAAAGAAACAGAGGGCAGAATTAGTAATATTGAGGATCAATTGTCTCCTATGCAAAGGATATGAAAACATACAAGCAAAATCTGATTACCCTGCTTAATAAAACAGATGATTGGAGAAGAGACCCTGTAGAAAAAATCTACTCCTATAAGGAGTCCCAGAAAGAGCTGAAGGCAAAAACCCAGTTGAATATATGGCGACCTGGCTCAGGGATGTGTTTGGAAGAGAGGTTCTGTCTCCCATGTTGGCAATAGAGCGTGCTCATAGGGTGCCTTTCAGACCCCCTCCACCAGGAGCTCCGCCAAGGCCCTTTGTATTGAAGTTACTGCACTATAGAGACACAATCCTTCGCAAAGCACGTGACTGTCCTAACTTATCCATTGAAAAGACCAAGGTGGCCATCTTTCCTGACTTCTCTGCTGAAGTGCAGAAACGCAGAGCACAATTTACACCTGTAAAGAAAAGACTGCGAGACTTACTACTCCCATATTCTGTGATGTATCCGGCACACCTGAGGATCGTTGTCTCAGGAAAGGTGCTCATCCATGAATCTCCCCGGGAAACTACACAATGGCTGGACATCAACGACGCCAAATTGAAAGCGGAAAAATCCGGACCTCCATAAACATCAACACTTTCGCTTTGGCCTTAATGCCATTTGATATGGACAGCGGGAATCTCTGAAAAGGTTTTGAAGAAGAGCTTTTCTTTTTATGTCAGGTTTTGGACTTATAAAGGCTCCCAATCTCCTCTCCGGTAAGAAATGTCTGGAATGTTTGATTGGTTGTATTGCAATGTTAGAAGTTATTTATGTTATGTGTTAAAAAGGGGTGCATGCAAAAAAGAAGGGAGGGTGGAGGAACAGCTCAAAACGGTCTACTGGTTATTCTGTTTCCTTGCGCACATAAGGCTAAGCATGTAAATATTATAGTGTGGAAGGTGCGGGGCATGAGAGACCCAACCAAGAGGTGGCTGTATATACTTGGTACATCAATACCAACCAGCTATTGTCTGCTTGTTAGAAACACATTTGACCTATGAAACAAAACAAATTCATAGGTCGTGGATAGGCTATGCTTTTCATTCGGTATTTTCTTCTCATGCCAGAGCGGTATCTGTTTTAATTCATAAATCAATCCCATTTAAATGCCTTAAAACTGTCATGGATACTGAAGGGGGGTATATTGGTATAATAGGCTATATATACTGAATTAAAATAATTTTAGAAGCTTTATATAAACCTCCTACATATAAGGATAAAATTATTAAAAACGTATTATACTTTACATTGGAATCTCCTACGACTCCAGTTTTGTTGATGGGAGATTTCAATAATTATTTCCACCCGCATTGGGATAGGCTGCATATGGGTAACATACCTGACTCGGCCTCCTCTACGGGGATGGCTAGATTATTTTCAGAAATTGGGTACGTGGATATTTGGAGACAGAGAAATCCTTCAATTAGACAATATTCATGCTACTCAATGTCACACCATTCCTTGTCAAGGATTGACTTGGCAATTGGAACAGAATCTCTGAACCCATTAATTCATGAAGTGAAATAGTTACCCAGGGGAATCTCAGACCATTCTCCAATATGTGCGCAATTGAGAACGGGGGAATAGAGGGGGCAATGAAATGCCCGTGATAATTGAACCATATTGGCTAATGTTGGTGGGTAATTCTTCAAAAGAGGATATCATAGACTTTTTTTAAATAAACGAGGGATCGACATCAAAAATCAAGATGGATGAGTGAATTGAGAAATTTCATCTAAGCCCTAATCAGACATTACAATTGGAACAAATTAGACACTATCATGAGTCATCTGAAAGACACCTCCCTAGAAATTACTACTAATGACTTTGATTGCTTTGTGAGGGCCACGGGGACGTCATCATCTATCTCTTTCTTATACAATGCAATGAGGGATGTGATGCTGGGAGTAAATACTGAATTTTTTTTCAAACACTGGGAGAAACAATTTAATGATCAAGACATTGGAGTTAAGGATAAGAGAAGGTTGGGGAAAACCTGTAAAGCAATAACTAATGAGATGTGGAGGGAAACCCAATTTAAGATCATTCATAAAGCAAGATACCTTTGATCTCCCCAAAACGCACATTAAACCTGATAGAATTACTTATTGTCCTAAATGTAAAACCCCTTCTACGGACTTGTTACATGGACTTTTGGCTGTGTCCAAAACTACGCATCTTCTGGGGGCTATTCTAGATTGCATTAAAGAAATGTGGAACTTTAAAACACAACTCCCTCTTACGATGATATTGTTTTACTACTGGCCTAGAGAGAAAACGAAAGTAGGAAGTTCCTCGTTTAAGAACCCTCCATTATTCTATGCTTTGGTTCTATTGGCAAAGCGTATGTTACTAGGCTGCTAGTTAGAACCTTCAATCCCAACTTTACAGGATTTCACCTTACAATTAAAAAATCTATTATATTTAGAAAGAATAGAAGCAGAAAAAATAAACTCATGAGCAAATACTTTGTTAAATGGAAAACTTTTATTGAAAAACACTGTAATCAAGGAGAAATCACATATTGATTTCCTACAAGACCCAACAGATGATTCATAGAATCATAGAATGGTAGAGTTGGAAGGGACCTCCTAGGTCATCTGGTCCAACCCCCTGCTCATAGCAGGATTAACTAAATCATCTCAGACAGATGTACAGTACAGACCAAAGGTTTGGACACACCTTCTCATTTAAAGATTTTTCTGTATTTTCATGACTATGAAAATTGTACATTCACACTGAAGGCATCAAAACTATGAATTAACAAATGTGGAATTACATACTTAACAAAAAAGTGTGAAACAACTGAAAATATGTTATATTCTAGGTTCTTCAAAGTAGCCACCTTTTCCTTTGATGACTGCTTTGCACACTCTTGGCATTCTCTTGATGAGCTTCAAGAGGTAGTCACCGGAAATGGTCTTCCGACAATCTTGAAGGAGTTCTCAGAGATGCTTAGCACTTGTTGGCCCTTTTGCCTTCACTCTGCGGTCCAGCTCACCCCAAACAATCTCGATTGGGTTCAGGTCTGGTGACTGTGGAGGCCAGGTCATCTAGCGTAGCACCCCATCACTCTCCTTCTTGGTCAAATAGCCCTTACACAGCCTGGAGGTGTGTTTGGGGTCATTGTCCTGTTGAAAAATAAATGATGGTCCAACTAAACGCAAACCGGATGGAATAGCATGCCGCTGCAAGATGCTGTGGTAGCCAAGCTGGTTCAGTATGCCTTCAATTTTGAATAAATCCCCAACAGTGTCACCAGCAAAGCACCCCCACACCATCACACCTCCTCTTCCATGCTTCACGGTGGGAACCAGGCATGTAGAGTCCATCCGTTCACCTTTTCTGCGTCGCACAAAGACATGGTGGTTGGAACCAAAGATCTCAAATTTGAACTCATCAGTAGTGTTGAGCCACCCCCGTAGTGTTCGGGTTCGGTTCGGTTCGTCGAACACCGGGATGTTCGAGGAACTGTTCGTCGAACTGTTCGTCGAACACCTTAGAACACCGTCGAACACCGTTAAAACCAATGGCAGGCAAACAAAAACACATAGAAACACATAGAAAACACCTGCAAAGGTGTCCAAAAGCTGACAAACTGCTCAGAAGACACTCTCTTTAAAAAAGCCGGCCGGCAAATTCAGCAGCGGCATACACCGGTACCCGACAATTTAGACAAGAAGGAATAGAGCATCACACATAGATTAGATAGATAGAAACATGTCAGTCACACATATAAGAAGCACAGTGACAGTGTTGGTTACTGCACTTGTCATTTAGTGTAAAGGATTTATTAAAAAAAATATTAGTGTTTTCATGCACCGTCTCTTTAAAAAAGCCGGCCGGCAATTCAGCATCTGTACCCGACAATTTAGAACAGAAAGAATAGAGCATCACACATAGATTAGATAGATAGAAACATGTCAGTCACATATATAATAAGTACAGTGATAGTGTTGCTTACTGTACTTGTCATTTAGTGTAAAGGATTTATTTAAAAAAATAATAGTGTTTTCATGCACTGTCTCTTTAAAAAAGCCGGCCGGCAATTCAGCAGCGGTACCCGACAATTTAGAACAGAAAGATAGAGCATCACACATAGATTAGATAGATAGAAACATGTCAGTCACATATATATGAAGTACAGTGATAGTGTTGGTTACTGTACTTGTCATTTAGTATTAAAATAAAGGATTTATTATTAAAAAAATTGGCGTGGGGTTCCCCTTAATTTTAGGCTCTAGCGGAGGTTAAGCAGACGGCTGGGGCAGATGTTTGAAGCCTGGGAAGGGGGTAATACCCACGGAGCTTCCCAGGCTGGGGGCTGGAATCCGCTGGGGGCTGGAATCCGCAGCGCAGGGAGGCCCAAGCTTTCTGGGCCACCCCCGCTGCAAATTGCAGTCCGCAGCCACCCCGGAAAATGGCGCGTTCATAGAAGCGCCATCTTCTGGCGCTGTACCCAACTCATCCAGGGCCCTGATGCGGTGGCTCACTGGGTAATAAAGGGGTTAGGGCCAGCTTGGCATTATCAGCTGGCCCTAAGCCCGAAATTCATGGGGTCACGCCAATATTAGACATGACCACCATGAATTTCTAGTAAAGTATTTAAAAAAAACACAACACCCAGAAAAAAGTCCTTTAATTGAAATAAACACACAATTCTGTATTGTTCTAAATTAAACCATACTTACCGTCACGCCCATTCCAGCTGAAGCCAACGATCTCCTGAAATAAAAGAAAAATAATAAAGCAACATCATCCTTACCTTTCCATGGTTCCCACGACAGCTTCAGCTCTGCTACATCGAGATGACTGGCTGGACCGCAGCAGAACGCTGCCATCCAGTCTGTCATCCCGCAGACACTGAGAAGCGCAGGCTTGCTTGCGCTCCACAGTGTCTCTCTGTGAGGGCATCCAGATGAGCCGAGTTAATGTCCAATGAACTCGGCTCACCTCATGCACGTCACTGACAGCGTGGGAAAATTCTCCTGCACTCAGCGCTTCAGCGTGGGAGAATTCTCACACTGAAGCGCTGAGTGCAAGAGAATTCTCCCACGCTGTCAGTGACGTGCAGGAGGTGAGCTGAGTTCATTGGACATGAGCTCACCTTATGCACGTCACTGACAGCGTGGGAAAATTCTCCTGCACTCAGCGCTTCAGCGTGGGAGAATTCTCACGCTGAAGCGCTGAGTGCAGGAGAATTCTCCCACGCTGTCAGTGACGTGCAGGAGGTGAGCTGAGTTCATTGGACATGAGCTCACCTTATGCACGTCACTGACAGCGTGGGAGAATTCTCCTGCACTCACCGCTTCAGCGTGAGAATTTTCCCACGCTGTCAGTGACGTGCATGAGGTGAGCCGAGTTCATTGGACATGAACTCGGCTCATCTGGATGTCGTCACAGAGAGACGCTGAGCAGCGCAAGCAAGCCTGCGCTTCTCAGTGTCTGCGGGATGAGAGGCTGGATGGCAGCGTTCTGCTGCGGTCCAGCCTGTCATCTCGATGTAGCAGAGCTGAAGCTGTCGTGGGAACCATGGAAAGGTAAGGATGATGTTGCTTTATTATTTTTCTTTTATTTCAGGAGATCGTTGGCTTCAGCTGGAATGGGCGTGACGGTAAGTATGGTTTAATTTAGAACAATAAAGGATTGTGTCTTTATTTCAATTAAAGGACTTTATTCTGGGTGTTTGTGTTTTTTTTAACTTTGACTATGGGGTTAGTAATGGGGGTGTCTTATAGACGCCTCTCCATTACTAACCTGGGCTTGATGTCAGCTGGCATTATAAGCTGACATCAACCCCAACCCTATTACCCCCTGCCACCGCACCAGGGCAGCGTGGAAGAGCGAGGCTAAGTGCCAGAATTGGCGCATCCTATGAATGCGCCATTTCTGGGGCGGCTGACGGCTGGTGTTTCTAGCCTGGGAGGGGGCCAATATTCATGGCTCCCTTCCTGGGCTATTAATATCAGCCCCCAGCTGTCTGCCTAGCCTTTGCTAGCTATTAAATTAAGGGGGACCCCACGTCATTTTTTTGGGGGGGTCCCCCATTTTAATAGCTAGTAAAGGCTATGTATTCAGCTGGGGGCTGATATTAGTAGCCTGGGAAGCTCCGTGGGTATTACCCCCTTCCCAGGCTTCAAACATCTGCCCCAGCCGTCTGCTTAACCTCCGCTAGAGCCTAAAATTAAGGGGAACCCCACGCCAATTTTTTTAATAATAAATCCTTTATTTTAACACTAAATGACAAGTACAGTAATCAACACTATCACTGTACTTCATATATATGTGACTGACATGTTTCTATCTATCTAATCTATGTGTGAAGCTCTATTCTGTCTGTTATAAATTGTCGGGTACCGCTGCTGAATTGCCGGCTGGCTTTTTTAAAGAGACGGTGCATGAAAACACTATTATTTTTTTTGATAAATCCTTTACGCTAAATGACAAGTACAGTAAGCAACACTGTCACTGTACTTCTTATATATGTGGCTGACATGTTTCTATCTATCTAATCTATGTGTGATGCTCTATTCTTTCTGTTATAAATTGTCGGGTACCGCTGCTGAATTGCCGGCCGGCTTTTTTAAAGAGACGGTGCATGAAAACACTATTATTTTTTTTGATAAATCCTTTACACTAAATGACAAGTACAGTAAGCAGCACTTTCACTGTACTTCGTATATATGTGGCTGACATGTTTCTATCTATCTAATCTACGTGTGAAGCTCTATTCTTTTGGTTCTAAATTGTCGGGTACAGGTGTATGCCGCTGCTGAATTGCCGGCTTTTCATGTTTCACTGTGAGCACTGTTCCCATCGATTTGGGCAATCACTGTAATGCCACAACCACCATGGCTGTGGCATTACAGTGAGTGGCAGACAATCCCTGCATGATTGGTGTTCTAAATAGCGCCAGACATGCAGGACACGCTTTTGGTGCACGAACAGTTATCGAACATAACCTCGAACAGCCGAATTTTTTGCAAATCGTTCGGGTTCGTCGAACAACTCGAACACCGCCCAAAACAGCTCGAATTTGAGATTGGCGAACAGTTCTAGTCGAACACCGCTCATCTCTACTCATCAGACCAAAGCACAGATTTCCACTGGTCTAATGTCCATTCCTTGTGTTCTTTAGCCCAAACAAGTCTCTTCTGCTTGTTGCCTGTCCTTACAAGGAATTATATCATCGTACACTCGTAGATTTAGTTGCAGTGTTCATTTATTAATATAGGCATAACATCAAACCAGTATCATGTAGTGGCGACAGTAAGTAGACGTTTCGGCCTAATCCAGGCCTTATTCATTAAGTCGCGCTACTTATATAGGTTGAGATGTGGATATGTGCCGGAAGGAATTTAGTGGAAGGATTATAAGAAATCCTAAATGACACTGTAATGGCAAGGGATGTGCATTAGAAACATGCCAGAGTCCCAAGTAGGAGGGGGAAGTTTTGAAGACCAGTACCTCATTCATATGCCTTGTGCTTAACAGCCTATAGGGGACTTCACTTATGGTGCGGTGCAGTGCTCCTGCGTTTCCGTTTGGTGCTGTGGTCCCAGGTATGGCCGTTCATATGGAGGCGGAGGACAGCGTGTCTAACTCCCTGTTGCCTGTCCTTAGCAGTGGTTTCCTAGCAGCTATTTTACCATGAAGACCTGCTGCACAAAGTCTCCTCTTAACAGTTGTTATAGAGATGTGTCTGCTGCTAGAACTCTGTGTGGCATTGACCTGGTCTCTAATCTGAGCTGCTGTTAACCTGCGATTTCTGAGGCTGGTGACTCGGATAAACTTATCCTCAGAAGCAGAGGTGACTCTTGGTCTTCCTTTCCTGGGCGGTCCTCATGTGAGCCAGTTTCTTTGTAGTGCTTGATGGTTTTTGCAACTGCACTTGGGGACACTTTCAAAGTTTGCCCAATTTTTCGGACTGACTGACCTTCACTTCTTAAAGTAATGATGGCCACTCGTTTTTCTTTACTTAGAATTTGTATTATGGCAAGAAAAAAGCAGCTAACTGTCTATTCAGTAGGACTATCAGCTGTGTATCCACCTGACTTCTGCACAACACAACTGATGGTCCCAACCTGAAATTCCACTTATTAAACCTGACAGGGCACACCTGTGAAGTGAAAACCATTTCCGGTGACTACATCTTGAAGCTCATCAAGAGAATGCCAAGAGTGTACAAAGCAGTTATCAAAGCAAAAGGTGGCTACTTTGAAGAACCTAGAATATAAGACATATTTTCAGTTGTTTCACACTTTTTTGTTAAGTATATAATTCCACATGTGTTAATTCATAGTTTTGATGCCTTCAGTGTGAATGTACAATTTTCAAAGTCATGAAAATACAGAAAAATCTTTAAATGAGAAGGTGTGTCCAAACTTTTGGTCTGTACTGTATGTCCAGCCTCTGTTTGAAGACGTCCATTGAAGGAGAACTCACCACCTCTCGTGGCAGCCTGTTCCACTCATTGATCACCCTAACTGTCAAAAAGTTTTTTCTAATATCTAATCTGTGTCTCCTCCCATTCAGTTTCCTCCCATTGCTTCTAGTCTTTCCTTGTGCAAATGACAATAAAGATGATCCTTCTACAATGTGACAGCCCTTGAGATATTTGTAGACAGCTATTAAGTCTCCTCTCAGTCTTCTTTTTTGCAAGCTAAACATTCCCAAATCCTGTAACCATTCCTCATAGGACATGGTTTGCAGACCGGTCACCATTCTGGTCGCTCTTCTCTGAACTTGCTCCAGTTTGTCAATGTCTTTTTTAAAATGTGGTGCCCAAAACTGGACACAGTATTCCAGATGAGGTCTGACCAAAGAGGAGTAAAGTGCGATAATGACTTCACGTGATCTAGACTGTATGCTTCTGTTAATACATCCCAGAATTGTAATTGCCTTTTTTGCTGCTGCATCACACTGTTGACTCATGTTCAGTCTATGATCTATTAGTATACCTAAGTCTTTTTGTATTCTTGTTCTGCAAATATTGTTTGATACATAAGAATCTATTGGGAAAAGTAACAGATATTAGAACATAATGAGAAACCAACTTGCATAAAGGTGTGAAATGGTTAGACAAAGATTAATAATCAATAGCATGTAGATCAGGGAAAGGAAGGAGGATGAGAATAAGAACAAATTAGAAAGGAAGGATTGGTCTATGCCACAACGTATGGTTGAAAGCTCAAGAATCAACAGCAAGACCCATTTGGATTGATTTCTTCTTGTGTTTATGTTTGGATGTGTTTTGTATTATCTTTACAATAAAACCATTAAAATGTTAAAAAAATAATAATAATAATAATAATACTATGGGATACCATGAAGGCCTATGGTAGAGGAACACTTATAAGAGATATTATTAGATACAAAGCTAAAATTAAAGAATTCACACAAGATCTCCAAAATGGGGTACAACAGGCTGAGGTGCAATACACCCTAAACCCGTCAGATGGTAATGGGTGGGAGTAAGAGGCAGCTCAGAGATTATTTCATGATCACTTTATCTCTAAGGTGGAAAACAAGCAGTTCTTTACAAAGCAAAAATATTTTGAACAGGGGGAAAGTGTGAGGCATCTTCTCTCTACCGTAGATAAATCACAGGAGGGTCCATCTTATGTCACGGAAAATGGAGACACCACAACAGGAAACAATAATGTGCTAAATGCCTTTCATACTTACTATTCTAGTATTTATGAATCAAGATTTAGAGGAAATGAGGACGAACTTGGATTGTTTCTTGAGGATATAAAATTACCTAAGTTTAAAGAGGAAAGTAGCTCCTACCTAGGAAACCCACTGACAATGCCTGATCTTGAGGATACATTACAGTCCCTTGCCTATGAAAAGGCACCGGCTCTGATCGACTGCTATGTAAGAATATAAGGATCTCCTAATCCCTAAACTATTAGATACTTTTAATGAAGCTTTAGAATCTGTCACATGCCAAAATCTATACTGTCATATCGTCCCATTTTTCTTCTATCGGTAGACACTAAAATTATTGCAAAGGCCCTGGCAAATAGATTATTTCACATTATTAGGTAGATTATTCATCAGGATCAATCAGGATTTATGCCAAACTTGTCCACAGCAATAAATTTACGAAGGCTTTTTTTGAATATTCAGAAATCAGATGTAATAATAGGACATAAAGCTATTCTTTCTTTCTTTCTCTCGATGCAGCTAAAGTATTCAATGGCGTAGAATGGAAATACCTGTGGGAGGTTCTGAAAAGGTTTGGGTGGGTCCCAAATTCCTATCATACATACAGGTTTTGTACTCTGTACCTCAGACTAAAATAAGAACTAACGGTCTCTTATCTGCTACAATCACGTTGGGGAGGGGCACACGGCAGGGATGCCCCCTGTATCCCCTCCTTTCCGCGATGGCCATTGAACTTGTGGCCTGTATGTTGAGTGCTAGTCCGGATATTGGAGGCTTTAAATATGGTATCTTAGATGAACGAGTTTCACTCTATGCTGACGATTTACTGATATATACAGGGTGGGCCATTTATTTGGATACACCTAAATTTAATGGGAATGGTTGGTGATATCAACCTCCTGTTTGTGGCACATTAGTATATGGGAGGGGGAAAACTTTTCCAGATGGGTGGTGACCATGGCGGCCAGTTTGAATTCTGCCATTTTGGATCCAACTTTATTTTTTTCAATGGGAAGAGGGTCATGTGACACATCAAACTTATTGATAATTTCATAAGAAAAACAATGGTGAGCTTGGTTTTAACATAACTTTATTCTTTCATGAATTTTTTACAAGTTTATGACCACTTATAAAATGTGTTCAAAGTGCTGCCCATTGTGTTGGAATGTCAATGCAACCCTCTTATCCCACTCTTGACACACTGACAGCAACACCGCAGAAGAAATGCTAGCACAGGCTTCCAGTATCCGTTGTTTCAAATGCTGCATATTTTATTTCAAGCTGGGAAACATATTGCATCCAAATGGATTGCACCCCTCACCTCCAGAAATTAGTGAACTCAAAAATAGGATAAATAATATTATCAGATTAGAAAAAGGGGTATATAAAAAACATAACTGAATGAATACGTTTGAGAAAATATGGGGCTTATGGTTGGATAAACCTGGAATACCATCAAGGGGGTTATTGTTGGAGAGACAATGACTTTTGGGAGAAGTATTGGCGAGGTCTAATGTTTCATTGTAATGTTAAGGAATTCCAATATACATGTGGTATGGGTAATATAGCACACCTATATGTGTATAGGATTATAATGTTTATTACAATACTATGGTTATATAAGAGATTTCAAGAATGTGGAATGTTAATTGTAAGATATAGTGACTGAAAGTTATCAGACGGTAATGGGCAAGCTGAAAGGATATACAGGAGAGATGCATGTATGTCATCCCTATGGTATGTTATTTTATTATTGTATGAACTGGTTTCTTGTTTTGTAAAAAAAAAAAAAGCTAATGAAAAAAATCTCAAATGTATTGGATTAAAAAGAAAAAGATTAGGAAAAAGGCTTCTCCCCTGTGTGAGTTCTCTGGTGATTAACCAAAGCTGATTTCTGATTAAAACATTTCCCACATTCTGAACATGAAAAAGGCTTCTCCCCTGTGTGGGTTCTCTGGTGCTTAATCAAATCTGATTTCTGGTTACAACATTTCCCACATTCTGAACATGAAAAAGGCTTCTCCCCTGTGTGAATTCTCTGGTGATTAACCAAAGTTGATTTCTGGATAAAACATTTCCCACATTCTGAACATGAAAAAGGCTTCTCCCCTGTGTGGGTTCTCTGGTGATTAACCAAAGCTGATTTATGGTTAAAACATTTCCCACATTCTGAACATGAAAAAGGCTTCTCACCTGTGTGGGTTCTCTGGTGATTAACCAAAGCTGATTTATGGTTAAAACATTTCCCACATTCTGAACATGAAAAAGGCTTCTCCCCTGTGTGAGTTCTCTGGTGCTTAATAAAATCTGATTTATGGTTAAAACATTTCCCACATTCTGAACATGAAAAAGGCTTCTCCCCTGTGTGGGTTCTCTGGTGGTTAATCAAATCTGATTTCTGGTTACAACATTTCCCACATTCTGAACATGAAAAAGGCTTCTCCCCTGTGTGGGTTCTCTGGTGATTAACCAAAACCGATTTATTGTTAAAACATTTCCCACATTCTGAACAAGAAAAAGGCTTCTCCCCTGTGTGGGTTCTCTGGTGGTTAACCAAAACTGATTTATGGCTAAAACATTTCCCACATTCTGAACATGAAAAAGGCTTCTCCCCTGTGTGGGTTCTCAGGTGTATAACAACAGCTGATTTCTGGTTAAAACATTTCCCACATTCTGAACATGAAAAAGGCTTCTCCCCTGTGTGAGTTCTCTTGTGGCTATCAAGAATCATTTTACGATTAAAATATTTTCCACATTCTGAACATGAAAAAGGCTTCTCCCCTGTGTGAGTTCTCTGGTGCTTAACCAAAGCTGATTTCTGGTTTAAACATTTCCCATATTCTGAACAGGAAAAAGGCTTCTCCCCTGTGTGAAGTCTCTGGTGTGTAACAAGACTTGTTTTATGGTTAAAATATTTCCCACATTCTGAACATGAAAAAGGCTTCTCCCCTGTGTGGGTTTTCTGGTGCTTCACAAAATTTGATTTCTGGTTAAAACATCTCCCACATTTGGAACAAAAAAATCTATTGTCCACTGTGTGAATTTTTTGATGTTTAAGAATAGACTTTTCGAGGGTAAAACTATTTCCATTTTCTGAAAATGTCTTCTTTGCTTTAGGAGCAGCTCGTTTTTTAATGCTTATTTTTTTATTTTGACTTTCCTTAGTAGTCGGAAATGAATCAGAAGATAGGACCTGTTTCATAGGATCAGATGACAGATCTTTGCTGTGAAGGGATGATGGTAAACCTGGAGTAATGATATTCACTTCAATTGTATCCTGTGGGATCTCAAGATCATCCGATTTAAAAATCTCCTGTCCCTCTGATCTCCTGGTACAGTCGTCTGCCAAGAAAAAAAAACAATTATTAACTTTGAATAAAATATCCTTGAAATTTATATTTTTTACCATTTCTACTTAAAATTGTTGGTAGAAATGACAAGTTATTGACAGAATGACAGTTCACAGTCTAATAGAAAACCTCATAGAATAAACCAGTGGAGCGTAGTGTTGAACTGTTTGTTCATTCAGCCTCCAAAATATGGAATAAGAAGCCACCAAAAAATGTTATGTAGGTGAAAATTATACCAATAAAAACTTCTACTCATCAATAAACCAATCCAGCAATATCCGCTCTGCCAAAGTCAAATCTCCCGCTCGTTCTGAGCCTTGCAGTGCGCCCAAAACACATTCAGCCTCCATGTATTTGGCATTACTATAGTGAGAAGAACCCACTTAATTTACGGTGTGTGTCTCCTGGAGCACAATCTGGACACTATGTGTTGGGTATTAAAATAGTATATTTGCAATTTTCACTCTCCACCATCCACTGCGTGCTAATTTCCAGAAGGTGCCTGAAGTCAATATAATCGCTACTCCTATAGATTAATTCACTCACGGTTATAATTTCCAAAATGAAGTCAATTTATGGTGATTTCTATTGCTCTGGTTTTCTGACATTTTGTCATATTAAGGTTTCTGTAAATGGTGGGTCCCATCTCCTCTGGGACCTGCTCCTGGGACATCTGCTTCTGTCACCAGGCGCCGCCTTATTCATCCTGCAGGCGGCGCTGGTGATGGAGGAGACGTCAGAAGCTCTGGGCAGCGCTGGTTCTGTCCAGCCACTAAGATTAGGTAGCCTGGGACCTGTAGTACCATCCAGTCTGGCAGTATGGGTGTGTGTGCTGTCCAGCTGGAGTAATCTGCTCCCTGCATCAGCCAACTGGAAAGCACCGCACTCTACTAAAGCTGGAAGCATATTGCCGGAAGCTGCCAGATACAGCCTTGTTCTCCTCTGGTTCAGTCCTCTGTGCTCAGCTCCCGGCTTGTGTATTTGTTTCCTGTTGTGACCTCGGCCCGTTTACTGACTACTCTTGTGTCTTCTGATTTTGTATTTTCTCTGACCTCCATGTTCTGACCCGGATATCTGACTATTCTTCTTCCCATCTCACACTACAGAGCAGCAGGTAACTCCATGGCCCAAGCCTAGGGGACTCTGTGTAAGAACAGATCCATGTAGTGGGGTTAAATGGTGATGAGAAAGGCAATCCCTGGGATCTGGAAAATGGAGTAGATAGCGCCAAGCCTGTTCGTGGTAGCCATCTTTTGAGCTGCCAGGTGACCATGAACAGTGCCCCCAATACATTGTGTCTGCAAACTATTCCAGCAAGATCTGCATTCAAATAGCTAAATGTCGCTCCTGCCCTTCTTAACCTGCCATGCGCCCAGATAGTAGTGTACAACCGTATATAGGGGTTTGTCAGATTCAAAAAAAAGATTGAAAATAATTTGTAAGGTCCATTTGTTTCCTATTATCATTTGAGAAGAATTCCAAAGTTATCACCACAAAGTGACACACGTCAGAATTGAAAATGGGTCCTGATTAGCAACAGAAAACTGGCTGCAGTAAGGGGTTAAATCAGAGTATTTTGGGCACTAACTACTGTAGTCAAAAACTGACTATAGATAATAACACATCTACTGAAATGATCAAACTCAACAGTCTTCATCAGTAAAAAATGAGTAACTAGTGGTGAAACGTCTCTGAGGTAATAATAATAATAATAATAATGTTTATTTTTATAGCGCCAACATATTCCGCAGCACTTTACAAATTTTAGGGGGGACTTATACAACAATACAAAATAAGCATATCTCATATCGAAAGGAGTGAGGGCCCTGCTCGCAAGCTTACAGTCTATGAGGAAATGGGGGAGACACAAAAGGTAGAATGTACATATATTGTATAATGCAGCCTTAATATACTAAATAGGATAAATAATACATGGACTGGTCGCCTGCCAGTATGTGTGCAGTCCTGACCGAGGCTATTAAGCGCATGGTTGGTATGATCCTGAAATTGAAGAAGATTTTAATATGGGGGAAAACTGGGACGGACAAGTGGGATGGACAGATAGTGTGTGGAGGCGATACGCCAGTCCAATGAAATGGGTTTTTAGGGTCCACTTGAAACTGTGGGTATTGGGAATTATAGTATGGGACTCGGTGGTTCTTCATTATTTAAACTATGATAAGGGCCAATATTTTCTGTCAGATGACTTTCAAGAAAAAATATTAGACATTGAAAGAGAACTTTTCATAATAGTGCAGAGCTGAGGTGTCTTAAATTTAGACCTCGGGCACTGGGAAGAGGTAATGGAGACCTACTTTTAAAGACTAACAAGGAGTTACAGAGAAACATAAGTGAGTCAGGCCAATCCCACCACAATAAAGCTATCATACAAAATGAACATGGAAAAAAATACAGAATAAAAGATATGTTACATCCCTAACAACAACGTATTTATCAGGGGAGAGAACTTCAGATCTAAACCGGAGTCGCACTCATTTATGGTGGACCACTGGAGCTACTATGAGTCCTGAGCAGAAGAGTAAAGAAAGTATTAGCGCCCCCATTTCAGGAGAGATTGTGCAGTAATCTGAATTCCTTAGGATTGAAAACATAATGGAATTTATGACGCGGAGTGAAGCCATGAAACCAGGACTCGAGCCAACACATCTCCTGTAGGCGTGAATAAATGTATATTACAGCCATCAGCCACGCACAGCTTAGAGATATATCATGGCACAGGTGTAATGTTTTCTGTATAGTTTATCACAATCCTGTTTGAAGTTAGTCGGTTTGAAAAGAAATTGAAAACTCAGGATAAAGGGAAACTCTGTTGTTATTGGACAGAAATTCACACTTGGCCTCACTGCACATTTAATGTTGTCGATCATAAAAGTGAAGTTTGGTCAGAAAGACTGGACCTGGTCTTGTAGGGACCATATGAGCACATTCAGCAGCACAGAAGGGAGAGAAGGGAGATTCATCCAAGAAGATATCAGGGTTCTAGGAAGCCAACACCATCATTACCCTCCGCTTTCTCTTACAGGTCCATCATAATTTTTCTTCAAGTAATTTTCTCACTTGTCAGCACATTCTACGTATGCTGTCATTTGGCTTTGTAGTTTACAGATCTGGGCAGGTAATGGTCAGCGTTTACTAAACCCAGGGGGTAGGTGGATCCTCCAGGTTGTAAATTCTACAGAAAAGTTCTTTCACAATTACACAAAGTAATGTGAACATTTTTGGATGGCGGAAAATGTTGTGGTCTAGAGGTAAAATGGTGATCACACGATTATAACAAGGCTGGACTACACCACCGATAAAGCAGCCACAGCCGGTGACTGAGAAGAATCTGTGACTTCTCTGTATTTAGTGGTTACTACTCACCTGGGTAGTCATATGTAGGAATCTCCTCTTTACACCACTCATCACCCCTCACATATGTCTCTGTAGTATTAATATGGGTCATATGTTCACCCTGAAACAAATATTGTAAAAGTCACAGACGGAGAAGTCACATCTATGATCAGCTCTAATCCTGCCATCTCCACTGTTCTCATTACACAAGTATAAAACACATAATACTGGTGGATAAAACAAGACTGAACACAAGACCTTCACAGCCGTCTACACATCATAGGGCTAGATCTCATGACACCTTCAATCCATCTACCTGATGATCCTGAGGAACATTGGGGTCTTCTTGTTTACAGTCCTGTGGAAGAAGAGGATGGGGACATCTCTCTGGTGTTGTCCTCTTACCGGATAGATCTGGAGGAAACACATACAGGGACTGAATTCATTCTTTACATACAGATTGTAATGCACACGCCCGGGCTGAGTGGCGTGTGCGTGTGATTGTAGTGATTCCACTGGACCGTGCCGGAGAGTGAATGCCTGGAGGGGCTTAACTAGGTATTCACCCGATCCGACCAGGGTCGCACGACGGCATACGACGCCAGTGCACCAAGGAGGAACCGAGCAGAGGGACCAGGTGCTACTCCAGGACAGACCCCGGACACAGCTGTTGACCCACACAGGGGAATACAGGAACAGACTGGTAGGCTGGCACACAGACTGGTGGGTATAGGCAGGCACGACTGGTATGCAGGCAGGCGGGTATGCAGGCAGGGGGGTACAGGCAAGCACAGCTAGAGTGCAGACAGGGAGGCACTAGCAGGTAGGAACACAGGCGGGATAGGACCCAGTACACACTGGGACTCAGGAACAATACAGGCAGAGGGGTACAGGCAAGCACAGCTAGAGTGCAGACAGGGAGGCACTAGCAGGTAGGGACACTGGCGGGATAGGACCCAGTACACACTGGGACTCAGGAACAGAACCACAGATGTGGCGGACAAACACAGCAGAGTGAGGCCGCCCAGAGAGGTGAGCGAGAACAGGGCAGGACAAGACCGCCTGGAGCGGTGAGCAAGAGTAGAGCAGGACAAGGCCGCCAGGAGCGGTGAACAAAGGATCAGAGCTGAGCGAGACTGCCGGAGCAGTGAGCAAGAGTAAAGCAGGACGAGGCCGCCTGGAGCGGTGAGCAAGAGTGGAGCGAGACTGCCGGAGCAGCGAGCAAAAGGGTCAGAGCGGAGCAAGGCTGCCGGAGCAGCGAGCAAAGGAGTCAGAGCAGGCTAGAACCGCCGGAGCGGTAAGCAAAGGAGTCAGAGCAGACTAGAACCGCCAGAGCGGTGAGCAAAGGAGTCAGAGCAGGCTAGAACCGCCGGAGCGGTGAGCAAAGGAGTCAGAGCAGGCTAGAACCGCCGGAGCAGTGAGCAAAGGAGTCAGAGCAGGCAAGGCTGAGTAGGGGGGACAGGGCTCTGTTCACACGAAACAGACAGGAAGGGAAAGGCAGAGCCAGACACCCACAGGGTACTTGCAGTGAAGTAGCGAGTGGACCACAAACTCACAAACGGGAGTACAGAGACAACAGGCAGGAATTAGGTACGAGTTCAGACTCTGCAGAAAAAGGAAAGGAACGGACATAGAGAAAAGACAGATGAAAGATAGGAGAGAGTACAGACTGGAACTGAGTGTACGGACGAGACCGACACTGCAGCGGGACACAGGAGCGGGTCTGGGAATACGGCCCCCAGAGAGGCGGGACGAACAGGCAAGGAGCGTGTTCAGACAGAACAGACAAGATACAGGAGCAGGTCTGGGTAATCGGCCCCCAGAGAGGCGGGACGAACAGGCAAGGAGCGTGTTCAGAGAGGACAGACAAGATACAGGAACGGATCTAGGTAATCGGCCCCTAGAAGGCGGGAGGAACAGGCAAGGAGCGTGTTCAGACAGGCCTGGAAATACAGCCTCCAGGAAAGGCAGCAGGCAAGAGTACACAGACAGGACTCAGTTCAGACACGGGAACTGATACCGCAAGGCAGGAGACAAAGACAGGACTCAGCTCAGACATGGGAACTGATACCGCAAGGCAGGAGACATAGACAGGACTCAGTTCAGACACGGGAACTGATACCGCAAGACAGGAGACAAAGAATGGGACCTGGCACCTTCAGAGTGCAAGCACACACTGAATGAAACACTATGCTCAGGCAGGGATAGATGGGAGCAGCTGAGCTATATACCAGGTGACAGACAGCAATAGGCTGAGGACGCACAAGGGGTGTGACCCACAGCAGGTACAAAAAGCAGGAAGTGATCGGGCGCCGCCCTTAAGCAGCAGAAACAGACACAAACAGACAGCATGGAGGGAAGCCAGAGAGACATTCTGGACTGGAGATCAAGTGCGCGCTCTTGCACAGTGGGAGATGGACCACCATGCAAGGACGCCGCCAGGTATGTTACAGTACCCCCCCCCCTTACGCCCCCTCTTCTTCAGGCCTGCCAGAATCTTCCGCAGGGAATTCGAGGACCAGTCGTTCACTTCAAGGAGATCACTTCCACTGTCCACAGGAAAAACTGATCTCATCTGGTTAGCTAGGATGCTACCTCCTATCCAGCCATCCTCAGCAACAGACGAAACGGGAGGAGTACCAGGAACAGCAGACAAGGAAGTCTCTCTCCACATATTTTCAGGTGGCACCCCAGAGGGTACAGGAGACAACTGGAAGTCCTTCACCGGGTTGGAGGGGGACAGAGACTTGGGGGTAATCTCTGCTTCGAGGTACATCTTGTCAAGCTCACAGGAAGAAATAGACGGGTTATCAGGTACATAATGAGGAAAAGTCACTGTCTCTTTGTTATCTGGTGGTACCCCGGAGGATTCAGGAAACAACTGGAGGTCCTCCGCCGGGTCAGAAGAGTGCAGAGGCTCAGAGAAAACATCTGCTTCAGAGTACACTAGGTCGGACTCACTGGACGAAGCAGGCGAGGTATCGGGTACCGAGTATAGGAAAGTCTCTGTCCATTCACCACCAGGTGGCACCCCGAAGGGTTCTGGAGACAACTGGCGGTCCTCCGCCTGGTCAGAGGGGTGTAGAGACTCACGGGTAACCTCTGCTTCAGAGTACACTAGGTCGGACTCACTGGACGAAGCAAGCGAGGTATCAGATCTAGGATATAGGAAAGTCTCTGTCCATTCACCACCAGGTGGCACCCAGAAGTGTTCTGGAGACAACTGGAGGTCCTCCGCCTGGTCGGAGGGGTGTAGAGACTCGGGAGTAACCACTGCTTCGGAGTACACTAGGTTGGACTCAGTGGACGAAGCGAGCGAGGTATCAGGTACAGAGTATAGGAGAGTCTCTGTCCTTTCGCTACCAGGTAGCACCCCGAAGGGTTCAGGAGACAACTGGAGGTCCTCCGCCTGGTCGGAGGGGTGTAGAGACTCGGGGGTAACTACCACTTTGGGGTACCCATTGTCAGGCTCACAGGACGAAGCGGACAAAGTATCGAGTACTGGGTGTAGAGAAGTCTCTCTCCATTTGTCATCGAGTGGTATCCCGGAGGATTCAGGAGGCAACAGGGGGTCCTCCACCAGGTAGTAGAGGTGCACAGACTCTGAGGTAACCACAGCTTTGGAGCATCCTTGGACATGCACACCGGTTAAAGTGGGTGAAGCATCTGATGCCGGGTGCAGGAAGTTCTCCTGTGTGGAGTCTGGATGGGCAGAAGTCTCTTCGGGCAGGAGAACTGGTGCACTACCCACGCACATTACCCGTTGGGGCTTCTCCGGGATACAGGGAGATGAAGCTTCAGTAGGGACTTCAAGGTTGGGGTCAGGAGGTCTCAGGGAGGACAGACCCTGGCGTGACAGCTTGCCTCTACGTCTAGCATGTCTGGACTGCCTCTTGAGGTTGGGAGAAGTATTCCGGAAAGCGTAGTCACCCTGTGAGGATTCTGGGTGGGCAGTAGTCTCATTGGGCTGGAGGACTATTGCGCTACCCACACACATTACACGTCGGGGCTGCTCCGGGATATTGGGAAGTGAAGCTTCAGCAGGGGCTTCAGGGTTAGGGTCCTCGAAGACCATACGAAAGGCCACCAGGAAGGCCTGCAGGTCAAGGACGACAGGATCCCATGCTTCCCATAGGGGGGTGACCCATTTCAAGGCATCACCCGCTAGGTAGTCAATCATAAAGACCACTTTAGCCCAATCGGAAGGAAAATAGAGAGGGTAGGCCTTAAAGTGTAGCATGCATTGCTCCACAAATGCACGACACTGTCTTGGATCCCCATAGTAACGTGGCGGATCCGCAGGAATGAGAGCTGATAGATCCATCTGGACGGTTCGTAATTCGCCTGGAACTCAGCTAAGGAAAAAAAAAAAAATTATTTATTTATTTTAATGCATGTATTCGCTGGAAAACTTCTCAGAGAGCGAAGGCCGTGGGGCTCAATGGGAACCATGGCCTGAGCATGCTGTAATGCACACGCCCGGGCTGAGTGGCGTGTGCGTGTGATTGTAGTGATTCCACTGGACCGTGCCGGAGAGTGAATGCCTGGAGGGGCTTAACTAGGTATTCACCCGATCCGACCAGGGTCGCACGACGGCATACGACGCCAGTGCACCAAGGAGGAACCGAGCAGAGGGACCAGGTGCTACTCCAGGACAGACCCCTGACACAGCTGTTGACCCACACAGGGGAATACAGGAACAGACTGGTAGGCTGGCACACAGACTGGTGGGTATAGGCAGGCACGACTGGTATGCAGGCAGGCGGGTATGCAGGCAGGGGGGTACAGGCAAGCACAGCTAGAGTGCAGACAGGGAGGCACTAGCAGGTAGGAACACAGGCGGGATAGGACCCAGTACACACTGGGACTCAGGAACAATACAGGCAGAGGGGTACAGGCAAGCACAGCTAGAGTGCAGACAGGGAGGCACTAGCAGGTAGGGACACTGGCGGGATAGGACCCAGTACACACTGGGACTCAGGAACAGAACCACAGATGTGGCGGACAAACACAGCAGAGTGAGGCCGCCCAGAGAGGTGAGCGAGAACAGGGCAGGACAAGACCGCCTGGAGCGGTGAGCAAGAGTAGAGCAGGACAAGGCCGCCAGGAGCGGTGAACAAAGGATCAGAGCTGAGCGAGACTGCCGGAGCAGTGAGCAAGAGTAAAGCAGGACGAGGCCGCCTGGAGCGGTGAGCAAGAGTGGAGCGAGACTGCCGGAGCAGCGAGCAAAAGGGTCAGAGCGGAGCAAGGCTGCCGGAGCAGCGAGCAAAGGAGTCAGAGCAGGCTAGAACCGCCGGAGCGGTAAGCAAAGGAGTCAGAGCAGACTAGAACCGCCAGAGCGGTGAGCAAAGGAGTCAGAGCAGGCTAGAACCGCCGGAGCGGTGAGCAAAGGAGTCAGAGCAGGCTAGAACCGCCGGAGCAGTGAGCAAAGGAGTCAGAGCAGGCAAGGCTGAGTAGGGGGGACAGGGCTCTGTTCACACGGAACAGACAGGAAGGGAAAGGCAGAGCCAGACACCCACAGGGTACTTGCAGTGAAGTAGCGAGTGGACCACAAACTCACAAACGGGAGTACAGAGACAACAGGCAGGAATTAGGTACGAGTTCAGACTCTGCAGAAAAAGGAAAGGAACGGACATAGAGAAAAGACAGATGAAAGATAGGAGAGAGTACAGACTGGAACTGAGTGTACGGACGAGACCGACACTGCAGCGGGACACAGGAGCGGGTCTGGGAATACGGCCCCCAGAGAGGCGGGACGAACAGGCAAGGAGCGTGTTCAGACAGGACAGACAAGATACAGGAGCAGGTCTGGGTAATCGGCCCCCAGAGAGGCGGGACGAACAGGCAAGGAGCGTGTTCAGAGAGGACAGACAAGATACAGGAACGGATCTAGGTAATCGGCCCCTAGAAGGCGGGAGGAACAGGCAAGGAGCGTGTTCAGACAGGCCTGGAAATACAGCCTCCAGGAAAGGCAGCAGGCAAGAGTACACAGACAGGACTCAGTTCAGACACGGGAACTGATACCGCAAGGCAGGAGACAAAGACAGGACTCAGCTCAGACATGGGAACTGATACCGCAAGGCAGGAGACATAGACAGGACTCAGTTCAGACACGGGAACTGATACCGCAAGACAGGAGACAAAGAACGGGACCTGGCACCTTCAGAGTGCAAGCACACACTGAATGAAACACTATGCTCAGGCAGGGATAGATGGGAGCAGCTGAGCTATATACCAGGTGACAGACAGCAATAGGCTGAGGACGCACAAGGGGTGTGACCCACAGCAGGTACAAAAAGCAGGAAGTGATCGGGCGCCGCCCTTAAGCAGCAGAAACAGACACAAACAGACAGCATGGAGGGAAGCCAGAGAGACATTCTGGACTGGAGATCAAGTGCGCGCTCTTGCACAGTGGGAGATGGACCACCATGCAAGGACGCCGCCAGGTATGTTACACAGATAATTATAGGCCGTGTGTATTTAGTCCTGTCTATTACCTGGTGATGTGAGGGGCTGGGGAACCTCCATCATGACGTCCTTGTATAGATCTTTGTGTTCTTCTAAATACTCCCACTCCTCCATGGAGAAATAGACAGCGACATCCTGACACCTGATAGGAACCTGACACATACAATGATACCGTCACCCCCCGATCCCTCCATAACGTTACTGTATAATGTCCCAGCATTCCCAGCAGTGTCACCTCTCCAGTCAGCAGCTCAATCATCTTGTAGGTGAGTTCTAGGATCTTCTGGTCATTGATGTCCTCATGTATCAGGGGGTGAGGTGGAGGCCCCGTGATTGGGCTTAGGGGTCTTTCCCATCCCTCAGACACATGGTCCTGACAGCGCCCACTAGAGGTCTTCTTCACTACTGTGTAATCCTGGTCATGGAGAGACACATTAATAAATCTCACTACAGACATTTCCAGAGTCCTCACCTCTCCAGTTCTGTCCATCTGTTATTCCCATAGATAAGAATGATGTAATGTGACATCATCAGAATCTCTCACCTCTCCAGTAATACGGAAGAGGATCTCTAGGGTGAGGTGTAATATCCTCTCCACCATCTTCTTTCTGTCTCTAACCATTCTTCTCTAGGAAAATTATATAGATAAATTATTAGTATCTCATATTGTGGGAATCTGAGTGGATTGAAGATGAGTTGGTTTAAAATATATAAAATTCTGTGTAATAAAAATAATTAATAGCATTGTGATGCCGGTATAAAGCAATAATGTGGTAGAGCACTTCATACATCTTCAGGTCATACAGAGATACTGATGTGCTATTGACGTGGGGTACTCGGTGCCGGGCCAGTTGTTGCTATGAGAGATGTCACAGTGGCGGTGACCCGGTCCGTGACCCAGGGCGGTCATTCAATAAGGGAATATTTATAGGGGATTAATGTACAAAGTTCGTGACGCCACCTGGTTTATTTGTATACATCTCACTACTCCACGATAAGTTCTGGAAAGTGCTTCTATCTCCACCGGCTACTCTACACTGTGTGCACAATTATTAGGCAATTTCTATTTTTGATCGTTACTTTTATTATTTAGGCTATGTGCCCACGGTGCAGAAATGCTCTGGATTTTTCCTGAGCATTTCTGCATCTCCCTAGCAGAAAAAACACATGCGGATTGTACATGCGGATTGTACATGCGGATTGTACATGCGTTTTTCCTGCCAGGGACAAGCGGATGTGAAGCGTTCTTCACATGCATTTTCACATGCGGGTTGCCAAGCGCTTTCCAGGCGATTTTAGCATCACTTGGAAAGTGCTTGACAACTTGGTCACACTATATAAATCCATGCAAACGGCATGGATTTATATAGTGTGACCGAAAGAATGTTAAATTAAAAAAATAAATCTATACTTACCTTCTGATGGCCCAGCAGTCTTGCTTCGCTCCATCCTGGCTGCAGGCAGATCGCGGTACACTGAAGGACCTGCCGTCACATGACTATGACGTCAGCGCAGGTCCTCCAGTCCACCGTGAGTTGCCGGCATGGGAGGACGAGCACAGCAGGGGCCGTCAGAAGGTAAGTATAACATTTATTTTTTATTTTATTCTTTTTTTTTTTTTTCCTGTCCTCCACACCCGGGTACCATCCGCACATTGAACGCATGTGCTTATCTAGTGAAGCGGAATACATGCATTCCAGTGCAAGTCAATGGCGGCGAAAACGCAGCACTTCCGCAAAATAATTGGTAGTGCTGCATTTTATTCCGCAATGATAATCCGCAGCGGAAATTTCTGCAGCATGTGCACAGCACATGCGGATTATCATTTGGGAACATGGCAGGCCTTCTACCATGCGTTTTTTAAGTGTTTCTGCAGCGTTTTTGCCACTGCGGAAACGCTTAAAAAACGCATTGTGGGCACACAGCCTTAACATCTCCAGTGTTGTTGGTCAATCCAAAGGGTAATAAACCTGAAACCTGAATATTTAAGAAAGTAAAAGTGAGGTGTTGTCTTAGCAGAATATCTCTGTGTCCAGAATTATTATGCAACTATATGAAAAATGTAAATTTTCCATCTTAATTGTTTATTTTCATCTGTTATAGTATACATTTCTGACATTTAATAAATATATATCAGTGACCAATATAGCCACCATTCTTCTCAACACCAGTGATAAGCCATCCATCCATGGAGTCCATTCGTTTCTTACTTTGTTGACGTTCATCTTTGTGGGGAGCACCAACCATAGTCCCAGACACTGATCAGAGAGGGGACTGTTCTCCTTCACCATAAATCTCGAGTTTAAGAAAAGCTCGAAAGTTCTCAGGAAGGTTTAGGTCCAGAGAGGAAAAAGTCATGTCATTAGTCTTTCATCTTTAAGACCTTTCCAGGTACTGAGCAGTGAAGACTTTGATGCTGCGATTGAGCATTGTCCTGCAGAACAATCCTGTTTTTTTTTAAAGATGAAGATTTTTTCTGTACCTCTGTTTAAAGAAAGTGTCTTCTAAAAATTGGCAGAAGGTTTGGGAGTTGATTTTGCATCTATCTTCAACTTGAATAGGTCCAATTAGCTCATCTGTAATAATACCAGCCCATAGCAGTTCCCACCTCCACGTCGGTAGCATCTGAGTCGAAGTCGAGGTCTGTGCCCATTACTGATCCAGCCACGGGCCCATCCATCTGGTCCGTCAAAAGTCACTATCATCAGTCCATAAAACCTTTGAAAAATCTGTCTTCCGATATTTCTTGGACAAGTCTTTTCTTGTGTCTTATTCAGTGGTGGTCGGTATTCAGCCTCGGCCTTGTCTCTGAGCACTGAACATCTTGCACTTCTGGGCCTCCAGGGAGGCTGCAGTTCTGGAATATGACAGCACAAGAGGATAATATCTTCCTGGTCGCTTCACATTTGAGTCTTCTGAAATCTTTTGCAGCTAATGCTATTCTTTTTTTCCTTTTGTGACCCTATACACTTTTGAAGGTTCTGTGATCACACCCAACATCTGAGCAATTTAAGGAGTGCTGCATCACTCTGTAAGACTTAACTATTATTGAGTTTTTATAGTCAGTTAAAACAGTTTTTGGCCCATTTTGCCGGAGAAAAATAAGCTGCCTAATAATTGTACCCCCCTGACAAAGGATTTCAATATCCATAGGCAACACACCCCTCATTACAATACACATCACCTGATCTACTTCATCCACTAAACATTTAAGTTTATACAGCTTGTATTTGGAAAATCTACATAAAAATGATCATATGGTCAAAATATTCACTTGCCTAATAATTGCGCAGACAGTGTATGTTTCAAAGTGATCAAGAAAACTATTTTTTATTCTCACCTGCTATAAGCTATGGGTGCAATGTTCAGGAATCATCCCTCAATCCATAGAACGTGGATTCCACATCTCACCCCTGACAAAGCCAAAAAGTGAAAATAGTTGGGCAATATTCTGAAGCTTGTCTCCATTGTGATTATGATATGTTATAAGCAAGTTTAAATCTCTCAGTTATTTCAATGTGTATTAGGGGTGCACTGTTTTTTTATGGTAATACAAAAAGAAACACTGGCATGGTGGCACCTAGCACGGTGAAGTGAATGCTCAGGTGTTACAAAAAATAAATGATTACAACCATATCCTGTAGAATACAGCAAAAGAGGAGAAGAAACCTATTAGTGGTGTGGGCTGTGGGGCACTAAAACTATGGGGTAACAAAGATGAGGATCATTACTGTATAAGGCAATGAGAAGGGGGGGGGCTATTACTTTATAGGGCACTATAGATGGTTATAGCACTATGTGTAAGTGGGAAAAATAGGCAGGACACCTAAGGAGAGTAATGAAAATAAAAATATATATATATTTATTTATTGTGAGGGGTCAGCTCTACGGTAGGCGCTGGTTCACACAGGGATGCAGTCCATAGGTTCAAACAAACTGGTGGTTTATTAAATGTCCATAAACCAGGCAGGAGACAAAAATATCACAGCCTCTTTCAGGTTCCAAAAAGGTATAACAGAACAAAACATAAAATAGCAGGTCCATATAGAGCATGGCCTCAGCCGTTTAAATGCAGATGCTTTTCTCTGCCTCCAGCAGACTCTGAGCAGCACATGCAAGGTCTGCTCACCTTGCACAACACACAGCACACTGAGACAGGCGCAGCTGTCTTAAATCAGGCCTTCCAAGACCTGGACTGGAGGTAAGTGAGCAGCTGATCCCCCAGCTCTTTCAGCTGCTCATAAAACCCAGCCCTTTAATCCGGGCCCATTAACTCCCTCTCAGCACTATGTGTGCTGGAGCCTGCTTCTCCGGGTCCTACATCACCGAAGCTTGGTACCTCGGGGACACATACCTCCCCTCATCCACAACGTGTCCAGCTGCAACCTTACCTAACCCCCCACTTCCTCTGCCCATATATATATATATATATATATATATATATATATATATATATATATATATATTATATTATATATAGTACAGACCAAAGGTTTGGACACACCTTCTCATTTAAAGATTTTTCTGTATTTTCATGACTATGAAAATTGTACATTCACACTGAAGGCATCAAAACTATGAACTAACACATGTTGAATTATATACTTAACAAAAAAGTGTGAAACAACTGAAAATATGTCTTATATTCTAGGTTCTTCAAAAGTAGCCACCTTTTGCTTTGATGACTGCTTTGCACACTCTTGGCATTCTCTTGGTGAGCTTCAAGAGGTAGTCACTGGAAATGGTCTTCCAACAATCTTGAAGGAGTTCCCAGAGATGCTTAGCACTAGTTGGCCCTTTTACCTTCACTCTGCGGTCCAGCTCACCCCAAACCATCTCGATTGGATTCAGATCTGGTGACTGAGGAGGCCAGGACATCTGGCGTAGCACCCCATCACTCTCCCTCTTGGTCAAATAGCCCTTACAGAGCCTGGAGGTGTGTTTGGGGTCATTGTCCTGTTGAAAAATAAATGATGGTCTAACTAAACGCAAACCGGATGGAATGGCATGCCGCTGCAAGATGCTGTGGTAGCTATGCTGGTTCAGTATGCCTTCAATTTTGAATAAATCCCCAACAGTGTCACCAACAAAGCACCGTCACACCATCACACCTCCTACTCCATGCTTCACGGTTGGAACCAGGCATGTAGAGTCCATCCGTTCACATTTTCTGCTTCGCCTGAGAGTAAAGAGAAGCGCTGAGGAGATGGCCTGAGAGTAAAGAGGAGCGCTGAGGAGATGGCCTGAGTAAAGAGGAGCGCTGAGGAGATGGCCTGAGAGTAAAGAGGAGCACTGAGGAGATGGCCTGAGAGTAAAGAGGAGCGCTGAGGAGATGGCTTGAGAGTAAAGAGGAGAACTGAGGAGATGGCCTGAGAGTAAAGAGGAGCGCTGAGGAGATGGCCTGAGAGTAAAGAGGAGTGCTGATGAGATGGCCTGAGTGTGGAGAGAAGCACTGAGGAGACCAGATGAGAATAAAGAGGAGCGCTGAGGAGATGGCCTGAGAGTAAAGAGGAGCGCTGAGGAGATGGCCTGAGAGTAAAGAGGAGCGCTGAGGAGATGGCCTGAGAGTAAAGAGGAGCGCTGAGGAGACGGCCTGAGAGTAAAGAGGAGCGCTGATGAGATGGCCTGAGAGTGAAGAGGAGTGCTGAGGAGATGGCCTGAGAGTAAAGAGGAGCGCTGAGGAGACGGCCTGAGAGTAAAGAGGAGCGCTGAGGAGATGGCCTGAGAGTAAAGAGGAGCGCTGAGGAGATGGCCTGAGATTAAAGAGGAGCGCTGAGGAGATGGCCTGAGATTAAAGAGGAGCGCTGAGGCGATGGCCTGAGAGTAAAGAGGAGCGCTGAGGCGATGGCCTGAGAGTAAAGAGGAGCGCTGAGGAGATGGCCCGAGAATAAAGAGGAGCGCTGAGGAGATGGCCTGAGTAAAGAGGAGCGCTGAGGGGATGGCCTGAGAGTAAAGAGGAGTGCTGAGGAGATGGCCTGAGAGTAAAGAGGAGCGCCGAGGAGACGGCCTGAGAGTAAAGGGGAGCGCTGAGGAGACGGCCTGAGAGGAAAGAGGAGCGCTGAGGAGATGGCCTGAGAGTAAAGAGGAGCGCTGAGAAGACCGACAAGAAATGCAGAGGAGATGGTCTGAGGATAGAAAGGAACACCGAGGAGACGGCCTAAGTGTAAAGGGGTCGTCCATTTACTTTATGTGTTCAGGGTAGAATTAAATGGTAATGGGTGTGGTTAGGGGTTGGAGGAATGGTTATGGACGTGGACTAAGATGTCATGATGTGCAATCTATCCCTCTTTATATTCCCTGACAGTTGGGAGGTCAGACAAATGTAAAAATCTAATTGTTTTTGTAGCTGCAAAATGCAATGTGTGAATAAAGTCTATAGAGAGTGTGAGCCCCAATGGGGATGGTGATATTAATGTGTGTACGTGCTGCGGAGTATGGAGGCGATATAGAGAATAATGGGGAATCTCCACATACCTCCACCTGCAGAGCCGCCACCACATAAATGGCTGTTCTGTGCGCACAGGACCTGTGATGAGGTCACAGGAGGGGAGGAGTCAGGGGTCACATGATCAGGGGTCTCAGTGTATACAGGACTCTGCTGTACCCTGCAGGATGGAGCCTGTATAAGTGTTAAGTGTGTGGTGAGCGTCTCTATTAGGTTATAGGCCAGACACTATGTACCACACTTATAAGTGCAGATGGATAAGGCCGATATAGGGCGCCAGTCACACAGATAATACTACGCAGCCGCCCTTCCATGAACCGTCGGTGTAAGTGGTTGTTTCATCTATTTTCACCTGTGCTGCCTCCGCCTTTATCATGGGGACTGTTGTGTCCTGCAGTGTAGTTAATATTGTGTCTGTCACGATTCCTCCGCTCAGTGTGTCTTGGACGCAGTGAGTGACAGCTCAGTCATCCAATCTAGTGCAGGGACGTGCTGAGCTGTCGGTACTTTGATTGACAGCTCAGCCGCCCAATCTGAGACTGGGAGGTGCTGAGTTTACTTCAGGTGTTCCCTGTTCCTAGTGATTACCCAGCTAGTTAGCCGAGCTGTAAGTCCCCGATAGCTGCTGGTCGTAGCTTTCAGCTCAATGTGGTCTGTTCCCTCTGCACTTTATGCTCTGAATTCAGACATTCTGATCTTCTGTTGCCGGACCCTGGCTTTCCCTACTGACTTCCAGTTTGTATTACCCCTTTTGCCTTGACACATGCTGACCTTGGAATTCTGACTCTGGACTGTGACTCTCCTGGCTGTTGACCTCGAACTCCTTGACTATCCTGACTCACGGCTTGTCCGTGAGAAGTGAGTCAGTGTAACAGCATCTTGGTTTTGGTAAATATGGCCGCCTTTTTTCCATGAGGTTTTTTGAATATGTGGTGGGAGAAAAAATAAATATTTCTAATACTGTGAGCTCTATTGGTATCACGTGCTAAGCGTCTCTGCTCTATGAGGACTGACGAAAGTTCAGTCTGAACTGTGTCCTATACATTACAGCAAAGAGGATAAAAACAACCTCGTTACAGCTCATTCTAATGTCCAAGTACAGACTACAATGCATGGGCTGGCCGCGAGTCTCCTGACCGGAGCGTGACAGCCTCATATATTTCTATAATTGTGAGGTAAAAAATGAGAAAAGAAGCTTTATGGTGGGCGCTGTGATGCTGAAGACAAGGATGAGAAGGTGTAGAAAAACAACAAACATATTAAAAGATAGCAATGTGTTTCAAAATCGATCTGACATCTTCCTAGGACCATCATAAAGCTTTTTTTCCTCATTTTTTGTCTCCTTCTGTTGACTTCAACAGTGGAGAAGCAGTCTATATGAGGAATACCATTGTGCTACTTCTCTCATCACAGTTGGGCCTGACCGGCTCAACTCCACCAGGTGGTGGGAACATTGCATCGACCCTTCCCTGTTTCTTATCACCGGGACTTCACCATGGAGCTGTATATACTTCTATGAAGTCGTCATGCTCAGGTCAGGAGATCCACGGTCATACATTGCACAGACGTCTAAATGAGCCCTCAGTATTGTTAAGCACAATAACTGTGGAGGGGAACAAAGTTGAGCATTATTATTGTCTATGGTAATTGGGGAGGCGGGTGTATTACTATTACCGCAGGGCTGGGATGGGCAGGGGGGCATCTGTGTTGGCTCCCTCACAAGTGCTGACCCTCTGTGTGGCTACATATACTGTAAGCCTGTCTATATGTGGGTGTATGTATGATAAGATCTGCACATACACTATATGTGCTTTTATATATTTATGTGTCTACTACAAAAAAGGATACAACTTTGTCAATTATGTGCTGTTTATATGGAATCATTTTTTTAAAGGAAAAAAACAATGATGTGGATATACGTATTGTGTCTTATGATGTAAGAAATCACAGGTTATGCAGACATAATGTTTTCATATGTTTGTCATTAAACTCATCTCTTCTCGATCATGTCAGGTTCCCCAGACTTCCCAAATTATCCCCATTATGATTCAGAGACTTATGTACACATAACCTTCCTATCAGTTTTTTTAGGTGAATTAAAAAAATAATTGGTGTGTGGGGACTTTACTGTATGATCGTCGTGTAATGTTCACTATTGTTATCACAATGCTGCTTGAATGCAGCACAATTAGGACGGCAGTTTCCAAGCCACACATTTTTTATTATATAATCGTTGTGGTATCAATGTAGCAAGCTTGATTGTGTTACTGTATCTACATAGCGAGTATGGATCTGTTATTATTTCTATGCGGTAAGTTTTCTCTGATACAATATATACAGTGAGTACGGAAAGTATTCCGACCCCTTTACATTTTTCACTCTTTGTTTCATTGCAGCCATTTAGTAAATTTTAAAAAGTTCATTTTTTTCTCATTAACCCCTTAATAACATCTGACGTACTAATACGCGTCTGTGCCCTAGGACTTAAGAGCCAGACCCGTATTAGTACGTCATCGCGATCGCGCGCGCACACAGGCTGTGCGGGCGCGATCGCCGCCGGGTGTCAGCTGATTGTCACAGCTGACACCCGGTACTATGTGCAGGGAGCGGTCCTGCACCGTTCCCAGCACATTAACCCCCGCGATGCTGCGATCGAAGTCGATCGCGGCATTGCGGGGGCAAGGGGAGGTGATCGGCGATACTCACCTCCTCTTCCGGCTTCCAGCGCAGTCTGCAAAGGCTTCCCGGGTGTTGCCATGACGACCCGATGTCGTCATGACAACATCCAGGTCACCAGAGAGCAGGAAGATTGCTTGGACATGCGCAGTGCATCTCCAAGCAATCTTCACACTGTGAACTTCTGACAGCCTGCATGGCATAGGGATGGTGCTCCATTCCTGTGCCATGCAGGCGATCAGAAAAAAAAAAGTGAAAGTCCCAGAGTGGGACAAAGTAATAAAGTGTATAAACTGTGTGAAAGTGGAAAAAAAAAAAAAAATGTGCAAAAATATTATAAAAAAATAAAAAAATTAATACACCAAAAATAAAAATATAATGTACCCATCAATAAATATTATTATAAAAAAAAAACAATAAAAGTACACATATTTGGTATCGCCGCGTCCGGAACAACCTGACCTATAAAACTGTCCCACTAGTTAACCCCTTCAGTGAACACGGTAAAAAAAAAAAAAACGAAGCAAAAAACAATGCTTTATCACCATACCGCCAAACAAAAAGTGGAATAACACGCGATCAAAAAGACGCATATAAATAAAAATGATACCGCTGAAAACGTCATCTCGTCCCGCAAAAAACAAGCCACCATACAGCTCCAACAGCCGAAAAATAAAAAAGTTATAGCTCTCAGAATAAAGCGATACAAAAAAATAATTTTTTCTATAAAATAGCTTTTATTGTGTATAAGCGCCAAAACATAGAAAAATGATACAAATGTGGTACCGCTGTAAACGTACTGAACCGAAGAATAAAACTACCTCATCAATTTTACCACACGCGGAACAGAATAAAAAAAAAATAAAAAAACAATTCCTGAGTTGTTGGTTTTTGTTTATTCTGCCTCCCAAAAATCGGAATAGAAAGCGATCAAAAAATGTCACGTGCCTGAAAATGGCACCAATAACAACGTCAAGTCATCCCGCAAAAAACGAGCCGTCACATGACTGTCTGCCAAAATCTGGAAAATTATAGCTCACAAAATATGGCGATGCAAAAACTAGATTTTACAAAAAATGCGTCTTTTAGTGTGTGACAGCTGTCAGTCCTAAAAACCCCATATGATTCTGGCATTGCTGTAATCACACCGACCCGAAGAATAAAGTCGTCTAATCACTTATACCGCACAAGGAACGGCGTCAAAAATAAACTCTTGGGTTAGGATTGGGCTAGGGTTAGGGCTGGGTTTGGGGCTAGGGTTGTGCTGGGGCTAGGGTTGTGCTGGGGCTAGGGTTGTGCTGGGGTTAGGGCTGGGGTTGGGATTTTTTTCAAAAGTAAGAAAAAAAGATGACGATATGGCGACTAGTGTTGAGAGCAAGTGCTCGCTACTTGAGTTTGCATCGGGTGCTCTGGTATGCATTGAGTATCGTGGGTATTTGAGTGACATGCTCGAGTCTCTGCCCCATATGCTTCGCAGCCAAAAAACTTTACGGGGATTGCCTGCCATGCACGAGCGATCCCCGCATGTTTTTTTTTGGGTGTCTAATAACCGTGAAACATGCGGAGCAGGGACTCGAGCATGTCACTCGAGCACACGCTGTACATGGTGCATACCTGAGTACCCGATGCAAACTCAAGTAGCGAGCACTTGCGCTCAAGAATAATGACAACTTATTCAATATGATGACCTAATGTAAACAAATTCTGTGCCGTACCTCTGGGTTCAAAATGTTCACTATACACCTTAATAAAATCCTTGAGGGGTATAGTTTCCAAAATGGGGACACTTGTGGGGGAGCTCCACTGTTTAGGCACATCACGGGCTCTCCAAACGCGACATGGTGTCCGCTAACAGATTGAATGGAAAATCGGCTCAAATTGTTAGCGGACGCCATGTTGCTTTTGGAGAGCCCCTGTGTGCCCAAACATTGGAGCTCCCCCACAAGTGACCCCATTTTGGAAACTAGACCCCCCAAGGCAACTTTCTAGATGCATAGTGAGCACTTGGAACCCCCAGGTGCTTCACAAATTGATTCGTAATAATGAAAAAGTGAAAAAAAAAACCACTTTTTCATTTTTATGAATCAATTTGTGAAGCACCTGGGGTTCCAAGTGCTCACTATGAATCTAGATAGGTGCCTTGGGGGGTCTAGTTTCCAAAATGGGGTCACTTGTGGGGGAGCTCCAATGTTTGGGCACACAGGGACTCTCCAAATGCAACATGATATCCGCTAACAAATTGTCGGCTCAAATTGTTAGCGGATATCATGTTGCATTTGGAGAGTCCCTGTGTGCCCAAACATTGGAGCTCCCCCACAAGTGACCCCATTTTGGAAACTAGACCCCCCAAGGCACCTATCTAGATGAATAGTGAGCACTTGGAACCCCTAGGTGCTTCACAAATTGATTCGTAAAAATGAAAAAGTGTTTTTTTTTTTCACTTTTTCATTATTACGAATCAATTTGTGAAGCACCTGGGGGTTCCAAGTGCTCACTATGCATCTAGAAAGGTGCCTTGGTGGGTCTAGTTTCCAAAATGGGGTCACTTGTGGGGGAGCTCCAAAGTTTGGGCACAGAGGGGGTCTCCAAACGCAATGTGGTGTCAGCTAACAATTTGAGCCGATTTTCCATTCAATTTGTTAGCGGATACCATGTTGCATTTAAAGAGTCCCTGTGTGCCCAAACATTGGAACTCCCCCACAAGTGACCCCATTTTGGAAACTAGACCCCCCAAGGCACCTATCTAGATGCATAGTGAGCACTTGGAACCCCTAGGTGATTCACAAATTGATTCGTAAAAATGAAAAAGTGTTTTTTTTTTCACTTTTTCATTATTACGAATCAATTTGTGAAGCACCTGGGGGTTCCAAGTGCTCACTATGCATCTAGAAAGGTGTCTTGGGGGGTCTAGTTTCCAAAATGGGGTCACTTGTGGGGGAGCTCCAAAGTTTGGGCACAGAGGGGCTCTCCAAACGCAATGTGGTGTCCGCTAACAATTTGAGCCGATTTTCCATTCAATTTGTTAGCGGATACCATGTTGCATTTAGAGAGTCCCTGTGTGCCCAAACATTGGAGCTCCCCCACAAGTGACCCCATTTTGGAAACTAGACCCCCCAAGGCACCTATCTAGATGCATAGTGAGCACTTGGAACCCCTAGGTGCTTCACAAATTGATTCGTAAAAATGAAAAAGTGTTTTTTTTTTTCACTTTTTCATTATTACGAATCAATTTGTGAAGCACCTGGGGGTTCCAAGTGCTCACTATGCATCTAGAAAGGTGCCTTGGGGGGTCTAGTTTCCAAAATGGGGTCACTTGTGGGGGAGCTCCAAAGTTTGGGCACAGAGGGGCTTTCCAAACGCAATGTGGTGTCCGCTAACAATTTGAGCCGATTTTCCATTCAATTTGTTAGCGGATACCATGTTGCGTTTAGAGAGTCCCTGTGTGCCCAAACATTGGAGCTCCCCCACAAGTGTCCCCATTTTGGAAACTAGACCCCCCAAGGCACCTATCTAGATGCATAGTGAGCACTTGGAACCCCTAGGTGCTTCACAAATTGATTCGTAACAATGAAAAAGTGTTTTTTTTTTCACTTTTTCATTTTTACGAATCAATTTGTGAAGCACCTGGGGGTTGCAAGTGCTCACTATGCATCTAGATAGGTGCCTTGGGGGGTCTAGTTTCCAAAATGGGGTCACTTGTGGGGGAGCTCCAATGTTTGGGCACACAGGGGCTCTCTAAACGCAACATGGTGTCCGCTAATTATTTAAGCAAATTTTACAATCAAAAAGTCAAATGGCGCTCCTTCCCTTCCGAGCCCTACAGTGCGCCCAAACAGTGTTTTTTCCCCAAATATTGGGTATCTGCGTGCCCAGGGGAAATTGCACAACAAATTTTGCGGTCCATTTTTTCTTGTTACCCCTGTGAAAATAAAAAGAATTGGGTCTAAAGTAACATTTTTGTGAAAAAAGTTAAATGTTCATTTTTTTCTTCCACATTCAAAAAATTCCTGTGAAGCACCTGAAGGGTTAATAAAGTTCTTGAATGTGGTTTTGAGCACCTTGAGGGGTGCAGTTTTTAGAATGGTGTCACTTTTGGGTATTTTCTGTCATAAAGACCTCTCAAAGTGACTTCAAATGTGATGTGGTCCCTAAAAAAAATGGTTTTGTAAATTTTGTTGAAAAAATGAGAAATCGCTGGTCAACTTTTAACCCTTATAGCTCCCTAACAAAAAAAAATTTTGGTTCCAAAATTGTGCTGATGTAAAGTATACATGTGGGAAATGTTATTTATTAACTCTTTTGTGTGACATATCGCTCTGATTTCAGGGCTTAAAAATTCAAATTTTGAAAATTGCAAAATTTTCAAAATTTTCGCCAAATTTCTATTTTTTTCACAAATAAACGCAAGTGATATCGAAGAAATTTTTCCACAATCATGAAGTACAATATGTCACGAAAAAACAATCTCAGAATCAGGGGGATCCGTTGAAGTGTTCCAGAGTAATTACCTCATAAAGTGACAGTGGTCAGAATTGTAAAAATTGGCCCGGTCATTAACGTGCAAACCACCCGCGGGGCTTAAGGGGTTAAAGTCCACTCAGCACCCCATCTTGACTGAAAGAAAACAGAAATGTAGAATTTTTTGCAAATTATAAAAGAAAAACTGAAATATCACATGGTCATAAGTATTCAGACCCTTTGCTCAGACACTCATATTTAAGTCACATGCTGTCCATTTCCTTGTGATCCTCCTTGAGATGGTTCTACTACTTCATTGGAGTCCAGCTGTGTTTAATTAAACTGATAGGACTTGATTTGGAAAGGCACACACCTGTCTATATAAGACCTCACAGCTCACAGTGCATGTCAGATCAAATGAGAATCATGAGCTCAAAGGAACTGCTCAAGGAGCTCAGAGACAGAATTATGGCAAGGCACAGATCTGGCCAAGGTTACAAAACAATTTCTGCATTACTCAAGGTTACTAATAGCACAGTGGCCTCCATAATCCTTAAATGGAAGAAGTTTGGGACCACCAAAAGTCTTCCTAGACCTGGCCGTCCAGCGAAGCTGAGCAATCGTGGGAAAAGAGCCAGCTCCAGAGATGCTGTATGGAGATAGGAGAATGTAGCACCCTGAGGATTCGGCTGCTACAGGGGTATTGCACCTCAACCCAGAGGTGTGATATTCCACTCCCGGGTAAGGAAGGAGTGTGGAACTGAGCTCAGATAGACTGCATGCACTACATACATCCCATTCCAGAGGAGCAGGCCGACGGTACTCCCACTTAGAAATGTGCAGGTACAACCGAGCCTGTTCCTGGCTGGAGTGGGAGGGGGGTGGTACATCCCATGTAGTGTAGGGGCAGATAGGGGGAGCAGTCTGGGTAGTGATAGGAGCTCATTGGGTGCTGGTCACCTGAGCTCACACATAGAGGGATATATAAGGAGGGCACCAACTTAGAATCAGGGTCAGATGCAGAGGACAGGTCAGACGCAGAGGAGCCTGTCAGACGCTGAGAACAAGTCAGTTGGAGAGGAGAGAGAAGGAAACAGCAGCCCTGGAGAGAGAGAGAGTGGAGCAGAGAAAGACCCAGAGGGGGAAGACTGAAGGGACCCAAGAACCCAAATTAGAGCACCGGGTGAGGAGTCAGCAAGAGGGTACCGGAACCCAAGCTGGTGGGGGCAAAGACATTCCCCAGCCAGAGACCGGAGACCGTGGGCAGTGTCTGTCACGGTCACCCACTACATTCACCCTGAAGGCACACCACAGGAAGGGTCAGGGAACCTAAGGCCAACGGTTGCCCAACAGAAGGCCCGAGGGAGCTGGACCTAGGTGAATCACTGGTGGGGACGGCTGAAGAAAGGACAGAGGGAGAGCTCAGGGCCACGCTCCGGACTTGTTTGGGGGTTGGCTGGATCCAGGACCTGGTGGACGCAGCACGGCTCGGGTGGTCACTAGCAGCTGGAGTGACCGAAACATCAGCAGTAAGTAAACTCCCTTAACTGCACAACCCGAGTCTGTCTTCATTGCCGGCTGCACCACACCACCACAACCCCCATCCTCTGCGCCTGTCCCCTCTGAGGCTATACCCCTCCCGTTGGGGGTTATCTCACCAAGCTGCGCACCCACCATCAGCCTCAGCGGACCCTGCTGCAGCGGCGGCCACAGTGACCGCATCACAACGGGTGGCGTAGTCGACACAAAAGAACTTTAGTAACATCTGTAAAGCTGCCACATAACACTGAGCTTGACGCCCTGGGCACGGGGCCGGGTCACAGCCGCTCGGAGACTACAACCCCCCATCTGATCCGGTGCCGGGTATTCCCCTCAAAAAGGAATATGTCCCAGGGGGCGCGTCAAGAAAGTTCCACAAAGTCAACTATCACTGAAGCCCTCCACCAGTCGGGCCTTTATGGCAGAGTGGTCCAACGGAAGCCTCTCCTCGGTGCAAGACTTATGAAAGCCTGCATAGAGTTTGCTCAAAAACATATGACGGACTCCCAAACTATGAGAAATAAGATTCTCTGGTCTGATGAGACGAAGATAGAACTTTTTTTGTGATAATTCTAAGCGGTATGTGTGGAGAACACCAGGCACTGCTCATCACTGTCCAATACTATTCCAACAGCGAAACATGGTTGTGGCAGCATCATGCTATGAGATTGTTTTTCAGCTGCAGGGACAGGGCGAATGGTTGCAATTGAAGGAAATATGAGTGCGGCCAAGTACAGAGATATCCTGGATGAAAACCTCTTCCAGAGTGCTATGGACCTCAGACTTGGCCGAAGGTTAACCTTCCAAACAAGACAATGACCCTAAGCACACAGCTAAAATAACAAAGGAGTGGCTTCAGAACAATTCTGTGACCATTCCTGACTGGCCCAGCCAGAGCCCTGACCTAAACCCAATTGAGCATCTCTGGAGAGATCTGAAAATGGCTGTCGACCAACGTTCACCATCCAACCTGACGAGACTGGGGAGGATCTGCAAGGAAGAATGGCAGAGGATCCCCAAATCCAGGTGTGAAAAACTTGTTGCAACATTCCCAAGAAGACTCATGGCTGTACTAGCTCAAAAGGGGGCTTCTACTCAATACTGAGCAAAGGGTTTGAATACTTATGACCATGTGATATTTCAGTTTTTCTTTTTTAATAAATTTGCAAAAATTTCTACATTTCTGTTTTTTTTTCAGTCAAGATTGGATTAATTTATTTTATATCTTGATCTGATTTTTACGAACGTAGCGATATCAACCAAATAGGTGTTGTTGTTTTTTATTTCCTAATTTTTAATTAGGCAAAAAGGGGTGTGATTTGAACACACACACACATAAATATTTTAAAAAATGTTTTATTCCCCCTGAGATCATCTGATCGCTTGAGCTATATACAGCAATGCCACAGTATTGCTGTGTATAGCAAAAATCATAAATGATAAGTCTCCTATCAATGGCAGGCACAGGTCACAGGTTGACTTTCACAAGAGTACTGTCATGACAGGCACAGGGTCTTCAGCTGACCCTTGGCTGTCACGACGACCCATCGGTGTTACACGATCGCATCGGGGGAGGGCCGATGAACAGTTAGAACAGTGCGCCCCCTTGTTGACGTGCTGTAAATGCCACTGTCACAGATTAACAGCGGCATTTAACAGTGGGTCAGATGATGGCTGATTATCACAGCCATCATCTGCTGGCAAACACGCGGGCTTGTCTTACGAGCCTGCATGAATGTCAGGGAGCTAGCATTTGACATACCTAGTACTTCATATTTCATCAAGGGGTTAATAGTGGCTGCTTTAAAGTCTAATAACTCAGTTACCTTTATAAGGCAGCCAAAGGAAAATAGATAAAGGCCCCAAACACATCAGATACATCCAAAATCTATCTTCCGTGACTCCCCCATACACTAGAACATTGGTCTCTGCTCCGAGCTTCTGTGTTCTCTATGAGAGAGCTGCTCCGGCATTCGCTTATCTCCCTGAGAACAAAAGAATCGGCCTCCGGAAATACAAAGCTTCGGATCCTTTTCTCTCCAACATCATCTTCTTCATAGGAATAGGAAAGCGCCCATACACATTAGACTGCTGGCGGATCCCATCGAATCACCTCACTATAGTCCTATGTGGATGGTGGCCATTAGGGATGGACCGCTTCTCATGGGCTAGGGCTTGTAACCCTGGGATATAATGTGCCGGCTAGCCCCTGGATCTAGGCCGCCATAGATGGTATAGCACTATGGAGGTGGGAGGGGGGATGCGCAGGGGCCGAATGGGGAATAACTGAAAATCTATAAAAATATATATAAAAACAATAAACATTATAAATCCTTCCCCTTCTTCCCCAAATTCAGAATTTTATTTTAACCAATAAATAATAATAAATTCTTCTTAATTTCGGTATCGCACCGACCGGGAGGAAAACATCGCCGCTCATTCACACCGGACATTTCATGAAGGGTTTTCTCTTTTTTCAGTGCATTTTAAAGTGAATTCAGTTCTAAAGCACAAAATCTTTAAATCACCCGATGCCAAGGGGTTAAATATTCCTAAAAATGGATGAAAACCATCATTACACAGATGGAGAAGGCGGCAAATGTGAACACGTGTGAAGAAAGACTAAGGAGAGAGTGAGGCCCGATGGGGACGGTGATAATGTGTGTACAGCGCTGCAGAGTATGGAGGCGACATAGAAGGAAGAGGAAGAAATAATAGAGAATAATGGGGAATCTCCACATACCTCCACCTGCAGAGCCGCCACCACATATATGGCTGCTCTGTGCGCACAGGAGCTGTGATGAGGTCACAGGAGGGGAGGAGTCAGGGGTCACATGATCAGGGGCCTCAGTGGATGCAGGACTCTGCTGTGCTGGTTGTCATGGTGCTGGATGAGCTGAAGTTTATGTGTGGGGTCAGGAGGGGTTTACAGTGTGGATGTAGCAGAGCCGTGTGTGTACGAGGTGTACGGAGCAGAGCCGCGTGTGTACGAGGCGTACGGAGCGGAGCCGCGCGTGTACGAGGTGTACGGAGCGGAGCCGCGCGTGTACGAGGCGTACGGAGCGGAGCCGCGCGTGTACGAGGCGTACGGAGCGGAGCCGCGCGCGTACGAGGCGTACGGAGCGGAGCCGCGCGCGTACGAGGCGTACGGAGCGGAGCCGCGCGCGTACGAGGCGTACGGAGCGGAGCCGCGCGCGTACGAGGCGTACGGAGCGGAGCCGCGTGTGTACAAGATGTACGGAGCGGATCCGCGCGTGTATCAGGCCTACGGAGCGGATCCGGGCGTATATGAGCCGTACAGAGCGGAGCCGCGCGTGTACGAGGCGTACGGAGCGGAGCAGCGCGTGTACGAGGCGGAGTCGAAGTTGAAGTCGCTATAAAATGGACCGACTCCAACTCCTAAAATATATAATACATTGGGTACAGTAGTTCAATGCAGGATGTGGGGAATATTTTTCATAAGTGTTAAATAATACTCATTTCTGTATTATTTTTTCTACTGAGGACTTCTCAAAGTATCAATATCACGATATTCTTATAAAAAAAGTATCGATTTATTCTTGGATTGTCCATTAAAAAGAATCAGATTGCAGCAGGTACATACAATAATTAGTTATAAAGTAATTGTCCATTTGTCCATAATTAGCTTAATTGTTGAGATTCACCCATCTTTCCTTGGATCCTGGCTGGTAAATCACATCTTTGTCCAGCACGTGTCCGGGCCTACATGTCAGCAGCTTCCTCAGCATACAGATCCTTCTTCTGTGTTCTGTGGAATGGGAAGAGCAAGAGAGCCCCCTTTCTGCACCATGGGCTTTTATAGCCGGTCGTATGGCACACCTGTTCTACATATGGTAGTGAACCAAAAATACACACACAAATAGCGCATGTCAACTAGACACGATGGCTGATGTATAGAACTCAGATTTAAGAATAAAATGAATATCCATAATTAACTATTTAACACTTACTAGGTCAGTAATGGGGTTGTCTGATAGACACATCTCCATTACTAACACTAGGGCCTGATGCCAGCTGTGATTTTTGACAAACTACAGCTTACATCAATCCCAAGACACTTTACACCGATTGTCAACGCATGAGGGCAATCAGGAAGAGCAAAGACAAAAAGACATAATCGTAGGTAATTTTAGGTTGAGGAGGGACCAATAACCAGAGACCTTCCCAATCTGATAATATCAGATCTCAGCTGTCTGCTTTTCCTTTGCTGGCTACAAAAATAAGGGGACCCCATGTCGTTTTTTTTAATTATTTATTAGGCTAAACACCCTTTAGTTCCACATGAAAGGCTCTAAAGGGTGCACATTTATAACATACTAGATGGTGGCCCGATTCTAACGCATCGGGTATTCTAGAATATGTCTCCCGACGGTGGCGTACTTATTTTAAATCTGCCGCCAATTGGCCGGAGAAGTGTCCATGGCGGAGCAGGGTCATTGTGCCAGTAGTGAGGGGCAAATAATGCCGGAAATGTCACTGACTGTGGAGACGTCTCCATGTAGCGTCTTCACTCCGGATATCACTGTACAGGAGCCGCACAGTTCACACTGTGCATCCACTGAGGCCCCTGATCATGTGACCCCTGACTCCTCCCCTCCTGTGACCTCATCACAGGTCCTGTACGCACAGAGCAGCCATATATGTGGTGGTGGCTCTGCAGGTGGAGGTATGTGGAGATCCCCCATTACACGGAGACTCTTTTAGGGGGTCTGTGTGGTGTGAACAGTGACGTAATAGCTGTGGACAAAATGCGGCTTAGCTGGTTCCCGTCCACATAAATTGTTTAATGAAATGTTTTTATTTAATGTGATTAAATCTATTTCTTGTGTTCGGCATATTTACATGGTGGACATTTATCAATGCCGCATTTGTGAAAACCCAGAGGTGTAAGCCAGGTTCTCGTTATGTGTTTCTCTTGCGATTAAACCAGGAGACAGGAGTTGTGAAAGGGTCGGGCCGAGAACAAACAACCATCTCATAAAACCATCAAACCACCATCTTGTGAAAAAAGTTTTCAGCTACAGACTCCAAGAAGAAACTGCTTGTTGTCTGTGGCCTAAAATATATAGGTTTTATTACTAGATGTAAAGAAAAAAGCTAAATACTGTAAAATAATAAATCTCCTCATATGTTTCCCTTATTATCTCCAGTAATTGTATTATTACACAGGATTTTTATGATGTTACATCGGCTCATCATCTTCTCATTCAGATCTCTACAATATCAGATCCTCTCAGTGAAGATCTTCTATATTAAGAGAATTTTGCTGATTATCCCATCAAAGATGGATATGGACAGAGACAAGATGGCGGAGAGGATATTACACCTCACCCTAGAGATCCTCTTCCGGCTTACTGGAGAGGTGAGAGATTCTGATGACGTCACATTACATCATTCTTATCTATGGGAATAACAGATGGACAGAACTGGAGAGGTGAGGACTCTGGAAATGTCTGGAGTGAGATTTATTAATGTGTCTCTCCATAACCAGGATTACACAGTAGTGAAGAAGACCTCTAGAGAGCGCTGTGAGGACCCTGTGTCTGAGGGATGGGGAAGACCCCTGAGCCCAATCACAGGGCCTCCACCTCACCCCCTGATACATGAGGACATCAATGACCAGAAGATCCTAGAACTCGCCTACAAGATGATTGAGCTGCTGACTGGAGAGGTGACACTGCTGGGAATGCTGGGACATTATACAGTAACGCTATGAAGGGATCAGGGGATGACGATATCATTGTATGTGTCAGGTTCCTATAAGGTGTCAGGATGTCGCTGTCTATTTCTCCATGGAGGAGTGGGAGTATTTAGAAGGACACAAAGATCTGTACAAGGACGTCATGATGGAGGTTCCCCAGCCCCTCACATCACCAGGTAATAGACAGGACTTAATACACACGGCCTATAATTATCTGTATGTAAAGAATGAATTCAGCCCCTGTATGTGTTTCCTCCAGATCTATCCAGTAAGAGGACAACACCAGAGAGATATCCCCGTCCTCTTCTTCCACAGGACTGTAAACAAGAAGAGCCCAATGTTCCTCAGGATCATCAGGTAGATGGAGAGAAGGTGTCATGAGATCTCCCCTATGATGTGTAGACGGCCGTGAAACTTTTGTGTTGAGTCTTGTTTTATCCACCATTATTATATGTTTTATACTTGTGTAATGAGGACGGTGGAGATGGCAGGATTAGAGCTGATCATAGATGTGACTTCTCCATCTGTCTGTGACTTTTACAATATTTGTTTCAGGGTGAAGATCTGACCCATATTAATACTACAGAGACATATGTGAGAGGTGATGAGCGGTGTAAAGAGGATATTCCTACAGATAACCGTCCAGGTGAGTAGTAACCACTGAATACAGAGAAGTCATAGATTCTTCTCAGTCACAGGCTGTGGCTGCTTTATCGGTGGTGTAGTCCGGCCGTATCACAATCGTGTGATCACCATTTTGCTTCTAAACCAAAACTTTCTCCTCCACCCAAAGCAAAACTGTTCAAATGACTTTGGGCATTGAAAGTCCTTTCTGTGCTGCTGAATGTCCTCATATGGTCCTTACAAGACCAGTTCCAGTCTTTCTGACCAAACTTTACTTTTATGATCGACAACATTAAATGTGCAGTGAGGCCAAGTGTGAATTTCTGCACAATAACAACAGAGTTTCCCTTTATACTTTTCAATTTCTTTTAAAACTGACTAACTTCAAAGAGGATTGTGATAAGACTTCATAAAAAATAAAAAGGGCAGCACAGTGGCTCAGTGGTTAGCATTGTTGCTTTGCAGCGCTGTGGTCCCGGGTTCAAGTCCCACCAAGGACAAAATCTGCAAGGAGTTTGTATGTTCTCCCTGTGTTTGCGTGGGTTTCCTCCTTGTTCTCCAGTTTCCTCCCCACTCCAAAGACCATACTGATAGGGAATTTAGATTATGAGCCCCATTGGGGACAGCGATGATAATGTCTGTAAAGCGCTGTGGAATATGTTGGCGCTATATAAAAATAAAAATTATTATTATAAAAAACATTACACCTGTGCCATGATATATCTCTAAGCTGTGCATGGCTGATGGCTGTAATATACATTTATTCACGCCTGCAGGAGATGTGTTGGCATGGCTCGAGCCCTGGTTTCATGGAATCACTCCACGTCATAAATTACATTATGTTTTTTATTCTAAGGAATTCAGATTACTGCACAATCTCTCCTGAAATGGGGGCGCTAATACTCTCTCTACTCTTCTGGTCAGGACTCATGGTAGCTCCAATGGTCCAGCTCATGCAATGGTTGAGGCAACTCCAGTTTAGTGTTGGAGCTCTCCCTTCATACATATGTTCTTGTTGAGGATGTTTTTTCTTTATTGTCATTTTGTATGATAGTTTGATTGTGGTGGGATCGGCCTGCCTCAATTATGTGAGTCTGTAACTCCCTCGTTGTCTTTAAAAGAAGGTCTCCATTACGTCTTCCCAATGCCCGAGGGCTAAATTTAAGACACCTCAGCTCTGCAGTATTAGAAAAAGTTCTCTTTGAATGTCTAATATTTCTTCTTGAGGCTATGTGCCCACGTTGCAGAAATGAAGCAGAAAATTTCTGCTTCATTTCTGCAAGTAAAACGCATGCGGAATTCCGCACGCGTTTATCGCGCGATTTCCACATGCGGAATTGCCTTGCGTTTTTTAATGCATTGGAAATGGCAATTCCGCTTGCGGAAACGTAAAAAGAATGAACATGCTGCGGATTTTTGTACGCAGCATAAACGCTGCAGAAAAATCTGCAGCATGTGCATAGAAGTTGCGGAATCCCCTTGGGGACCATGGGGTGCGGATGACCTAGCGTTTCACAAGTGTTTACGCTGCGGAAATTCCGCAGCATAAACGCTTGAAAAACACTACGTGGGCACACAGCCTGAAACTCATCTGACAGAAAATATTGTTCCTTACGATAGTTTAGATTGCCAAGAGCCACCGAGCCCCATACTCTAATTACCCCAGAGAGGTTTCACCACTAGTTACTCATTTTTTACTGATGAAGTGTTGAGTTTGATCATTTCAGTAGATGTGATATTGTCTACAGTCACAGTTTTTGACTACAGTAGTTAGTTCCCCAAATACTCTGATTTAACCCCTTCCTGCAGCCAGTTTTCTGTTCCTAATTAGGCCCCATTTTTCAAATCTGACGTGTGTCACTTTATGTGGTGATAACTTTGGAATTCTTCTCAAATGATAATAGGAAACAAATGGACCTTACAAATTATTTACCAACTTCTCTTGAATCCGACAATCCCCTATATATGGTTGTACACTACTGTCTGGGCACATGGCAGGTTAAGAAGGGAAGGAGCGCCATTTTGCTATTTGAATGCAGATCTTGCTTGAATAGTTTGCAGGCACAATGTATTGGGGGCACTGTTCATGGTCACCTGGCAGTTCAAAAGATGGCCCCCACAAACAGGCTTGGTGCTATCTACTTCATTTTCCAGATCCCACGAATTGCCTTGCTCATCACCCTTTAACCCCTCTACATGGATCTGGACTTACACAGAGACCCCCTAAGCTTGGGCCACAGTGTTATCTAATGTTCTGTGGTGTAAGATGACAAGAAGAATAGTCAGGTAGCCGTGTCAGAACCAGGAGGCAGAGAAAATACAAAATCAGAAGACACGAGTAGTCAGTAAACGGGCCGAGATCACAACAGGAAACAAATCCACAAGCTGGGAGCTGAGCACAGAGGACTGAACCAGAGGAGAACAAGGCTGTATCTGGCAGCTTCCGGCAATATGCTTCCAGCTTTAGTAGGGTGTGGTGCTTTCCAATTGGCAGAAGCAGGGAGCAGATTAATCCAGTTGGACAGCACACACCCATACTGCTAGACTGGATAGTACTACAGGTACCAGGCACCCTAATCTTAGTGGCTGGGCAGAGCCTGTGCCGCCCAGAGCTTCTGGTTCTGACGTCTCCTCCATCACCAGCGCAGCCTACAGAATGAATAAGGCTCCTGGTGAGAGAAGCAGACGTCGCTGGAGCAGGTCCCAGAGGAGATGGGACCCACCATTTGCAGAAGCCCTAATGTGACAAAATGGCAGAAAACCAGAGCAGTAGAAATCCCCATAAAGTGACTCCATTTTCGATATTATAACGTCAGCGAATTAACCACTTTACAACCCAAGGTGGTTTCCACTTTAATGACCAGTCCAATTTTTACAATTCTGACCACTGTCAATTTATGAGGTAATTACTCTGGAACGCTTCAACGGATCCCCCTGATTCTGAGATTGTTTTTTCGTGACATATTGTACTTCATGATTGTGGTAAAATTTCTTCGATATCACTTGCGTTTATTTGTGAAAAAAAACGGAAATTTGGCAAAAATTTTGAAAATTTTGCAATTTTCAAAATTTTAACTTTTATGCCCTTAAATCAGAGAGATATGTCACACAAAATTGTTAATAAATAACATTTCCCACATGTGTACTTTACATCAGCACAATTTTGGAACCAAAATTTTTTTTTGTTAGGGAGCTATAAGGGTTAAAAGTTGACCAGCGATTTCTCATTTTTCCAATAAAATTTACAAAACCTATTTTTTTAGGGACCACATCACATTTGAAGTGGCTTTGAGAGGTCTTTATGACAGAAAATACCCAAAAGTGACACCATTCTAAAAACTGCACCCCTCAAGGTGCTCAAAACCACATTCAAGAACTTTATTAACCCTTCAGGTGCTTCACAGGAATTTTTGGGATGTGGAAGAAAAAAATGAACATTTAACTTTTTTCACAAAAATGTTACTTTAGACCCAATTTTTTTTATTTTCGCAGGGGTAACAGGAAAAAATGGACCCCAAAATTTGTTGTGCAATTTCCCCTGGGCACGCAGATACCCCATATGTGGGTAAAAACCACTGTTTGGGCGCACGGCAGGGCTCGGAAGGGAAGGAGCGCCATTTGACTTTTTGATTGTAAAATTTGCTTGAAACTAGACCCCCCAAGGCACCTATCTAGATGCATAGTGAGCACTTGGAACCCTAGGTGCTTCACAAATTGATTGAAAAAGTTTTTTTTTTCCAATTTTTCATTTTTACTAATCAATTTGTGAAGCACCTGAGGGTTCCAAGTGCTCACTATGCATCTAGATAGGTGCCTTGGGGGGTCTAGTTTCCAAAATGGGGTCACTTGTGGGGGAGCTCCACTGTTTAGGCACATCAGGGGCTCTCCAAACGCAACATGGTGTCCTCTAACAAATTGAATGGAAAATCGGCTCAAATTGTTAGCGGACACCATGTTGCGTTTGGAGAGCCCCTGATGTGCCTAAACAGTGGAGCTCCCCCACAAGTGACCCCATTTTGGAAACTAGACCCCCCAAGGCACCTATCTAGATGCATAGTGAGCACTTGGAACCCTCAGGTGCTTCACAAATTGATTCGTAAAAATTAAAAAGTGGAAAAAAAAATACTTTTTCATTTTTACGAATCAATTTGTGAAGCACCTAGGGGTTCCAAGTTCTCACTATGCATCTAGATAGGTGCCTTGGGGAGTCTAGTTTCCAAAATGGGGTCACTTGTGGGGGAGCTCCACTGTTTAGGCACATCAGGAGCTCTCCAAACGCAACATGGTGTCCGCTAACAATTTGAGCCGATTTTCCATTCAATTTGTTAGCGGACACCATGTTTCGTTTGGAGAGCCCCTGATGTGCCTAAACAGTGAAGCTCCCCCACAAGTGACCCCATTTTGGAAACTATACCCCTCAAGGATTTTATTAAGGGGTATAGTGAACATTTTGAACCCAGAAGTACGACACAGAATTTGATAACATTAGGTCATCATATTGAATAAGTTGTCATTACTTTTGAGCGCAAGTGCTCGCTACTTGAGTTTGCATCGGGTACTCAGGTATGCACCATGTATCACGGGTGCTCAAGTGAAATGCTCGAGTCCCCGCCCCCATGTTTCACGGTTATTAGACACCCCAAAAAAAACATGCGGGGATCGCTCGTGCATGGCAGGCAATCACCGCAAGGTTTTTTTGGTTGCGAAGCATATGGGGCAGAGACTCGATCACCCGCGATGCTCAGTGCATACCCGAGCACCCGATGCAAACCCAAGTAGCGAGCACTTGCGCTCAACACTAGTTGCCATATCGTCATCTTTTTTTTTTTTTTTTTTTTTTTACTTTTGAAAAAAAAAACAACCCCAACCCTAACATTAGCACAACCCCTACCCCAGCCCTAGCATTTATTTTTTACGCCGTTCCTCGTGCGGTATAAGTGATGAGATTACTTTATTCTTCGGGTCGGTGCGATTACAGTGATACCAGAATCATATTGGGTTTTTATGATTCACATCTGTCACACACTAAAAGACACATTTTGTAAAATCTAGTTTTTACATCGCCATATTTTGGCCGACAGAGTCATTTGATGGCTTGTTTTTTGCAGGATGAGTCGACATTTTTATTGGTGCCATTTTCAGGCATGTGACATATTTTGAACGCTTTCTATTCCAGCTTTTGGGAGGCAGAATAAGCAAAAACCTACAATTCAGGAATTGTTTTTTTTTTTTTTTTAATTCTGTTCCGCGTGTGGTAAAATTGATGAGGTAGCTTTATTCTTCTGGTTAGTACGTTTACAGCGTTACCACATTTATATAGTTTTTTATGTTTTGGCGCTTTTACACAATAAAAGCTATTTTATAGAAAAAATTATTTTTTTGCATCGCTTTATTCTGAGAGCTGTAACTTTTAAATTTTTCGGATGATGAAGCTGTATGGCGGCTTGTTTTTTGCGGGACAAGATGACTTTTTCAGCGGTACCATTTTTATTTATATTTGTCTTTTTGATCGCGTGTTATTCCATTTTTTGTTTGGCGGTATGATGATAAAGCATTGTTTTTTGCTCTGTTTTTTTTTTTTTTTTTACCGTGTTCACTGAAGGGGTTAACTAGTGGAAAAGTTTTATAGGCCAGGTCGTTATGGACGTGGCAATACCAAATATGTCTACTTTTAATGTTTGTTTGTTTTTTTTTCATAATAATATTTATTGATGGGTACATTATATTTTTATTTTTAGTGGATTATTTATTTATTTATTTTTTTAAATATTTTTACTATTTTTTTTCACTTTCTGGGAGTTTTTACACTTTTTTACTTCGTCCCACTGTGGGACTTTCACTTTTTTTATTCTGATCGCCTGCACAGCATAGGGATGGAGCACCATCCCTGTGCCATGCAGGCAGTCAGCGCTGGACAGGGAGAAGATAGTTTGGAGATGCACTGCGCATGTCCAAACAATCTTACTGCTGTCTGGTGACCCGGATGTTGTCATGACGACATTGGGTCGTCATGGCAACACCCGGGAAGCCGCGGCAGACAGCGCTGGAGGCCGGAAGAGGAGGTGAGTATACCGATCACCTCCCCTTGCCTCCGCAATGCTGCGATCAACTTTGATCGCAGCATTGCGGGGGTTAATGTGCCGGGAGAGGTGCGGGACCGCTCCCTGCACATAGTACCGGGTGTCAGCTGTGACAATCAGCTGACACCTGGCGGCGATCGCGCCCGCACAGCCTGTGTGCGCGCCCGATGACGTACTAATATGGGTCAGGCTCTTAAAGCCCAGGGCACTGACGCGTATTAGTACGTCATGGGCTTTAAAGGGGTTAATAATAATAAATCTTTTTATTTATATAGCGTCAACATATTCCGCAGCGCTTTACAATTCAGAAAATTTACAAACAATATTGGCACTGTCCCCATTGGGGCACACAATCTACTTTCCCTATCAGTATGTCTTTGGAGTGTGGAATCTATAGGAGTAGTGACTATTTTGACTCCACAGTCACTTTCCGGAAATTAGTGTGACACCCCAGGGGTCTGGTTGCCACAGTAACGTAATGTTATGTCTGAGAGCAGGTGGGAGGTCCTTTGGTCAGGGATCCTGTGCATGCCACACCTCCTGCCCAGTCTTGGGAGGGGAAGAACTTCCCCTATATAAACCTGGGGCTGAGGCAGGGTGAGTGAGTAGAAGAAGAGAAGAAGTAGAGACAGCATAGGAAGAAACAGCAGTTACAAGGAGTCAGGGGCTGGCAGCTGCAGAGCTCGCCCTGACTAAGAAGACTTTTTACCGGACCCGGAGTCCGAGGCTGTGGGGGCTAATTTCTACCCAGCAGCAGAATCCGGCGGGCAGGGGATTTCAGGTCCTCTGGCCCAGAAGCCCGAAGGCACGGTCACACGCGTGGGACCAGCACCGCCATCGTGGAGCGGAAGCCATTAGAAGGCCCCGAGTCACCGGCCATACGGGTGAGCACCACACGGTACACTCAGGGACGTGGGCTACTTACATCAGCTTCTAGCAAGGTAGCCAGAAGAGAACAGTCAGTTTGGGAGGCCTACAACTACGCCTGGCCAGGGGAGATCCCATCTGCTCAAGGACTGACCAGGCCCCGTTCGCTAGCAAGTACTCCGGGAGGGTCTATCGTTGTTACCAGTAAAGACCCTGAACTACACCGCACCGTCTCTGAGTGGTTCCTGTTACCCCCATCATCCACGTCGGCTGCCCTGAGGCCATACCCCTCCCGTTGGGGGTTATACTATCCCGCTGCACAATCCCACCATCGGCCTCAGCGGTCTGCCCTGCAGCAGCAGCCCCTGGCTGCACTCAACGGGTGGCGTAGTCATCAACCATTTACTACTAATAGACTGCCGTCCAGTTTGACTCCCTGGGCACGGACCGGGTCACCGCCACGAGACTACAACCCTCAACAGATCCGGCTCCGGGTAAGCTCCCGTCTGCGCAACGCAGCGCGACACAGGCCCAGGGGCGCGTCAACTTTGGCGTAGTCGGCAGGATCTCGTGCCCGCAACCACCGGGTACTGCGTGCCTGAAAAAGAGACTTTTCAAACTTACCAGTGGTGAAGATTCCCGCCATCCGGCGCCATCTTCAGCCTTCTTCCCGCCATCGGTGAAGTTTTCCGCCATCCGGCGCCATCTTCGGCCTTCTTCCCGCCATCCGTGGAGTTTTCCCGCCGTTGGACGCCATCTTGAGGACGCCGCGCGGGAAGAAGAGGGGCGTGGACTCCGAAAGCGCGCAAGAACTGAAGCCCCGCCTCACGTCCGGACGTTGCGTAAGGTCCTGGAAGGAGCCCAGCAGACGCCGACGTCACAGGAGCGCGACGGAAGGTCCTCAACCCTGACGATCCACTGCGGAGCCGCGGCCTACGGAAGAGGATCATCGCAAGGTAGGCCACGGTCCACTAGGGGGGAGGAAGATGTCGGATACGGAGGAGAGCTTCACTACCTCGACCCCCGCCAGCGCCACCGCTGCTGCAGTTATGCCCTTCACCATGCCATATATCCCGGGAGCAGCTTGGCTACCCCAGTACTCAGGGGAGTCACATACCCTGCATGACTTTAGAGAAAAGCTGGATAGCCTCTTCCAGGTGTACCCCCTCACAGAAGAGCAAAAAGTGAGCATCCTGGTGGCCCAACTAACCGGGGCAGCCAAAAGGGAAGTAAAATCTTGGCCACCTGGGAGGAGGACTGTCGCAGAGATACTAACCCGGCTGAGGGACACCTTTCATACCCGCACCTCAGCCGAGATCAAGCTTAGATTCTACGGGTGCAAGCAGCGAGCGCATGAGAGTATAAGGGACTATGCACTAAACCTACAAGAGGCCCTGAGGGCCATAAAGCAGACCGACCCTGATGGGGTGGGAAACGAGGACAGGCTGTTGACTGAACAATTTATAGAGGGTTTATATTGCAATGCCCACCGAACCCAGTTGCGGGCAATGGCCTTACAGGATCCCCATCTGGACTTTGCACAGTTCAAGGACAGAGCTATCCGGGTGCTCCGAGAACCGGCACCGGGTGGCGTTGTGACCCACAGGCGCCCAGCTATCACTTACCACCAGGAGGCGGCGCCCTTGTCGGCAGGGCCTGTGGGAGCTGATGCGCAGGCTTTGGACAATGACGCGGCTCCAGACCTACACCATCAGGTCCAAGAGCTAGCTAAGAGCGTTGCTGCGCTAACCCGAACTGTGCAGTCTTTACAGGTTTCCACCCCAGGGAAGATCCAGCTGGCATCCGGACCGGAGGACATCCCGTGGCGTCGACCAAGGAGGACCCCACCGGCCAGAGGAAGACCCAGTGACCGATACAGCGAGGACGGACGACCCATCTGCCGCCGCTGCAATCAACCCAGACATATGGAAAGGTACTGTTCTTTAAACGGGCACAACCTGGGGTAGAGGGCCAACCCCCAGGAAAAAGATCACCAGGCCCATCGAACTGGCGCGACAGATATGTGGGAGGACGTCCAGTCTTGCCTGTGGTACTGGATGGCATTCCCATGAGTGCCCTACTGGATACCGGGTCACAGGTCACCACCATCCCGTACGTGCTCTTCAAGCAGTACTGGAATGACTCGGATATTACCCGCTACCCTGACGACGACTTGAGTATCATCGCCAGCAATGGCCAGCCCGTGCCACAGATCGGATTTAAAGAGGTGACCCTCAAAATCGGTAGAGTCGAACTGGCCGCACAGGGACTGATCATTGTAGATATTGATAAACATGAGAGTCACCCAAAAATAACTCTAGGAACTAACGTAATTGAAAATTGTCTTGCAGAGGTGATTTTCCTTTTACAGCAGGTTGCCAAGAACGCCAGCTCCGGCGAGCAGCGGGTGCTCCAGAAAGAGATCCGGGCACTGATGCAACGGCAACAAGTGGAACTCTCCGGCGGTGAGATTGGTAGCGTAAGAATGTGTGACCCTTTTCCTATTGCCATGCCCCCAAAAAGTGAAATGATGATTTGGTGCCGGGCAGCTATTGGTCTGAGAGGTAGAGATTACCAGGCAATGGTAGAACCAGTTTACTCAGACAGTAGGCCCACCATTTTGACAGCACGGGGGGTGGTCAATGTACGCCATGGGAGGGTGCCCGTTCGCATAATAAATATCGGGGAGAGGGAAGTGTACCTGCCCCGGTATGCCACGCTAGCCAAATTATATACCACTAATCAAAATTCTATACAATCTGTGGAACCCTTGCCTCCATCTCACCCGGAGGAAGGTAACGGCTCTAAGAAAGACATGGAGGACTGGTGTCAGCAACTACATCTGGGTACTGACTCCACTCCCTCACACCAGAAACAAGGAGTCTATCGGGTGGTTCAAGAGTATGAGAGAGTGTTTAGTAAACACCCGTTAGACTTCGGGCGAGTCAAGGGGGTAGAACACCGCATCCCCACGGGAGATCATCCTCCCATAAAAGAGAGGTATCGACCCGTACCCCCTGCACATTACCAACACGCCAAGGGGATGCTTAGAGACATGAAGGAGGCTGGGGTAATCCGGGATAGCTGTAGCCCCTGGGCAGCCCCACTAGTTTTAGTCAAAAAGAAAGACAACACCATGAGGATGTGTGTAGATTACCGGAAAATCAACCGTATCACACACAAGGATGCGTACCCCTTACCAAGGATAGAGGAGTCATTAGCTGCTTTAAGATCTGCTAACTTCTTCTCTACCTTGGATCTCACTAGCGGGTACTGGCAGGTTCCTGTAGCAGAGGCGGACCGGGAGAAGACCGCATTCACCACCCCGATGGGACTTAGCGAGTTCACCTGCATGCCGTTCGGACTCTGCAACGCCCCAGGAACCTTCCAACGATTAATGGAGTGCTGTCTGGGCCACAGAAACTTCGAGACGGTCCTGTTGTACCTGGACGATGTCATCGTATACTCCAAAACTTATGAGGACCACCTGAAACACCTGGCGGAGGTGTTCGAAGCTCTGGCGAGTTACGGCCTAAAGGTGAAACCCTCCAAGTGTCACCTCCTGAAACCAAAGGTGCAATACCTGGGACACGTGGTGAGCGCTGACGGAGTGGCTCCCGACCCCGATAAGATCACCGCAATTAAGGGATGGCCAAGCCCCTCCAGCGTAAAAGAAGTGCGGCAGTTCCTAGGGTTGGTAGGCTACTACCGAAGGTTTATTCCCGGTTTCACCAAAAAGGCAGCGCCTATGCAGGACCTCCTGATAGGCCAGTCCCGGAAGGCCAAGAACCAGAAGCCGCCCTTCAAATGGGAAGAGCTAGAAGAAGAGTCCTTCCGCCAGCTGAAGATGGCCCTCACGGGGGATGAAATCTTGGCGTATCCGGACTATAGCCAGCCCTTCATCCTCTACACCGACGCCAGTAACATCGGGCTAGGAGCCGTACTGTCCCAGATTCAGCAGGGGAAAGAACGAGTAATCGCCTATGCCAGCCGAAAACTGCGACCCACCGAAAGGAACCCCGAGAATTACAGCTCATTTAAGCTAGAGTTCCTGGCCGTGGTATGGGCAGTCACCGAGCGCTTTAAGCATTACCTCGCTTCTTCCCGGTTCACCGTATACACGGATAACAACCCGTTGACACACCTGGACACGGCAAGACTCGGTGCCCTGGAGCAGAGGTGGATGGCCCGTCTGTCCAACTACGAGTTCACAATCAAATACCGGGCAGGACGCTCCAATACTAACGCGGACGCCCTGTCCAGGATGCCCAACCTGCCGGACGAAGGAGAAGATCCGGAGGGACTGGAAGAAGTTGAACTCCCTGCGTTCCACCGTCATGGGACTATCCAGTATTCCCACCGGGTAAGGAGTAAGCAGGCTGCTACGTTGAACCCCTTACCCCACTACAACTGGGCGGAAACGCAAGACAGCGACCCTGCCGTCCGACTGGTGAAGGAGATGCTGACTCGGCCGGAGGCTCGCCTTGAACCAGACGCTCCGGAGGAAGCCAAACAACTATGGGCGGAGAAGAGTCGACTATTCCTTTACAAGGGGAAGTTGTGCCGCAGAATGGTCAACTCCCGGACGCATGAACTACTCTGGCAAGTAGTGGTGCCACGAAGAGACGCAGCCATGGTGATGGAGGCGTACCACGACGGAGCTGGACACTTCGGGTGGAAAAAGCTGGAGTTCCTGCTGCGCGAGCGGTTCCACTGGGTAGGCATGAGGGGAACCATCGAGAAGTGGTGCAGAGACTGTGGCCCGTGCAATCTGAGAAGGAAGGACCGGGCCAACCAGAAGACTCCCCTGCAGTCCATCGTCACCCGGCAACCGTTGGAACTGGTAGCCTTGGATCACGTAAAACTGACCCCAAGCAGAAGTGGCTACGTCTACGCGTTAACCATCGTGGATCATTACTCCCGGTTCTTGGTTGTCGTCCCCGTCAAGGACTTAACGGCTCAAACGGCAGCTAGAGCCTTCCAGCAGCACTTCTGCCGTCCACACGGGTACCCGGACCAAGTGCTGACGGACCAGGGACCTGCCTTTGAAGCGGAGGTCTTCCAGGAATTCTGCAATCTGTATGGCTGCCGGAAGATAAGGACGACACCCTACCATCCGCAAACTAATGGACTTTGTGAAAAAATGAACCAGGTGGTAATGGATCTTCTAAAAACGTTGCCCCTGGAAGAACGCAGTCTGTGGCCTGAGAAGTTGCCCGATCTGGTGGACCTATACAACCACATCCCGGTAGGTTCCACCAACTGTACCCCGGCTTACCTAATGAGGGCGAGACCTGGTAAGTTACCTGTTGACCTGGAAATGGGAGTCCTGACACCTGAGGACACTTCACCAGAAACAGACTGGGACACAGAGAGGCAGCAGCAGTACCGGAGAGTACAGGAGAGCGTGGAGCGAAGTCTCTGTCAGGCTAGGGAAAGACAAGAGAAGACTTACAACCAGTATGCTCCCGCTGTTCCCCTGGTACCCGGAGAGCAGGTCTTGAAGAGGAAGAGACGGCTCCACAAGTTGGACGACCAGTGGGAGAAGGACCCGTACACCGTACTGCCCTCAAGCCACGAGAACCCGAAGGTCTGTACCATCAGTAAAGACGGAGGGGAAACCACAGCCATTGTATCCCGGGACCACCTGAAGAAGTGTCCCGAACAACTGAGGAACCCTGAAGAGGAACAAGAAGACCATCGACCCGTGGAAGAAAGGGAAGATATGGTTAGTACCGTGCTCGGGGACTTCCCTCGGTCTTGGACTCAAGTCAATGGTGCAGTTGTGGTACCCGTACTCACCTTCCTCCAACCATCATCCCAAGAACCTACGGAGCAACGGGTAGAGCTGGAAGAACAGCCGGTCCAGGAGGCAGAAGACTCCACACAAGCAGAACAGGAGAATCAACCCTCTGCTTATAGTGAGCCTGCCGTACCCCTAGTGAGACAAAGAGCCGGTAGACAGCTGCCCAGTTTACCCTTGACAGCTCCTACACCCTGTAGTTCAGGGCCAGACAGTCAGCTCCGTAGGTCCACTAGGGCCACTAGAGGCCAGTTACCCGCACGTTGGAGGATCTAAATGTTTAAGCTATTTTATATGTTTACCTGTCTATAGTTGCTTGTGTGTAATTTTGTGTTTCTAGTTGTTTTTAGGAATCCTTGGTGGATTTACCGGGAATCCTTGTATATAGTTGGAGCGTAACCCAGGATGGACTAAAGACTGTCAAGGACTCGGGGTAGAACAGACCCCTACCTGGTTACGTCTCCCTGTGTTGGTGAAATGGACACCTTGCTTTCTTCAGAGACTGCACCCGGTTGCGGACACGCCGTAACCATCTTTATATGTTTTCTTATTGTATTATTAATGTTTTTACCTTGTTATGTTTTTCTAAATGTGTTTAGTCCCGGAGTACTAAATTTTACTAGGGGGGAATGTGACACCCCAGGGGTCTGGTTGCCACAGTAACGTAATGTTATGTCTGAGAGCAGGTGGGAGGTCCTTTGGTCAGGGATCCTGTGCATGCCACACCTCCTGCCCAGTCTTGGGAGGGGAAGAACTTCCCCTATATAAACCTGGGGCTGAGGCAGGGTGAGTGAGTAGAAGAAGAGAAGAAGTAGAGACAGCATAGGAAGAAACAGCAGTTACAAGGAGTCAGGGGCTGGCAGCTGCAGAGCTCGCCCTGACTAAGAAGACTTTTTACCGGACCCGGAGTCCGAGGCTGTGGGGGCTAATTTCTACCCAGCAGCAGAATCCGGCGGGCAGGGGATTTCAGGTCCTCTGGCCCAGAAGCCCGAAGGCACGGTCACACGCGTGGGACCAGCACCGCCATCGTGGAGCGGAAGCCATTAGAAGGCCCCGAGTCACCGGCCATACGGGTGAGCACCACACGGTACACTCAGGGACGTGGGCTACTTACATCAGCTTCTAGCAAGGTAGCCAGAAGAGAACAGTCAGTTTGGGAGGCCTACAACTACGCCTGGCCAGGGGAGATCCCATCTGCTCAAGGACTGACCAGGCCCCGTTCGCTAGCAAGTACTCCGGGAGGGTCTATCGTTGTTACCAGTAAAGACCCTGAACTACACCGCACCGTCTCTGAGTGGTTCCTGTTACCCCCATCATCCACGTCGGCTGCCCTGAGGCCATACCCCTCCCGTTGGGGGTTATACTATCCCGCTGCACAATCCCACAATCGGCCTCAGCGGTCTGCCCTGCAGCAGCAGCCCCTGGCTGCACTCAACGGGTGGCGTAGTCATCAACCATTTACTACTAATAGACTGCCGTCCAGTTTGACTCCCTGGGCACGGACCGGGTCACCGCCACGAGACTACAACCCTCAACAGATCCGGCTCCGGGTAAGCTCCCGTCTGCGCAACGCAGCGCGACACAGGCCCAGGGGCGCGTCATTAGCATGCAGTGGATGTTGGAGAGTGAAAAGTGCAAATATGACATTTTATTACCCAACACATAGTGCCCAGATTGTGCTCCAGGAGACACACACACATCTTAAATTATAGTGGCATGTAAAAGTTTAGGTACCCCTGGTCAAAATTACTGTTATTGTGATTAGTTAAGCAAGTTGAAGATGAAGTGATCTCTAAAAGACCTAAAGTTAAAGATGACACATTTCCTTTGTATTTTAGGCAATATATGTATGTGTGTATATATGTATACATACAGTACAGACCAAAAGTTTGGACACATCTTCTCATTTAAAGATTTTTCTGTATTTTCATGACTATGAAAATTGTACATTCACACTGAAGGCATCAAAACTATGAATTAACACATGTGGAATTATATAATTAACAAAAAAGTGTGAAACAACTGAAAATATGTCTTATATTCTAGGTTCTTCAAAGTAGCCACCTTTTGATTTGATGACTGCTTTGCACACTCTTGGCATTCTTTTGATGAGCTTCATAAATATTAATACGGACATGAATTTATGATTAGGCTGCGTGCCCACTATGCGTTTTTAAGCGTTTTGCCGCGAAATTTCCGCAGAAAAAACACTTAACCGCTTCCCGACCGCCCACTGTACATAAATTTCGGCGCTGCCTGGGCTTTGAACAGCGCCGACGTTTATGAACGGTCGGCGGTCCCGCAGCTCTCAGGGCCCCCAGGGTCCTGCAAGTGCTGCGGTTGCGGTTCAGAGCGACAGCTCTGACAGGGGACATCATCGGGACCTGATTGGATCAGGTCCCAATGATGTTAACCCTTTCCTGTCTTCTATATTCCACGATCTATAGTGATCGCGGCATATAGAAGATAGTGAGAGGAGAGGAGGTCGTCCACTTATCTCTCCGACGGCCCCCTGATGCCTTCCAGGACCTGCCGTTGTTATGGCAGCTGGAGGTCACATGACCACCTCCAGATCTGCCATATATGGTGTCCAGCAGGAGACAGACAGTGTGAAATTGTCAGCAAAGTTCTCATGCAATGTAATACATGTCTATTACATTGCAAGAGAACAGTGATTAGAAAAATAAAAATTAATGTCCCATACAGGGACTAAGTAAAAATGTAAAAAAAAGTCTAAAAAATGTTTTCAAACTGTTAAAAAAAATCACAAAATAAATAAAAATAAATAGATAAAATATTAAACCAATAAATCCTTATATTTATGCAAAAACAAAAAGAGTACACATATTTGGTATCGCCGTGTCTGAAACAACCTGATCTATAAAACTGTCACACTAATTAACTCCTTCTGTGCGCACTGTAATAAAAATAAATTAAAAACGGAGCAAAAAACTATGCTTTTTCATGATATCGCCAAACAAAAAGTGGAAAAAAATGCGATCAAAATGGAAATAAAAATGGTACCGCTGAAAACGTCATCTTGTTCCGCAAAAAAAAGCCGCCATACAGCTTCATCAGCCAAAAAATAAAAAAGTTATAGCTCTCAGAATAAAGCGATGCAAAAAAAAAATGTTTCTAGAAAATTGTTTTATTGTGTAAAAGCGCCAAAACATAAAAAAATATACAGTAATTGTAGTATCGCTGTAAACGTACTGACCCGAAGAATAACGCTGCCTGATCACTTTTACCACACGCAGTACGGCATAAAAAAAACCCTCAAAAAACAATTCCTGAATTGTTGGTTTTTGTTAATTTTACCTCCCAAAAAACGGAATAGAAAGCGATCAAAAAATGTCACGTACCCAAAAATGGTACCAATAAAAATGTCAACTCGTCCCGCAAAAAACAAGCCAGCACATGACTCTGTCGGCCGAAATATGGAAAATTTATAGCTCTCAAAATATGGCGATGGGAAAATTAGATTTTGCAAAAAATGCGTCTTTTAGTGTGTGACAGCTGTCAATCATAAAAACCCGATATAAATCTGGTATGTCTGTAATTGCACTAACCCGAAGAATAAAGTAATCTCATCACTTATACTGCATGAGAAACGGCGTAAAAAATAAAGAAAACCAATTCTTCACCTGCTACTGATTTGTTTATTATGTCTCCCAAAGATCGCAGTAAGGCTCTGCTCACATTTATCCTGCGCTCTGCGCTGAGCACTTACACCAGAGTTTCCGTGTAAATCTCAGACGGAACCCATGACGGAAGATTCCCTGTAATGAGGCAGATATAGGCCACTGTGGATGCCGTCTGGCCTGTGATCCCACGGTGTCATTTTTTTTAGGCGTGCATAAAAGTGCGGTTGGCCACAGTTTTGTGCACTTCTGAAAAAAAGGACACCGCTAAACAGAGGCCAGACGGAGTCCAGAGTAACTCTGCTGCCTCATTATAGTGAATGGATCCTGCAGGGGTTTCATCTGAATTACATCACTTGGAAATTTAGATGGAAACCCCGATGTAAGTGCTCAGCCTAGAGCGCCGGATAAATGTTACGTAAAATGTTCCCAATAAAAGCTTCAACTCGGTCCTCAAAAAAAGCTAGTCCCCACTCAGGTCCGTCATCTGTTAAAAATATAAGGAACTTCCAAGTTACTGGTAGCAGAAAGGCTCTGGAAAAGCGAAATGGCCCTTGCCCCCCTAAAGAAATTCAGAAAATTTTGTGCTCCCAAATCCAAATGCCTATTCTACAATAATTTGTTCTCCAATTGTCAAATAGCGCCTCGTCCCCCCCAGATCTCGCCGTATGGCTAAGTGGTACGATACAGCCACATATGGGGTATTGCCACTTTTAGAAGAATTGTGTGACACATTTCGGCACCATTTTTACCCATTGCCCTGTGTGAAAATGTAAAATCTGAGGGTAAAACATTTTTTTGTGGTAAAAATATAATTATGTTTTCTTCACTGCCCAATGGTATCGCGGTGGTGTGAAGGACCTGCCACGACGTCATTTAGTCATGTGACAGGTCACGTGACCTGTCACATGACTCAATGACGTCACCACAGGTCCTTCTCACCACCGCGACCCATACAATAGACCAGACGGAGCGGAGAAAACACCGGGGGACATCGGAAGGTAAGTATAATCTTTATTTTTAATTTTTTACCATTCTTATTCTTTTTTTTTAACTATTTACTTGGTCACACTATATAAATCCATGCCGGTTGCATGGATTTATATAGTGTGACCAAGTTGTCAAGCACTTTCCAAGTGATGCTAAAATCGCCTGGAAAGCGCTTGTCAATCCGCATGCGGAAACGCATGCAAAAACTTTTCACAAACGCTTCTACCTGGCAGGAAAAGTACATGTAAAAACCGCATTCGTTTTTCCTGCCAGGGTGAAGCGAAAAAAATTTGCAGCATTTCTGCATCGTGGGCACTTAGCCTTAGGTAAACAACATTTCTATATATGGGGCAGGTGGTATTGTGCCATTCTTCTTTTTTTTTTACTTATTTTTTATACATTTTTTTTTATATTTTTTTTTATTTTTATATAAACAGGATCAATGTTATATTAAAATACATTCCTATTTTTTGTGTCCTAATTTATTACCAAATGGCGTGCAGGAACATACTTCCTTTTATATCCACATTATATTTCACTAAGCTGTGTGTTAGAGTGGTTTATTGTCCAATTGTTTGGAAAAATGCTATTTGTTTGGAAATGAACTCACTGATAAGTGTTGAAAATGTTCCCAAATCCCGCATTGTGTCTGCAACCCACTCATCCACCCGATAAGGGGAAGTAGCTTCAGAAACTGAGGAGTGTTACCTGCCAAATTAATGTTAGAACCTTTTGGAGGATCCTCCATGGTATATCAAGGTGGCAGCAGACCGCTATCAAGTATTAATACAGATTATATATTATCCTGGAGTTGTGCCTGTATGCATAACCCCATAAGGTGAGCAACATTCCTCATCTGCTACCAATTATGACACAATCTAATACTATGCTTAGTAGGTTAGGTAACACCCTGCAGCAATTGTCCAACAGTAATCTGGAAGCATTGATGGATTCCATTTTCCTTGATATCTTTTCTCCATAGCCGCAGTATTTTAGTGGAATCTATCACTCGTCGCTCACTGCTCCGCAGTTTGGTGGAAAAGAAGTTTAGATGCAAATGTATAATCTTTAATGACTTGTTACAGCCAAGATTCTTATATGTTTTGAGGCGATTTTCCACCAACTCTTCATAGTTATTTACTCTTGAGTTTCCCCAAAAAGTTGTTACCACTGATGTGAATGCTACCCATGGAGCCTTTTCCTTGCACTGCAACAAACAGGGAAACTCCTCATCTTGAAGAAGCTTACAAATCTGAGGTCCAATAAAGACTCCTATCTTTTCTTTTGCTTCACTTAACCTTGTAAATTTGTCAATGAGATACTTGAATGTTTTTACATTTTTATCCATTGCCTTTACATTGTTCTTCATTAGGCCCAATGTGATATGCAATGGTGGTAAAAAAATCTTAGGTGGGTCAACAACCTCTGGATGCAGGACATTTTTACTCCCTGGCTGAAGTGAATGTCTGGGAGGCCAGTCTCTGTTATAGTAGTGATATTCTCTTGCAAGACTATCCCATTCACACAGAAAGCAGCAGTACTTTGTTTATCCACCTTGGAGACCAAGTAAAAGGAGAACCACCTTGACGGCATGTGAGAATAAGGAGATGGAGGAGGTCCTGCAGAACATCTAGCTATGTATCTGATATAGGACCTGGATATCATCCTGAAAATTGCCATTCATCTACCGGATATCTTGTTTAGTGTGTAGGTACTTTGCTGCGGGGGATAAAAATGACAAGGAAAAGCTACAGAAAGATGGTGGGAGAAGCAGGCTCTCAGCTCCAAGATGACACCATGGTTAAGGTAATCTGGAGACAGATTGAGCAGGGGAGATGAGGAGGAGGGAAGTGGTGGTCAGGCTGGAGCAATTTGCCCCCACAGAAACACAGGTCTCAGCAGGTGACAATGATCTTCTTATAGCAGCTACCCCATAGCTGTGCATGGGCTCCGGAGCAGAGGAGTCGGGTGAGGAGGATATGGGAGAGGCAGCCACATTAATGAAGGGGCGAAAAGACAGAAAAACTGCATGTGGCACAACATTCTCTGCCCCACAGCCTAAAGGCACCGTCACACTAAGTGAGATCGCTAGCGAGATCGCTGCTGAGTCACAAGTTCTGTGACGCAACTGCGACCTCAGTAGCGATCTCGCTTAGTGTGACACGTAGCAGCGACCAGGCCCCTGCTGTGAAATCGCTGGTCGTGTCGGAAAGGTCTGGACCTTTTTTTGATCGTTGAAATCCCGCTGGGTAGCATGCATCGGTGCGTTTGACACCTTACCAACGACCTAGTAAGCGACTCAGAATTGAGACACATAGGCGTGCATTTGCGTTGCCTTTTCCGCACCCCTCAACTCCGATTGGTGGTCGCTACTGCGTTCTGATTGGGCGGCCTTGTCTTAAACAGAAGGGAACATAGTAGCGCTTCCGTCCTTTGTTCCTGACTGCGTGGTGGATTGCAGATTGTAGTAGAGTTCTCTGGGCTGCGCTCCACATCGATTCTTCAACGGTTCTTCTGACATCTATCTCTGTGCACGATAGGTATCGTTTGGGGTCTCAAATGCGTTCCCATTACCTTCTTAATTTATAGGACACCTACTAATTATCTGCTATCATTGCTCTGGAGGGATGGAGGGCTTGGCTTCTATCTGTGTACATATGCTTTTGCATGGGCAGCCACTTTAGGGGGTCTCGTGTGCGCACACCCGTACAGCATGTTTTCTGGCATGCGCGCTAACGGAATGGAATGCATTTATTGCTTTATTTTTTTTTAAACTTTTCTCATGTTTTCATTTTATATTTTTCAGTTTGCAGCATCATGAACAATGTGCAGTGTGCTGTTGTGTCTGCTGCATTGCTGGTTGAGGAAGCTCAGCGTCAAGATGAGGCACGGATGGTGGCCAGGAAACGGGCAAATCCATGGGGGGATGCAGAGGTGCGCTACCTGATAGCAGAGCTGGATGCCAGGGACTATGAGTGCCATGAGCACCCAGGACATCCAGTGCTCCATAAGCAGGCGGTGCTGTGGAGGATAAGTCGGGGCCTGGCCCAAAGATTTGGGGTTCAGCGCTCCACTACCCAGATCCGAAAGAAGCTGGCGGATCTGAGGTTCAGATCTAGTGACCGCATCACCAGCATCCGGTCACAGACCCTGCCCCATCGTGGTGAGTGGTGTTAACATAGGTTAGCACAGTATATGGCAGCACATTGGTTACAACTGTAATTACAGTTCAGTACCTCAGGTATGTAATAAGTTATTTTTTCTCCAGCACCTGCAGACCCGGAGCCCCAGCAGGAGTCACCTGCTGACCCAGAGCCCCAGCAGGAGTCACCTGCTGACCCGAAACCCCAGCAGGAGTCACCTGTTGACCCGGAGCCCCAGCAGGAGTCACCTGTTGACCCGGAGCCCCAGCAGGAGTCACCTGTTGACCCGGAGCCCCAGCAGGAGTCACCTGCTGACCCGGAGCCCCAGCAGGAGTCACCTGCTGACCCGGAGCCCCAGCAGGAGTCACCTGCTGACCCGAAGCCCCAGCAGGAGTCACCTGCTGACCCGAAGCCCCAGCAGGAGTCACCTGCTGAACCAGAGCCCCAGCAGGAGTCACCTGCTGACCCAGAGCCCCAGCAGGAGTCACCTGCTGACCCAGAGCCCCAGCAGGAGTCACCTGCTGACCCGGAGCCCCAGCAGGAGTCACCTGCTGACCCGGAGCCCCAGCAGGAGTCACCTACAGGCTCGCCAGCATCACTCCGTGATATGGGTGTAGCTTTGACTTCCGGTAATACTTTCACATAAAATAAGGTCCATACAACTTGGAAAGTATAGGGCTGTCATGTACTATGAACTGTTGTGTCTTTCCCTAGCCGGTGATGCCAGAGGATCCCGGTGGTCCATCAGCTCATCATCACCTGAGCAAACCGAAAACCGTAAGTGTTAAATAACAAACATGTACCTGTTAATCAGATGAATGTACAGAATTATTCGTCTTAAGTTTTACCATTCCCTCCGTAGAAATCCCTACATTAGACGACCTCCTGGCGTCACAGCGGACACTAGCAGAAGCAGTCCAACAGCACGGAGTGATGCTGGCAAGGTTTGTGGCGGCCCAACAGCGGCGCGGCAGCCACTAGGCAGCCACTAACTTTTTTGTTTTTTGTTGTTACTATATTTTTGTTTTTTGTTGTTGTTATATTTATTTTGTTTTTATAAAAAACGTTAAAGTTTATATCCACTGTTGTGTAAGCTTTGTTACAAATAACATGTTTCATCACTCACACCCATTATATCTATTCATCTGTATAGATGCACCCTGCCCATTCCCCCGCCTAGTAGACCTGCTAATAACTATATGCTGAATTCAGTAAAGCAGGCTGCAAGTTTTAATCCAAAAAACATTTTTATTACGAACAAATATTTTAATAAATAAACAATTAAATTAACTATTAAATAAACAATAACTTAACAATTTAAACATTTTACTTAAACCCTAAAAGTAAAATGTCACTAAAGATCTTGATATTGGTTTTCTGCATTCAAAAATCCTTGCCTGGGCGGAGAAGATAGTTCTGCAAGGAAAGAATGAGGAAACCTGGGATATTGTGTGTGTGTGTGTGGGGGGGGGGTGGCAAGTGGCAGGTTTTGCTGAGGTACAATCCGTCGTACTGGTGTGCTACGCAGTAGCTCCGGCATTTGGGTCCATGGCTGCCTTGCACAAGGATCACGGTCGATCCTACTATGTACAGTTGACGTTTCATCCAGTTGACCGGCTGCCGCTTTAATTAAAGTCTCGAAAATGACCCTTTCGGCATGGATCCTCTGTGTGTCATCCAGCTTCTGAAGTCGATCAGCGGCAAAGTTGGCAAAGCTGTCCATGCCGGTGTTGGTCTGCTGGCTTAAAATTTGCTTTGCCAAAGAGACTAGCTCTGTTGATGGCGACAAGGTGGCCTTTCTCTTATGTGAATTGATTATTCGCCGAGGTACAGTAGCTGAGTTGAGGGTGGAGGGTCTTCACTCGACCCCTTAGTAGCCTCCGCCAGGCTAGGTTCATCGCCCAGGATGTCATCACTTGTTGTGGTTGACAGATCTTGCTGATGTTGCTGCGGGAACAGAAAATTAATGTTAAAGCTAAACCCAAAAATTATTTTACAACATCCAGCACCACACCACAGAAATGTGTTGGCATTGGATATATCATGACCAGCATGGGTAAACGTGCACTGGAAACAAATGTGAGGGGAGGCACTAGCAGTACAGGATATGAAATGGCATTCAACAATATGAGAAGTGAGTGTGGCGAAAATAGTAAAGGAGTGTACTTATCTGAACTGGAAGGGATAACTTTTGTAAACTGCAGAATTAAGCAGGTAAAACATTAGTTAATATTTTCTATTCAACTATGGCATGTACATACCAAGTTTAAATGCTATTTAAAGGGAAGCAAGCAAAGAAGCTACTTACATCTCCAACAGGGGTGTCAGTCGGGATCACAGGGTCTTGATCCAGGGTCTGCCGTATCGAAGATACCATTGTGTGCAGCAGCTCCTGATCACGGGTGAAGCCAAGCAAGTCACAGTACCATAACGAGGGCACATAAACCTCATCTGTGCCGGCACCAGACTTCATTGACTTCTCCACCTTGTCCAGCTCTTTTTTATAGACTGTGCGAAGACCCTGGATCTTTTTCCGAACAACAGTCTCATCGACCTTCTCGCAGGGATTATGCTGCTTAAAGAGAGCAACTAGTTTCCCATATGCCTCCCTTTTTTTATTTCGGTTACTGTACTTGGCAGACTTAATCTGCCAAAGGCAGGGCAGGGACCGATACATCTCGATTAGTTCACGGACAAATTCCTCGCTATTGTAAGACATCTGAAATAAAAAATAGCATACAGTGAGCATACATGGAACATTTGAAAAAAATACTGTTTGAACCACACTACCGTGTACACACGAGACCCCCTAAAATGGCTGCCCATGCAAAAGCATATGTACACAGATGGAAGCCAAGCCCTCCCTCCCTCCAGAGCAATGATTACAGATGCATTAAGCATGTCCTATTCTAATCCTCAAAATTGCACCAGAACAGGACATTCTCTGACCCTCACAGATCTCATTCTCAGATACGTGATTTTCATGGATGTGTGAATGGATCTATAAAACTGTACGAGTCCATGGACCATCCGATAAAAAAATCTGGCAGCACACGAACATTTCACACAAATGTGAAAATTCAGCCTAAGGGATTTTAAGATCACGCCTAGTCACACAGTGCAGATGCAGAATAATATTTACATCCAGGCACTTACCGCTGACGTGATCAGAGTCGGTTTCTGCTGCTTCTTCTCCATCTGGTCAGACCTTCATGTCGACATCTCCCAGCCACGACTCGTCTTGTCATGATGCTCTTCAGCCTAGAAAATAACAAGGTCACATATATTGTATACATACATGTCTCCCCCGCACTGCGCTCCTGAATACAGATATGTACCCCCCCATTAATATACTATTAGCCACTTAGTAATCAAAATATAAAGTGATAAGCAGCACTGTGCCCCCCCATTAACTATAATCTCCACCGGCCAATAATATTAATTATTCAGTCTCTGTGACTCTCCCCAATTAACTGTAAGGCTATGTGCACATGGAAAATATACAAGACTTTACAGTACAAGCAAAGTGAAACCCCCGTCATTGCTCTCTCCCAGCACCCCCATCATTGCTCTCTCCCAGCACCCCCTGTCATTGCTCTCTCCCTCCATCCCCATCATTGCTCTCCCCAGCCCCAGCATTGCTCTCCCCAGCCTTCTCTCATTGCTCTCCCCAGCCTCTTCCCATTGCTCTCCACAGCCTCCTCTCATTGTTCTCCCCAGCCTCCTGTCATTGCTCTCCCCAGCCTTCCCTCATTGCTCTTTCCAGCCCCTCATTGCTTTCCCCAGCCTTCTCTTATTGCTCTCCCCAGCCTCCTCTCATTGCTCTCCCCTGCCCCCTTTCATTGCTCTCCCCAGCCTCCTCTCATTGCTCTCCCCAGCCTTCTCTCATTGCTCTCTCCAGCCTCCTCTCATTGCTCTTCCCAGCCTCCCCTCAATGCTCTCCCCAGCCTCCTCTCATTGCTCTCCCCAGCTTCCCCAGTTTGTTAAAAAAATAAAAAACACAACTTACCTCAGCTCGCTCCCCTGCACCTCCTAGTCTCCGGTAACTTCCTCCCTGACACACAGGCTCGCACCAAATGATGACGTCATCAAGCAGCATGGGCCTGTGTCAGGGAGGAAGCACAGGGCAGGAAGCAGAAAACGGATCTCTGCAGCTCTGCTGCCATTTTCCTCCTGTCAGCAGCGGAGCTGCAGGGATCGCTCCATGCCCACCACATATGATGATGGCAATCTGGCCATGGGGCTCCGAGAAGCAGGCCAGATTACCCTCATTATCAGCCGCCCGGCAAGGGCCCCCCTGCACCGTCGGGCCCCGGTGCAGTTGCACCGGCTGCACCAGCAGTAGGTGCACACCTGGTCAGGACTGTCCATTAATTGAGGTAAGTCGGTTATTCTACCATTTGATGATATCCCTAATTTGAGCATTTTAGAACATACACGAATACAAACGGTTGAGAAATTCAAATACCGGGTACAAGAATAACAAAAAGATCTCAGGATTACATTCCACTGAATCTGTATCTTCTTCTGGAAAAGTTTAACCCTTTCGCGCCAGAGCCGGTTTTCGCCTTCGTGACCGGGCCAATTTTTTCAATTCTGACCACTGTCACTTTATGAGGTAATAGCTCTGGAACTCTTCAACGGATTCCCCTGATTCTGAGATTGTTTTTTCGTGACATCTTGTACTTCATGATAGTGGCAAAATTTCTTCGATATGACTTGCGTTTATTTGTGAAAAAATCTGAAATTTGGCGAAAATTTAGAAAATTTAGCAATTTTCAAACTTTGAATTTTCATGCCCTTAAATCAGAGAGATATGTCACACAAAATAGTTAATAAATAACATTTACCACATGTCTACTTTACATCAGCACCAATTTTTTTTTATTAGGAAGTTATAAGGTTTAAAAGTTAACAACTGATTTCTCATTTTTCCAACAAAATTTACAAAACCATTTTTTCAGGGACCACATCTTATTTGAAGTGACTTTGAGAGGCCTTTATGACAGAAAATACCCAAAAGTTGACACCATTCTAACAACTTCACCCCTCAAGGTGCTCAAAACCACATTCAAGAAGTTTATTAACCATTTAGGTGCTTCACAGGAATTTTTGGAATGTGGAAGAAAACAATGAACATTTAACTTTTTTTCACACAAATGTTACTTTAGACGCAAATTTTTTTATTTTCGCATGGGTAACAGGAAAAATGGACTACCAATTTGTAGTGCTATTTCTCCTGAGCACGCCAATACCCCATGTGAGGGAAAACCACTGTTTGGGTGCACGGCAAGAATCGGTAGGGAAGGAGCGCCATTTGACTTTTTGCTCCTCAGGGAACTTATCTAGATGTGTTGTTAGCACATTGAACCCCCAGGTGCTTCACAGAAGTTTATAATATTGAGCCATAAAAATAAAATTTTCAAATTTTTCCCACAAAAATGTTTTTCAGTCACCAATTTGCATTATCATAATAGTAACAGGAGAAATTGCACCATGAAATTTGTTGTGCAATTTCTCCTGAGTGCGCCGATATCCTATATATGAGGGAAAACCACTGTTTGGGCGCACGGCAGGGTTCGGAAGGGAAGGAGCGCCATTTGACTTTTTGAATGTAAAATTTGCTTGAATAATTAACGGACGCCATGTCGCAGTTGGGGAGCTCCTGATGTGCCTAAACAGAGGAACCCCCCCACAAGTGACACCATTCTGGAAACTAGACCCCTCAAGGAACTTATCTAGATGTGTGGTGAGCACTCTTTCCACATAAATGATCTTTTAGCCCCAATTTTTTTATTTTTACAAGGGTAAGAGGAGAAAATGCACCCCAAAAACTGTTGTGCAATTTCTCCTGAGTATGCCGATACCCGAAATGTGGTGGAAAACTACCGCTTTGGTGCACGGCAGGGCTTGGAAGAGAACGGAGTGCTATGTTGGCTGGGATAGGTTGCAGACACCGTGTCACATTTGAAGAGTCGCTGACATGCTGAAACAGCAGGAACCCCCACAAGTGACCCCATTTTGTAAACTATACCTCTCAAGGAATTTATCTAGGGAAGTAGTGAGTATTTTTACATTTTTAAAGTCATACCATTGGCAGTGAAGAAAAAATAATTATATTTTTTACCACAAAAAAATTGTTTAAGCCTCATATTTTACATTTTCACACAGGGCAATGGGTAAAAATGGTGCCGAAATGTGTCACACAATTTCTTCTATACAGAGCCCCTAAGTGCAAGAAAAACAGAATCCACCCTCAAATGACCCCATTTTGGAAACTATACCCCTTTGGGAATTTACCTACAGGTGTAGGGACAAATGGGTGTTTTCCAGAAACAAGCAGCATTGGATGTTGCTGAGTGAAAATTTCAAACTGCCGTTGAAGTGACCACTACGTTGTAGTGTCCAGTACATTGTGCCCACTATACATACCAGGATGGGGTTGAGGGGGGCCATACATATCAGAATAGAGATGAGGGGTACCATGCATACCAGGATAGGGATGCGGGGTACCATGCATACCAGGATGTGGGATGGGGTGCCATTCATACCAGAATGAGGGATGGGGTGCCATGCATACCAGGATGAGGGGTACCATACATATCAGGATAGGGATGAGGGGTACCAAACATACCAGGATGAGGGATGGGGTGCCATGCATACCAGGATTGGGGGATGTGGGGTGCAATGCATACCAGGATAGCGATAAAGGGTACCATACATACCAGGATGAGGGATGGGGTGCCATACACACCAGGATTGGGGATGAGGGAGCCATGCATACTAAGATTGGGATGAGGGGTGCCATGTATACCAGATTTGGGATAAAAGTTGCCATGAATACCAGGATTGGGGATGAGGGGGGCATGCATACCAGGATGAGGGATGGGGTGCCATGCATACCAGGATGAGGGATGGGGTGCCATGCATGGCAGGATTGGGGATGGATGAGTGGTGCCATGCATACCAGGATTGGTGATGAGGCAGCCATGCATACCAGGATGAGGGATGGGGTGCCGTGCATACCAGGATTGGGATGTTTTGTCAAAAAAAAAACTAATGAAAAAATCTCAATAAAAATTTATTGGATTAAAAAAAAAAGAATAGGAAAAAGGCTTCTCCCCTGTGTAAGTTCTCTGGTGTTTATTAAGATTTGATATATGGTTAAAACATTTCCCACATTCTGAACATAAAAATGGCCTCTCCCCTGTGTGGGTTCTCTGGTGCGTAACCAAAACTGATTTTTGGTTAAAACATTTCCCACATTCTGAACAGGAAAAGGGCTTCTCCCCTGTGTAGGTTCTCTGGTGCTTAATCAAACTTGATTTCCTTGTAAAACATTTCCCACATTCTGAACAGGAAAAGGGCTTCTCCCTGTGTGGGTTCTCTTGTGACTTTCAAGAGTCATTCTATGATTAAAACATTTCCACATTCTGAACAAGAAAAAGGCTTCTCCCCTGTGTGAGTTCTCTTGTGTCTATCAAGAATCATTTTACGATTAAAACATTTCCTACATTCTAAACAGACAAATGGCTTCTCCCCTGTGTGAGTTCTCTGGTGGTTATTAAGATGCGCTTTCCGGTTAAAACATTTCCCACATTCTGAACAAGAAAAAGGCTTCTCCCCTGTGTGAGTTCTCTTGTGGCTATCAAGAATCATTTTACGATTAAAACATTTCCCACATTCTGAGCATGAAAAGGGCTTCTCCCCTGTGTGAGTTCTCTTGTGTCTAAAAAGATCTGATTTCTGGATAAAACATTTCCCACATTCTGAACAGAAAAAAGGCTTCTCCCCAGTGTGAATTCTCTGGTGGCTATTAAGATGCGCTTTCTGGTTAAAACATTTCCCACACTCTGAACATGAAAAAGGCTTCTTCCCTGTGTGGGTTCTCTGGTGGCTATTAAGATGTGCTTTCTGGTTAAAACATTTCCCACATTCTGAACATGAAAAAGGCTTGTTCCCTGTGTGGGTTCTGTGGTGCTTAATCAAATCTGATTTCTGGCTAAAACATTTCCCACACTCTAAACAGACAAATGGCTTCTCCCCTGTGTGAGTTCTCTGGTGGTTATTAAGATGCGCTTTCCGGTTAAAACATTTCCCACATTCTGAACAAGAAAAAGGCTTCTCCCCTGTGTGAGTTCTCTTGTGGCTATCAAGAATCATTTTACGATTAAAACATTTCCCACATTCTGAGCATGAAAAGGGCTTCTCCCCTGTGTGAGTTCTCTTGTGTCTAAAAAGATCTGATTTCTGGATAAAACATTTCCCACATTCTGAACAGAAAAAAGGCTTCTCCCCAGTGTGAATTCTCTGGTGGCTATTAAGATGCGCTTTCTGGTTAAAACATTTCCCACACTCTGAACATGAAAAAGGCTTCTTCCCTGTGTGGGTTCTCTGGTGGCTATTAAGATGTGCTTTCTGGTTAAAACATTTCCCACATTCTGAACATGAAAAAGGCTTGTTCCCTGTGTGGGTTCTGTGGTGCTTAATCAAATCTGATTTCTGGCTAAAACATTTCCCACACTCTAAACAGACAAATGGCTTCTCCCCTGTGTGAGTTCTCTGGTGGTTATTAAGATGCGCTTTCCGGTTAAAACATTTCCCACATTCTGAACATGAAAAAGGCTTCTCCCCTGTGTGAGTTCTCTGGTGATTAACAAAAACTGATTTCTGATTAAAACATTTTCCACATTTGGAGCAAAAAAATCTATTGTCCGCTGAGTGTTTTTTTTGATGTTTAAGAATAGACTTCTCGAAAGTAAAACTATTTCCATTTTCTGAAAGTGAAAATGACTTCTTTGCTTTAGGAGCAGTTCGTTTTGAAATGCTTATTTTATTTTGATTTTCCTTAGTAGTTGGTAATGAATCAGAAGACAGGACCTGTTTCATAGGATCAGATGAATGATCTTTGCTGTGAAGGGATGATGGTATATCTGGAGTAATGGCATTCACTTCAATTGTATCCTGTGGGATCTCAAGATCATTCGATTTAAAAATCTCCTGTCCCTCTGATCTCCTGGTACAGTCATCTGCCAAGAAAAAAAAACAATTATTAATTTTGAATAAAATATCCTTGAAATTTATATTTTTGAACATTTCTACTTAAAATGTCTAAACAAACACATCCCTGGGCTACATGCTAATCCAGGGAAATGAAGAGATATATGCTCAAGTTTAAAAATCAATTTTATTAATCACATATCTAAAAAATAGAGGAATATTTAAACTTGAGCATATATTTCTTCATTTTCCTGGACTAGCATGTAGCCCAGAGATGTGTTTGTTTAGATTGATTTAGATGTGGTATGCAATCTTTATTTATTTTTCTATGGGATTCTTGTGTTAATTGTACTTAAAATGTCTGTAGAAATGGAAGTTATTGATAGAATGACAGTTCACAGTCTAATAGAAAACCTCATAGGTGAACCAGTAGAGCGTGGTGTCCAACTGTTTGTTCTTTCAGCCTCCAAAATATGGAACATGGTTTCCATAAACCAATCCAGCAATATCTGCTTTTCCGAAGTCAAATCTCCCCCTCGCTTTTGAGCTTTGCAGTGTGACCAAACCACATTTAGCATTCATGTATTTGGCATTACTATAGTGAGAAGAACCCACTTAATTTACAGTGTATGTGTCCTGGAGCACAATCTGGGCACTATGTGTTGGGTAATCAAATGGCCAATATGCAATTTTTACGCTCCAGCATCCACTGCGTGCTAATTTTCGGAAAGTGCCTGTGTAGTCAAAATAATCACTACTCCTATAGATTAATTCACTGAGGGTTGTAATTTCCAAAATGAAGTCACTTTATGGGGATTTCTACTGCCCTAGTTTTCTGACATTTTGTAATATTAGGGCTTCTGCAAATGGTGTGTCCCATCTCCTCTGGTATCTGCTCCTGCGACGTCTGCTTCTGTCACCAGGAGCCGCCTTACTCATTCTGCAGGCGGCGCTGGTGATGGGAGTAATTAGAGTATGGGGCTCGGTGGCTCTCGGCAATGTAAACTATCGTAAGGGACAATATTTTCTGTCAGATGAGTTTCAAGAAGAAATATTAGATATTCAAAGACAATTTTTTAGAATAGTGCAGAGCTGAGGTGTCTTAAATTTAGATCTCGGGCATTTGGAAGAGGCAATGGAGATCTTTTTGAAAGGCTACCAGGGAGTTACAGAGTCACATAAGTGAGGAAGGACGATCCCAATACAATGAAACTATCATACAGAATGAACCTGTAAAAAAAGAAAGAATATAAAAACATGTAACATCCCCAACAACAACGTGTTATGATCTGCAACAAGTACTAAGGAAAGAAGGGGAAAGCTTTCCCTACAATAAGACTAAGCTGAATCCCTACGATGTAGGGGGCTGCCTGTTCCTAGCGAACGGACCCGCCTTAGTCATAGGCTAGTCTGAATGGAGACCTATAGAATAAAGGTAAGGGGTCCCTAAAAGAACTAAGGACTGGAACAAAAATGGGACATCTCCTAAACAGAGAAAGTTGTTGCAGAACACAAAAAGATAAACTGACAAAAAGGTACTAGAGGGCCCAAAAGGACCAAGCGAACTGACAGAGATAGGCACAGAAGCACCTGGCCAGCAAAACAGTCAAAAAACAATGAAGTCCACCACAGCCAAAAGGGCGGAGCTGGAATATAAAGGCAGATGGTCACGTGACCGCAAAACACAAGATGGAAAAAACAAACAGGAGGGTTCTAACACAACGTATGTATGAAGGGAGAAATCCAACACTAAACTGGAGTTGCACTCATTTATGATAAACCATTGGAGCTACGATGAATTCTGACCAGAAGAGTAGAGAGAGTATTAGCGCCCCCATTTCAGGAGAGATTGTGCAGTAATCTGAGTTCCTTAGGATTGAAAACATAATAGAATTTATGACGTGGAGAGAATCCATGAAACCAGGGCTGGAGCCAACACATCTCCTGCAGGTGTGAATAAATGTATATTACAGCCATCAGCCACGCACAGCTTAGAGATATATCATGGCACAGGTGTAATGTTTTTTGTGTAGGTTATCGCAATCCTGTTTGAAGTTAGTTGGTTTTAAAAGAAATTGAAAAGTCAGGATAAAGGGAAACTCTGTTGTTATTGTACAGTGTCTTGTAGGTACCATATGAGCACATTCAGCAGCACAGAAGGGAGAGAAGGTAGATTCATCCAATAAGATATCAGGGATCTAGGAAGCCAACAGCATCATTACCCTCCGCTTTCTCTTACAGTCCCATCATAATATTTTTCTTCAAGTGATTTTCTAACTTGTCAGCACATTCTACGTACGCTGTCATTTGGCTTTGTAGTTTACAGATTTGGGCAGGTAACGAACAGTGTCTTCTAATCCCAGGGGGTAGGTAGATCCTCCAGGTTGTAAGTTCTATAGAAAAGGGCTTTCACGATTTCACAAAGTAATTTGAACATTTTCGGATAAAGGAGAATGTTGTGGTCGAGCGGCAAAATGGTGATCACACGATTGTGATACGGCCAGACTACACCACCGATAAAGCAGCCACAGCGGGTGACTGAGAAGAATCAGTAACTTCTTTGCATTTAGTGGTTACTACTCACCTGGGTAGTCATATGTAGGAATCTCTTCTTTACAGCGCTCATCACCCGTCACATATGTCTCTGTAGTATTAATATGGGTCTGATCTTCACTCTGGAACAAATATTATAAAAGTCAGATGGAGAAGTCCCATCTATAATCAGCTCTAATCCCGTCATCTCCACCGTTCTCATTACACAAATATAAATACTGGTGGATAAAACAAGACTGAGCACAAAACCTTCACAGCCGTCTACACATCATAGGGGAGATCTCATGACACCTTCTCTCCATCTGCCTGATGATCCTGAGGAACATTGGGATCTTCTTGTTTACAGTCCTGTGGAAGAAGAGGACAGGGACATCTCTCTGGTGTTGTCCTCTTACTGGATCGATCTGGAGGAAACACATACAGGGACTGAATTAATTATTTTCATACAGATAATTGTAGGCCGTGTGTATTTAGTCCTGTCTATTACCTGGTGATGTGAGGGGCTGGGGAACCTCCATCATGACGTCCCTGTACAGATCTTTGTGTCCTTCTAAATACTCCCACTCCTCCATGGAGAAATAGACGGCGACATCCTGACACCTTATAGGAACCTGACACATACATTGATACCGTCATCTCCCCGATCCCTTCTTAGCGTTACTGTATAATGTCCCAGCATTCCCAGTAATGTCACCTCTCCAATCAGAAGCTCAATCATCTTGTAGGTGAGTTCTAGGATCTTCTGGTCATTGATATCCTCATGTATCATGGGGTGAGGTGGAGTCCCCGTGATTAGTCTCAGGGGTTTTCCCCATCCCTCAGACACAGGGTCCTGACAGCGCTCACTAGAGGTCTTCTTCACTACTGTGTAATCCTGGTTATGGAGAGACACATTAATAAATCTCACTACAGACATTTCCAGAGTCCTCACCTCTCCAGTTCTGTTCATCTGTTATTCCCATAGATAAGAATGATGTGACGTCATCAGAATCTCTCACCTCTCCAGTAAGCCGGAAGAGGATCTCTAGAGTGAGGTGTAATATCCTCTCCGCCATCTTGTCCCTGTCCATATCCATCTTTGATGGATAAATCAGGAAAATATTCTTATATAGAAGATCTCCACTGAGAGGATTCGGTGTTGTAGATACCTGAATGAGTAGAAGATAAAAATCCTGTTGGTATAATACAACTATTGGAGATAATGAGGGGAAACATATAAGGATATTTATTATTTTATAGTATTTAGTTTTTTCTTTACATCTAGTAATAAAACCTTTATATTTTAGGCCACAGACAACAAGCAATTTCTTCCTCGGAGTCTGCAGCTGAATACGTTTCTCATAGACTTATCTTCCATACCACTAATTCTCGTCTCATTTTCCGACACTGGAATTGGCATCAGCAATACTGCAGGAGATATTCATTTCACGTGACATGAGAAATAACTACATGATGAGGCAACATCTTCTACTACAGCTCTAAAAACATATTTAGCCACAAACCGTCATTGAACACATCACCACCGGCTGTCTGTATGAATGTTTCCCGTCTTCCCCAGACTGTAATCTTCTATCAAGTTACAGCTCATGTCTGATTCACACACAGAAGTTTGAGGCTTTTATAAAAGCTGTTTTGATTGCACAAACACCGCGGACAGCAATTATTTGATACCAAAGTCTGCGTGTACAGTGTATTATGAAGTTTATTTCTGGCCTTAGGCTTTCCAATATTACAAGAGAAAAAAAAAAGCAGATATTAAAATGTTTCAAAAGAAAATTGTCACCAACAATTCTTGTAAAAAGAAAAAACATGCAAAAAGCAGAAAACACATTTTATTATTTCTTAACACGTTAAACATTTTTTTGGGTTTTTGTTTTTATATGAACTCTTTTGGGCACCAGAACATACATGTACACAGTAAGGATGGCACAGATGCGGCTGCAACAAAATCCCTGGCAGCTTAACCACTTGCTCCTGCAAAAAGCAAACATGGCATCTAAGGTGTGACAGAGTTCGGCCCAATGCCCCTTCTTCCCCAAATGCTCAATAGTATGGGGCTGCCTAGTTCCTACAATACTTAAATGCTTAATAATGGTTTCTGGGCCTGCAATGTACGAAAGTCTATTAGGCCAGGCCAGAGGCAGAGTCCAATAAGTTACTTTTTAACGCCACCCTTAAATATTAGACTAAAGTTGCATGAAAGCATTGATTTTGGGGGTTTTGGTTGACTAGAAATGCAGTCAGTCATACAGACCACAGGAAAGCTGGAATATTTGTGAGTATGGGGGAGTCAGGAGAGATAGCTGTCTGCCAAATGACCGTTCAGCCAAAACGTATCTCATCTGCATGGGGCCGTTACTATTACACTGACAAGTGATAATACATGGCACAACAGTAGTACAGTGCATCACCTGAGAAATAAAAGGCTTGTATGTTGTATGATCACACTAATGAGAGTTGTTTAAAAAAGTTTATAAAAAAGGTTTAAAAAAAGTTTTAAAGTGAAAATATCACAGTTTTAGCAAAAATAAATATTCGTCACTATAGGGAAAACATGCATATAATGGGAAAATGAAGAGGGAGGTAAGCTCACTGTTTATTCAATGCACTTTGTCTGAAGATCACCGCATGGAACCGCCCTGGTCAGGGACATTTCAAGTAGAGAAAGGAGGAAAGATGAATTCTCCAGTATTGTCTATATTGTTAAAACCTCACATTTATTGTAAATTCATAAAAACTGTTGTGATGGCATACCACCAAGTGCCCACATATGAAACCAATGCTTATTCATGGTTGGCAACATGTGAGTCTCTGTGATACTTTTATATCCTTCCCTTTCAAACACTTGAGTGTCCATTGATTACTGAGTACTTCTCAGACAATTTGACTCTGTACTGTATGGAAGAAAATGATAATTGTCACAGTTTCACCCCTCACTGTGTCTGGGATGCAGTTACTGACAGCTCAGCTGTCCAATCTTGTACAGGGGCGTGCTGGAGCTGTCGGTACTTTGATTGACAGCTTGGTGGTCCTATCTGGTTGAAACATCCCTGGCGGCGTGCTTGCATGGTGCACCACCTCCCACCATGCAAGACCGCAATCTTACCTGTCAGTCCATGCTGCACTCTTTGCTCCATTACCTGCTGTGTCCATGTCTCTTGTCTGATTGCTTAGGGCGTCGGCGCGGCTTTGTGCTTGTTTCTTATAGCTACTGTGTGCACAGTCCTAATGCGTCCCCAGCCTATTGCTGTGAGTCACTGGATACTTAAACCCCCTCCACCCAGTAGGAGGTGCCTGAGCAACACTTTCACTCAGTTTGTCTTTTGCAACTGAGGTGCCAGGTCCTGTCCTGACTCTAGTCTGTCTGCCACCCTGGGGGCTGAGTACCCAGGGCCTTTTCCTGTACCTGTGACTTCAAGTCTGTTTCCACCACCCTGGGGACCGAGTACGCAGTGCCGCTACCTGTATCTCTGACTTCTAGTCTGTTTCCGCCACCCTGGGGGCTGAGTTCCCAGGCTCGTTCCTGTATCTTGTTCCCGGTTCAGTTCCTGTCTGAACAGTGTCCTAGCCCGTTACTTATTTCTATGTCCGTACCTTCCCTTTGCCTGCAGTGTCTGAACCTGCACCTAACTCCAACTTCTGTACTTCTGTTTGTGAGTTTTGTGTCCACTCGCTACTTAATTGTAAGTACCTTGTGTGTATCTGGTTCTGCTTGTCCCCTTTCCCTGCCTCCATATCTACCTCCTGTGTTCTAACCATCTTCCTGTATTTTCCAGTCTGTTCCATGTGAACAGAGCCCTGTCCTGTCCGCCTTCACCTTCTGCTCTGTTCTGCTTGTTCACCGCTCCGGTGGTTCCGCTCTGCTCCGCTTGTTTACCGCACCTGAGGTTCTGTTCTGCTCTGCTTGTTCACCGCGGCTGCGGTTTTGCTCCGCTCTGCTTGTTCACCGGGCCTGCGGTTTTGCTCCGCTCTGCTTGTTCACCGCACCTGCAGTTTTGTTCTGCTCTGCTTGTTCACCGCACCTACGGTTTTGCTTCGCTCTGCTTGTTCACCGCACCTGCGGTTTTGCTCCGCTCTGCTTGTTCACCGCACCTACGGTTTTGCTCCGCTCTACTTGTTCACCGCACCTGCGGTTTTGCTCTGCTCTGCTTGTTCACCGCACCTGCGGTTTTGTTCTGCTCTGCTTGTTCACCGCACCTGCGGTTGTGCTCCGCTGTGCTTGTTCACTGCACCTGCGGTTGTGCTCTGCTCTGCTTGTTCACCGCTCCTGCGGTATTGCTCCGCTCTGCTTGTTCACCGCACCTGCGGTTTTGCTCCACTTGTACACCGCACCTGCGGTTGTGCTCCACTCTGCTTGTTCACCGCACCTGCGGTTTTGCTCTGCATGTTCACCGCACCTGCGGTTTTGCTCCGCTTGTACAGGGGCGTGCTGAAGCTGTCGGCAGTGGCTGTGACGTTAGTACCCTCTGATGTACAGTTGGTCTCTCCGGAATCTGTATTAGACCTCGCTGATAAATTTTCTGGAGAGAAAGACCAGTTTAGGGTCTTCAGGGAGAGCTGTAGGTTATTTTTTACCCTGCGCCCCTGATCGTCAGGGGAAGAGTTCCAGCAGGTGGGAATAATCCTGTCCCTTCTGCAAGGGTGCCCTCAGACCTGGGCATTTTCCTTGTCCCCACAAGCCCCAGAACGGTTTTCTGTTGACGCCTTCTTTGACAGTTTAGGACTGACATATGACGAACCCAAGAGGATCCAGGTCGCTGAGGCTAAGATCATAAACCTGGTTCAAGGCGTCGCACAGCTGAGGACTACTGTACTGAGTGCCAGTTCCACAAAGGCCTTTCCAAAACCCTTAAGGACGCCCTGGTCCTCCATGAAGCTCCTTGTTCCCTGGCGGAGGCCATGATCCAGGTCATACGAATGGACTGTAGAATCCATGAGAGACATGAGGAACACCAAGCTGTCCATTATATATCCCCGGAGCAGGTCCATTTACCGGAGGTGGAGCCATTGGAGATTAAAGTTGCCAATCTTCGTGTTGTAGACGTAGACAAGATCTCAGACTGCCTGTACTGTGGTCTCTCTGGACATTTTCTCAAGAATTGCCCTACTCGCCCTCAGGCTAGCAAACCATCAGGAGAATGTCTGAGTGTGGGTGATGGCCAAGGAGGTCACCCAGACTCCCAGGTACCTTTTTCTTCTAAAGTACTGATAAATACAGTGTTATGCTTTGAGAACCAGGTGTTATCAACATTGGCTTTCATTGACTGTGGGTCTGCTGCTAACTTTACTGATTTGGGACTGGTTCGGAAGTTAGGGTTAGGGACAGTTAGTTTAGAAAGACCCATGCAAATCTTCGACCTTGACAAGACACCATTATCTAGGAATTTGATCAAGAAGGTAACAGTGGATTTCAGGCTTCAAGTGGGAGCACTCCACTTTGAATCCTTCTCATGTTTTGTGTTGGATAATTTACCTGTTGGGTTGGTACTAGGGCTTCCATGGTTGCAGATTCACAATCCTGTTATTGATTGGTGTCAGAGGGAGATTGTTAAATGTGGCCCTAATTGTTGCAAGAAATCGCTAAAAACTGTACAAATATGCTCCTCTAGTCTGAAGGGTCTGCCGTGGTACCTGAAGGACTTTGGAGATGTGTTCTTGGAGAAAGAGACGGAGATACTACCTCCCCATCATCCTTATGATTGTGCTATTGATCTTATTCCTTGTGCCAAATTGCCTAAAGCTCTCCTTTACAATTTGTCTGGGTCTGAATGGGCAAGAATATGCTAACAAAAGTTTACAGAAGGGTCATATCTGTCCTTCCTCCTCTCCGGTAGCTGCCGCTTTTTTCTATGTATAAAAGAAAGATGGGGGTCTCCGTCCTTGCCTTGATTTCCGAGAACTCAACAAAATCATGGTTAAAAATACGTACCCACTTCCACTCATCCACAACCTATATAATCAGCTTCTGGGGGCCATGGTGTTCTCTAAACTTGATCTTAGAGGGGCTTACAATTTGATACGCATCCGGGAGGGTGATTAGTGGAAAACAGCGTTTTTAAGGTCTGAGGGTCTGTTTGAAAACCTTGTCATTAGTGTTGAGCGAATTTGTTCAGCATTTCGGAGCCAATTTTTTGGCGCGAACAAGTCGGGACCCTGCACACGAACACCAATTTTAAATGCCAAACAAGTTAGCTCAACACTACTTGTCATGCCATTTGGGTTATTAAATGCACATGTCCGTGTTGTGTTACAAAGATTAAGGGAGAACTCTTTGTGTGCTAAATTAGAGAAATGTGTTTTTGGAAGGTACAGGCCATAATTGACTGGGTTCAGCTTTGTGATCTCAAGCCTTTGGAGCATTTTGTGGGATTCGCCAACTATTGTAAGAAATTTATCAAGGGGTTTTCTCAGATTGTGTAACCTCTTACTGACCTTACATGTAAGGGGGCATGTCACAGAGTGCTATCAGGGCTTTTGAAACATGAAAAGAGTGTTTCATGTCTCTTCCCATTCTGATCTAACCGGATCTCAAAGAGCCATTCATTGTAGAGGTGGATGCCTCGGAGGTCGGAGTGGGGGCGGTTTTGTCGCAAGGGTCCAAAATACTGACTAACTTGCGTCTATGGGCTTTTTTGTCTAAAAAATTTTCGCCGGCGGAAAGAAGTTATGATGTTGGGAATCGTGAGTTATTTTCTGTAAAATTAGCCTTTGAGGAATGGAGGCATTTTTTGGAGGAGCGGTTCATCCAGTTACTGTGGTCACTGATCACAAGAATGTAGCTTACATTGAATGAGCTAAAAGATAAACTGCCACAGAGGCATTACATTCAGACCGGGGTCTAAGAATGTGAAAGCTGACGCATTATCTCGTAGTCTCAATTCAGTTTCTCCTCCAGTACCTCCATCCTCCATAATTCCTCAGGGTATTGTAGTTTCTATGGTAACCTCAGAATTGGAAAAGGAGATCCATAACGCCCAGTCATTGGCTCCTCCCACCACTCCAGGATCTAAATCATTTGTGCCTGTGTACCTAAGATTGTGTGTGTTACAAGAATTTCATGATTCCGTCTTAAGTGGTCATCCTGGGGTTACTGCTACATGGAAAGCCATTGCCAGACTTTTTTGGTGGCTGTCCATGCATAATGATATCAAAGAGCAGCTATATTGCAGGCACCAAGGTTGTGCAACGTCCCTCAACCCCAAGGACGCTGCACAACCTTGGTGCCTGCAATATAGCTGCTCTGTGGTATGTTTATCATCTTGTTACACCATGTTTTGCATTTTGCACTGTTAGGATATCTTTAACTCACAGCTTGCACTATAGCACTTTATGGAAGTATAGTATTAATTTTATACCATATACATACAATATTAGGCATATATATGCAGTGGTTGATCCCTCATAGCATGGAGGAGCTTTTTATCTCTTTTCTATTTTGTGTCTGTGTATTTTATTCATAAAAATTTAATGTTTGCTGAATTAAATTTGGTCTCTGACTAATTTATCAGATTCTGGACCAAATTATTTGAGGAAGGCTATATATCTTTAATTTTAATAGCTGTAACGCGTTGTTTTATTTATAAGTTTTATCTATTTACCAACCTGAATAAATCTTCTGAAGAAGTAAATCCTTTTTTTGGATAATCATTCCTTGTGACCCTGGGAGCGCTCAATTGGCTGGATACATACTCTGAACCCTATTCTTACGGACTCCAGCTGGGAGATCCGTTTAATCCAGATAGAAGCTGCATACCAGTGGACCAGCTACCCACATTAGACCAGAATTGGTCGATAAGCCTTGGTACAAGATCTGCTAAAGGTGAGCAGTTCATTTTTCTTCTGTTTCTATATATATATATACATCTACACTTAGATCTGCGCCTGTTTTTTGTTTCTCCCCCCACCAGACCTACAGCCTTGGGGTCGAACACATTGGACCAAATTATTTGATATTTTTGGAAGGAATAAGTCATGTGCTAGACCTTTGTACTGACCACACATATATTTATACCTGTAGATGAGATCCCCTCTGAGGCGTCGTTTTTCTAAGCTAAACAAGCTCAACTTTTTCAACCTCTCATCATATGAGAGGTCTACCATCCTACAGTGCTGGCCAAAAGTATTGGCACCCCTGCAATTCTGTCAGATAATGCTCAGTTTCTTCCTGAAAATGATTGCAATCAGAAATTCTTTGGTATTATTCTCTTCATTTAATTTGTCTTCAATGAAAAAAACACAAAAAGAATTGTCCTAAAGCCAAATTGGATATAATTCCACACCAAACCTAAGAAAGGGGGGTGGACAAAAGTATTGGCACCCATTGAAAAATCATGTGATGCTTCTCTAATTCGTGTAATTAACAGCACCTGTAACTTACCTGTGGCACCTAACAGGTGTTGGCAATAACTAAATCATACTTGCAGCCAGTTAACATGGATTAAAGTTGACTCAACCTCTGTCCTGTGTCCTTGTGTGTACCACATTGAGCATGGAGAAAAGAAAGAAGACCAAAGAACTGTCTGAGGACTTGAGAAACCAAATTGTGAGGAAGCATGAGCAATCTCAAGGCTACAAGTCCATCTCCAAAGACCTGAATGTTCCTGTGTCTTCCGTGCGCAGTGTCATCAAGAAGTTTAAAGCCCATGGCACTGTGGCTAACCTCCCTAGATGTGGACGGAAAAGAAAAATTGACGAGAGATTTCAACGCAAGATTGTGCGGATGGTGGATAAAGAATCTCGACTAACATCCAAACAAGTTCAAGCTGCCCTGCAGTCCGAGGGTACAACAGTGTCAACCCGTACTATCAGTCGACGTCTGAATGAAAAGGGACTGTATGGTAGGATACCCAGTAAGACCCCACTTCTTACCCTGAGACATAAAAAAGCCAGGCTGGAGTTTGCCAAAACTTACCTGAGAAAGCCTAAAACGTTTTGGAAGAATGTTCTCTGGTCAGATGAGACAAAAGTAGAGCTTTTTGGGAAAAAGCATCAACATAGAGTGTACAGGAAAAAAAAAGAGGCATTCAAAGAAAAGAACATGGTCCCTACAGTCAAACATGGCGGAGGTTCCCTGATGTTTTGGGGTTGCTTTGCGGCCTCTGGCACTGGACTGCTTGACCGTGTGCATGGCATTATGAAGTCTGAAGACTACCAACAAATTTTGCAGCATAATGTAGGGCCCAGTGTGAGAAAGCTGGGTCTCCCTCAGAGGTCATGGGTCTTCCAGCAGGACAATTACCCAAAACACACTTCCAAAAGCACTATAAAATGGTTTTAGAGAAAGCACTGGAGACTTCTAAGGTGGCCAGCAATGAGTCCAGACCTAAATCCCATAGAACACCTGTGGAGAGTCTCAAAATGGCAGTTTGGAGAAGGCACCCTTCAAATATCAGGGACCTGGAGCAGTTTGCCAAAGAAGAGTGGTCTACAATTCCAGCAGAGCATTGTAAGAAACTCATTGATGGTTACCGGAAGCGGTTGTTCGCAGTTATTTTGGCTAAAGGTTGTGCAACCAAGTATTAGGCTGAGGGTGCCAATACTTTTGTCCGGCCCTTTTTTGGAGTTTTGTGTGAAATGATCAATGATTTGATTTTTGCTTCATTCTCTTTTGTGTTTTTTCCTTGCAAGCAAATTAAATGAAGAGAATAAGACCAAAGAATTTGTGATTGCAATCATTTTCAGGAAGAAACTGAGTATTATCTGACAGCATTGCAGGGGTGCCAATACATTTGGCCAGCACTGTATATAATAATCTAGTTGTCCACCTTTGAACTTACTCTACCTTCTGAATATCCTTTTTAAAATGTGGAGCCCAAAACTGGATCAATACGTTGGGATTGCAGGATTTTATTTCTCTTTTTATACACCCTAAAATCTTGTTTGCTTTTGCGGCTGCTGCTTGACATTGAGCACTGCTGCTCAGCTTACTTGTAACTAGAATACCCAAATCCTTCTCCTGTTCTGTAGTCCCGAGTATACTCCCACTTAATGTATATGCAGCATTAGGATTATGTAGCGTCGGCGTCCCTGCCTCCTGCTAGGCAGGGACGCTGTTCCCCTCACCTCTCTGCTCCGTGCCCAGCGGCTTCCTCCCGCTCTGCTTGCAGCGCCCGCTCTCCCCCGGTCACTGTGCTTAGGGCGCGCGCGCGCTCCCCCTCTCTTAAAGGGGCCGCGCGCGTCGCCCTAAGGAGTCCCCGGCCAATGGCCGGAGGATCCCTCCATATATAAGGCACCTCCTCCAAAATGGAGGTGCCCGAGCAATGTTGTTGCACTGTTCACTACTCTGCTTCAGCCCTCAGGTCCCGTTGCCAGTTGCCTGCCAGTTACCTGCCAGTTACCTGCCAGTCTCCTGCCAGTTTGCTGCCTGATTCCTGCCTGTCATCCGCTTTCCTGCTTGCTAGCCTGAGGTCCGACGGTCTGCCTTCCGACACCTGTCAGTCTGTCTATGGACCAGCTTGCCCGCTCACCTGGTAGCGCTCACCTGCTACCTGCCTGATAGCCTACCTGGAGGCTCCGCCGTCACGTGCTGTGACCACCTGCCAGTCCAGAGACTCTTGCCCGCTCACCTGGGAGCGCTCACCTGCTACCTGTCTGCTAGCCTACCTGGAGGCTCCGCCGTCACGTGCTGTGACCACCTGTCAGTCCAGAGACTCTTGCCCGCTCACCTGGGAGCGCTCACCTGCTACCTGCCTGATAGCCTACCTAGAGGCTCCGCCGTCACGTGCTGTGACCACCTGTCAGTCCAGAGACTTTTGCCCGCTCACCTGGGAGCGCTCATCTGCTACCTGCCTGTTAGCCTACCTAGAGGCTCCGCCGTCACGTGCTGTGACCACCTGCCAGTCCAGAGACTCTTGCCCGCTCACCTGGGAGCGCTCATCTGCTACCTGCCTGTTAGCCTACCTAGAGGCTCCGCCGTCATGTGCTGTGACCACCTGCCAGTCCAGAGACTCCTGCCCGCTCACCTGGGAGCGCTCATCTGCTACCTGCCTGTTAGCCTACCTGGAGGCTCCGCCATCACATGCTGTGACCACCTGCTTATCCTGAGACTCTCGCCTGCTCACCTGGGAGCACTCATCTGCCATCTGCCTGCTAGCCTACCTGGAGGCTCAGCCGTCACAGGTCGTACCTGCCCGTTTACCCAGAGACTGCCTCGATCACTTGCCGTGACCTCCTGCCCGTTTACCCAGAGACTGCCCCGGTCACTTGCCGTGACCTCTTGCCCGTTTACCCAGAGACTGTCCCGGTCACTTGCTGTGACCTCCTGCCCGTTTACCCAGAGACTGTCCCGGTCACCTGCTGTGACCGCCTGCCTGTCTTCCCTGGTCGCCACCCTAGGTGCATTACTCTACATTTATCTACATTAAGCCTCATCTGCCAAGTGTTTGCCCATTCAGTCATCCTAACCAGATCGTTCTGCAATATCGTAATGTCAAGATCAGATTTTAATATCCTACATAGTTTGGTGTCGTCAGCAAAAACTGACACTTTACTCTCAATCCCATCCCCAAGGTCATTAATAAAGAGGTTAAAGAGAATTGGTCCTAGCACAGATCCCTGTAGCACCCCACTGCTGACTATGTCCTATTTAGAGAATGTACCATTTATGAGGACTCTTTGTTTCCTATCATTTAGCCAATTCCTCAACCATCTACATATAGTTCCCCCAAGTCATTGCTTCTGTAGCTTCAGTATATGTGGTACAGTATCAAATGCCTTTGCAAAGTCCAGGTAAATCACATCAGCCGCATTACCAACATCCAGATTTCCACTTATCCCCTCATAGAACCCCAACATGTTGGTTAGACACAACCTATTTTTCATGAATCCGTGCTGATTATCATTTATTATATTATTCTCTGCAATATATCTCTGCAGGTCATCTCTTATGATGCCCTCAAAAACTATGCACACTACTGATGTCAGACTTACTGGACGGTAGTTACCTGGATCCACCTTCTTACCTTTCTTAAATATCGGTACCACATTAGCTATCCTCCAATCCTGTGGCACTACCCCTGTTACAAGAGTGTCTAAGAATACGAGATGCAGCGGTTTGTCAATTACTGAGCTCAATTCCCTCAGTATCCGTGGATGAATACCATCTGGTCCAGGGGATTTGACAATGTTTAATTTGCTCAGACGCAGGCGTACTTCTTTTGTGTTAAACTAGTTATATTAGGAGGTGAACTTTGATTTTTGCCCTCTTGAAAGAACCCTGAAACAGACTGTTTGAAGGTGAACACGTATGAAAAGTGTCTGCTTAATATCTCAGCCTTTTCTTTGTCCTCTATAATTATCTTGTTATTATTGTCTTTTAAGGGGCCAATACCATCTGATTTACTCTTTTTGGCATTGATGTATGTATAACATTTTTGGGAATTTAATGTCCCTGTCAATTTGTTTCTCTGTAGATAATTTTGCTAGGTTGATTTCTTTTTACATTTCTTATTTAGGTCTTTATACTACTGAAATGCTATTTCTATATTCTTGGCCTTCAAGATTTTGAATGCCCTTTGTTTTTGTCTTATTAAAATTTGTACTGTCTTATTTATCGATAATGGTTTCTTTTTATTCCTGGTTCCTTTTTATTCCAGGGTATAAATTTTCTACAGGAATCTAGTAGTATTTCCTTAAACATGCCCCATTTACATTCGGTATCCCCAGTTACCATGATATGGTCCCAGTCTACACAATTAAGCTCTTCCCTTTAATTGTTGAAATCAGCTTTCCTAAAGTTCCAGGTATTAGCATTTTTGTTTTGAAATGTTTTATTAAATATTACATTGAAACTTATCATATTATGGTCGCTATTTCCCAGATGCTCCCGGACCTGTAGATCTGAAATTGTATCTGGTCTATTTGACAGCACCAGATCCAGCAGATTACCGTACCTCCCCTGGTTGGTTCATCTACCAACTAAGAGAGGTAATTGTCCTGAACTGTGGATAAGAATTTGTAGCTTTTAGTACAACTGGAAGATTCTATGTCCCATTGAAAATCTGGATAGTTAAAATCCCCCATAATAAGGACCCTATTATTATTTGCTGCATTTTTAATTTGTTCCAATATTTCGTCCTCTAGAAGTTCAGCTATATTAGGAGGCTTGTAACAAACTCCACTTAGCAGCTTTCCATTATTGCCATCCCCATGTACATTTACCCAAATTGACTCTACATTGTCGCAGCTCCCACCAATGTTGTCATTGAGCACAGATTTTAAGTTGGATCTTACGAAAATACACACCCCTCCACCATTTTTGTCTTTCCTGTCCTTTCTAAATGTAGCGTATCCCTCTATATTTGTCACCCAGTCATGGCTTTCATCCAGCCAGGTTTCTGTAATACCCACCACATCGTATTCTGTGACTGACATAAGAGTCTCCAGTTCAGCCATTTTGTTTGCAAGACTTCTTGCATTTGCTAGCAGACATTTAATACAATTAGCACATTCGCTACTCCTACTCAGCTCCCTACTTTCCTTGCGTATCCCAGCCCCCCCTAGATCCTCCATAGCCCCTACTCTCCCACTCTGTCTACTCTATCTAACCCCATATAAGCATGACTACCCTCCCTCCCCCCAGATCTTAGTTTAAAAGCTCCCCCATCCGTCTGACCATTCCCCCCCCCCAAAGCTGCACCTTCCCCATTGAGATGCAACCCATCCCTACCATAGAGCCTGTAGCCAACAGCGAAATCGGCACAGTTCTCCATGAACCAAAACCCTTCCTTCCTGCACTAATTTCTAAGCCACTTATTTATCTCCCTAAGCTCCCAATGTCTTTCTAGTGACGCAGGTGGCACCGGCAGTATTTGTGAAAACACCACTTTTGAGGTCCTGGTCTTCAGCTTCTTTCCTAGTTCCCTGTACTCATTTTTAAGGACCTTCCACCTCCCTCTAACTTTGTCATTAGTACCAATGTGTACCATGAACAGTGGGTTTTCCCCAGCCCCACCCAGCAATCTGTCTATCCGATCCGCAATATGTTGAACCCGAGCACCCGGGTTATGTTTTTGTGAAAAGTGTCTTGAAACCACAGACACGTTTAATGTTGTGGAATTGATTGCATCGGATAAATGTCCGCTAATATATTTCTTAGCGGACCTGACGTGCATCTTACATATTGTAGTTAACTCTCTATACACTCTATTAAATAGATGACCCCTATAGTGTTACAATTGATGAAACTGTGTATTGCAAATTGCTGTCCCGTTAGGTTTTCTTCAAATGTGTCGGTTTTATTAACATAGTTGCATGCTTTACAGGGTGTATCGCCACATTTAAAAAAAACTTATAGGATAGCCAAGTCACATTGCGTTTGATATTTGTTTCTTGAAAATAACTTGGTGAAAGTTTTCCGCCGAGTGTAGAAGCCTTTTTGAATACAAAACTCAAACAAAATATGCAAAAGAATTTACAAAGTCTGGAGGATGGATCTCAGACATCAAAAAAACTAAGTTTGAAACAGATATCAAAGACTGCGAGTCAAATTCAATTTACACATGGAAATGAAACAAACCAAGAGCTACTGTTCTGAAATACAAGTCACACAATAAATTCAAAGGAAATAGAGGAGAGCGGAGGTCAGCTTCACAAATCCTAATGTGTCCATGGGTTCCTCTAATTATAATTCTCCGAGGACTTATCTGATGCATCAGTGGGGTCAACTAAAGACAGATGGAACAAAATTTTTTTTCAGGTACTCCCCACAATTCAGCACAAAACAACAGAGACGGGCAGAAAGCACAAACGTGCCCGGACATGTGCGTTCCATGCCGGAGTGCATCATGGTCTCCTATCTGCGAATGCGCATGTCCGGAAGCATGCGTTCCACACCGGAGCGCATAATGGTTTTGGATTGCATTCCACCAACATAGGATTTTTCTATCTTTGAGATCAGCGTCATGGGAGGCTAAAAACAAGTATTGCACATCCTTCCATCATGCAATAGGCATGTGGATATACTATATCACTACATAAGATATGGGATGATGGCCCACAGTAGATTCCTAAATGGTCAAATTTTCTCTCTATTGCACAATTAGAGATACACAAGGATCACCACAGTTGTTAATTATGAAATAGTATAAGTGGAATATAATTGATAAGTAATAATTCTGATATAGAAGCTCAGATATCTCGATGAAGTACAACAATATGTGAACCCCATTCACAGGGAACTGACTAGCAATGGGTAGAGTATACAATCCAAAAATATAATCCAGAATGGGGCTGTATTCATACAAAACAAGCATAGGAAGTCTGCTCATTGAGTCCCTTAGGGGCCAATGAAATCAGTCTAACAATCCACTCACTTTCCATTTTGAGGATACATCTATTGTTATCACCTCCTCTCACATTGGGTTTAACCACCTCAATGATACAAAAGGAGATGTCTCCAGATTCACCTCGATGTACACTGGTCATGTGTCTCACTAATGAGGTGTCCCAACCATGGCGCATGTCACCCAAATGCTCCCCCACCCTCCTCCTAGACTCCCTCTTGATCTTGCCTACATAATCTAGGGGACAGGTGCATGTGACCATATATACTAGTCCTGTGGTTTTACAGTTGGAATAATCCCACTGGAAAAAAAGATTTTAACCATGGAGGAGCTCTAGAAAGATTTACATGGTCTCATCTAATTACAAGTACAATGTTCTCCAAATCTAAAGAAACCGCAGATTCCTCTATCTAGCCAAGTCCCCTTGGGTGCAGGTTTTTTATAGAAATTATGCACTAAATGGTCCCTAATGGACCGACCCTTTCTAAAAATGTTATTGTGAAAGTAGATCCCACTGCACCCCTCAGGTCCGGGACAGTCACAAGTATATCCCAGTGTTTTCTGAGGATATGAAAGATACAGTCACTCTGATTGTCATAAGTTTTTCTTACTCGTGTAGTTCAATATTTTTCTTGGTCTCTTGGAAGGTATGCAGGAGTGTCTGTCTCTCCCATTTTTCTGCAAACGATGATGTGAAATCCAAAATGTACCAGGAGTACCCTTTTTCCCTGAATCTGGTGTTCAGGTCTATTGCCTGTATATTAAAATCTGTGACATTATGGCAGTACCTTCTCAACCATAAAAATTGGCCCTTGGGTATTCCTCTTTTTATGGGGATGGGGTGGTGGCTATCCCACTTCAATAGTTTATTAGTGCTTGTAGGTTTATGGTAGATGAGTGTTCCTAGGGTCCCATTCCAATCTTTCTTGATTAGTACATCCAAGAACGGCAACTGGTAATAATTAAACTCTGATATAAATCTCAGGCCCAGTCTATAAATATTGAGTTCCCTGACCAATTCAAAACATTGTTCACTCTTCCCAGACCAGATGATAAAAATGTAGTCAGTATATTTGTATCATACCCCAATATATGGATGTCATCACTTATGATCATCCCTGAATATTGTGGATTCCTCCCACCAGCCCAGGAATAGGTTAGCATATGAGGGGGCACAGGGGCTCCCCATTGCAGTACCCCTGAGATGGTGGAAGTACTTACTGTCAAAAGAAAGACGTTATAAGTAAGAGTGAATTTTTGAAGATCCTCCATGAAGTCATTATGTCTGCTACACTCTATTGATCTCGATTTCAAGAAATGTCTTACCCCTCTGATACCATCATCATGCAGTATATTACTGTACAAAGCCTCGATATCTAGTAAGGCCTGCTCCCCTACATGCAAGTATACATGCTCAAGGGTATACATGTAGGGGAGCAGGCAGAGGGAAAACCAACTCCAGAGGGATTATTCCAACTGTAAAACCTCAAGACTTATTCCAACTGCAGGACCTCAGGGAGCATTATACTGTGTGGGGGCATCATACATACTGCATAAGGGGCATAATGGGGGCATTATACTGTGGGGGCATCATACATCCTGCATAAGGGGCATAATGGGGGCATTACACTGTGTGGGGGCATCATACATCCTGCATAAGGGACATAATGGGGGCATTACACTGTGTGGGGGCATCATACATCCTGCATAAGGGACATAATGGGGGCATTACACTGTGGGGGCATCATACATCCTGCATAAGGGGCATAATGGGGGCATTACACTATGTGGGGGCATCATACATCCTGCATAAGGGGCATAATGGGGGCATTACACTGTGTGGGGGCATCATACATACTGCATAAGGGGCATAATGGGGGCATTACACTGTGTGGGGGCATCATACATCCAGCATAAGGGGCATAATGGGGGCATTACACTATGTGGGGGCATCATACATACTGCATAAGGGGCATAATGGGGGCATTACACTGTGGGGGCATCATACATCCTGCATAAGGGGCATAATGGGGGCATTGCACTGTGTGGGGGCATCATACATACTGCATAAGGGGCATAATGGGGGCATTACACTGTGGGGGCATCATACATCCTCCATAAGGGGCATAATGGGGGCATTACACTGTGTGGGGGCATCATACATCCTGCATAAGGGACATAATGGGGGCATTACACTGTGGGGGCATCATACATCCTGCATAAGGGGCATAATGGGGGCATTACACTGTGTGAGGGCATCATACATACTGCATAATGGGGGCATTACATTGTGTGGGGGCATCATACATCCTGCATAAGGGGCATAATGGGGGCATTACACTGTGTGAGGGCATCATACATCCTCCATAAGGGGAATAATGGGGGCATTACACTGTGTGGGGGGATCATACATACTGTATAAGGGGCATAATGGGAGCATTACACTGTGTGGGGGCATCATACATCCTGCATAAGGGGCATAATGGGGGCATTACACTGTGTGGGGGCATCATACATACTGCATAAGGGGCATAATGGGGGCATTACACTGTGTGGGGGCATCATACATCCAGCATAAGGGGCATAATGGGGGCATTACACTATGTGGGGGCATCATACATACTGCATGTAAAAGACATCCCACCACGCCTCGGCGACCCTATTCGGGACGGTCCTAACCTCTAATATTAAAACCTTACCATTTGTCAAGTAGAGTGTACGTGGATAAGGACTGAGAAGTACCGAGACCCGGCTAATGGACACCCAGCCATGGGAAACTGCATGAATATATTGTCCAGCTCAAAGAAAAGGCAGGCATGTTTAATACTTTGAAGAGAATCCTTTGCAGCAATGATGGCCTGAAGTCTGGAAGCCATGGATGTCAAAGGCTGGGTTTCCTCCTTTGTGATACTTTGCCTCCTTCACTGCAGTGACTTCAGTTATTGCTTGTTTGTGGGTCTTTCTGCCTTATGTTTTGTCTACGGCCTGTGAAATGCAGCTCGATGGGGTTGAGATCTGGTGACTGACCCGACCATTGCAGAATATTCCACTTATTTGCCTTAACCCCTTTACCCCCGAAGGTGGTTTGCACATTAATGACTGGACCAGTTTTTACAATTCTGACCACTGTCACTTTATGAGGTAATTACTCTGGAACGCTTCAACGGATCCCCCTGGTTCTGAGACTGTTTTTTCATGGCATATTGTACTTCATGATAGTGGTAAAAATTTCTTCGATATCACTTGTGTTACTTTGTTAACTTTGGTGACAATTTAGCAATTTTCAAACTTTGAATTTTCATGCCCTTAAATCAGAGAGATATGTCACACAAAGTGATGAGCGAGTATGTTCGGTTAACCCTTTCGGCGAGTATTCTCGGGCGAGTACTGAGTATCTTCAGCGTACTCGGTGATATGTTTGAATCACTCCCGTGTGCATGATTTGCCATTGTTTGACAGCTTTAATACATGTGAGGAATGCGAAAGAAATAAGCATTCCTCACATGTATTAAAGCTGTCAAACAGTTTGATGTAGGTATATTTCCTCTCCCACAATTAATTCAGCTTCACACAGACAGAGGCTGGAGGAGTTGCAAGTGTCAGCAGGGGAGACATGCAGCTCTGCTATATCTAGTTCTTCAATAGCACTGGCACAGTTCACCACCTCAGATGAACCAGCATCAGGCAACTTGCTTAGAGATATGCTGGTGGCAGCAGTTCTATGCAGAAGGACTTTACCACTTTATTATTGACTATTAGTGATGAGCGAGTATGTTCGGTTAACCCTTTCGCCGAGTATGCTCGGTCGAGCACCGAGTATTTATAGAATGCTCAGGCTTTAAGTTTTCGTCGCTCCATGAACATGATTTGCAACTGTTTGACAGATTTAATACATGTGAGGAATGCTGGAAAAACAGGCATTCCTCACATGTATTAAATCTGTCAAACAATCGCAAACCATGTTCACGGAGCGACGAAAACTTACAGCCCGAGTATTCTATAAATACTCGGTGTTTGTCCGAGTATACTCGGCGAAAGGGTTAACCGAACATACTCGCTCATCACTATTGACTATACAAACTGTAACTAAGCAACTAGATAAGAGAGTATCTCACATGGAAAATAAAATGGCAGCCTTTGCGAAATCACACAACAAGCTGATAGCTGCACATAATGAACTCTCAGACGAATTGTAAGCTATACAAACTAAACTAGTGGATTTCGAGGAAACAATGTAAAATTGCGAGGGATACCAGAAGATGTGCCTCCTCAAGAACTGGAGATTCCTTCAAGGTCTGATTTAAAGAAGTGCTGGCTCCAGCTCTAATGGGGTTAATCGACAACTTCCTGTCTCCTGACTTCCTGTGTTCTAATACTATAAGTTCCATCATGCATTGCACTGGCCTGTAAGCCAGCACCTAGCACACCCACCCTCCTCACCCTCCTCTATCTTCAATCTGTAGCATCTTATTGTGACACAAGCAACTATGGCTGAGGAGACATCACATCAGTGTCACAAGCTCCAGCACCAAGGATGGCACAGCCATGGTAATAAAGCTTTTATCTTTTGGTCTTTGTGATATATTTCATAGTATATAAAGATTAGTATAGATATGTGATATAGAGAGATCTCACTGTACATATGTCTCATATAAGTAAATGCACACTACACGTGTGGGTATATATGTCCATCTACATATACTTGTATGCATATTATATGTGTGTGTATTTTACACCATAAGGGCTCATATACAGGAGAGACCCCTGTTTCAGAAACGGTATATGGGCCCTTTGCAGTACAAGGGTATGTGCACCCTATCAGTATTCGCTGTGTGCAATCCGCAGCGGCCGGATGTTACAGCATAGTGGATGGAATTTCAAGAAATCTTATGCCCACTATGCAACCCCGTGCACCTGCAGCTCACCCGCGGACACGGACATGCGGCGTGTCTTTCCAGACCGCAGTATTTCAATTTCTCTTGCGGAGCCGCTAGTCTCTGAAAGAGAAATTCTATCACTACAATGTATTGGATGCAGTGAATCTGCATGGTTCAATGAACACATGCAGATTCACCTGCATGCAGCGCTTTGGACGCAACATAAAGTATACTGCGTTCAAAGCACTGACAGTACGGATGGTGTGCACATACCCTTACAGCTCATCATAATGCACAATTCCACCTGCTCTGGAGGTAGAGATGATCCCCCCTTGCCTCTTGGCTGCACAGATTGCACCAGTGTTATGTCAACCCTGATATACACACACAAATATATATTTTTATGTGTATGCATGTAAGAAAAAAAATAGTTATTCATATACAATACACTTGAATATTTTGATGCAGAGTCAGATATGTCTATATATATGTATGTCAGGGACGACACTGGGGGGATCATACAATATCCCACTGCTGCCGTCACTTTGTCAGGATTGTCAGGGATTCATGCACACATGATCCCAATTACTCACTACAGCGGTATTGGCAAGCGCGCAGTGAGCATATGGCGTATACACATCCGAATTCCAACGCATGGAGTATGTGTATATTCCCCATACGATCACTGCCAGCTTCACGATAACCCAATTAATATTATTTGCTGCCACTACCGATCAAGTTTGAAATACAGGCCTGATCGGACGCCTGCTTTCTGGCAGTATATGGCTTCGGGGGAGGAACGATTACAGAGCAAAAGAAATAGGACTATTCAATTTTATATTTAATCCAAAAGGGAGGCAGTGTTTATGAAAAATATACAAAAGGTTTTACAAAGAGAGACAATACAGTACATAAAATGCAGTTACACAAAAATAAATGGGATTAATATAAGAAACTTACTATACAGATTGCAGAGACGATTCAGTTTAGCTGGAGGGAAGCACCCCAATTCTGGCCATTATGTAACGGGACCTGTGCTACATGAAATTATGTAACTTCCTGCATGAGTATTGCTCCATCTTTCGCTGGATCTTTTATGCCGAAGGGGGGACTTGCCCACACACTCCCATGTGATGACCTCACGTGGGCTGGGCTCTAGTCTTCATGGTTTTATTAAACTATCTAATTTCTGCGATAACTCCTCGCTGGTTGATCGCAGAAGTTAGCAAGTGATGACATATTTTTTATTACAAATTTACCTTTCTTTAGAGACTACACATGGCATATCTGTGACTGTTATTTTTGTACTTTTGCATTATAGCTCACCAGCAGGGCGTGCAGATACGGAAACATATGCATATTGTTCCTTAGCTAACCCCACCGCTAAAAATATGTGTCCCATCGCAATCGGTATTATAGAAACCCTGATATTCCATATTTCATGTCGGTGCCGGCGAGACTGCAGATTTCTGTTGAGCAAAAAGACTTTGCAAATGAGTGTGACTCTGCTATTTTGTGAAGTGTGAAAGAATTTCTTTGAAGCTCAGTGGAGCTGTATCCTCCTCACCAACTCTGTTTTTCCATATGATGTGTTAATTAGCCTGGACACTTGGCGGCTTCTGCTATTTGCATATGAGCAACTGCTTATAGCTCTTTTGACACATAGTATAGTGGAGGGGGGAGAGAGAAATTTTCTTAACATTTTCTATGACAATATACAGTACAGACCAAAAGTTTGGACACACCTTCTCATTTAAAGATTTTTCTGTATTTTCATGACTTTGAAAATTGTACATTCACACTGAAGGCATCATAACTATGAATTAACACATGTGGAATTACATACTTACCAAAAAGTGTGAAACAACTGAAAATATGTCTTATATTCTAGGTTCTTCAAAGTAGCCACCTTTTGCTTTGATGACTGCTTTGCACACTTGGCATTCTCTTGATGAGCTTCAAGAGGTAGTCACTGGAAATGGCTTTCACTTCACAAGTGTGCCCTGTCAGGTTTAATAAGTGGGATTTCTTGCCTTATAAATGTGGTTGGGACCATCAGTTGTGTTGTGCAGAAGTCTGGTGGATACACAGCTGATAGTCCTACTGAATAGACTGTTAGAATTTGTATTATGGCAAGAAAAAAGCAGCTAAGTAAAGAAAAACAAGTGGCTATCATTACTTTAAGAAATAAAGGTCAGTCCGTCCGAAAAATTGGGAAAACTTTGAAAGTGTCCCCAAGTGCAGTTGCAAAAACCATCAAGCGCTACAAAGAAACTGGCTCACATGAGGACCGCCCCAGGAAAGGAAGACCAAGAGTCACCTCTACTTCTGAGGATAAGTTTATCCAAGTCACCAGCCTCAGAAATCGCAGGTTAACAGCAGCTCAGATTAGAGACCAGGTCAATGCCACACAGAGTTCTAGCAGCAAACACATCTCTTCAACAACTGTTAAGAGGAGACTTTGTGCAGCAGGCCTTCATGGTAAAATAGCTGCTAGGAAACCACTGCTAAGGACAGGCAACAAGCAGAAGAGACTTGTTTGGGCTAAAGAACACAAGGAATGGACATTAGACCAGTGGAAATCTGAGCTTTGTTCTGATGAGTCCAAATTCGAGATCTTTGGTTCCAACCACCGTGTCTCTGTGTGACGCAGAAAAGGTGAACGGATGGACTCTACATGCCTGGTTCCCACCGTGAAGCATGGAGGAGGAGGTGTGATGGTGTAGGGGTGCTTTGCTGGTGACACTTTTGGGGATTTATTCAAAATTGAAGGCATACTGAACCAGCATGGCTACCACAGCATCTTGCAGCGGCATGCTATTCCATCCGGTTTGCGTTTAGTTGGACCATCATTTATTTTTCATCAGGACAATGACCCCAAACACACCTCCAGGCTGTGTAAGGGCTATTTGACCAAGAGGGAGAGTGATGGGGTGCTATGCCAGATGACTTGGCCTCCACAGTTACCAGACCTGAACCCAATCGAGATAGTTTGGGGTGAGCTGGACCGCAGAGTGAAGGCAAAAGGGCCATCAAGTGTTAAGCATCTCTGGGAACTCCTTCAAGATTGTTGGAAGACCATTTCCGGTGACTACCTCTTGAAGCTCATCAAGAGAATGCCAAGAGTGTGCAAAGCAGTCATCAAAGCAAAAGGTGGCTACTTTGAGGAACCTAGAATATAAGACATATTTTCAGTTGTTTCACACTTTTTGTTAAGTATATAATTCCACATGTGTTAATTCATAGCTTTGATGCCTTCAGTGTGAATGTACAATATTCATAGTCTGAAAATACAGAAAAATCTTTAAATGAGAAGGTGTGTCCAAACTTTTGGTCTGTACTGTATATAAAACTATATATGAACTTTGAAGGGTTTGTCCACTATTCTAACAGCCCCTTCTTAGTCTGCTTACTTAATTCCAGTGCCTGCAAGTTCCAATGGTGTCGGCACTGTGTCTCTCTCAGCGATTGCATCACAGTGTGACCTCACTCGAACCCTGTGGTCAATCAGTGGTCACTTCACTCTTCCCACCTTCTGACCAACCACTTCTATCTGTAGAACGTGAGCGCTGCTGCTGCTTTTTCTCTTCCTCCAGATGCAAGCGATTTTTACTAAGGTGAAGAAAGTGAAGCGGCCACTGACCGTCTACTAGGTTCACATAATGTCACAATCGGCGGTAGACACAGTGCCAACACCATTGGAAGTAATCAAATCACATACTTGCACTCACAGGATGCTCGCTCCCTGTGTGTGATGTGAGGAATCACAAGTCTCCATTCACCCTGAGTGACTACAGACTTGTAGTCTAATGACGGATAACCCCTTCAAATTAGTCTGTTAGCAGGTTGGCCAGGCATGAGATGATGGATGGCAACTTGTTCTCATGCAGCTTGATGCACAGACTGCTGTCATGGGTATAACGCTGGTTACATAGTGAATGGAACATACTCTGTGCATCTTATAGATCACAAACAGTTTAAGTATCATATATTAAAGGGATTGTTCAGTACTTGTGCATTACTTTATATTTATGGACTTTCCTTCGGGTAGGTCATCACTGGGGTGGCGATACGACATCCAGCACCCTCACCGACGAGCTGTTATTGGCACCGACAGCGGAGAGATCTGCTCAGTAGTGGAGCTACCTCACTCCCACTGTACGGCAGCCACAGTGTGGTGCTACCGATCTAACCTTGTTCATTTCCATTAGGGCAGATGTGCATTACCCGGCCATGTCCACCAGGTAGTTGATGTTGCTGTTGCTGTCTGGCCACCGATGCCAATAACAGCTGATTTTATATTTATCACCTATCCTTAGGCTAAGCCATCAATGTAAATTACTGGACAATCCCATTAAATACAGTATACTGTAAATGGAATATGCATAGTGCTAATATTAATGTCTAATATTATTGTTGTTGTTTTTTAACACTAAAATAATCTACTTTTACATGTTGTGTTTACCAATAGTCTCGTGAACTTTTACTGCTGAACTAATTGATTATGAATCAGAGTCAGACATTGATCCAGCTTCCGAGGTAACAATTTGTTAAGTATAATTCTACATTTTCATTCTAAGGTCTATTTAGTTGCATTATTATTATGCTAATTTGCATTTTATATTTGCAGGAAGAAACAGAGGATGATTGTGATGATGACCAACTTCAACTCATCCCCCTCAAGGCTCTAACTCTGTAGGTATATTAGTTAGCACAACACCTTGGGATTACATTGATTTCTAATTGTTCATTGATAAATTGATTAGATCACAGTTTGGGGTCTCCTGGAGCAAAGTCTATGGTGCTGACACCGCTGCTCCATCACAGTTTAGTAAGTGGTGGTGCCGGATGCTGCAAATCTTCTCATGTTATATTTTTTTGAAGTGTACTTGTGCGGCAACGCTGTTCTGCATTGTACACTTTTACTTCTAAAGTACAAAGTTGGAATAAATAGTTTATCTTGGCTGCTATTTCCCACCGCAATCTAATATGTATTGATGACCTATCCTAAAAAACAAAACCTCTATCAAAGGGTATAAACATATACTGTGTGTAATTTTTTTTAATCCATTCATGTTTTTAACTTATAATGTTAACCAAAATTAAGAAAACATTTTTGAAGTGCGGCTCACCAGTCTGTACCATATTAGGAGTTATTTGTTCTTTTTAAGGGATTGCAAGCCTTGCTAGACAGACTGCAGAGTCGTGTTGATGTAGAAAACTGACTTAACCCATGGTGTTTCCAAAATGATCCACAGTGAGGAACGTCCAACTCAAACACCAGATCCACATGGAAGATTGTTGAGCACAGATAATGCTCGGTAATGCCAACAGTAGAAGAAGGCGTCTGCAGCCTTGAGTATCAATCTATGTCACATATTTTAGAAACTCACCAATGTGTGACGGACGATCCCCAGCTCAACACAGAGATTTTGTCAAGAGACTTTCAAATCAGGATTAGCCAGTCTGGCCGTCAACTGACAGAAAGACAATGTAATCGACATGAGAATCGGTAAGTAATAATCATTAAAATGTTCTCTAAATATCAATATCACATACATAAAGCAAACACTGTGCTCTCGATTGAATACTTGTCCCGACCACTATACATCCTGCCCCGACCACTATACATCCTTCCCCGACCGCTGTACATCTTGCCCCGGCCGCTCTACATCCTGCCCCGGCCGCTCTACATCCTGCCCCGGCCGTTCTACATCCTGCCCCGGCCGCTATACATCCTTGTCCGGCCGCTATACATCCTTGTCCGGCCACTATACATCCAGCCTCGGCCACTATATACCCTGCCCCCCGACCACTATATACCCTGCCCGCCGGCCACTATACATCCTGCCCCGGACACTATTGTCACGGACGTGGTTTGAGGAACCACTGTGCCACGGACCGCGGAGAGCCTGGAGGGGCGTGACTAGATGAGCACCTGACTGTTCACTTGAGCCTCTGATGGTGAGGTTAGACTTGGCTCCCGATGAACGCCAGATGCCACTTCAGGACAGACCAACAGGCGCGCAGCACCTGGACCCAGTAGGACAGACTGGATGGAGCAGCAGGCAGGATTCGCACCAGAGTGCAACAAGCAGGATTCGCACCAGAGTGCAGCAGGCAGGATTCGCACCAGAGTGCAGCAGGCAGGATTCGCACCAGACTGCAGCAGGCTGGATTCGCACCAAAGTGCAGCAGGCAGGACTGGTATGCAACCTTAACAACTTTGACTGTGAAACAGGAAGGTTGCTCAGGCACCTCCCTTGTGGGGACGAAGCAATATATATGTAATGTCCCACAGCCATTGGCTGGGGACGTAATAGCAAGTGCACTTGCTGGCCCTTTAAGAGAGCGGGAGCGCGCGCGTGCCCTAAGCACATGACTGGAAGCCTTGCTGGAAGCAGACACAGCGCAGGGGAGGGAAGCATCAACCGCAGCGCGGGTGAGTGAAGTGACACGCTGGAGACCCTGCCTGTCAGAGCAGGAATCCGGCGTGGTGCTAACAACTATACATCCTGCCCCGACCACTATACATCCTACCCCGGCCGCTATACATCCTGCCTCGGCCGCTATACATCCTGCCCCGGCCGCTATACATCCTGCCCCGGCCGCTATACATCCTGCCCCGGCCGCTATAGATCCTGCCTCGGCCGCTATACATCCTGCCCCGGCCGCTATACATCCTGCCCCGACCACTATACATCCTGCCTCAGCCACTATACATCCTCACCGGCCACTATACATCCTGCCTCGGACATTATACATCCTGCCCCGACCGCTATACATCCTGCCCCGGCCACTATACATCCCGCCCCGGCCTCTTTACATCCCACCCCGGCCGCTATACATCCCGCCCCGGCCGTTATACATCCCGGCCCGACCGCTATACATCCCGCCCTGGCCGCTATACATCCCGCCCCGGCCGCTATACATTCCGCCCCGGCCGCTATACATCCCGCCCCGGCTGCTATACATTCCGCCCCGGCCGCTATACATCCCGCCCCGGCCGCTTTACATCCCGCCCCGGCCGCTATACATCCCGCCCCGGCCTCTATACATCCCGCCCCGGCCGCTATACATCCCGCCCCGGCCGCTATACATCTCGCCCCGGCCGCTATACATCCCGCCTCGGCCGCTATACATCCCGCTTCGGCCGCTATACATTCTGCCCCGGCAGCTATACATCCTGCCTCGGCCGCTATACATCCTGCCTCGGCCGCTCTACATCCTGCCTCGGCCGCTATACATCCTGCCCCGGCCGCTATACTTCCTGACCAGATTTATCTGAATTATCCAAATTTGCATAAGCAAGTTCAGGTTGTGAATCACAGCGTGGGTCATAGTGTTCAACCGCCAATGATCTTAATCAAACGACCAATAGGCTAGGTCATCATCATATTTTTCCATGATGAACAAAGTGCCAAACAAATAGATTTTTGATAGGATATATAACTTGTTGCCTTAAAGGAGTTGTCCACTACTTAGTGGCTGATGCCCTGTATTTGTAAAAATCACATGCCAAACTGTGGCTCTGTAAGTCATCCGATTTTTCTTTTTTTTCTGCATCCATAGACTTGAATGTGTGAGTGGCATGTCATATTAGAGTCAGATCGCAGCAGGCTGCAATTTTTTTTTTCACAGAGAAAATATCAGTGAAAAAAATTGTCCATCTGCACCGCCCCATTGAAAAACATGGGTGGGTGTGTTATCCAATAAACCATCAGATAGAGCTTGTGATTTATAAGGTGGTGAGAGCCCTAATGCTAATTATCTGCAGATCACCACTATATCTGCAGGAAAATAGTGTTTATAGACTTGTTCCCTCGAATCAAAATAATTACAACCTTCTTTACATCTATACGCTATACAAGGTCAAATAAAATGTAAATAAACTATATTTTATTTTTCTAACACCCAGGTATCTGTGACTATCGGCGTACAGAAGTCTCACCAGCATGAGATATGTTTTTTTGGGAGAACCCCATCGTGTGCCCATTCCTTCATGTGCAGTTAATACATTAAGAGCAGGGCCGGCCCGAGAGATTACGGCGCCCTAGGCAAAACTATTTTGTTGCGCCCCTACTATTCTTGGCAGTAGATGAAAACTTGGGATATAAATTTAGGAGCAAAATAAACCACAACAACAATGATTAATTAACTCTCTCCTAACTCTTTAATCTTCTGAGAAGTTGTATAGGACAAATATATACAAAGTAATCAATAACACAAAACAAAAACGACCATAGGTAATTAAAATTTTTGTTTCCTTGCCTTTTTTTTGAAAAGAATGACACTAAGTCACCGAGATTAATTTGTTTAGCAACTTCAGATTCTATCGAAATTGTTGCCAACCCAACCAACCTCTCTTGCGTCATATTTGCCCTTAAATATGTTTTAATTAGCTTTAGTTTTGAGAAGCTTCTCTCTCCTGAGGCCACGGACACAGGCAGAGTCAAAAGAATTCTTAGAGCCACCACCAGGTTGGGGACACTTTCTTTCAAGTCAGATTTAAGCAAAAGTTCAAGAACGTCTTTTGATGATGAATCTTCTGGAACACGTCTTGACATTGCCTGCAGTTCACCACATAGCTCTATGGCATCGATGTCTTTTACTTCGTTGTGTGTAAGAGACTTTTCCAGAGCTTTACACTTATCCAGAACAAATTTGCTTGGTTTTCCCTCAAGTGAACGGATGTGGTACAAAAATCCAAATTTCAATTCCATTTCTTTCAGCTGAGTGAACCGCTCATCAACTGAATTTATAGCAGTATCTAAGATCGCAAAGTAAAAGTTAATTTTGAAACTCTGTTTCTCATCTCTTATGGGCTCATCTTTCCCTTCATAAGAGAACTGTCTGGTTTTTTTCTTTAAACGTTTTGGCGCAGAACTTGACTCAAAATTAGCTGGTATGCCAAGCTCTTCTGCGATTTCCCTCGCATCAACTAACAGCTTCTCAAACTCTTCATCGCTTCTTAATGATTGCAGATATTTCTTTGTTTTGTCAAGGTGTTGAGAAGCAGCAGCTAAATCGAATTCTTGTGACTGAAGTAACTTACTTGTCAAATTGATTTCGTACAAAATGTTGAACCTTACTAGAACAGATGTAACACAAGAAAAGGTTCCAACTTGTTTAACATGACCTTGAGCTTCTAGCCGGGAGACATTTCCAGAGCTTCCTGTGAGACTTAATATTTTCTGCTATGTCCATTAGGGCATCATGGACTTCGCTCAATTGGTAACGGAGGGGGGCCAGAGCATCAATTCTACTTTCCCACCTTGTTTCGCTTAGAGGTTTTAGAGTCAGAGATGGCAAATGACGCACGAGTACTTCCTAACGCTGAGTTGACGAAGAGAAAAATACGTAGAGATTTTGAACTAACAGGAAAAAAGTTGTCGCTCCAAAACAACATTTAGCGGCATCGTTGACGACTAAGTTTAGAGAATGGGAGCTGCAAGGCACAAAGAATGCACGTGGGTGTATGTCCAAAATTCGTCTTTGTAGTCCAATGTTTTTTTCCCTTCATGTTGCTCCCATTGTCGTAGCCTTGCCCTCGTAAGTTGTCCACAGAGAGCGACAGTTCTTCAAATTTGTTCAAGACAGCGGCTGTCAAACCACCTCCAGTTGTATCAGAAACAGGAATGAATCCCAAGAAGTGCTCTTTAATTTCAAACTTTTTGTCTTCTGATGGGGAAACAAATCGAACAATGATAGTCATTTGTTCAACATGAGACACGTCAGAAGTACAATCCAGCACTACAGAAAAGTATTTTGCAGTTTTGACATCGTCAAGAATCTTTTCCTGAATACCATTACTTAGCAGTTGAATCATCTCTTTCTGTATTGTTTTTCCCAAATAATGTGCATGAATCTCTTTGTCCCGGATTTTCCGAATGTGCTCACACATGACGGGATCGAACATAGCCAAATACTCCACAAATTTCAAAAAGTTCCCATTATTAGATGCAAACAATGCATCATTTGATCCACGGAACGCTAAGTTTTGCGTACCTAGTACCCTCACTAGAGCTATCAACCTTTCTAAAATTTGATGCCAGTATTTTTCTTGCTCTTCAATTTTGCGTAAGTGTTCTTCGTCAATGGTCTTTTTCATCTTAAGTCTATTTTCGAGTTCCTTCCATTTTTGAAAGCTAATCATGTGATCTTTGCTTTTTTCGTGGCTGGCTAAAATAGCAGATATGTTTTTCCAGTCATTTACACCATCAGTACCTAAGACTGAGCATTTGATGATTCCTAGTTGAAGTGATGAGTCTGGAAACAACGTGCAGCAAAAACAAAAAACTGAATTTTTCTGAATAGAATACGCTAGCCAATTGAATTCAAGACTTTCACCATTGACAAGACGACGTTTATAGTGAACACAAGAAAATTTTGTACGATTAGTGTCCAAAGGAAAGTCGAAATCTTTAACTTGTGTGGGGCCGAGTTTTACTACATCTAGGCGTAAGTCATCATTGATTACGGTCCACGTAGCGGGATCATCCGAATAGTCTTTGCGTAGTATTTCTATAGATGTACCAGCCTCCATGTCAGTACTGGTACTTTGATCAGATCTACCACCAGATATTGATGGTTGTAGTTCACTATTTTCAGCATGAGAAACAAATTCTATTTCCACATTCGATATTTCCGAGGCAACAGAAGCCTGTTGTTCCAACGTTTGGAATTCCGCGTCTTCATTTCTATTGCTTAGATATTTTAAAAATGACCCTTTGATTTTTGAAAGTGATTTCTCCTCCTCAGCTTTTCTTTTACGGTTCTGAAACTCCGAAAGTTTTTTCTTCTTATCAGCCATGACTCGTTACAACACACAGCATTTACCTAAAAGTTAACGCGCCAATTAAAATTGTTATCTGAACATTATATAATACGATTTTACTTTTAAGACAAAAACCACAAATTTCTTTAACAATTTCCAATGTTTCCAATATTTTTGAAAATCAAAACAATATACCTACCTCGCAGCGCCTAACACTTTAGAACCTAGGCCAAAAATGTACTAAAAACCTCCTATTTTCTATTTGCATTCATGAAACCTCATGGAACAATGAATCTAATGAATATACAAAATAACAGCAATGGCTCACATGATAAAGCATGCAAACAGTAGAGACATACCTCTAAAATATTATAATCGCGCGCGCCGATATGCAAAAAACGTAGATACTATCTCCCTTGCCTTAGCTGGCCTGACTGGCAGTCCAGGCTGTCTACACCAATGCGTCAAAACAGACTCCTCCCACTAGCCGCATCGACTGCTGATGACATCTATCAATATAATCGCCAACTAGTACCTAGTACCTAAAGTCCAAACTACGTATAAATAGGCCATATGGTACACCTACCTTTTAAGTATACGTATTTTTTTCTCTCGGGCGCCCCCTTAGTGTAGTGTGTGCATTTTTGGTTGTTTGCTTTGCTTTGCCAACATTTGAAAACTTAGGAGCAAAATAAACGCGCGGGATCAAACACCTGTCAGCAGACGATGCAAACTACTCACGTCCGTAGTTTAGCGCCTCCTTTCCGTGCGTAAATTGAAGCTCAACGGTTTTTCTTTTAAATTTATGGTAAAAAAATTTATGTACACTTTTCTTTCCATACCTAAAACTTTTTGCCTTTTGAAAAGATTTTTTATAATTTTTTCTATTTTTTCTCTGGTGCCCCCTTAGGGTCGGCGCCCTAGGCGGCCGCCTAGTTCGCCTATACGTTCGGGCCGGCCCTGCTGTCTATCACATTACTTCTTTTAGTACCCGGGGGTGTATGCCATCTGAGCCTGGTGACTTGTCTATTTTGATATTATTTAGGCGTTTCTGAACTTCCTCCTGGGTTAGGTGGGTGATATTTAGCGGAGGGTTTACTTTATCACTCTGCATTTCCTCCGATAAATTGTTTTCTTTTGTGAAAACAGTGGAGAAGAAGCTATTGAGTAGGTTTGCTTTACCCTCATCGCCCTCTATGATTTTACCCAGGTTATTTTTCAATGGGCCAACTCCATCAGTTTTAATCCTTTTACTGTTTATATAGTTAAAGAACAGTTTGGGATTCGTTTTACTTTCCTTGGCAATTAGTCTCTCTGTCTCCTCTTTTGCTATTCTTATTTGTTTCTTACAGATTTTGTTTTTTTCCCTATAAGATATTAGCGCTTCCTCGCTGCCTTCTTGTTTAAATTTACCGAAAGCCCTTTTTTTGTTTTTCATTGCCCTCTTGACTTCCTTATTTAGCCACATTGGCTTCCTCCTATTCCTAGCCCTTTTATTCCCATAAGGTATGTACCTTCTACAGTGACTATGTAGGACTGTTTTGAAAATCTCCCATTTTCTATCCGTGCTCCTATTACTGAAGATACTATCCCAGTCTATAAGGTAAAGGGCATCTCTTAGCTGATCAAACTTTGCCCTCCTGAAGTTCAGTGTTTTTGTGACTCCCTTGCTGGGCACCCTACTGAAGCACACGTGGAATTGTATAATGTTGTGGTCACTATTTTCCAGGTGCCCCCCGACCTGCACCTCAGTTATTCTGTCTGGCCTGTTAGTTAATATTAAGTCAAAAAGGGCCGTCCCTCTAGTTGGTTCCTGCACAAGTTGTGACAAATAATTGTCTTTGATAATTGACAGAAAAGTGTTTCCTTTCTGAGATCTACAGCTTTCGGTTTCCCAGTCTATATCGGGGTAGTTGAAGTCCCCCATAATAATCACCTCGTTATTTTTTGCTACTTCGTCTATTTGTCTCATTATTAGACTTTCCGTGGCTTCTGCTATATTTGGTGGTTTATAACAGACTCCAATGATAATTTTATTATTGTTTTTTGCCCCATGTATCTCCACCATCTGGTCATCTGGCGTAGCACCCCATCACTCTCGTTCTTGGTCAAATAGCCCTTACACAGCCTGGAGGTGTGTTTGGGGTCATTGTCCTGTCGAAAAATAAATAATGGTCCAACTAAACGCAAAACGGATGGAATAGCATGCCGCTGCAAGATGCTGTGGTAGCCATGCTGGTTCAGTATGCCTTCAATTTTGAATAAATCCCCAACAGTGTCACCAGCAAAGCACCCTCACACCTCCTCCTCCATGCTTTATGGTGGGAACCAGGCATGTAGAGTCCATCCGTTCACCTTTTCTGCGTCGCACAAAAACACGGTGGTTAGAACCAAAGATCTCAAATTTGGACTCATCAGACCAAAGCACAGATTTCCACTGGTCTAATGTCCATTCCTTGTGTTCTTTAGCCCAAACAGGTCTCTTCTGCTTGTTGCCTGTCCTTAGCAGTGGTTTCCTAGCAGCTATTTTACCATGAAGGCCTGCTGCACAAAGTTTCCTCTTAACAGTTGTTGAAGAGATGTGTCTGCTGCTAGAACTCTGTGTGGCATTGACCTGGTCTCTAATCTGAGCTGCTGTTAACCTGCAATTTCTGACGCTGGTGACTCGGATAAACTTATCCTCAGAAGCAGAGGTGACTCTAGGTTTTCCTTTCCCGGGGCGGTCCTCATGTGAGCCAGTTTCTTTGTAGCACTTGATGGTTTTTGCAACTGCACTTGGGGACACTTTCAAAGTTTTCCCAATTTTTCGCACTGACTGACCTTCATTTCTTAAAGTAATGATGGCCACTCGTTTTTCTTTACTTAGAATTTGTATTATGGCAAGAAAAAAGCAGCTAACAGTCTATTCAGTAGGACTATCAGCTGTGTATCCACCTGACTTCTGCACAACACAACTGATGGTCCCAACCCCATTTATAAGGCAAGAAATCCCACTTATTAAACCTGACAGGGCACACCTGTGAAGTGAAAACCATTTCCGGTGACTACCTCTTGAAGCTCATCAAGAGAATGCCAAGAGTGTGCAAAGCAGGTGGCTACTTTGAAGAACCTAGAATATAAGACATATTTTCAGTTGTTTCACACTTTTTTGTTAACTATATAATTCCACATGTGTTAATTTATAGTTTTAATGCCTTCAGTGTGAATGTACAATTTTCATTGTCATGAAAATTCAGAAAATTCTTCAAATGAGAAGGTGTGTCCAAACTTTTGGTCTGTACTGTAGAAGCTCAGATATCTTCATGAAGTAAAACAATATGTGAACCTCATTCACAGGGAACTGAGTAGCAATGGGTAGAGTATAAAATCCAAAACTGTAATCCATAATGGGGCTGTATTCACACAAAACAGGCATAGGAAATTTGCTCATTGAGTCCCTTAGGGGTTTATGAATCCAGTCTGGAAATCCACTTACTTTCCTTTTTGAGGAACCTCCTCTCACATTGGGTTTAACCACCTCAATGATGCAAAAGGAGATGTCTCCGGTTTCACCTCAATGTACACTGTTCATGTGTCTCACTAATGGGGTGTCTGGACCAAGGTGTATATCGCCCAAATGCTCCCCACACTCCTCTAGATTACCTCTTGGTCATGCATACATAATCTAGGGGGCAGTGGCATATGGCCATATATACAAGTCCCTCTGAAATAATCCCTCTTGCTCTGGAAAAAGGTTTTACCTGTAGAGGAACTCAAGATGTAATTGGATGAGACCATGTAAATATATGTACAACATTCTCCACATCTAAAGAAACAGCAGATTCTTCTATCCAACCAAGTCCCCTTGCACTAAACGGTCCCTAATTGACCGACCCTTTCTGAAAGTTAATGTGGGAGTAGATCACACAGCACCCCCAGGTCCGCGTTGACTACAAGTACACGCTAATGTTTTCTGAGGATATTAAAGATATGGTCACTCTGATTGTCCCAAGTTCCTACTACTCGTGTTATCCCATCTTTTTCTTGGTCTCTTGGTTAGGTATGAAGGAGTGTCTGTACCCTTTTTCTTTTTCCATGAATCTGGTGTTCAGGTCTACTGTCTGTATATTAAAAGACATTGGAGCAGTTTCTTCTCAACCATAAAAATTGGCCAGTGGATATTGGGTTGTTTTTTGTTTTTTTTTAGGGGGAGGGGGTGGTGGCTATCCCACTTCAATAGTTTATCAGGGCTTGTAGGTTTTTTGTAGATGAGTGTTCCTAGGGTACCATCCCACTCTTTCTTAATTAGAACATCCAGGAACGGCAACTGGTAATAATTAAACTATGATATAAATCTCAGGCCCACTCTATTGATGTTGAGTTCCCTGACAAATTCAAGAAACTTTTCATTCGTCGCCGAGCAGATAATAAGAATGTCGTCAATATATCTATACTATGTCCCAGTATATGGATGCCACCACTTATGATCATCCCTGAATATTGTGGTTTCCTCCCACCAGCCCAGGAATAGTTTAGCATGCGAGGGGGCACAGGGGCTCCCCATTGCAGTACCCCTGAACTGGTGGAAGTACTTCCTGTCAAAAAGAAAGAAGTTATGAGGAAGAGTGAGTTTTAGAAGATCCTCCATGAAGTCATTATGTCTGCTACACTCTATTGATCTCGATTTCAAAAAATGTCTTACTCCTCTGATACTGTCCTCATGCGGTATATTACTGTACAAAGCCTCGATATCTAGTAAGGACTGCTCCCATACATGCATGTATACATGCTCGAGGGTCTACATGGAGGGGAGCAGGCAAAGGGAAAAACATTTTCCAGAGGGATTATTCCAACTGCAAGACCTCAGGTGGTACTGGGGGAACATTATACTGTGTGGGGGCATCATACATACTGCATAAGGGGCATAATGGGGGCATTACACTGTGTGGGGGGCATCATACATCCCACATAAGGGGCATAATGGGAGCATTACACTGTGTGGGGGCATCATACATCCTGCATAAGGGGCATAATGGGGGCATTACACTGTGGGGGAGCATCATACATACTGCATAAGGGGCATAATGGGGGCATTACACTGTGGGGGCATCATACATCCTATATAAGGGGCATAATGGGGGCATTACACTGTGGGGGCATCATACATCCCGCATAAGGGGTATAATGGGGGCATTACACTGTGTGGGGGCATCATACATACTACATAATGGGCATAATGGGGGCATTACACTGTGTGGGGGCATCATACATCCTGCATAAGGGGTATAATGGGGGCATTACACTGTGGGGCAGTAAAGGGGCCCTGTACTATGAGAACAATACGATTCCTCCCTTCCTGTCTCCATAGTTGGGTCGTATGTATCTATTACAGGAAACAGAACAAAAACCTTATGATTCTTATAAAGGGGCAACAGAAGACCCCAAAAGAGCCTCCGTGCTGAATGGGTTAATGCCCCCTGCGCCCAGTAATGGGGGATCTCCACATACCTCCACCTGCAGAGCCGCCACCACATATATGGCTGCTCTGTGCGCACAGGAGCTGTGATGAGGTCACAGGAGGGGAGGAGTCAGGGGTCACATGATCAGGGGCCTCAGTGGATGCTGGACTCTGCTGTGCTGGTTGTCATGGTGCTGGATGAGCTGAAGTTTATGTGTGGTGTCAGGAGGGGTTTACAATGTGGATGTAGCAGAGCCGTGTGTGTACGAGGTGTACGGAGCGGAGCCGTGTGTGTACGAGGTGAACGGGGCGGAGCCGCGCGTGTACGAGGCGCACGGAGCGGAGCCAAGTGTGTACGAGGCGTACGGAGCGGAGCCAAGTGTGTACGAGGCGTACGGAGCGGAGCCAAGTGTGTACGAGGCATACGGAGCGGAGCCATGCGTGTATGAGGTGTACAGAGCGGAGCCGTGCGTTGTGTACGAGGTGTACGGAGCGGGGCCACGTGTGTAAGAGGTGAGCGGAGCCACATGTGTACGAGGTGTACGGAGCGGAGCCTTGTGTGTACGAGGTGTACGGAGCTGAGCCGCGTGTGTACGAGGCGTACGGAGCGGAACCGCGTGTGTACGAGGTGTGCGGAGCGGAGCCGTGTGTACGAGGTGTACGGAGCGGAGCCGCATGTGTACGGAGCAGAGACTTGTGTGCACGAGGTGTACGGAGCTGAGCCGTGTGTGTACAAGGTGTACGGAGTGGAGCCGCGTGTGTACGAGGTGTACGGAGCGGAGCTGTGTCTGTACGGAGCCGTGTGTGTACGGAGTGGAGCCGTGTGTGTACGAGGTGTTTGGAGCGGAGCTGTATGTGTACGGAGCTGAGCCGTGTGTGTACGGAGCCGCGTGTGTAGTTAGCAGTGCAGTTCTGGTCCAGGGATGGCTTTTTAAGTAAAGGGGTTAGGATGGCATGTTTAAATGAGGAGGGAAAGATACCAGAAGAAAGAGAGAGGTTAAATATTTTAGTCAGGTGAGTGGTGACCACTGGTGAGAGAGACTGCAGGAGATGTGAGGGAATGAGGTCACTGTTGCAGGTTGTAGGCCGAGAAGAAGCGAGGAGCTGGGTAACAACTTCTTCTGTGACAGGCTCAAAGAATGCAAGTGAGCTTGAAGTGCGGCAGGGAAGGGGATCCAGGCACTGAGAAGATTGGGCTGAGATGTCTTGCTGGATGTGGTTGATTTTTTATAGGAAATAAGTGGCCAGATCGTCCCCCCTGAGGTTGGTGGTGGGGGTCTGTGCTTTAGGGCTCTGGAGGGAGTTTAAGGTTTCAAAAAGTCGATTTGGATTGTTGGATAGTGAAGTGATGATGGTAGTGAAGTAGGATTGTTTGGCCAGATGAAGGGCAGAGTTTTGAGCATGAATTTATAGTGGGTGAAGTCCTCTGCTAAAAGTGATTTTCTCCATTGATGCTCAGTACACCTTGAGCAACGCTGAAGAAAATGCGTTTGCATCGTGTGCCAGGGCTGCCGTTGTCTGTGTTGGGTCTTTCTGCGTGTAGAAGGTGCTGCTTCATCTAGGGCGCTCTTCAGTGTATTATTGTAGTGTGACAATGCTAAGCCTGGACAGGAGATTGAGGAGATGAGAGCTAGAGATGTGTGTAGATTGTCCATAAGCTGCTGGGTATTAATGGTACGTGTATGTGTATTCCTATAAGTGTGGGTGTCTCGGGTGAAGAGACGGTTCTTGACAGAGAAGGAAAGAAGGTTGTGGTCCGAGAGCGGGAGAGGGGAGTTAGTAAAGTCATGCAGCTAGCAGAGACGGGAGAAGACCAAGTCCAGAGCATTCCCGTCTTCATTCGTAGAAGAGTTAGTAAGCTGTGAGAGGCCGAATGAGTTTAGAGCGAGTAGATGAGAGGCAGATTGGGACAGGAGATCATCGATGGGGATGTTAAAGTCTCCCATGATGAGGGTGGGCATGTCACAGGATAGAAAGTGAGGAAGCCAGGTGGCAAAGTGATTCAGGAACTGGCGGGAGAAGCCTGGAGGGCGATACACAACCGCCACTCCACTTGCAGGGAGAAGGGTTTGAAGAGTCTGACGGTGTGGACTTCAAAGGAAGGAAACATAAGTGAGAAAACCGGGGGGATGACCTGGAAAGCACATTGTGATGAAAGGAGCAAACCAACACCTCCACCCTGTCTGTTCTCAGGTCTGGCGGTATGTGAAAATTTCAGCCCACCAAATGAGAGTGCAGCAGCGGCGGTGGTGCCTTACTGCTGGATCCAGGTTTCTGTAATAGCCAGAAGGTTAAGAGAATTAGAGAGGAAAAAATCGTGAATGTAAGTTAGTTACACACAGAACGTGCGTTCCAGAGAGCACAATGGAAAGCGATAGGTATTAATTGGTATTCCACCTGTCACCAGTTTTGGCCCATAAAAACTACGGCCAGCACCTGTAGGTCCTTATATCCAACATTTTGGAATGCGGTAAACACTGTCTGAAAAAAACACCTTTTATTATAGTCATCTATACCAGGCTCCAAGCAGACGTGTATCACAGCTCTTGATCCGGCGACTCCTCTTTGATTGTCATGTCCGTCCTCCTTCATGTGGATGATAGAGAATCTGTCAGAGTCTGATCCCAGTGTCATCTTAGTGTGATCCGATTGTCTCGCATGGGAGAATCACAGCACAGGTGCGGAGGAGACGGAGAACATAGTGCAGACCGATGTTTCACAAGCACCCACTGATTTATATGTGTGCGAGTGATCCGAATATCTGAGCCACCTGCAGCATGCTGCCAAACCGGCATGAGAAAATAATCACAGACCGGAGCTGCCCCATAGTATGACATGGTTTCGCACTCGGCCGTGTTACACGCTCGTGTGAGCGAGACCTAAGGCTGGATACTATTATTATTTATTATTATAGCATCATTTATTCCATGGAGCTTTACATGTGAAAAGGGGTCTATATAATAAAAATAGGTACAATAATCGTGAACAAAAGGAGTCACCGACTGGTACAAGAGGAGAGAGGAACATGCCTGAGAGGGCTCACTGTCTACAAGGGATGGGATATGCACCATATTTCTAAATGTAGTCAGGTCAAATGGTTGTCAGTGATAAAAAATGCAAATTATGTCTGACATTGCTTTATCCCTTTATGTGTAAGTTTTCAACATTTGCTTGGCCAAATGTTTTGCATATTTTGCCATGGGTAGTCAAATGTTGCCTACATTTTTTTTGTGTATATGTTTTTAGGTTAAAACATGGCAAAGACAAAGCCAAATTTATCACCAGATTTCAGGAAGCTTATTACTCCGAGAGTGAAGTCAAGCAAAAGCCAAAAAGAGTTAGCTATGGAATGTAACTGTTCTCAGAGTCAAGTGTCATGTATATTAAGTAAAGAAAAAGGTTATGGAACAGCTGACAAACCTAGAAGTGGACAACCACAGAAAACTTCCTTCAGAGTTGATCACATTATTAAGTAAAAGTCAGTTTCTGATGTCCATAAAAGTGCTGTACAGATTGCACACCAAATGAACAAAGTATTTTTACACAATGGGCCAACACCATCAAGAGCTCTCCCTACATAAAATCAGCAAAACCAAAACTTCATACAGGGATGAGAGCCAAATTTGGAAATAAAAAAATATTCTTTATTAACATATATCAACAAATTCATAAAAACGATTAAAAGGAAAGTATCACAATTAAGCAAACCATACCAGTAGGTCATATAATATACAGCAATATTTGGTCACCATCTCCCAAATGCATATAAGAGAGCAAATTTTTACACCAGAACAGTAATAAAGATATGGGAAAAATAATTATGGTGCGTCCCAAAAATAATTAAAATCCTCAATTTATTGCAAACTAATTAAAAGATCATACAGGTTGGGAATACATCTCAACGCGTTTCTGGCAAAAAGCCCTTATTCACTGAGATCTCATATAAATAGGACACGTTGAGGCAGCTTTTTTGTTTATTTAACTAATAAAGATATGGTGGAATGAAATCCTACCTGAGAATGCAATAAAGACTGAGCTGGAAAGGGAAACAATGTCCCCAGAACACACATCTACTAGAGATACATGCACATACAAAAAACATGCAAAATCCAGAACTGGAAAAAGGACTTTTGCTGAACACAAAGGGATAAAGGTAATATACCCCTCTTTTTGTAAGTTTCACCACAAAGGTGAAACTATCCTCTGGGTCTATTTGCTTTCCCTCCCAGTACCTTTTCCTTTTACCACTGTTAGGTTTCTGCAAGGTTATACTTGTTCCTTTTATTTTTGATTCTCCTTAGCTAACCTTCTTTGCCCTATATTAATGTGATTTAGTTTCTCACCCAGGGTTTTCGTATCTTACTTCACAATTTCCTTTCCCCTAATTGACAGAGTGTTGGGGCCTCCTCTCTGGTTCCTCAGGAGGTATGAGAAACCCCTCAATGGCTTATTAATGATGTAGGTCCAATGTGATTTTAGTTGTGCAGCTAGGGCCTTTCTAGTCTGCACAAAGACTAGTTGGGTGTTGTTGCAGCGTTCTCCCCTGTGTGGGTTCTCCGGTGGCTACCAAAATGCGTTTTCTGATTAAAACATTTCCCACATTTTGAACATGAAAAGGCTTCTCCCCTGTGTGACTTTTCTGATGTCCATTAAGAGTTGATTTCCGTGTAAAATATTTTCCACATTCTGAACATGAAAAAGACTTCTCTCCTGTGTGAGATCTCTGATGTTCTTTAAGAGTTGATTTCCATGTAAAATATTTCCCACATTCTGAACATGAAAAAGGCTTCTCTCCTGTGTGAGATCTCTGATGTTTATTAAGAGTTGATTTCTGTACAAAACATTTCCCACATTCTGAACATGAAAAAGGTTTCTCTCCTGTGTGAGTTCTCTGATGTGCATTAAGATGTGGTTTCTGTACAAAACATTTCCCACATTCTGAACATGAAAAAGGCTTCTCTCCTGTGTGAGTTCTCTGATGTTTATGAAGAGTTGATTTCTGTACAAAACATTTCCCACATTCTGAACATGAAAAAGGTTTCTCTCCTGTGTGAGTTCTCTGATGTTTATTAAGAGTTGATTTCTGTACAAAACATTTCCCACATTCTGAACAGGAAAAAGGCTTCTCCCCTGTGTGGGTTCTCTGGTGCTTTACAAAGTTTGATTTAAGGTTAAAACATTTTCCACATTCTAAACATGAAAATGGCTTCTCCCATGAGTGGGTTCTTTGGTGTATAACAACATCTGATTTATGGTTAAAATGTTTTCCATATTCTGAACATGAAAATGGCTTCTCCCCTGTGTGATTTCTCTGGTGCCTAACAAGATCTGATTTCTGGTTAAAACATGTCCCACACTTGGAACAAGAAAATCTATTCTCTACCGTGTGAATTCTTTGATGTTTAAGAAAAGACTTTTTGAGGGGAAAACCATTTCCATATTCTGAACTTGAAAATGGCTTCTTTGCATTAGAAGCAGTTCGTTTTTTAATGCTTATTTTGTGACCTTGATTTTCCTTAGTAGTCGGTAATGAATCAGAAGACAGGACCTGTATCAAAGGCTCAGATGACAAATCTTTGCTGTGAAGGGATGATGGTATATCTGGAGTAATGCCATTCACTTCAATTGTATCCTGTGGGATTTCAAGGTCATCTGATTTAAAAATTGAAGAGGTCAGCTGTCCCTCTGATCTCTTGGTACAGTCTTCTGCTAAACAATAAAACAAATTAATATTTTTGAATAAATATAGTTGAATTTTATATTTTTGAACATTTCTACTTAAAATGTCTGTTAAAATGGCAAGTTATGTAAAAAAAATATTAATTATTCACCAAGACAATGACAGATTACAGTCCAATAGAATACTTCATAGGATGAACTAGTAGAGCGTGGTGTTCAACTGTGTGTTCATTGTGTCTCCCAAATATGGAATAAAAAGGCACCAAATAATGTAATGTGGGGAAAAATGATACCAATAAAAACTTCTACTCATCTCACAAAAAAAACAAGCCCTCAATCAGGTCCATCATCTGTCAGTGGAAAAACATAGGTTTCCACATTATTAGTGGCTCATAGGCTCTTGGGAATCAACATGGCTTCCATAAACCAATCCAGCAATATCAGCTCTCCCAAAGTGAAATTTCCCCCTCGCTTCTGAGCCTTGCAGTGTGTCCGAACCACATTTAGCATCCATGTAGTTGGCATAACTATTAGACATTCAAAGAGAACTTTTTTATAATAGAGCAGAGCTAAGGTGTCTTTAATTTAGACTTCGGGCATTTGGAAGAGGCAATGGACACCTTTTTTTAAAGACTACCAGGGAGCTACAGACTCAAAAAAGTGAGGCAGGCCGATCCCACCACAATCAAACTATCATGAATGAACCTGTAAAAGAAGACAGAGTAAAAAAAAAAAAATTTACCTCCCCAATGTCATAGAAAATATTAAAAATCTCTTTCCCCAAGCCCCCCCCCCCCTCTCTTATCGACCATCTATCAGAGTAAAAGAAGCTTGCCATCTAAGGAGCTGTTGCTATGCAAATAGCAGCAGCCACCAAGTGTCCATTCTAGTTAACATATCAAATGGAGAGACAGGGGTGGTGAATATACACCTGGGTGAGGAGGATGCAGCTCCTAAGTTTCAAAGGCGTCCTACCTCACACCAAGACATCTTCATTTGCATATGTGTCCAATCTGCAGTCTCGCTGGCACCTACACGAAATATGTAATATCGGAAGTTCCATACTTCCGATAACAATGGGACACATTTTTAGCGGCAGGGTCAGCTAAGGAACAATACGTATATTTTTCCGGATCTGTACGTCCTTCCGGTGAGCTATAATTCAAAAGTACAACAATAACAGACCGCAGCTATGCCATTTGTAGTCTCTAAAGAAAGGTAAATTCGTAATAAAAAATATGGTATAACTTGCGAGCTTCTGCAACCAGCAAGGAGTTATCGCAGAAGTTAGAGTTTTTAATAAAAACATGAAGGGTGGAGCCCCGCCCACGCGAGGTCATCACAAGGGGGGGTGTGGGCAGGACCCCCCTTCGGCATAAAAGACCCAGCTGAAGATGGGTCCATACTCATGCAAGGAGGTATACATTATATATATATATATATATACACACACACATATACATACATACATACATATATATATATAATCACCCAAAACGTAAAGTGCTCACCAGGGTGTGAGAAAGAAACGGGGGGAAAACGGCGGGTGCTGTCATGGGTTCAGGAAAAACCGGCTACCGGTAAGTAACCATGGTGTTTTCCCCTCACCCATGACAGCACACCTTGAGAGAATTTTGGAGAATATGAGCACCCTATGGAGGGACCACCGCCTGAAGTACCCTTCTCCCAAAGGTGAGGTCAGAGGAGGATAGAACCAACCTATAGTGCTTGTAGAAGGTGGATGGTGCAGACCAAGTAGCAGGTTTACATATCTGGTCAATAGAGACGTTTGCTCTCTCTGTCCAGGAGGTTGCGACAGCTCTGGTGGAATGAGCTTAAACACCGTCCGGTGCCGGAACACCTGTAGATATGTAAGCTAGACAATAGTTCCTTTTGACACCCCATGACCCTTCTAACTCCCCTCAATGGCCAGAAACAAGGAGCGATCCTTCCTCCACTGACTAGTCATGTCTATGTACTGTAGTAAAGCCCTTCTAACATCTAGATTGTGGAATCTAACCTCCCCGGGGTTTTTTGGGTTACTGCAGAATGAGGGAAGCACAATTTCTTGATTACAGTGGAATCTGGAAACTACTTTTGGAAGGTATGCTGGATCTGTACGTAGGACGACCCGGTCATCATTAATTTGAGTGTATGGGGGATGAACAGAAAGGGCCTGCAGGTCACTCACCCTACGGGCCGATGTTAGAGCCACCAGGAGAATGGTTTTGAGGGTGAGGAACTTTGGAGAGATAACCTGCAGGGGTTCAAATGGGTCGCCAGAGAGTGCGTTTAAAACCAAATTCAGGTCCCAGGAAGGGACTCTGAGGCCCGAACTGGCTTAGCTCTGGAACAGAGACCCACATGTTCCCTGTCAGGTTGCAATTATAGAGCGCCCCTAGGGCGGACACCTGACCTTTAAGTGTTCCCATAGCTAACCCCAGGTCACGTCCCTTCTGTAAAAACTCTAGGACATCTTTAATTGGAGGTTTATCCGACAACGGGAGTCTATAAAAACCAGGAATTTTCCCCAGATTCTGCTATAGATCTTAGTTGTTATGGGCTTCCTACTACCAAATAGGGTGGAAACTAGGCCTGGAGAAAACCCCCTATTTCTCAGTAACATCCTCTCAAATTCTAAGACACCAGATGGAAAAACCTTTGGCTTGTGCATGGAACATTAGCCCCTGGATGAGAAGGTCCGGCCTGTCCGGCAGAACCCAGGGATTTGAGACCGACATTTGGCGAAGCAGGCAGAACCAGGGTCTTTTTGGCCAAAAGGGGGCTATCATAATTATCCTTGCCCCCTCCTCCTGAATTTTCCTCACAACTGCAGGGATCATTACCATCGGTGGAAAAGCGTAGGCCTTCGTGAACTTCCAGGGTATGTGGAGAGCGTCTACAGCATAGGGATTCTCTGTCGGATCTAGTGAACAGAATCTCTCCACCTTCCTGTTTGCCCTGGTGGCGAACAAATCTATGTCCGGTGACCCCCATAGCTGGATAACTTGTTGGAAGACTATCGGGTTTAGAGTCCACTCTCCCTGTCTTAAAGTGTGGCGACTGAGGAAATCCGCTTTTGAATTTTCTACCCCCCGGATGTAAAGAGCACTGAGGGATGGGGGATGCTGTTCTGCTAGTTGCAGGATTCTGTTTGCCACTACCATCAGGGAGGAACAAGATCACGTTCCCTGTTGTAATTGTATGGTCGACTGGTCTGGACCACTGCAAGCCTGAGATCAGATCCTCCCTGTTTGTCCACCATGAGAGGGAGTCTACACCGCCTGCAAGGAAAGAGACAGACAGTCTTTTTTCGAAATGTCCGTTGAAGGATTTTTGGGCTGACAGGACCTCCCACTGAAGAAGCCTCATATGACCTTGGGCCCATTTGACAGCCGGGAGACAGGACGTCAAGGAGCCCATTAGGGACATCACTCCTCTCAGGGACATGACAGGAGACTTTATGGCCCTTGAGACCAAGCTGATTATTTTGCAAACCTTGTCTTCCGGGAGGAAGCAGACTTGGAGTTGGGAGTTTAGGTTCAAGCCCAGAAAGATCTGAGTCCTTGAGTGGGATAGTTTTGATTTTTGAATATTTATCAACCATCCTAGCTGGTGTAAGGCTGTCCTGACCTCTAAAGGTTGAGAGGAACAGTGGTCCTCCGATTTCCCTATTACCGAAAAGTCGTCCAAGTAGGGAACAATCATCACGTTTTTTGATTTGGAAAAAGGCTGTCACCTAAGCTATAACCTTTGTACACACTCTCGGTGCTATTGAGAGTCCAAAAGGTAGGGCAGTAAATTGGAAATGTCTCAATTCCCCTTGGATGAATAGGGCTACCCTTAGGTACTTCTGGTAGTCTGGATGGATTGGGACGTGATAAGTAGGCATCTTTTAGGTTGATAACTGCCATGAAACAATTGTGGTGTAGGAGTTTTACTGCTGAGTTCACTGATTCCATCTTGAAAGTCTGGTTCTCTATCAGCTGAATTAGACTTTTGAGGTTGATAATGGTCCTTAAAGGCCCCGTCACACTTAGCGACGCTGCAGCGATCCCGACAACGATACGACCTGTCAGGGATCGTTGCTGCGTCGCTATGTGGTCGCTGGTGAGCTGTCAAACAGGCAGGCTCACCAACGATCAGGGGAGCAGTGACATCGTGGAAAGAATCTTTCCACGATGTCCTGCTCCTGGTTACCAGCCTGCTGAAGCAGGAGCAGGCTGGTAACCATGGTAAACATCGGGTTACTAGGAGCACACGCGCACCTAGTAACCCGCGTTACTATTAAGTGACATTCACAAAGATCACTCACCCCTGAAGTCACAAAAGGGTACCGGATTTGGAGGCTGTGGCGGGACATAAGATGAATCCCTTCTGGATGGCCCTGAAGTGTCCAACACCTTACTTCTGCTGAAGCTACGGTTGCTGGAGCGGCTGTCCGCGTGAGAGGCGTCCGACTGCTTCTTCCGCTGGCGTTGTTGAGATGGAGGGGTCAGCTGCTGCTGTTCCTGGCTGTCCTGGTCTGCCATAGCTGCTATACCACAAGGCAGCATTTGACCAGGACAACCCCTCCAAAATAGAGCACATCCGGAACCTCCGGCCGGCAAACGCTTACAGGGCGCTGCCATGTTGGATCCGGGTGCCGCCCTCCGACGTCATCGGGCACGCCTCTCCAAGCGTGCGCCGCGCCGTGACGTCAGGCGCGTCACACCCGGAAGACGCCGCTCCCGGCGTGCGGCCAGCCAGGAGCTTGCGGCAGGGTGAGGACAGCGCAGCGGTCTGCGGGGAGCCGGAGCCCTCCTCACCGCCTGCGCACGCTCGGACACGGCTCCAGGGAACCGCGGATGGTGCTTCTGGAACCTGGAACCCGGTGCACAGGCTGCTGCCCGCTCTTCCACACCAGAACAGGCCCAGGTAAGTATGGACATCTTCAACAGGTTCCCATTAAGGACAGGAAACCAACTGAAGCGAGGGAGAGGTACCGCCCTTTTATTTCAGACGTTTTCCTGTCCTTGGTGGGGTGGATCCCTCTCTCAAGGTGTGCTGTCATGGGTGAGGGGAAAACATAATGGAATTTATTAAGTGGAGTGATTCAATGAAACCAGAGCTCGAGCCATGCCAACACATCTTCTGCAGGCGTGAATAAACGTATATTACAGCCATCAGCCATGCACAGCTTAGAGATATATCATGGCACAGGTGTAATGTTTTCTGTATAGTTTATCGCAATCTTGTTTGAAGAGGCTGCTGAGCGACAGGCCCAAGCTGACAGAGTGGCTGCTGAGCGAAAGTAGCAAGATGAGCAGTGGTACCAGCTGGAGTTAGCCCGAATCCAGCTGCTGAGATCTGCCCCATCGGGCTGTGAGCCAGGCAACACCAACAGCTTTAAACCCCGTCCTGAGAATTTTCCGGTAATGGAAAAGGATGGGGACTTGGAGCTATTTCTGCAGGGATTTGAAAAAGTCTGCAGGCAGTACCAGCTGCCTGAAGCCCAGTGGGCCAGGTATTTAACCCCAGGGCTCAGAGGAAAAGCTCTGGAGGTGTTTTCTTCTCTCCCTTGAGACCAAGATGGAGACTATGAGGCCGTCAAGCAGGCCCTGATAAAAAAAAGTACAAGCCGACTCCAGAGATTTACCAGCAAAAGTTCCGAGCCCTCCAGTGTGGACTACATGGTAGCTACGGTGACGTGGTTGATGGGCTCAGGACCAACTTTGAGCAGTACCTTCGAGGACCTGAAGGATCTGATGGTGAAGGACCAGTTTCTTCATCTTTGCCTTGCGGAAGTGAAACAGTTGTGATGGACCGGGAGCCAAAGGAAGCCGCCACAGCAGCCCAGATCGCAGATGCTTATGAGGCCAACCGCACACTAGAGGTGCGGAAGTCAGCCGCCGCCAGATGGAAAGGGAGTAAGCCGACAACCACAGCCAGTGTTCCAGCCAGCCGGCCCTCAGCGGGTACTGCCCCATCTTCCAGCACCTGGCCTGCATCTGACTCACGCCAGTGCTATACCTGTGACAGGACTGGTCACATCAGCCTCACCTGCTTGTAGAGGCAGAAGAAGAGCCCTACACCCAAGGACCAGGGGCCTACTGCAGCGGTTCTCTTTGTGGGTGGGGAAGCTAGGGGGTCTGTGACAACTTACAATCAGTCACTGTGGGTGATAAAGTCACTATGCGGCTCAAGGACACCGGAGCCGAATGGACCCTCATCCGCTCTGAGTTGGTGTCCCCTGAAGACCTTATCCCTGGGAAAACCCTGACTGTCACCGGGATTGGGTGTGCTCACCGTCCTTTGCCAATGGCCAGGGTTTTCCTAGACTTGGGTGCGGGGAGGAGGTTGCGGGAAAAAGGGGGTGTCTCCGAGAACCTCCCGACAAATGTGCTTATGGGGACTGATCTGGGACGGTTGATTGCCCAATATATTCCTGACAACCCTCCCTGATCTAATATCGTCTGTGAGGAAAATACTGCATTATATGGACGATAGATCCTAGTTACTTACCGGTAACGGGATTTTACAGAGCCCATGACAGCACCACCTGAGAGAGGGTATCCGCCCACCAAGGACAGGAACCTACTGAATAAAAAGGCGGTACCTCTCCTCCGCATCAGTTTTGTTTCAGAGCATGAGAGGGCCTCCGAAGACAGGTTAATACATAACCACCACCTCAACATATGTACTAAACACCTTAAAAAAAGTGCACACCACAGTGATAAAGGGGAGGGAATTAATAGGGTGCTGTCATGGGCTCTGTAAAATCCCGTTACCGGTAAGTAACTAGGATCTTTTCCCCTTCTCCCATGACAGCACCACCTGAGAGATTTATAGAGATCAAATACCAGAGGGAGGGATCACCGCTTGCAACACCCTTCTACCAAAGGACAGATCAGTAGAAGAGGAAAGGTCAAGACGGTAATGTTTGTAAAATGTAGCAGGGGATGACCAAGTTGCCGCCTTACATATAATGTCGATGGGCACATCCGCCTTCTCAGCCCAGGAAGCAGCTACCGCTCTGGTGGAATGGGCCTTCAGGTTCTCAGGAACCGGCAGATTGCTTAGAAGAGTAGGCTAAGGTAATAGTATCCCTGACCCATCTAGCTATGGTCCCCCTTGTAACCTTAAGTCCTTTCCTAGCCCCCTGAAAGGATATAAATAAAGCGTCACTCTTTCTCCAGGCTTTTGTCACTTCCAAATACTGGACTAACACCCTCTTAACACCTAAGGTGTGAAGCTTATGTTCCTCAGAATCCCTAGGATTAGGATAGAAGGAAGGGAGAGTGATTACTTGCGTCCTATGGAACTTGGAGGCTACCTTTGGAAGATAGGCCGGGTCTGGTCTTAAGATTACTCTATCCATACATACTTGAGTGAATGGATGGTTAACGGATAGTGCGTGTAAGTCACTGACTCTACGAGCTGATGTCAGGACCACCAATAGCACAGTCTTTAAAGTTAAGATTTTTTCTGAAACCTTCTCTAAGGGCTCGAAGGGAGGTTTGGTTAATGCTTCCAGAACTAAATTAAGGTCCCAAGGAGGCATTCTTGGAACAGGAATAGGTCTGGATCTATGACAGGCTTTAATAAATCTAATGATCCATCTATTTGCTGCCAAGTCATAATTATACAGTGCCCCCCTTTGCGTCAATAGCGACCTCTCAAAATCCAAGCCGTCAAATGCAGGCCCACTCTTTGGGGATGACAGACTGGGCCCTGCCTGAGGAGATCCGGGATGTCCGGAAGAACCCATGGATCTGCTTGGGACATTCTCTTCATCTAAGTGAACCATGGTCTCTTGGGCCAGAACGGGGCGATCAATATAACCCTCGCCCGTTCCTCTCGGATCTTCCTCAGGATAGTAGGGATCAGTACTAAAGGGGGAAAGGCATAAGCTAGAGTGAAATCCCACTGAATCTGCAGCGCGTCCACCGCAAACGCCCCCTCTTTTGGATTCAGGGAGCAAAAGGTTTCGGTCTTCCGATTGTGTCTGTTTGCAAACAGATCTATCTGGGGCTGTCCCCACCGATCCACAATCTGCTGAAAAACGGCTGGATTCAACTCCCACTCTCCTTGTTTCAAGATGTGACGACTCAAGAAATCGGCCTTTATGTTCTCTTCCCCTTTTATATGCAGTGCCGAGAGCGTAACCAGCCGACTCTCGGCAAACCTGAAGATCTGATCCGCTATTAACATCAGAGGGAGAGATCTGGTACCCCCCTGATGATTGATGTAGGCGACTGTTGATCTGTTGTCTGACATTATCCTGACGTGAGGACCCTGAAGAACAGAACTGAATTCTATTAGCGCGTTTCTGGCTGCCAACAGCTCTTTCATGTTGGAAGAGAGACTTGTCTCGCTGTCCGACCAGAGGCCTTGTACAGAACGATCCCTTAGGTGAGCTCCCCAACCTTCCGCACTTGCGTCTGTTGTAATTGTATCCGACACCTGGAAGGTCCAAGGAACCCCCAAAGATAGGTTGACCGGAGATGTCCACCAGTCCAGGGAGTTGATCACAACATCTGGAAGAGATATTTTCCCATTCAGGCGACCTTTGAGCCGCCTGTCCGCTGCCAGAATCTCCTGTTGAAGACATCTGGAATGGTGCTGGGCCCACTGAACCGCCGGGATGCAAGACGTCATTGTACCCAACAGAGACATTGCACTCCTCAGGGTCATGGTCGGATTGCTGACAACCTGAGATGTTAGGGATCTGATCTTCAGTTTCTTTTCCTCTGGCAGAAGACAGGTTTGGTTTTCTGAGTCCAGAATGAGACCCAGGAAAGACTGAACCCTCTTTGGTTCCAGCCTTGACTTCTCCAGATTTAACAGCCAACCTAGGCGTCTTAGACTGGCCATGACGTCCGCCAGGGCTAGAGCACAGAGTTGACTTGATCTGCCCACTACTAAGAAGTCGTCCAGATAAGGGATGACCAAAATGTCTCTTTCCCTCAAGTGCGCTGTGACCTCCAGAATGATTTTTGTGAAGACTCTCGGCGCCATGGAAATGCCAAAGGGAAGAGCTGCGAACTGAAAATGCCTTACGTGCCTGCCGAATTGTACAGCTACTCTTAGAAACTGTTGATGATCTGGCAAAATCGGGACGTGGTAGTAGGCGTCCTTCAGATCGAGGACGCACATAAAACAGTCCGGAAATAACATCTTTATGGCTGATTTTATTGTTTCCATCTTGAAAGGCCTGTAGATTAAATGGTCGTTCAGTCTCTTTAAGTTCGCAATGGTCCTGAAGGAGCCGTCCGGCTTCTTTATTAGGAAGAGAGTCGAATAGAATCCTCTTCCTTGCTCGGGTGCAGGTGTTTCCACCAGAACTCCTTTCATGAGCAGAGAGAGAACTTCCTGCTGTAAGGCTATCTGTTCCGCTAAACCTCTGGGGCTGATATTTTGACAGTGTTCTTGGGCCTGCTTTTGAACTCTAATGTGAGCCCCCTCCTGATTATCCCTAAGATCCAAGAATTGGATGAAATTTCCTTCCAGGCAGGCAGGAAGTGGGACAATCTTCCTCCCACCCGGGGGGAACTGTCACTTAGGGGCTTTCTTATTCTCGGAGGAGGGACCCCCAAACATGAAGCCTCTGCTATACGGCTTTCGGTCTTTCCAGCTACCTTGGTCTCTGGGAGCTTTACTGCGGCTGTATTTTCTCTTCCGAAAGAAACTGTTAAATCGGGAACTTTATCTAGGATGTCATCTAGACCTTTGCCGAACAAGAAGTCCCCCTCACAAGGGATTGAGCACAGTTTAGACTTTGACTGCACATCTTCTGGCCAGCTCTTGAGCCATAGCGCCCTACGGGCTGCATTAGAGAGGTTTGCAGACCGGGCAGCCAGCCTAACTGAATCTGCCGATGCATCTGCCAGGAATGCAGCCGCTCCCTGCACAAGAGGAAGGTCTGATAGAATTTTCTCCCTGGACACATTCCCCCTGATCTGGTCTTCCAATTGTTGAAGCCAGATCATCATAGATCTAGCAGTGCAGGTCGCTGCTACTGCCGGTTTAAGGGCCCCTGCTGACGACTCCCAGGTTTGCTTAAGGAAGGACTCCGCTTTTTTATCCAGTGGGTCTTTTAAGGCTCCTAAATCCTCAAAGGGCAGAGTGGATTTTTTTTTTTTTTGAAGATTTTGAAATGGCCACGTCAATCTTAGGGGTTTTGTCCCATTTAGCCGCATCCTCATCCTCAAAGGGGTACCTCCGCTTGGAGGATGACGGCAGCTGACCCTTCCTCTCCGGTTTCTTCCATTCCCTTTCTATCAGAGATTTAATCCTGTCATTGACCGGGAATGAGCGTCTCCTCCTTTGGTCTAAGCCCCTGAACATAACATCCTGGACTGTTCTGGGCACTTTGGTATCGGTAATACCCATAGTCCCTCTGACGGCTTTAACTAGTCTCTCAGTATTCTCAACCGAAAAACAAGGTCTGCCCCCCCCATCATCATCCGAAGACTCCGATGACGATGAGGAGTGATTAGAGGAGGAAGGCAGTTCTCTCGTAAAACGGGACTCCACTGATTCCTCTGATTCTGAAGAAACTAGTTTTCGCTTCTTCTTTTTGAGTGAGGTTAAGCCTCTTAAGGACTCTCTGACCTCTGTCTGGATTAGATCCTTTAATTCTAAAGAAAACCTGGGGGACTCCTCTGCAATGGTTTTCTGAATACAGTCCGAGCATAGGTTTTTGGCATAGGAGGTGGGAAGACCGATTTTGCATAAAGCACACTCCCTGTTTTTACTTTTAGCACTACACTTCTTCGCCTCCTGCCCCAAGAAATAAAAGGAGAAGAAGGAGGAAAAGAGAGAGAGAGAAGAGCACATTATTCAAGGTGAGACTTTCACGAAGATCACTCACCACACTGCCGTTCAGACTAGGGTACCGGAGGCGGTGGTTGCCGTTCACATGAGGGCTCCCATCTGGCGGAGGTGGACTGACGAAGTCTTTTCTGACCAGTCTTGTCGGAACTCGTACGCCCCTCACTGCTGTGACTTTGTCGATGGGAAGATTCCCGTTCCATTTGTTTGAGCTGCTTGCGCTGCTTTGATGGCTGTGGCTGCTGCTGTACTTCCTGTGGCGGTGACAGCTGCTGCCCAGGTGACTGCGGTTCCTCATCCATCATGGCGGGGATGCAGACACCGCCATCCTGATTGCTCCCCATCCTTAAAAGCAGTAGGGCTCCACCTCCTTTAGGCTCCTCCCTTTCCGGCAGTGTGCTCATCTCTCTTTTTTTTTTTTTTTTTTTTTAATTTTAGCCAGCTGGCGCGCTACCCGCAGATCCACCTGCCTCTGCGCGTGCGCAGCCCAGCGGCACCCGGCGCGCTTGCAGCGGGATGACAGCTTCCCACCCACGCATGCGCAGACCCGGTTTCCGGCGCACTCCGTGATAGGGCGCGTCAGCACCCCGCGCGTGCGCAGCCCGGACTTCCGGCGCGCTCCGCCACAGGGTGCGACGCGACCCCCACGTGCGCAGCCCGGAAGACCTGCCGGCCGGCGCGCTCAGTTCATCTTTGCGAGGCGCAGACCCGGCCGCAGGCCCCGGCGCACGCGGGGAGGAATCCAGAAACAGCACCTCCTCCCCACACGCAGACCCGGGCAGCAGCCAGACGGGCTGGGAACAGGGACTATCTGCTGCTTCCACGGCCTCCAGGCCGCACCGTCCATAATCCAGGTACGTGAGGTACCACCTGGTGAGGCTCCCATCAGGGACAGGAACCAAAACTGATGCGGAGGAGAGGTACCGCCTTTTTATTCAGTAGGTTCCTGTCCTTGGTGGGCGGATACCCTCTCTCAGGTGGTGCTGTCATGGGAGAAGGGGAAAAATATGATGCATAATGATAATATGTCTTGTAGTAAAGGAGTGCTCAACCATGTCGCCCTGTGGGGTGATGTTGCTGAGGACCCCCAAAACGAAGCCAGCGTGAGTGCTAAGGGTGACAAAGGGAGCAGGCAAGGAGACTTTGAAGCCAGCGGTCCCGTGCCGCCGACCAGTGTCACGACGGACTGTGACTTGGCAGGTCGTAACTGTCCCATTATTGGCACGGCTCCTGAGGTATTGGGGGTTGATGGGGAGATGGTGCCCCCAGCCTGTCAGGCTGATGGTAAAGGGTTGTTGTCCTCCGGGGAGACGGCCTACATAGCCGCTGTCACTCAAAGTATGAGTGCCCAGAACGCACGCGATGCGCTGCCTTCTGGGCCCTCATCACCTGGTGGGACAACAGAACTGGCTGTGGACCCAGAGCCGGTACTAGACGGTTCCAATGAGGTTGGGGCCTTAACGTCGCTTCTGGTTACCTCCAGCCAGGTGTTCCAGGCAACTCTGTGCACAGATGCCAGTCTAGAGACGTTAAGGGACCTTGCAGAGAAGCCCATCTCCGAATCCAATAAGTAGAGGGTATTCTGGGATCAGGGGAGGTTGTACTGGGAAACGGTCCCATGTAACCCCCAACAGGAGTGGATGAGAGAAAGACAGCTGGTCGTGTCCTATCAATTTAGGGAGTAGTTGTTGTGGGTTCCCCATGAGATTTCACTAGCTGGACACTTGGGGGTCTGCAAAACCAAGGCCTGGCTATCACACCACTTCTATTGCCCCAAATGGGGACAGATGTTGCCAACTACTGCCACTCCTGTATCACGTGTCAAAGGGTGGGGAAGTCGGGGCGAGCACCCAAGGCTCCCCTGATCCCTTTGCCAGTGATAGAGGAGCCATTCCAGAGGATTGCTGTGGACATCATTGGACCACTGGCCATCCCCAGAAGCTCTGGAAAACAGTTCATCCTTACTGTGGTAGATTATGCTACCCGGTAACCAGAGGCAGTAGCTCTGTCCTCCATTCGGGCTGATAAGGTGGCAGATGCACTACTGGCCATTTTTTCGAGAGTAGGATTTCCCAGAGAGATGCTTATAGACCAGGGGACTCAGTTCATGTCTCGTCTAAAGGAATTTGTCTGTAAGAAAATGCAGGTGCAGCACCTGGTATCAAGTTCGTATCACCCACAGACTAATGGTTTGTGTGAACGATTCAACGGTACCCTTAAGCAGATGCTTAAGATGCTGGTTGAGTCCCATGGGCGTGACTGGGAGCGGTACCTCCCACACCTGCTCTTTGCTTACAGAGAGGTACCACAGGCCTCAATGGGGTTCTCCCCCTTCGAGCTCCTGTATGGCAGACGAGTCTGGGGGCCCCTTGGTCTGGTAAGAGAATCCTGGGAAGTGGAACTGAACTCACCCAAAATGTCCGTCATAGAGTAGGTCATGCGGTTCCATGACAAAATGCAGGCAATGACGCAGCTGGTGCATGAGAATATGGTGCAGGCCCAGGCCAGCCAGAAGCTGTGGTACGACCTGAAGTGGTCAGAAGGTGTGGGTCCTAGTCCCAAAACAAGCTTCAGGCGGCCTGGGAAGGCCCATACCCCATATGCCAGCGCCTCAATGATGTAAACTACGTGGTCACCATTGACCATGCCAGGAAGAGGCAGAAGGTCTTCCACGTCAAAATGATGAAAGCTCATCATGAAAGGGAAGCCTGTACCCTTCCTATGTGTATCGTCCCCGAAGAAGGCGAGTCAGAAGTCTCGGTGGACTTACTGGCCACAGCCCAAGACAAAGGGTCTATTGAGGACGGTGAATTCAACCTGCAACTATCCACAGACCAGAAGTCCCAGCTGCGGGAGGTGTTCCTGACTTACCTGAGCCTCTTCACGGGTGTACAATGGAGGACGCAGCTAGCTGTCCATCAGGAGGACATAGGGAGCCACCCCCCAGTCCATCGATCCGCTTACCGTGTCTCTCTAGAGGTGCAGAAAGACATGAAGGCGGAGATAGGTGAGATGTTGCGACTGGGAGTGATCCAAAAGGTCAAAGATTGTGTGGGCCTCGCCTGTAGTCCTGGTTCCGAAAAAGGACCGGACCACCCGGTTCTCTGTGGACTAAAGGAGGCTAAATGCCATCACAGCTACTGATGCGTACCCAATGCCACGCATCAATGAGCTGCTGGATCGCTTAGCTGGGGCCCGGACAATTATGGACCCGAGTCGAGGATACTGGCAGATTCCTCTGTCACAGGAGGCCCAGGAGAGGTCCGCCTTCATTACACCATTTGGGCTGTATAAATCCCTCGTCATGCCCTCTGGCTTGAAGAATGCACCTGCCACTTTCCAGCGATTAGTCAACTGAGTGGGTGGCGGAACTCTGAAGCCAGAGCCCGGGAAGGTTGATACCATCATCTCCTGGCCTTCCCCCAAAACCAAGAAGCAGGTGATGTCCTTCTTGGATACAGCAGGGTACTATAGGAAGTTTGTTCCCAACTATTGTGCCCTTCTAAGCCTCTGATGGATCTCACGAAAAAGAAGCTACCGCTGACAGTCAGGTGGACAGCTGACTGTGGGCAGTCCTTCGCGGCGCTAAAAGCAGCCTTGGCCAGCTCCCCAGTTCTGCAGGCCCCGGACTTCACCCGGCCATTTGTAGTCCAAACGGATGCCAGTGTGTTTGGCCTGAGTGCTGTGCTCAGCCAGGTAAACGGACAGGGGGAAGAGCATCTGGTGATGTTTTCGGGACGTGGTATACGCCACTGTGGAGAAGGAATGCCTCGCTATAGTGTGGGCCCTGCGGAAGCTTCAGCCCTATCTATACGGTGCGCAACTTCACCATAGTAACTGACCACAACCCCCTCAGCTGGCTGCACCGGTTGTCTGGTAACAACGCTAAACTACTGCGGTGGAGCTTGGCTCTACAGCATTCCGATTTTACCATTCAGCACAAGAAGGGTAGTGAATGTGGTAACGCCGACGGGTTGTACAGTCAAGGAGATACCGAGGAGGTAGGCTTAAAGAGGTATTCCCATCTCCAAGATCCTATCCCAATATGTAGTTGGTGTAATAATAATAATATTAGCAAATATCTCCAATTTGAAATGTAGTATAGTATTATTGATTCGCTATCTCTTTCCTCATGTGCAGGCACCACAGGACCTTAGGTATTCACGGTTACGACCACTAGCATCTATCTAACTAACTGTGACTTTATCAGTGGACGTAACCGTGGATAACTAAGGTTCTGCAGTGCCTGCACAGGAGGTAAGAGAGATGGCGAATCAAAAATACTATACTACATTTCTAATTGGAGGTATTTGATAATATTATTATTATTACACCTACTATATAATGGGATAGAATCTTGGAGATGGGAATACTCCTTTAAGGGGCGATCTGTAAATCGGCCCCTATGCTACCTCAAAGAGAGGGAGAGGTCCTAGAAAATATTAAGAAAATGTCGCTCTCCCCAAGCAGCTCTTTACCCCTCCCTTACTGACCATTTGTCAATACAAGAAGCTCTCCATGTAAATCGCAGCACACATGAGAGGTGGCAAACCCAATTAACAGAGACCTGCGATAAATTTACACCTAGGTGAGAAGCACGTACTCCCGGGCTTCAAAAGAATTCTCTCTCACCCCCCAGGGCCTCCCCCTTTTGCTGAACAACAATCTTCAGTCTGTCCGGCACCGACGCGAAATATGAAATATCTAAAGTTCTATTCCTCTGATAATAATGGGACCCATATTTTTAGTTGCAGGGTCAGCTAAGGAATAATATGCATAATTTTCCGTAGCTGTATGCCACTCCGGAGAGCGGTAATGCAAAAGTACAAAATAACAGACCACAGCTATGTCATGTGTGGTCTCTAAAGAAAGGTAAATTCATAATGGAAATATATGGTATCACTTTCGGGCTTCTGCGATCAACCAGCGATAAGTTATCACAGAAGCCAGATATTTTAATAAAAATATGAAGGCTGGAGACCAGCCCACGTGATGTCATTACAGGGGGTATGTGGGCAGGTCTCCCCCTTTGGCATAAAAGACCCCACCGAAAATGGGTCAGTACTCATTGCAGGGGGGGGGGGGGTATAGATGCTATAAGTAAGGGGTCCCGTTCGATAATGGTCAAATCAAGTGGAGCACCCCCCCTCTCCAGCTGGACTGAATCGTCTCTGCGATCTGTCGAGTAAGTCTTCTATTAATCCTTTTTATTTTGTGTAACTGTATATTCTGTACTGTATTGTCTCCATTTGTAAAATCTTTGTATATTTTTCATAAACACTGTCTCCCTTTTGGATTATATATAAAATGTAATAATTCTGTTTCTTTTGCTATGTAATCGTTCCCTCCCCCGAAGCCATAGGTTACCAGAAAGCAGGCGTCTGATCAGGTCTGTATTGTATTTTAATAGCTGGTCGGTGGTGGCAGCGAATAATAATAAGTGGGTTACCGTGAAGCTGGCAGTGACCGTACTGGGCCGTATACATATATTCCATGCGTTGGACTCCGGAGGTGTGTACGCCAAACGCTCACTGCGCGCTTGCCGATACCTACTTAGTAATCGGGATCGTGTGTGCGCGAATCCCTGCTCAATCCTGACAAAGTGACGGCTAGCAATGGGATATTGTGTGATCTCCCCGGAGTCGTCCCTGACAAAATGGTTGGCAGCGGTGGGATATTATATGATCTCCCCGGTGTCGTCATTGACGTCCCTGACAAATACACAAAGTCATTTGAACAGTTTTGGGTGGAGGAGAATGTTGTGGTCTAGAGGCAAAAATGGTGATCACACGATTATGATACGGCCGGGCTACACGACCAATAAAGTAGCCACAGCCGGTGACTGAGAAGAATCTGTGACTTCTCTACATTTAGTGGTTACTACTCACCTGGGTAGTTATATGTAGGAATCTCCTCTTTACACTTCTCATCACCCCTCACATATGTCTCTGTGGTATTAATATGGGTCAGATCTTCACCCTGAAACAAATATTGTAAAAGTCACAGACAGATGGAGGGGTCACATTTAAGAAGAGCGCTAATCCTTCCATCTCCACCAGTCTCATTACACTAGTATAAACATATAATAATGGTGGATAAATCAAGACTGAGCACAAGACCTTCACAGCCGTCTACACATCATAGGGGAGATCTCATGATACCTTCTCTCCATCTACCTGATGATCCTGAGGAACATTGGGATCTTCTTGTTTACAGTCCTGTGGAAGAAGAGGACGGGGACATCTCTCTGGTGTTGTTCTCTTACTGGATAGATCTGGAGGAAACACATACAGGGACTGAATTCATTATTTACATATAGACAATTATAGGCCGTGTGTATTCAGTCCTGTCTATTACCTGGTGATGTGAGGGGCTGGGGAACCTCCATCATGACGTCCTTGTACAGATCTTTGTGTCCTTCTAAAAACTCCCACTCCTCCATGGAGAAATAGACAGCGACATCCTGACACCTTAAAGGAACCTGACACAAACAATGATACAGTTATCCCACTGATCCCTTACGTTACTGTATAATGTCCCAGCATTCACAGCAGTGTCACCTCTCCAGTCAGCAGCTCAATCATCTTGTAGGTGAGTTCTAGGATCTTCTGGTCATTGATGTCCTCATGTATCAGGGGGTGAGGTGGAGGCCCCGTGATTGGGCTCAGGGGTCTTCCCCATCCCTCAGACACAGGGTCCTGACAGCGCTCACTAGAGGTCTTCTTCACTACTGTGTAATCCTGGTTATGGAGAGACACATTAATAAATCTCACTACAGACATTTCCAGAGTCCTCACCTCTCCAGTTCTGTCCATCTGTTATTCCCATAGATAAGAATGATGTAATGTGACGTCATCAGAATCTCTCACCTCTCCAGTAAGCCGGAAGAGGATCTCTAGGGTGAGGTGTAATATCCTCTCCGCCATCTTGTCTCTGTCCATATCCATCTTTGATGGGTAAATCAGGAAAATTTTCTTATATAGAAGATCTTCTCTGAAAGCATCCGATATTGTCGAGACCTGAATGAGAAGAAGAGGAGCCGATGTAACATCATAAAGAGTCCTGTGCAATAATACAATTACTGGAGATAAGGGAAACATATGAGGAGATATATTATTTTACAGTAGTTTTCTTCTTTACATCTACTAATAAAACCTATATATTTTAGGTCACAGACAACAAGCAGTTTCTTCCTCGGAATCTGCAGCTGAATACATTTCTCACATACCCATCATCCATAACGCTAATTCACATCTCATTTATAGTCACTGGAATCAGCATTAGCAATACTGCGGAAATATTCATTACACGTGAAATGAGAAATAACTACTTCATGATGAGGATGACATCTTCATCTTCTACTACGGCTTTAGAAACATATTTGGCCAGAGTCCGTCACTGACTACATCACCACCGGCCGTCTATATGAATGTTTCCCGTCTCCCCCGGACTTTAATCTTCTATCACATTACATCTCATCTCTGATTCACACACAGAAATTTCAGGCTTTTATAAAAGCTTTTTTGTTTGCACAAACACCATGGACAGAAATTACTTGACACCTAAGTCTACATATACAGTGTTTATGGGGTTTATTTCTGGCCTTAGGCTTTCCTATATTACAATAAAAACACCAGAAAAAAGCAGATATTAAAAAGTTTCAAAAGAAAATTGGCGCCAACAAGTCTTGTAATAAGAAAAAAACATGCAAAAAGCATAAGACAGATTGTTATTTTTTAACATGTTAAACATTTGTTTAAAAAAATTAACTCTATAGGACACCAGAACATAGATGTAGCGAAATCTCTGCAATTTCCTGGACGCCAAACCGGAGCCATCAATCCATAAACTCCATAACTTATCATATTTAGAGATAAAAAGAGATGTTAGGTATATGCCTTTTTCCAAGTTTACTAGCCAATCAACTTTGTCTATAAATTCTGACATCACAGGTTCCTGATCTACTATCCATTTTTAGGCTATTAATTTCCTTGCCATATATAACATACGTGCCACCGCTATTTTACGATGCTCATCGATAGTCAGATCTTCAACATACCTTAGTACACATAGTAATGGTGAAAGTTCTGCATTGTATAAACCCTGCTATTGATTGCTAGAACTTCTGTTCAAAAGGACACTAAGATAGGACAATTCCATATCATATGAAGCATGTCTGCTGAGTAAGTTGCATCTAGGACAAAAAAAAAAACTTGAACAAAATCCTATGTAATATAAAAATTGAGGTGTTCTATATACAGGCGCTTCTCACAAAATTAAAATATCATCAAAAAGTTTATTTCAGTTTGCCAATATAAAAAGTGAAACTCATATACAGTGGGTACGGAAAGTATTCAGAGCCCTTTAAATTTTTCACTCTGTTTCATTGCAGCAATTTGGTAAATTCTAAAAAGTTCATTTTTTTTCTCATTAAAGTACACTCTGCACCCCATCTTGACTGAAAAAAACAGAAATGTAGAAATTTTTGCAAATTTATTAAAAAAGAAAGACTAAAATATCACATGGTCATAAGTATTCAGACCCTTTGCTCAGACACTCATATTTAAGTCACATGCTGTCCATTTCCTTGTGATCCTCCTTGAGATGGTTCTACTCCTTCATTGGAGTCCAGCTGTGTTTAATTAAACTGATAGGACTTGATTTGGAAAGGCACACACCTGTCTATATAATACCTCACAGCTCACAGTGCATGTCAGACCAAATGAGAATCATGAGCTCAAAAGGAACTGCCCAAGGAGCTCAGAGACAGAATTGTGGCAAAGCACAGATCTGGCCAAGGTTACAAAAGAATTTCTGCAGTACTCACGGTTCCTAAGAGCACAGTGGCCTCCATAATCCTTAAATGGAGGACGTTTGGGACCACCAGAAGTCTTCCTTGATCTGGCCGTCCAGCCAAACTGAGCAATCGTGGGAGAAGAGTCTTGGTGAGAGAGGTAAAGAAGAATCCCAAGATCACTGTGGCTGAGCTCCAAAAATGCAGTAGGGAGATGGGAGAAAGTTCCACAAAGTCAACTATTACTGCAGCCCTCCACCAGTCGGGCCTTTATGGCAGAGTGGCCTGACGGAAACCTCTTCTCAGTGCAAGACATATGAAAGCCCGCATAGAGTTTGCTCAAAAAACACATGAAGGACTCCCAGACTATGAGAAATAAGATTCTCTGGTCTGAGGAGACATTGATAGAACTTTTTGGTGATAATTCTAAGCAATATGTGTGGAGAAAACCAGGCACTGCTCATCACCTGCCCAATACAATCCCACCAGTGAAACATGGTGGTGGCAGCATCATGCTATGGGAGTGTTTTTCAGCTGCAGGGACAGGACGACTGGTTGAAGGAAACACGAATGCGGCCAAGTACAAAAATATCCTGGATGAAAACCTCTTCCAGAGTGCTCTGGACCTCAGACTTGGCTGAAGGTTCACCTTCCAACAAGACAATGATCCTAAGGACACAGCTAAAATAACAAAGGAGTGGCTTCAGGACAACTCTGTGACCATTCTTGACTGGCCCAGCCAGAGCCCTGACCTAAACCCAATTGAGCATCTCAGGAGAGACCTGAAAATGGCTGTCCACCAACGCTCACCATCCAACCTGACGGAACTGGAGAGGATCTGCAAGGAAGAATGGCAGAGGATCCCCAAATCCAGGTGTGAAAAACTTGTTGCATCATTCCCAAGAAGACTCATGGCTGTACTAGCTCAAATGGGTGCTTCTACTCAATACTAAGCAAAGGGTCTGAATACTTATGACCATGTGATATTTCAGTTTTTCTTTTTTAATAAATTTGCAAAAATTTCTACATTTCTATTTTTTTCAGTCAAAATGGGGTGCAGAGAGTACTTTAATGAGAAAAGGGGTCTGAATACTTTCCGTACCCACTGTATTATGTAGAGTCATTACAAACAGAGTGATCTATTTCAAGTGTTTATTTCTGTTAATGTTGATGATTATGGCTTACAGCCAATGAAAACACAAAAGTCATTATCTCATTAAATTAGAATACTTTATAACACCAGCTTAAAAATGATTTTTAAAATCGAAATGTTGGCCTACAGAAATGTCTGTTCAGTAAATGCACTCAATACTTGGTCAGGGCTCCTTTTGCATCCATTACTGCATCAATGTGGAGTGACATAGAGGCGATCAGCCTGTGGCACTGCTGAGGTGTTATGGAAGCCCAGGTTGCTTTGATAGCAACCTTCAGCTCGTCTGCATTTTTTGGGTCTGGTGTCTCTCATCTTCCTCTTGACAATACCCCATAGATTCTCTATGATGTTAAGGTCAGGCGAGTTTGCTGGCAAATCAAGCAGTGATACTGCTGTTTGATTGCTGTCGCGCCACTCGTACCCGTGACTGTGCATGCCCGTAGTTATGCGTTCCACACTGGAGTGCATTATGTGTCATTGTCCGCGATTGCGCATAACCAGACGTGTGCGTTCCACTCTGGAGAGCATCGAAGTCTCCTATCTGCGACTGCGAATGGCTGCAAGCATGCGCTCCATGCCAAAGCACATAATGGATTTGGATTATACACTTGTTCCCCTGAAATCAACCCTACCCTAATTCAAAATACCAATGATTGTCTGTCCACTGTCTCTAACATCATGTCCTCCCTCTATCTTAAACTGAATATCTCCAAAAGTGAACTTCTTGTGTTTCTCCCTCTACTAACCTAACTCTACCTGTAAGGTGGCTAATGGCCGCATAGTCGATGGGAGGCATGTATCACAGAGATGGCTGGTGTCTGTGATGTAACCCGGAGTATTTTCTCTAGTGCACGCACTAAGAGGACTAATTGGTGCACCTGTGACCTGGTTACGGGTAGCTGTGAAGATTTGGGTGGGTCTAGCTACCAACATGCCTCACCTCTGGGTGTGGTTAACAGCCTATATAATGAAGGCTGTTTGGCACATGGTCTGTGTTTGGAGGGAGAAGATCTCCTGTGTGTTGTCTCCAGACTGAGCGGTGTGCTGGATGCTTACCAGCCTGTGTGACCACAAGTCCGGTTTACCAGAGACTTTGCTAAAAGGACTGTTTTACTTTTGCTTTTGCCTGGACTAAAGGCTGTTTGTTTGCATTTTTCTTTTGACGGTTTATGAAACCAATAGACCGCTATAGACATTTAAAGAAACATGCCTCCTTTTTGCCTCTCATTGCACCTGAGTGAGTACAATCCTTACAATTGATGTTAGGCTATGTGCCCACGATGCAGAATTGAAGCAGAAAATTTCTGCAGCGTTTCTGCATCTCCCTGGCAGAAAAAACGCATGCAGATTGTACATGCGTTTTTCCTGCCAAACACATGCGGTTGTGAAGCATTCTTCACATGCATTTCCGCATGTCGGTTGACAAGCGCTTTACAAGCGTTTTTAGTATCACTTAGAAAGTGCTTGTCAACTTGGTCACACTATATAAATCCATGCAAAAGGATCCCCGAACAGATGGACTGCAGCATAGGATGCCGCTGTTCATATTACGCGTATTCAGCCTGCAGGGTCAACTGTCCACCCAGTGAGGGGCCACATGCGCGTCCCGTGAATGTGAACGGGCGGCAGATAACATTGCTGCCAGACTCCGGGAGTCTGGTGACCCTTGTGAGGGCCACTCTACCCCTCCAACTGATACCGGGAAAAAAATCAGGCGTACGGTGCATTCATGGCAATGCTAAGGACTATCCTATGGCCAGAGAGGACATTGAAACAGCCAACGGTATCGAGTCCCACGAGGTCGGCGTCATTCATGACTTGTTGAACGGTATCATTATAAGCCGAGACTTTTGTTTATTTTGGGATCTGTGGGGGAAAGGTTCAGCGTTAGATGGCGCGGTTGACACTGGTTGTGGTGATACCTCTTCAGGATTACCTGGTTTCTCAAATTGGTTTCCCTTTTGTGTTCTTGTGCGGGATGAGGAGGTAGTGTCCCCTGAGCCTGACATTCCAGAGTTAAAGGGTGACCAGCGAGAATTTTGGGTCTGCCCAACATAGGGACCTACCTCTGAAGGAAGCCTTTAATAATGTCATTGTCATAAATGGGGTTGACAAGGAGCCGGGGGCTGACACAAGGTTTCCCCATTTTATGATGAGTGGGGAGTTGTTGTAATGAAAGTGAGGGAGGAGCGTGTGGAGCAGGTAATAGTGCCGGGCCCCTATAGACGAAAGGTGTTGGACATGGCCCATCACATGGGGGGAGCATCCGGGAGTGAAAAAAAACGCAGGAACAGATGGCGCAAAGGTTCTATTGGCCCGGGTTTCACCGGGAAATATTGAAGTATTGCAGGTCTTGCCCTATGTGCCAGTTAACCGCCCCCACCTCTCACTGTTCGAAGTCCCTCGTGTCATTGCCCATTATTGAAGTGCCGTTTGAGAGAATTGCTATGGACTTGGTTGGTCCCCTAGTTAAATCTGCTTGCAGGCATCAATATATATTCGTTATCCTGGACTATGCCACACGCTATCCTGAGGCGATTCCACTGAGAAATTCCTCCGCAAAGAGTATAGCCCCCGAGTTGGTCCACGTTTTTTCTTGAACAGGCTTACCAAAGGAGATCCTGACTGACCAGGGAACTCCCTTTATGAGTAAGGTGATGAGAGAGCTATGCAAAATCCTGCAAATCTCCCAACTGAGGACTTCAGTATACCATCCTCAGACAGATGGCCTTGCGGGAAAGTTTAACAAGACTCTGAAGAGTATGCTCAGGAAGGCCATAGAAAAGGACGGTAGAGACAGGGACTGTCTCCTACGATATTTATTGTTCTCCATCCGAAAGGTTCCACAGGCTTCTACGGGTTCTCGCCATTCGAACTCCTGTATGGCTGACATCTGCAAGGTCTCCTGGATGTCGCAAAGGAAACCTGGGAAGCCGAGGTCACGCCCCACAGAAGCGCCATCGAGCAGGAGAGGATTGTGAAGGTGATGCCCATTGTAAAAGAACATCTCCTCCAGGCAAAAGAAGCTCAGGCCAGGGTCTACAACCGGTCAGCCAGGGTGAGGCAATTCAATCCGGGAGACCAAGTCCTTTTGCTAATTTCTACAGTGGAGAATAAGTTCTTGGCCGCCAAATAGCAAGGGCCATATGAGGTGGTGGAAAAAATTGGTGACGTGAACTACAAGGTTCATCAACCAGGGCGACTTAAGCCGTACCAGATATACCACGTCAACTTCATCAAGCCCTGGCAAGACAGAGAGGCTGTGGAAGCTTCATGCTTGCTGGGCAAGCCAGAAGGTGACGTTGGAGGAGTCGCAATAATGGAAACTCTAACGAAGAGCCGTGTCGGGAGTTGCTACAGAAGAGCCAGGATCTGTTTTCGGAATTGCTGGGCTGCACAGGGGTCATAGAACACGAGATTCTGATGGTGCCACATGTATGAGCGAACTTTAAGTCCTATCGGATACCCGAGGCTCGACAAGAGATGATCTCCAAAAAGGTGGCTTGTATGCTGAAGCTCGGGGTCATTGAGGAATCCAAGAGCGGGTGGTCGAGCCCGATTGTCCTGGTCCCAAAGCCCGATGGGGAATGGAGGTTCTGCAACAACTATCGGAAGTTGAATGAGGTCTCCAAGTTCGATGCATATCACATGCCACGCGTCGATGAGCTGATCGAGCGACTTGGGCCAGCAAGGAACATAACCACCTTGGATCTGACGAAGGGTTATTGGCGGATCCCTAATAGCACAGTGAGCCAAAGAGAAGACTGCGGTTTCTACGCCGGACGAATGCTTCCTGTAAGTCCGGATTCTGTTTGGACTGCATGGGACCCCTGCCACCTTACAGAGCGCTACGGATCGAATTCTTGCTCCCCATAAGCAATACGCCGCAGCATACATGAATGATATTGTTATCTTCAGCCCAGACTGGGAGAGTCATCTGGAAAAGATCCAGATGGTGTTTGATGCTCTAAGGAAGGCGGGGTTTTCAATAAACCCAAAGAAATGTTCCATGGGGAAAGAAGAAGCCAAATACCTGGGTTATGTAGTTGGTAGAGGCGAGATAAAACCCCAAATCAGTAAAGTGGAGGCAATCCAAACCTGGCAGAGACCGCTGTCAGAAAAGCAGGTTACAGCCTTCCTGGAGATCGTGGGATACTACAGGAGGTTCATCCCAAACTTTGCCATGATGGCTGCACCCCTGACTGACCTCCTTAAAGGGACGAAATCAGCTATGGCCAAGTGAACTGCAGAGGCGGAGTCGGCCTTTCAAGAAATTAAGGTGGTGCTGTGTAAGCAACCTGTCCTGGTTGCCCCCGACTTTAAGAAAGAGATTATACTCCAAACAGACGCCTAAGATGTTGGTTTGGGAGCAGTCCTTTCATAGGAGACACACGGAGAGGAGCACACAGTTCTCTACCTGAGTAGAAAGCTGTCCTGCGAGAAAAATTATTCGGTCAAAGAGAAGGAGTGCTTGGCTATAACATGGGCGGTGGACACATTACGGTATTACCTCTTAGGTCGAAAATTTGAGATTAGTATCCGACCATGCCCCATTCAGAAGGATGAGGGAAACAAAGGGAAAAAATGCCAGGCCTGGCTTTTAGCCCTACAGGATTTTAACTTCCATGTAGAACATAGAGCAAGGAAGCTACATGGCAATGCCGATGCCCTTTCGAGAATCCCCTGTCTGGTAGTAGAAGGTGCCAAGCCCCACGGCTTTAGGCAGAGGGGGGTATGTATCACAGAGATGGCTGGTCTCTGATGTAGCCCGGAGTATTTTCTCTAGTGCACGAACACACTAAGAAGCCCAATTGGTGCACCTGGGACCAGGTTATGGGTAGCTGTGAAGAGTTGGGCTGGTCTATTACCCACATACCGCACCTCTGAGTGTGGTTAACAGCATATATAATGGAGGCTGTTGTTTGATACATGGTCTGTGTTTGGAGGGAGAAGATCTCCTGTGTGTTGTCTCCAGACTGAGCGGTGTGCTGGATGCTTACCAGCCTGTGTGACCACAGATCCAGTTTACCAAAAATTTTGCTAAAAGGACTGTTTTGCTTTCTCTTTTGCCTGGACAGAAGGCTGTTTGTTTGCATTTTTCTTTTGACAGTTTATGAAGCCAATAAACCGCTATGGATATTTAAAGAAACATGCCTCCTTTTTGCCTCTCATCGCACCTGAGTGACTACAATCCCTACATACCTAACATTGAAATTACCTTGGAGGGTTCAACCATAACTCCCAAGCAGCAAGCCCGCTGCCTTGGGGTCATATTCGACACTAAACTTTCCTTTACTCCCTATATCCGATCACTCACCCGCTCTTGTCACCTGCATCTTAAAAACCTCTCCAGAATCCGACCTTTTCTCACCTTTGAAACTGCTAAAACTCTTACTGTCGCTCTTATTCACGCTCGTTTGTACTACTGCAACTCTCTTCTGATCGGTCTCTCTTACCAAACTTTCTCCTCTCCGATCCATCCTGAATGTGGCAGCCAGGGTCGTATTTCTGTCCAGCCGCTTCACCGATGCCTCCATCTTGTGCCAGTCATTATCATTATACAGGTTACCCATTCGCTACAGGGTCCAATATAAACTCATCGCTCTCACCCACAAAGCTCTCCACAGTTCTGCACTGCTTTATATCTTCTCTCTCATCTCTGTCTATCGCCTACACGTGCCCTCTGTTCTACAAATGACCAAAGACTAACATCCCCCATAATCCGAACCTCGCACCTCCGTCTCCAAGACTTCTCTCCTGCTGCACCAGTTCTCTGGAATGCTCTACCCCAGACGATCTGACTGATGCCTAGCCCCCACGTCTTCAAGCGCGCATTAAAAACCTCTCTCTTTAAAACCCTTTATCCCCGAGGGTGGTTTGCACATGAATGACTGGGCCAAGTTTTATAATTCTGACCACTGTCACTTTATGAGATAATTACTCTGGAACGCTCCAATGGATCCCCCTGATTCTGAGTATGTTTTTTCGTGACATATTGTACTTCATGATTGTGGTAAAATTTCTTCGATATCACTTGCGTTTATTTGTGAAAAAAATGGAAATTTGGTGAAAATTTAGAAAATTTAGCAATTTTCAAAATTTTTATTTTTATGCCCTTAAATCAGAGAGATATGTCACACAAAATAGTTAATAAATAACATTTCCCACATGCCTACTTTACATCAGCACAATTTTGGAACCAATATATTTTTTTTTTTTAGGGAGCTATAAGGGTTAAAAGAGGACCAGCGATTTCTAATTTTTCCAACAAAATTTACAATACCATTTTTTTAGGGACCACATCACATTTCAAGTCACTTTGAGGAGTCTTTATGACAGAAAATATCCAAAAGTGACACCATTCTAAAAACTGCACCCCTCAAAACAACATTCAAGAACTTTATTAACCCTTCAGGTGCTTCACAGGAATTTTTGGAATGTGGAAGAAAAAAAAATGTTACTTTAGACCCAATTTTTTTTTATTTTCGCAGGGGTAACAGGAAAAAAATTGACCCCAAAATTTGTTGTGCAATTTCCCCTGAGCACGCAGATACCCCATACGTGGGGAAAAAACACTGTTTGGGCGCACGGCAGGATTCGGAAGGGAAGGAGCGTCATTTGACTTTGAATGTAAAATTTGCTTGAATACTTAGCAGATGTACCCCTGTGGAAAACCCCCACAAGTGACACCATTTTGGAAACTAGACCCCTCAGGGAACTTATCTAGATGTGTGAACCCCCAAGTGCTTTACAGAAGTTTATAACATGGAGCCGTGAAAATAAAAAAATCTAATTTTTTCCACAAAAATTATATTTTAGCCCCAATTTTTTATTTTCACAAGGGTAAGAGGAGAAAATGGACCCCAAAAACTGTTGTGCAATTTCTCTTGAGTACGCCAATACCCTATATGTGGGGAAAATATAGTGTTTGGGCGCACTGCAGAGTTCAGAAGGGAAGGAGCACTGTGCAACTTTTTGAACGCAAAACTGGCTGGAATTGAGAGCGGATGCCATGTCGTGTTTGGAGAGCCCCTGATGTGCCTAAATAGTGGGAACCCCCCACAAGTGACCCCATTTTGGAAACTACACCCCTCAAGGATTTTATCAAGGGGTATAGTGAACATTTTGAACCCAGAGGTACGACACAGAATGTGATAACATTAGGTCATCATATTGGATAAGTTGTCATTAGTCTTGAGCACAAGTGCTCGCTACTTGAGTTTGCATCGGGTACTCGGGTATGCACCATGTATCGCGCATGCTTGAGTGACATGCTTGAGTCCCCGCTCGCATGTTTCATCGTTATTAGACACCCCAAAAAAAACATGCGGGGATCGCTTGTGCATGGGTTTTTTTGGCCACGAAGCATATGGGGCGGAGACTCAAGCATGTCACTCCAGCACCCGCGATACTCAGTGCATACCCGAGCACCCAATACAAACTCAAGTAGCGAGCACTTGCGCTCAACACTAGTCGCCATATCGTCATCTTTTTTTTTTTAACTTTTGAAAAAAATCCTAACCCTAGCTCAACCCTAACCCCAACCCCAACCCTAATCCTAACACAACCTTAACCCTAGAGTTTATTTTTTACGCCATTTCTCGTGCGGTATAAGTGATTAGACGACTTTATTCTTCGGGTCGGTGCGATTACAGAGATACCAGAATTATATCGGGTTTTTATGATTAACAACTGTCACTCACTAAAAGACGCATTTTTTTTGTAAAATCTAGTTTTTGCATCGCCATATTTTGAGAGCTATAATTTTTCCATATTTTGGCCGACAGAGTCATGTGAGGGCTTGTTTTTTGCGGAATGAGTTGACGTTTTTATTGGTACCAATTTATGACACATGACATTTTTTGAACGCTTTCTATTCCGATTTTTAAGAGGCAGAATAAACAAAAAACAGCAATTCCGGAATTGTTTGTATGGGTTTTTTTTTTATGCTGTTCCGCGTGTGGTAAAATTGATAAGGTAGCTTTATTCTTCGGGTCAGTACATTTACAGCAGTACCACATTTATATAGTTTTTCTATGTTTTGGCGCTTTTACACAATAAAAGCTATTTTATATAAAAAAATATTTTTTTGCATCGCTTTATTCTGAGAGCTATAACTTTTTTATTTTTTGGCTGATGGAGCTGTATGGTGGCTTGTTTTTTGCGGGACAAGATGACGTTTTCAGCGGTGCCATTTTTATTTATATTTGTCTTTTTGATAGCGTGTTATTCCATTTTTTGTTTTGCGGTATGATGATAAAGAATTGTGTTTAGCTTAGTTGTTTTTTTTTTACCGTGTTCTTTAAAGGGGTTAACTAGCGGAACAGTTTTATAGGTCAGGTCGTTTCGGACGCGGCGATACAAAATATGTGTACTTTTATTGGTTTTTTTTTCATAATAATATTTATTGATAGGTACATTATATTTTTATTTCTGGTGGATTTTTTAACACTTTTTGGACTTTTATTCTGTGTCCCAATATGGGACTTTCACTTCTTTTATTCTGATCGCCTGTATAGCACAGGGATGGAGCACCATCCCTGTGCTATACAGGCTGTCAGTCCTGCAGATGTAGAAGATACTTTGGCCATGCACTGCGCATGACCAAAATATCTTCCTGCTGTTTGGTGACCCGGATGTTGTCATGACGACATCGGGTCGTCATGGCAACATCCAGGAAGCTGCGGCAGACAGCGCTGGAGGCCGGGAGAGGAGGTGAGTATTGCGATCACCTCACCTTGCCACCGCAATGCTGCGATCGACTTCGATTGCAGCATTGCGGCAGTTAATGTGCCGGGAGCGGTGCGGGACCGCTCCCTGCACATAGCACCAGGTGTCAGCTGTGATTATCAGGCACGTGTGCAGGTGCGATCGCCATATGACCTAATAATACGTCACTGGTCCAATCGGTCCAGGTCACCATGACGTACTATTAGGTCACACGTCAGAAAGGGGTTAAACAAGCCTACCACTTCAACTTAGTAAACTAACTTTCCCCTGTTCCCTCCTTCTAAATATTATTCAGAATCTGTTCCCTACTATTCATCTGTCTCCACACCCTCCATGCACACGATAACTGCACTCGTTACTTGATTATTGCACTTAAACAAACGGACTGATGACCGGTTCATGCAGCCTTATATGAAAATCCCTATTTATTATAATTGCCTGACCTGAAATAAGCACTTTTCACCTACTGTGTCACCCCATTTCCTTGTAGATTGTAAGCTTGCGAGCAGGGACCTCACTCCTAATGTAACTGTTTAAACTGTCTTACCTTTTATTGAATTTATTGTATGTACACATCTCCGCTTATTTGTAAAGTGCTGCTGAATATGTTGGCGCTATATAAATAATTAATAATAATTATTATTATTATTGTATCCCACCAATGTAGAAAAGTCCCATCTCTGAGATCAGCGTCATGGGAGACTAAAAATAAGTATTGCACAGCCTCTCATCATGCAATAGGCATGTAAATCTACTGAATCACTGACTGGGTGTATCAGGGAAACACAGTAGATATAGTATATCTTGACTTCAGAAAAGCATTTGACAAAAGTATCTCACACCATCCTTATTGAAAAAATGACCAACTATGAAATGGAAAAGGCAACTGTTAGGTGGATTCATAACAGGCTTAGTGATCAGACCCAAAGAGTGGTCATAAATGGTTGCACATCCAGTTAGAAGAATGTCTCAAGTAAGGTACCAAAAGGCAATGTACTGGGCCCTGTGTTGTTCAACAACATCTTTATCAATGATTTACAGTCATGGCCAAAAGTTTTGAGAATGACACCAAAATTATATTTTCACATGATCTGCTGGCCTCTGGTTTTTATTAGTGTTTGTCTGATGTTTATATCACATACAGAAATATAATTGCAATCATATTATGAGTACCAATAGGTTATATTGACAGTTAGAATGAGTTAATGCAGCAAGTCAATATTTGCAGTGTTGCCCCTTCTTCTTCAAGACCTCTGTAATTCTCCCTGGCATGCTCTCAATCAACTTTTGGACCAAATCCTGACTGATAGCAGTCCATTCTTGCATAATCAATGCTTGCATTTTGCCAGAATTTGTTGGTTTTTGTTTGTCCACCCATCTCTTGATGATTGACCACAAGTTCTCAATGGGATTAAGATCTGGGGAGTTTCCAGGCCATGGACCCAAAATCTCTATGTTTTGTTCCATGAGCCATTTAGTTATCACCTTTGCTTTATGGCAAGGTGCTCCTTCATGCTGGAAAAGGCATTGTTGGGCGCCAAACTGCTCTTGGACGGTTGGGAGAAGTTGCTCTTGGAGGACATTCTGGTACCATTCTTTATTCATAGCTGTGTTTTTAAGCAAGACTGTGAGTGAGCCGATTCCCTTGGCTGATAAGCAACCCCACACATGAATGGTTTCAGGATGCTTTACAGTTGGCATGAGACAAGACTGGTGGTAGCGCTCACCTCTTCTTCTCCGAATAAGCTGTTTTCCAGATGTCCCAAACAATCGAAAAGGGGATTCATCAGAGAAAATGACTTTGCCCCAGTCCTCAGCAGTCCACTCCCTGTACTTTTTGCAGAATATCAGTCGGTCCCTGATGTTTTTTCTGGAGAGAAGTGGCTTCTTTGCTGCCCTCCTTGAAACCAGCCCTTGCTCAAAGAGTCTCCGCCTCACAGTGCGTGCAGAAGCACTCACACCAGCCTGCTGCCATTCCTGAGCAAGCTCGGCACTGCTGTTAGTCCGATCCCGCAGCTGAAACAGTTTTAAGATACGGTCCTGCCGCTTGCTGGTCTTTCTTGGGCGCCCTGGAGCCTTTTTGACAACAATGGAAGCTCTCTCCTTGAAGTTCTTGATGATGCGATAGATTGTTGACTGAGGTGCAATCTTTGTAGCTGCGATACTCTTCCCTGTTAGGCCATTTTTGTGCAGTGCAATGATGGCTGCACGTGTTTCTTTAGAGATAACCATGGTTAACTGAAGAGAAACAATGATACCAAGAACCAGCCTCCTTTTAAAGTGTCCAGTGATGTCATTCTTACTTAATCATGACTGACTGATCGCCAGCCCTGTCCTCATCAACACCCACACCTGTGTTAATGGATCAATCACTAAAACGATGTTAGCTGCTTCTTTTAAGGCAGGACTGCAATGATGTTGAAATGTGTTTTGGGGGTTAAAGTTCATTTTCTGGGCAAATATTGACTTTGCAAGTACAGTAATTGCTGTTAAGCTGATCACTCTTTGACATTCAGGAGTATATGCAAATTGCCATTACAAAAAATTAAGCAGTAAACTTTGGAAAAATTACTATTTGTCTCATTCTCAATACTTTTGGCCATGACTGTAGATGAAGGAATTGAGGGTAAACTGATTGAATTCGCTGATGACACAAATCTAGGAGAGATAGCTAATACGAGAGAGAGAGAGAGAGAGAGAGAGAGAGAGAGAGAGAGAGAGAGAGAGAGAGAGAGAGAGAGAGAGAGAGAGAGAGAGAGAGAGAGAGAGAGAGAGAGAGAGAGAGAGAGAGAGAGAGAGAGAGAGAGAGAAAGAAAGAAAGAGAATTAAAAAATTGCAACTATGGGCAGCAACTAAAAGAATGGTTTTTAACTAGGAGAAATGCAAAGTAGTACATCTGGGCAAGAAAAATGAAAAAAAAAAAAAAAAGCAAATACACAATGGGAAGAATAGGGCTAAGCACGTGTGAAAAAGACTTATAGGTATACTAGTAGCTCACAGACTGACCATGAGCTAATGCAGCAGCCAAAAAAGGTAAACACAATTCTGGGTTGCATTAACCCCTTTACAGCCTGTGCCGTATTGGTACGTACAAGGCTGTAACCCCCGGTTCAATGAGGGCTCCGGCGCTGAGCCCTCACTGAACCGAGCACATGTCAGCTGATTATTACAGCGGACATGTGCCCGCAACAGCCGCGGGTGGAATCGCGATCCACCCGCGGCTGTTAACCAGTTAAATGCCGCTGTCAATCTCTGACAGCGGCATTTAACAGCGTCGCGCCAGAAGCGCGTCACTTACCCTGCCCATCAGTGACCCTGTCACGTGATCGCGGGTTACCGATGTGTGGGCATAACAACCCTGGATCTGCAGCAGACCTCAGTGGTTGTCATGTGCTGCTCGCTATGAGCACCACCCAGTGCTTCACAGGAGCATTTCTGCTACATAGAGGTGATCTGCTGATCACCTCTATGTAGCAGAGGCGATCAGACAAGTGCTGCTTCTAGTCTCCTATGGAGATTATAGAAGCAAGCAAAAAGTGAAAAAAAATGTTTTTAAAAATAATTTTAAAAAATTAAAAAAATATAAAAGTTTAAATCACCCCGCTTTCGCCCCATTCAAAATAAAATAATAATTTAAAAAAAAACACATACACATATTTGGTATCGCCGCGTTCAGAATCACCCGGTCTACCAATATAAAAAAATAATTAATCCGATCGGTAAACGGCATAACAAGAAAAAAAATTTAAAACACCAGAATTACGTTTTTTGGTTGCCGCAACATTGCAATAAAATGCAATAACGGGCGATCAAAACATCGGATTTACCCCAAAATGGTATCAATAAAAACTTCAGCTCGGCGCCCAAAAATAAGCCCTCACCCGGCCCCGGATCCCAAAAAAATGGAGACACTACAGGTCTTGGAAAATGGCGCCATTTTCTTTTTTTTTTAGCAAACTTTGGAATTTTTTTTTCACCACTTAAATAAAAAAGAACCTATACATGTTTGGTATCTACGAACTTGTAATGACCTGGAGAATAATAATGGCAGGTCAGTTTTAGCATTCAGTGAACGTGGTAAAAAAATTTTAAAAAAAACATCTGTGGTATTGCACTTTTTTTGCAATTTCCCCGCACTTGGAATTTTTTTCCCGTTTTCCCGTACATGATATGGTAAAACTAGTAATGGCGTTAAAAAGTATAACTTGTCCCGAAAAAAATAAGCCCTCACACGGCCATATTGACCAAAAAATAAAAACGCTATGGCTCTGGGAACAAGGGGAGCAAAAAACGGAAAATCCCAGGGTTGCCAAGGGGTTAACAGAAGCATATATTCTAGATCACGTGAAGTAATAATCCCCCTCTACTCCTCTTTGGTCAGACCTCATCTGGAATACTGTGTCCAGTTCTGGGCACCAAATCTTAAAAACAACATGAAGAAACTGGAGCAAGTTCAGAGAAGAGATAGCAGAATGGTCTAAAAACAATCTTCTAACGGTTAAAGGTTCTGGGAATGTTTAGCTTGCAAAAGAGAAGTTTGAGAGGAGACTTAATATCTGTCAGCTTTATTCACATTTGCACATGGAAACACGAGAAGCAATGGAAGGAAACTGAATGGGAGAAGATACAGATTAGATATTAGAAAAAACTTTTTGACAGTGAGGGTGATCAATGAGTGGAACAGGCTGCCACGAGAGGTGGTGAGTTCCCCTTCAATGGACGTCTTCAAACAGAGGCTGGACAGACATCTGTCTGAGATGGTTTAGTGAATCCTGCATTGAGTAGGGGGTTGGACCAGATGACCTTGGAGGTCCCTTTTAAGTCTAACATTCTATGATTCTATGAAATTTGACCCATAATGCATAATTAGAGACACACAACGATCACCACACTTGTTAATTACTAAATAGTATATGTGGGAAATAACTTGATCAGAAATAATTCTGATATAGAAGCTCAGATATCTCGATGAAGTACAACAATATGTGAACCCCATTCACAGGGAACTGAGTAGCAATGGGTAGAGTATAAAATCCAAAAATGTAATCCAGAATGGGGCTGTATCCATACAAAAGGCATAGGAAATTTGTCATTGAGTCCCTTATGGGCTCGTGAATCAAGTCTAACAATCCATTCATTTTCCTTTTTGAGGATACTTCTATTGTGATCCCCTCCTCTCACATTGGGTTTAACCATCTCAATGATACAAGAGGAGATGTCTCCAGTTTCTCCTCAATGTACACTGTTCGTGTGTCTTGCTAATGGGGTGTCCCAACTATGGCGTATATCACCTAAACTGTCCCCCATCCTCCTCCTAAACTCCCTCTTGGTTTTGCCTACATTACAAGTCCTGAGGTTTTACAGTTGGAATAATCCCTCAGGATAAAAGGTTTTACCCATTGAGGAACTCGATTCACATGCTCTCATTCAAGTAAATGTAAAACGTTCTCCACATCTAAAGAAACCACAGATTCTTCTGTCTAGCCAAGTCCCCTTGGGTGCAGGTTTTTTATAGAAACTATTCACTAAACAGTCCCTAATTTAACGACTCTTTCTGAAAGTTAATGTGGGAGTAGATCCCACATCACTCTGAAAGGTCCAAATCGACCACAAGTATATACCAGTGTTTTCTGAGGATATTAACCCCTTAATAACATCTGACGTACTAATACGCGTCTGTGCCCTGGGACTTAAGAGCCAGACCCGTATTAGTACGTCATCGCGATCGCGCGCGCACACAGGCTGTGCGGGCGCGATCGCCGCCGGGTGTCAGCTGATTGTCACAGCTGACACCCGGTACTATGTGCAGGGAGCGGTCACGCACCGCTCCCAGCACATTAACCCCCGCGATGCTGCGATCGAAGTCGATCGAAGTCGATCGCGGCATTGCGGGGGCAAGGGGAGGTGATTGGCGATACTCACCTCCTCTTCCGGCTTCCAGCGCAGTCTGCAAAGGCTTCCCGGGTGTTGCCATGACGACCCGATGTCGTCATGACAACATCCGGGTCACCAGAGAGCAGGAAGATTGCTTGGACATGCGCAGTGCATCTCCAAGCAATCTTCACACTGTGCACTTCTGACAGCCTTCATGGCATAGGGATGGTGCTCCATTCCTGTGCCATGCAGGCGATCAGAAAAAAAAAAGTGAAAGTCCCAGAGTGGGACAAAGTAATAAAGTGTATAAACTGTGTGAAAGTGGAAAAAAAAAAAAAAAAAAAATGTGCAAAAATATTATAAAAAAATAAAAAAAAATAATACACCAAAAATAAAAATATAATGTACCCATCAATAAATATTATTATAAAAAAAATTAAAAAAAACAATAAAAGTACACATATTTGGTATCGCCGCGTCCGGAACAACCTGACCTATAAAACTGTCCCACTAGTTAACCCCTTCAGTGAACACGGTAAAAAAAAAAAAAAAAAAAAAAAAACAAGCAAAAAACAATGCTTTATCACCATACCGCCAAACAAAAAGTGGAATAACACGCGATCAAAAAGACGCATATAAATAAAAATGATACCGCTGAAAACGTCATCTCGTCCCGCAAAAAACAAGCCGCCATATAGCTCCATCAGCCGAAAAATAAAAAAGTTATAGCTCTCAGAATAAAGCGATACTAAAAAATATTTTTTTCTATAAAATAGCTTTTATTGTGTATAAGCGCCAAAACATAGAAAAATGATACAAATGTGGTACCGCTGTAAACGTACTGACCCGAAGAGTAAAGCTGCCTCATCAATTTTACCACACGCGGAACAGAATAAAAAAAAAAAAAAAAAAAAAAACAATTCCTGAATTGTTGGTTTTTGTTTATTCTGCCTCCCAAAAATCGGAATAGAAAGCGATCAAAAAATGTCACGTGCCTGAAAATGGCACCAATAACAACGTCAAGTCATCCCGCAAAAAACGAGCCGTCACATGACTGTCTGCCAAAATCTGGAAAAATTATAGCTCTCAAAATATGGCGATGCAAAAACTAGATTTTACAAAAAATGCGTCTTTTAGTGTGTGACAGCTGTCAGTCATAAAAACCCCATATGATTCTGGCATTGCTGTAATCACACCGACCCGAAGAATAAAGTCGTCTAATCACTTATACCGCACAAGGAACGGCGTCAAAAATAAACTCTTGAGTTAGGATTGGGCTAGGGTTAGGGCTGGGTTTGGGGCTAGGGTTGTGCTGGGGCTAGGGTTGTGCTAGGGTTAGGGCTGGGGTTGGGATTTTTTTCAAAAGTAAGAAAAAAAGATGACGATATGGCGACTAGTGTTGAGAGCAAGTGCTCGCTACTTGAGTTTGCATCGGGTGCTCTGGTATGCATTTAGTATCGTGGGTATTTGAGTGACATGCTCGAGTCTCTGCCCCATATGCTTCGCGGCCAAAAAACTTTACGGGGATTGCCTGCCATGCACGAGCGATCCCCGCATGTTTTTTTTTTTGGGTGTATAATAACCGTGAAACATGCGGAGCAGGGACTCGAGCATGTCACTCGAGCACACGCTGTACATGGTGCATACCTGAGTACCCGATGCAAACTCAAGTAGCGAGCACTTGCGCTCAAGAATAATGACAACTTATTCAATATGATGACCTAATGTAAACAAATAATGTGCCGTACCTCTGGGTTCAAAATGTTCACTATACACCTTAATAAAATCTTTGAGGGGTATAGTTTCCAAAATGGGGACACTTGTGGGGGAGCTCCACTGTTTAGGCACATCACGGGATCTCCAAACGCGACATGGTGTCCGCTAACAAATTGAATGGAAAATCGGCTCAAATTGTTAGCGGACACCACATTGCGTTTGGAGAGCCCCTCTGTGCCCAAACTTTGGAGCTCCCCCACAAGTGACCCCATTTTGGAAACTAGACCCCCCAAGGCACCTTTCTAGATGCATAGTGAGCACTTGGAACCCCCAGGTGCTTCACAAATTGATTCGTAAAAATGAAAAAGTGAAAATAAAACACTTTTTCATTTTTATGAATCAATTTGTGAAGCACCTGGGGTTCCAAGTGCTCACTATGAATCTAGATAGGTGCCTTGGGGGTCTAGTTTCCAAAATGGGGTCACTTGTGGGGGAGCTCCAATGTTTGGGCACACAGGGACTCTCCAAATGCAACATGATATCCGCTAACAAATTGTCGGCTCAAATTGTTAGCGGATATCATGTTGCATTTGGAGAGTCCCTGTGTGCCCAAACATTGGAGCTCCTCCACAAGTGACCCCATTTTGGAAACTAGACCCCCCAAGGCACCTATCTAGATGCATAGTGAGCACTTGGAACCCCTAGGTGCTTCACAAATTAATTCGTAAAAATGAAAAAGTGTTTTTTTTTTCACTTTTTCATTATTACGAATCAATTTGTGAAGCACCTGGGGGTTCCAAGTGCTCACTATGCATCTAGAAAGGTGCCTTGGGGGGTCTAGTTTCCAAAATGGGGTCACTTGTGGGGGAGCTCCAAAGTTTGGGCACAGAGGGGCTCTCCAAACGCAATGTGGCGTCCGCTAACAATTTGAGCCGATTTTCCATTCAATTTGTTAGCGGATACCATGTTGCATTTAGAGAGTCCCTGTGTGCCCAAACATTGGAGCTCCCCCACAAGTGACCCCATTTTGGAAACTAGACCCCCCAAGGCACCTATCTAGATGCATAGTGAGCAGTTGGAACCCCCAGGTGCTTCACAAATTGATTCATAAAAATGAAAAAGTGTTTTTTTTTTCACTTTTTCATTGTTACGAATCAATTTGTGAAGCACCTGGGGGTTCCAAGTGCTCACTATGCATCTAGATAGGTGCCTTGGGGGGTCTAGTTTCCAAAATGGGGTCACTTGTGGGGGAGCTCCAATGTTTGGGCACACAGGGGCTCTCCAAACGCAACATGGTGTCGCTAACAATTTGAGCCAATTTTGCGTTAAATTTGTTAGCGGGCACCATGTTGCATTTAGAGAGCCGCTGTGTGCCCAAATATTGGAGCTCCCCCACAAGTGACCCCATTTTGGAAACTAGACCACCCAAGGCACCTATCTAGATGCATTGTGAGCACTTGGAACCCTCAGGTGCTTCACAAATTGATTCATACAAATGAAAAAGTGTTTTTTTTTTCACTTTTTCATTGTTACGAATCAATTTGTGAAGCACCTGGGGGTTCCAAGTGCTCACTATGCATCTAGATAGGTGCCTTGGGGGGTCTAGTTTCCAAAATGGGGTCACTTGTGGGGGAGCTCCAATGTTTGGGCACACAGGGACTCTCTAAATGCAACATGGTGTCCTCTAACAAATTTAACGGAAAATCGGCTCAAATTGTTAGCGGGCACCATGTTGCATTTAGAGAGCCGCTGTGTGCCCAAATATTGGAGCTCCCCCACAAGTGACCCCATCTTGGAAACTAGACCACCCAAGGCACCTATCTAGATGCATTGTGAGCACTTGGAACCCTCAGGTGCTTCACAAATTGATTCATAAAAATGAAAAAGTGTTTTTTTTTTTTCACTTTTTCATTGTTACGAATCAATTTGTGAAGCACCTGGGGGTTCCAAGTGCTCACTATGCATCTAGATAGGTGCCTTGGGGGGTCTAGTTTCCAAAATGGGGTCACTTGTGGGGGAGCTCCAATGTTTGGGCACACAGGGACTCTCTAAATGCAACATGGTGTCCTCTAACAAATTTAACGGAAAATCGGCTCAAATTGTTAGCGGGCACCATGTTGCATTTAGAGAGCCGCTGTGTGCCCAAATATTGGAGCTCCCCCACAAGTGACCCCATTTTGGAAACTAGACCACCCAAGGCACCTATCTAGATGCATTGTGAGCACTTGGAACCCTCAGGTGCTTCACAAATTGATTCATAAAAATTAAAAAGTGGTTTTTTTTTTTCACTTTTTCATTGTTACGAATCAATTTGTGAAGCACCTGGGGGTTCCAAGTGCTCACTATGCATCTAGATAGGTGCCTTGGGGGGTCTAGTTTCCAAAATGGGGTCACTTGTGGGGGAGCTCCAAAGTTTGGGCACACATGGGCTCTCCAAACACAACATGGCGTCCGCTAATTATTCAAGCAAATTTTACAATCAAAAAGTCAAATGGCGCTCCTTCCCTTCCGAGCCCTGCCGTGCGCCCAAACAGTATTTTTTCCCCAAATATTGGGTATCTGCGTGCCCAGGGGAAATTGCACAACAAATTTTGGGGTCCATTTTTTCTTGTTACCCCTGTGAAAATAAAAAAAATTGGGTCTAAAGTAACATTTTTGTGAAAAAAGTTAAATGTTCATTTTTTTCTTCCACATTCAAAAAATTCCTGTGAAGCACCTGAAGGGTTAATAAAGTTCTTGAATGTGGTTTTGAGCACCTTGAGGGGTGCAGTTTTTAGAATGGTGTCACTTTTGGGTATTTTCTGTCATAAAGACCTCTCAAAGTGACTTCAAATGTGATGTGGTCCCTAAAAAAATGGTTTTGTAAATTTTGTTGGAAAAATGAGAAATCGCTGGTCAACTTTTAACCCTTATAGCTCCCTAACAAAAAAAAATTTTGGTTCCAAAATTGTGCTGATGTAAAGTAGACATGTGGGAAATGTTATTTATTAACTCTTTTGTGTGACATATCGCTCTGATTTCAGGGCTTAAAAATTCAAATTTTGAAAATTGCAAAATTTTCAAAATTTTCACCAAATTTCCGTTTTTTTCACAAATAAACGCAAGTGATATCGAAGAAATTTTTCCACAATCATGAAGTACAATATGTCACGAAAAAACAATCTCAGAATCAGGGGGATCCGTTGAAGCGTTCCAGAGTAATTACCTCATAAAGTGACAGTGGTCAGAATTGTAAAAATTGGCCCGGTCATTAACGTGCAAACCACCCGCGGGGCTTAAGGGGTTAAAGATATGGTAACTCTGATTGTCGTAAGTTCCTGTTACTTGTGTTATCCCATCATTTTCTTGGTCTCTTGGAATGGAAGATTGTCTGTCTCTCCCATTTTTCTGCAAATGATCGTGCAGAATCCAAAATGTACTGTGGGTACTCTTTTTTCCTGAATCTGCTGGTCATGTCTATTGCCTGTATATTAAAATCTGTGACATTAGAACAGTTCCTTCTCAACCATAAAATTTGGCCCTTGGGTATTCGTTTGTTTAGGGGGATGGGATGGTGGCTATCCCACTTCAATAGTTTATTAGTGCTTGTAGGTTTATGGTAGATGAGTGTCCCTAGGGTCCAATCCCATTCTTTATTGATAAGTACATCCAGGAAAGGCAACTGGTTATAATTAAACTCTGATGTAAATCTAAGGCCCCACTCTATTGATGTTGAGTTCCCTGACAAATTCAAGAAATTGTTCACTCGTCCCCGACCAGATGATAAAAATGTTGTCAATATATCTATACCATACCCCAATATATGGATGCCACCACTTATGATCATCCCTGAATATTGTGGTTTCCTCCCACTATCCCAGGAATAGGTTAGCATACAAGGGGGCAAAGGGGCTCCCCATCGCAGTACCCCTGAGCTGGTGGAAGTACTTCCTGTCAAAAAGAAAGAAGTTATGAGTTAGGCTGTGTTCACACGATGCGTATTTCATGCGTTTCCGCGGCGTTTTTGCAGTTGTGTAAACGCCGCGGAAACGCATGAAAAACGCATGGTAGAAGGGAAGCAATGTTCCCCAATGGAAATCCGCATGTGCTGTGCCCATGATGCGGATTTTTCCGCAGCGTTAACGCTGCGGTCAAAAATCCGCAGCATGTCAATTAATTTTGCGGAAACGCGGCGATTTCGCCGCCATTGACTTGCATTAGAACGCGCCAATTCCGCAAGACAGCATTTGTACTTGCGTAATTGGTGCGTTCTAATGTGCAGATGGTACCCGGGTGTGGAGGAGAGGAGAGTCTCATCCACACCCAGGTACCATTAAAAAAGCTGTAAAAGCAAGAATAAAATAAAAAATAAATGTATTCTTACCTTCTGTCGGCCCGCGCAGCGCTCCCGCTTGGTTCCCGGCACTTGCAGTGAGTTGTAGGACCTGCGGTGACGTCAGAGTCATGTGACGGGTCACGTGACGCTGACGTCGGCAGGTCTTTCAATTCAAAGTTGCCGGCAGCCGGGAGAACGGAGTGAGCAGGACAGCGCGGGCCATCGGAGGTAAGTATATACACTCTCTCGGTTCACACTGTATAAATCCATGCTGTTTGCATGGATTTATATAGTGTGACCTAGTTATCAAGCACTTTCCAGGTGATGCTAAAATCGCCTGGAAAGCGCTTGTCAATCTGCATGCGGAAACGCATGTGAATCTACATGTGGATCCGCATGTATTCTGCAGGAAAAACGCATGCACAATCTGCTTGCGTTTTTTCTGCCAGGGAGATGCAGAAATGATGCAGAAATTTTCTGCTTCATTTCTGCATCGTGTGCACATACCCTAAGGCTAAGTGCCCATGTTGCAGAAATGCTCCGGATTTTCCTGAGCGTTTCTGCATCTCCCGGGCAGAAAAAACGCATGTGGATTTTACATGCATCTTTTCTGCCAGGTAGAAGCGTTTGAGAAGGGTTTTGAACACACGTTTTCGCATGCGGGTTGTCAAGCGCTTTTCCAAGCGATTTTAGCATCACTACAAAAAGTGCTTGACAACTTGGTCACACTATATAAATCCATGTAACCGGCATGGATTTATGTTGTGTGACCAAGTTACGATGCTGAAAATGCAGCATCAATAGTAAAAAAAAAATGAATAAAAATGTTGAAAAAAAAACAAAAAAACATTATCCTCACCTTCCGATGGCCCCCGATCTCCTCTACGGTGCGTCCGGTGTCTTTGGCTGCTCGCGGTGGTGTAAAAGAACCTTCCATGACGTCATTTAGTCATGTGACAGGTCACACGACCACCGACGTCAGCGGTCATGTGACCTGTCACATGACTAAATGACGTCATGGAAGGTCCTTTTACACCACAGCAAGAAGCCGAAGAGCCAGCAGCGCCGCAGGGAGCAGACAGGGGGCCATCAGAAGGTGAGTATAATATTTTTATTTTAAATTCTTTTTTAACTACAGGTACTATGGTACCCGAGTCTGGAGGAGAGTCTCCTCTTCTCCAAACCCGGGTACCATCCGTGCATTGAATCGCATAATATACACATGTGCACATGTAGTCATGCGGATGTTATGCGGTCCAATGCAAGTCAATGGCGCCGATTATGCACAATTAATGGTTGTGCTGTGGAATTTTCCGCAATGATAATCCGCAGAGGAAATTTCCGCAGCATGTGCACAGCACATGCGGATTATCATTGGGAAACATGGCAGACAATTTAACAAGCATTTTTTTCCACTGAGGAAACGCATTAAATCCGCATTGTGGGCACATAGCCTGAGAGTGAATTTTAGAAAATCCAACATGAAGTCATTATGTCTGCTACACTCTATTGATCTCGATTTCAAGAAATGTCTTACTCCTCTGGTATCATCCTCATGCGGTATATTACTGTACAAAGCCTCGATATCTAGTAAGGCCTGCTCCCCTACATGAATGTATACATGCTCGAGGGTCTACATGTAGGGGAGCAGGCAGAGGGAAAACCATGTTCCAGACGGATTATTCCAACTGCAGGACCTCAGGTGGTACTGGGGGAACATTATACTGTGTAGGGGCATCATACATACTGCATAAGGGGCATAATGGGGGCATCATACATACTGCATAAGGGGCATAATGGGGGCATTACACTGTGTGGGGGGGGTCATACATACTGCATAAGGGGCATAATGGGGGCATTACACTGTGTGGGGGCATCATACATACTGCATAAGGGGCATAATGGGGGCATTACAGTGTGTGGGGGCATCATACATACTGTATAATGGCCATAATGGGGGCATTACACTGTGTGAGGGGCATCATACATCCTGCATAAGGGGCATAATGGAGGCATTACACTGTAGAGGGCATCATACATCCTGCATAAGGGGCATTACACTGTGTGGGGGGTATCATACATACCGCATAAGGGGCATAATAGGGGGATTGCACTGTGTGGGGGCATCATACATACCGCATAAGGGGCATAATGGGGGCATTACACTGTGTGGGGGTATCATACATACCGCATAAGGGGCATAATAGGGGGATTACACTGTGTGGGGGCATCATACATACCGTATGAGGGGCATAATGGGGGCATTACACTGTGTGGGGGCATCATACATACCGCATAAGGGGAATAATGGGGGCATTACACTGTGTGGGGGCATCATACATCCTGCATAAGGGGCATAATGGGGGCATTACACTGTGTGGGGGGCATCATACATACTGCATAAGGGGCATAATGGGGGCATTACACTGTGTGGGGGCATCATACATACTGCATAAGGGGCATAATGGGGGCATTACACTGTGTGGGGCAACATACATCCTGCATAAGGGGCATAATGGGGGCATTACACTGTGTGGGGACATCATACATCCTGCATAAGGGGCATAATGGGGGCATTACACTGTGGGGGGCATCATACATACTGTATAAGAGGCATAATGGGGGCATCATACATCCTGCATAAGGGGCATTACACTGTGGGGCATCATACATCCTGCATAAGGGGCATAATGGGGGCATTACACTGTGTGGGGGCATCATACATACTGTATAAGGGGCATAACGGGGCATTACACTGTGTGGGGGCATCGTACATACTGCATGAGGGGCATAATGGGGGCATTACACTGTGTGGAGGCATCATACATACTGTATAAGGGGCATAATGGGGGCATTACACTGTGTGGGGGCATCATACATCCTGCATAAGGGGCATAATGGGGGCATTACACTGTGTGGGGGCATCATACATACCGCATAAGGGGCATAATGGGGGCATTACACTGTGTGGGGGGGTATCATACATACCGCATAAGGGGCATAATAGGGGGATTACACTGTGTGGGGGCATCATACATACCGTATGAGGGGCATAATGGGGGCATTACACTGTGTGGGGGCATCATACATACCGCATAAGGGGAATAATGGGGGCATTACACTGTGGGGGCACATACATCCTGCATAAGGGGCATAATGGGGGCATTACACTGTGTGGGGGGCATCATACATACTGCATAAGGGGCATAATGGGGGGGCATCATACATACTGCATAAGGGGCATAATGGGGGCATCATACATACTGCATAAGGGGCATAATGGGGGCATTACACTGTGTGGGGCAACATACATCCTGCATAAGGGGCATAATGGGGGCATTACACTGTGTGGTGACATCATACATCCTGCATAAGGGGCATAATGGGGGCATTACACTGTGGGGGGCATCATACATACTGTATAAGAGGCATAATGGGGGCATTACACTGTGCGGGGGCATCATACATACTGCATAAGGGGCATAATGGGGGCATAACACTGTGGGGGGCATCATACATCCTGCATAAGGGGCATTACACTGTGGGGCATCATACATCCTGTATAAGGGGCATAATGGGGGCATTACACTGTGTGGGGGCATCATACATACTGTATAAGGGGCATAATGGGGGCATTACACTGTGTGGGGGCATCATACATCCTGCATAAGGGGCATAATGGGGGCATTACACTGTGTGGGGGCATCATACATACTGTATAAGGGGCATAACGGGGCATTACACTGTGGGGGCATCATACATCCTGCATAAGGGGCATAATGGGGGCATTACACTGTGGGGGCATCATACATACTGCATGAGGGGCATAATGGGGGCATTACACTGTGTGGGGGCATCATACATACTGCATGAGGGGCATTACACTGTGTGGAGGCATCATACATACTGTATAAGGGGCATAATGGGGGCATTACACTGTGTGGGGGCATCATACATCCTGCATAAGGGGCATAATGGGGGCATTACACTGTGTGGGGGCATCATACATCCTGCATAAGGGGTATAATGGGGGCATTACACTGTGGGGCCAGTAAAGGGGTCCTGTACTATGAGAACAATACGTTTCCTCCCTTCCTGTCTCCATAGTTGGGTCGTATGTATCTATTACAGGAAACAGAACAAAAACCTTATGATTCTTATAAAGGGGCAACACAAGACCCCAAAAGAGCCTCCGTGCTGAAGGGGTTAATGCCCCCTGCACCCAGTAATGGGGGTCTCCACATACCTCCACCTGCAGAGCCGCCACCACATATATGGCTGCTCTGTGCGCACAGGAGCTGTGATGAGGTCACAGGAGGGGAGGAGTCAGGGGTCACATGATCAGGGGCCTCAGTGGATGCAGGACTCTGCTGTGCTGGTTGTCATGGTGCTGTATGAGCTGAAGTTTATGTGTGGGGTCAGGAGGGGTTTACAGTGTGGATGTAGCAGAGCCGCGTGTGTACGAGGCGTACGGAGCGGAGCCGTGTGTACGAGGCGTACGGAGCAGAGCCGCGTGTGTACGAGGCGTACGGAGCAGAGCCGCGTGTGTACGAGGTGTACGGAGCGGAGCCGCGTGTGTACGAGGTGTACGGAGCAGAGCCGCGCGTGTACGAGGTGTACGGAGCAGAGCCGCGTGTGTACGAGGTGTACGGAGCGGTGCCGCGTGTGTACGAGGTGTACGGAGCAGAGCCGCGTGTGTACGAGGTGTACGGAGCAGAGCCGCGTGTGTACGAGGTGTACGGAGTGGTGCCGCGTGTGTACGAGGTGTACGGAGCAGAGCCGCGTGTGTACGAGGTGTACGGAGCAGAGCCGTGTGTGTACGAGGTGTACGGAGCAGAGCCACGTGTGTACGAGGTGTACGGAGCGGAGCCGTGTGTGTACGAGGTGTACGGAGCGGAGCCTCATGTGTACGAGGTGTACGAGGTGTACGGAGCGGAGCCTCGTGTGTACGTGGTGTACGGAGCGGAGCCGCGTGTGTACGAGGTGTACGGAGCGGAGCCGCGTGTGTACGAGGTGTACGGAGCGGAGCCTCGTGTGTACGAGGTGTACGGAGCGGAGTCGCGTGTGTACGAGGTGTACGGAGCGGAGCCGCGTGTGTACGAGGTGTACGGAGCGGAGCCGCGTGTGTACGAGGTGTACGGAGCGGAGCCGCGCGTGTACGAGGTGTACGGAGCGGAGCCGCGCGTGTACGAGGTGTACGGAGCGGAGCCGCGCGTGTACGAGGTGTACGGAGCGGAGCCGCGCGTGTACGAGGTGTACGGAGCGGAGCCGCGCGTGTACGAGGTGTACGGAGCGGAGCCGCGCGTGTACGAGGTGTACGGAGCGGAGCCGCGCGTGTACGAGGTGTACGGAGCGGAGCCGCGCGTGTACGAGGTGTACGGAGAGGAGCCGCGCGTGTACGTGGTGTACGGAGCGGAGCCGCGCGTGTACGAGGCGTACGGAGCGGAGCCATGTGTGTACGAGGTGTACGGAGAGTAGCCGCGCGTGTACGTGGTGTACGGAGCGGAGCCGCGCGTGTATGAGGTGTACGGAGCGGAGCCATGTGTGTACGAGGTGTACGGAGCCGTGTGTGTACACTGTATACAGCTGTATACTCCCAGGTTCGGTCGCAGACACCGCGGCTCTTTATCTGACACTGGACCCTCAGTAAAACTGCGCTCGGACGTCTCCTGTTTCTCGCACAGATATTGATAACATAAGATGGAGTCAGACGAACCCTCCTACAAAACCTGATAACAAAGTCATTACTACAGGACTGGATGAGAAAGGGATTTATTCTACAAGAAACGCTGGGGCCACAAATGAGAGAATCCGGGCCCCGTGGCTGGATACTCCGGACCCCCGGCGTGTTAGGAGCAGACAGGGTCTTTGTCCCTGGAGCTTCTCTGCTCGGTATAATGAGACTCTGATCTTGTTCTTATAAAGAGGGTTGGAGTAAAATAGAAGCTGCCTGAATATGAGGACCTTGTCTGATCTCTATGTCCTTGTGTACAGAGCTATGGAGATAGCGCTATTCTCTGTATAATAGATGTGATGTCGCTGGAGCCCTAATATTCCTGTACAGGGGTCTCTGTAGAGATAATCTTACCCCAGCATTATGGATTGGGAGATGGAGGAAAAGGGATTGGGGACATTTTACTGTAATTTCATTTTAAATAAAACTGTAATAAAAAATAACTGATTATAAAAAGTGTTTCGTTTTCCCACCATTTTGTCTGTAGGAAATAAAGAGCCGAGGCTGAAGATGCTTTATCTTCAGAAGTCTACAAAAGGCCACAGACCCACTATCAGTATTTGGTCAGTATTTTCTCAGGGGTGGGAGCCAAAACCAGGAGTGGGTGATAAATGCAGAATTGGTGACTTGTTTCTATTATACCTTTTCTCTGATTGTTCCTCACCTGGTTTTGGCTTCCACTCCTGAGAAAAATCGCAATCCACCCTCAGCTGCTAACACGTTAAATGCTTCTGTCAATCTCTTTAACATGGCCACGGCGGAAGGACGTCATAAGTCCCACTCATCACCACCCATATCACATGACTGCGGATCGCCGATGGGTTGGCATGATAACCCGGGGTTTCCAGGAGACCCCTGCGGTTGTCATTGCCAGATTGCTATGAGCCCAGCGGTCGGCTCTCATAGCCAGTGAGCATTTCTGCTACACACAGGTGATCTGATGATCGCAGCTTTTAGTTTCCCATGGAGATTATTGAAGCAAGTGAAAAGTAAAAAAAAAAATGTTTATAAAAATATTAAAAAATATAAATGTTTAAATCCCCCCCTTTTGCCCCATTCAAAATAAAACAATAACAAAAAAATCACATACACATATTTGGTATCAACATTGTAATAAAATGCAATAATGGGCGATCAAAACAACATATCTACCCCCAAAATGGTATCAGTAAAAACATCAGCTCGACATGCAAAAAATAAGCCTTCACCCGGCCCCAGAGAGCGAAAAATGAAGACGCTCCGGGTCTTGGAAAATGTGAACTTTTTTTCCCATTTTCCAGTACACAGCATGGTAAAACCAATGGTGTCGTTCAATAGTAAAACTCGTCCCGCAAAAAAACAAGCCCTCACATGGCCATATTGACGGAAAAATAAAAAAACTTTACGGCTCTGGGAAAAAGGGGAGCGAGAAACGAAAATGCAAAAATGGAGAAACCCAAGGTGATAATGGGGTTAATATCAAATATTTATAAAAAAAAATAGAAACATGTTAGAAAATATTTGTTTTTATTTCTTTCATATCGGCATCGAAGAAAACCAGCGTATGGATCTTTTCCAGTCTGGGTGCCGGGTTATCTGTCCCATTCCATCCGGTGTTGTTCATATGGTGTGAAATCCCTTCCCAGATTCCCTGAATTCCTACATGGGATGTAAGTTCCCTCAGGACCGACCCGCTGAATTCATGGCTTATCAATCAACATTTACATTTTGTTCATATATATCAGGAACTTTGGAAAACCGTCTAAATGGTTAACATTTCTGATGAATTGTATCATTTATTTCAGTTAAATGTACAATAAAGGTTTTTGGCAATGTTCACACTCTGCATCTGAGGCTGAATGGTCCACAATGTACATTATATAATCATTGTCATAGAGCATTTTATAGAGAAATTCATAAACATTTTGAAATAAATAGATAGTGTGGAGACACGAGGGTGCATTGGGTGCATTGCTGGAAAAGGGGGTGGGGGGAAGCTCTTTAAATCTCTTAGTTTGCGAGTGTGAACGAGCTGAGTGTGACCGGAGCGTAAGTGCGAATGAAAGTAAGTGTGTGACTTGCTTTTCAGTGACTTTGGATTCAGGGAGTTTGGAAGGGAGGACTTTGGACTTAATTGCTGTCTGTATTTTATTCATTCTTTACTTTTCTTTTTACTTTACATTCTGTCTATTGCAATCCCCATTAGGAAATGAGCTCCATTATTGACAATGCTATTGTAACATACCTGGCGGCGTCCTTGCATGGTGGTCCATCTCCCACTGTGCAAGAGCGCGCACTTGTTCTCCTGTCCAGAATGTCTCTCTGGCTTCCCTCCATGCTGTCTGTTTGTGTCTGTTTCTGCTGCTTAAGGGCGGCGCCCGATCACTTCCTGCCTTTTGTACCTGCTGTGGGTCACACCCCTTGTGCGTCCTCAGCCTATTGCTGTCTGTCACTTGGTATATAGCTCAGCAGCTCCCTTCTATCCCTGCCTGAGCATAGTGTTTCCTTCAGTGTGTGCTTGCACTCTGAAGGTGCCAGGTCCCGTCTCTTGTCTCCTGCTTTTTGTATCAGTTCCCGTGTCTGAACTGAGTCCTGTATGTCTCCTGCTTTGCGGTATCAGCTCCCGTGTCTGAACTGTGTCCTGTATGTCTCCTGCTTTGCGGTATCAGCTCCCGTGTCTGAACTGAGTCCTGTATGTCTCCTGCTTTGCGGTATCAGCTCCTGTGTCTGAACTGAGTCCTTTCTGTGTTCTCTTGTCTGTCCTGTCTGAACTCGCTCCTAGCCTGTTCCTCTCGCCTTCTAGTGGCCGATTTCCTAGACCCGCTCCTGTGTCTGGTTTGTCCTGTCTGAACTCGCTCCTAGCCTGTTCCTCTCGCCTTCTAGTGGCCGATTTCCTAGACCCGCTCCTGTGTCTGGTCTGTCCTGTCTGAACACGCTCCTTGCCTGTTCGTTCCGCCTTCTAGTGGCCGATTTCCTAGACCCGCTCCTGCGTCTGGTCTGTCCTGTCTGAACACGCTCCTTGCCTGTTCGTTTCGCCTCTCTGGGGGCCGTATTCCCAGACCCGCTCCTGTATCCCTCTGCAGTGTCGGTCTCCTCCGTTCACTCAGTTCCAGTCTGAACTCTCTCCTGTCCTTTACCTGTTTTTGCCTCTATGTCCATTCCCTTCCTTTTTCTGCAGAGTCTGAACTCGTACCTAACTCCTGCTTGTTGTCTCTGCAGGTACTGTGTGAGTGTCTGGCTCTGTCTTTCCCTTCCTGTCTGTTCCGTGTGAACAGAGCCCTGTCCTCGCTGCTCAGCCTTGTCTGCACTCTAGCTGTGCTTGCCTGTAACCCTCTGCCTGTATTGTTCCTGAGTCCCGGTGTGTACTGGGTCCTATCCCGCCTGTGTTCCTACCTGCTAGTGCCTCCCTGTCTGCACTCTAGCTGTGCTTGCCTTTACCCCCCTGCCTGCATACCCGCCTGCCTGCATACCAGTCGTGCCTGCCTATACCCACCAGTCTGTGTGCCAGCCTACCAGCCTGTTCCTGTATTCCCCTGTGTGGGTCAACAGCCGTGTCCGGGGTCTGTCCTGGAGTAGCACCTGGTCCCTCTGCTCGGTTCCTCCTTGGTGCACTGGCGTCGTGTGCCGTCGTGCGACCCTGGTCGGATCGGGTGAATACTTAGTCACGCCCCTCCAGGCATTCACTCTCCGGCACGGTCCAGTGGAATCACTACCAATCACACGCACACGCCGCTTAGCCCGGGCGTGTGCATAACAGCATGCTCAGGCCATGGTTCCCGTTGAGCCCCACGGCCTTCGCTCTTTGAGAAGTTTTTCCAGCGAATACATGCATTAAAATAAATAAATAAATTTTTTTCCCTTAGCTGAGTTCCAGGCGAATTAAGCACCGTCCAGATGGATCTATCAGCTCTCGTTCCTGCGGATCCGCCACGTTACTATGGGGATCCAAGACAGTGTCGTGCATTTGTGGAGCAATGCATGCTACACTTTAAGGCCTACCCTCTCTATTTTCCTTCCGATTGGGCTAAAGTGGCCTTTATTATGTCTTACCTGGCGGGTGATGCCTTGGAATGGATCAACCCCCTATTTGAAACACAGGATCCGATCCTCCTGGACCTAATGGCCTTCCTGGTGGCCTTTCTAATGGTCTTCGATGATCCTAACCCGGAGGCTCCTGCTGAAGCTTCACCTCCCAATATCCCGGAGCAGCCCCGATGGGTAATGTGTGTGGGTAGCGCAATAGTCCTCCAGCCCAATGAGACTACTGCCCACCCAGAATCCTCACAGGGTGACTACGCTTTCCGGAATACTTCTCTCAACCTCAAGAGGCAGTCCAGACGTGCTAGACTTAGAGGCAAGCCGTCACGCCAGGGTCTGTCCTCCCTGAGACCTCCTGACCCCAACCTTGAAGTCCCTACTGAAGCTTCATCTCCCTGTATCCCGGAGAAACCCCAATGGGTAATGTGCGTGGGTAGTGCACCAGTTCTCCTGCCCGAAGAGACTTCTGCCCATCCAGACTCCACACAGGAGAACTTCCTGCACCCGGCATCAGATGCTTCTCTCTCTTTAACCGGTGTGCATGTCCAAGGATGCTCCAAAGCTGTGGTTACCTCTGAGTCTGTGCACCTCTACTACCTGGCGGAGGATCCCCTGTTGCCTCCTGAATCCTCCGGGATACCACTCGATGACAAATGGAGAGAGACTTCTCTACACCCGGTACTCAATACTTTGTCCGCTTCGTCCTGTGAGCCTGACAATGGGTACCCCAAAGTGGTAGTTACCTCCGAGTCTCTACACCCCTCCGACCAGGCGGAGGATCTCCAGTTGTTTCCTGAACCCTTCGGGGTGCTACCTGGTAGCGAAAGGACAGAGACTCTCCTATACTCTGTACCTGATACCTCGCTCGCTTCGTCCAGTGAGTCCAACTTAGTGTACTCCGAAGCAGAGGTTACTCCTGAGTCTCTACACCCCTCCGACCAGGCGGAGGACCTCCAGTTGTGTTCAGAATCCTTCGGGGTGCCACCTGGTGGTGAATGGACAGAGACTTTCCTATATCCTGGATCTGATACCTCGCTTGCTTCGTCCAGTGAGTCCGACCTAGTGTACTCTGAAGCAGAGGTTACCCGTGAGTCTCTACACCCCTCTGACCAGGCGGAGGACCGCCAGCTGTCTCCAGAACCCTTCGGGGTGCCACCTGGTGGTGAATGGACAGAGACTTTCCTATACTCGGTACCCGATACCTCGCCTGCTTCCTCCAGTGAGTCCGACCTAGTGTACTCTGAAGCAGTTGTTTTCTCTGAGCCTCTGCACTCTTCTGACCCGGCGGAGGACCTCCAGTTGTTTCCTGAATCCTCCGGGATACCACCAGATAACAAAGAGACAGTGACTTTTCCTCATTATGTACCTGATAACCCGTCTATTTCTTCCTGTGAGCTTGACAAGATGTACCTCGAAGCAGAGATTACCCTTAAGTCTCTGTCCCCCTCCAACCCAGTGAACGACTGGTCCTCGAATTCCCTGCGGAAGATTCTGGCAGGCCTGAAGAAGAGGGGGCGTAAGGGGGGAGGTACTGTAACATACCTGGCGGCGTCCTTGCATGGTGGTCCATCTCCCACTGTGCAAGAGCGCGCACTTGTTCTCCTGTCCAGAATGTCTCTCTGGCTTCCCTCCATGCTGTCTGTTTGTGTCTGTTTCTGCTGCTTAAGGGCGGCGCCCGATCACTTCCTGCCTTTTGTACCTGCTGTGGGTCACACCCCTTGTGCGTCCTCAGCCTATTGCTGTCTGTCACTTGGTATATAGCTCAGCAGCTCCCTTCTATCCCTGCCTGAGCATAGTGTTTCCTTCAGTGTGTGCTTGCACTCTGAAGGTGCCAGGTCCCGTCTCTTGTCTCCTGCTTTTTGTATCAGTTCCCGTGTCTGAACTGAGTCCTGTATGTCTCCTGCTTTGCGGTATCAGCTCCCGTGTCTGAACTGTGTCCTGTATGTCTCCTGCTTTGCGGTATCAGCTCCCGTGTCTGAACTGAGTCCTGTATGTCTCCTGCTTTGCGGTATCAGCTCCTGTGTCTGAACTGAGTCCTTTCTGTGTTCTCTTGTCTGTCCTGTCTGAACTCGCTCCTAGCCTGTTCCTCTCGCCTTCTAGTGGCCGATTTCCTAGACCCGCTCCTGTGTCTGGTCTGTCCTGTCTGAACACGCTCCTTGCCTGTTCGTTCCGCCTTCTAGTGGCCGATTTCCTAGACCCGCTCCTGCGTCTGGTCTGTCCTGTCTGAACACGCTCCTTGCCTGTTCGTTCCGCCTCTCTGGGGGCCGTATTCCCAGACCCGCTCCTGTATCCCTCTGCAGTGTCGGTCTCCTCCGTTCACTCAGTTCCAGTCTGAACTCTCTCCTGTCCTTTACCTGTTTTTGCCTCTATGTCCATTCCCTTCCTTTTTCTGCAGAGTCTGAACTCGTACCTAACTCCTGCTTGTTGTCTCTGCAGGTACTGTGTGAGTGTCTGGCTCTGTCTTTCCCTTCCTGTCTGTTCCGTGTGAACAGAGCCCTGTCCTCGCTGCTCAGCCTTGTCTGCACTCTAGCTGTGCTTGCCTGTAACCCTCTGCCTGTATTGTTCCTGAGTCCCGGTGTGTACTGGGTCCTATCCCGCCTGTGTTCCTACCTGCTAGTGCCTCCCTGTCTGCACTCTAGCTGTGCTTGCCTTTACCCCCCTGCCTGCATACCCGCCTGCCTGCATACCAGTCGTGCCTGCCTATACCCACCAGTCTGTGTGCCAGCCTACCAGCCTGTTCCTGTATTCCCCTGTGTGGGTCAACAGCCGTGTCCGGGGTCTGTCCTGGAGTAGCACCTGGTCCCTCTGCTCGGTTCCTCCTTGGTGCACTGGCGTCGTGTGCCGTCGTGCGACCCTGGTCGGATCGGGTGAATACTTAGTCACGCCCCTCCAGGCATTCACTCTCCGGCACGGTCCAGTGGAATCACTACCAATCACACGCACACGCCGCTTAGCCCGGGCGTGTGCATAACAGCTATCCAGTGTACATCTTGCCACATGTATGCAATCCTTGAACAGCCGGTCGGGGTTGCATACTGCTGTGCGAGATGTGTGCACGTTGTGCGTTTGGAAGCCCAGGTACTGGATCTAAATGAGCATCTGGCAACACTGAGATCCATTGACAATATGGACAGAAGTCTGCTGCTCACTGAGCAGCAGCTCACTGGGGTAGATGTGGGGGAGGGTGGTAGTCGGGAGCTGCAGGACAGTGAGGCCGTTAGTTGGGTGGCAGTTAGAAGGGGGGGTAGAGGGAAGAGTGCCAGGGAGGCTAGTCCTGATCTGTCACACCCCAATAAGTTTGCAAAGTTGGCAGATGAGGGGAGTGACGGTACAGGGGTAGCACTGCTGCAGCAAGGCATGTCCCCTGAAAGCCGGAGGAGTGTCAGCTCCAGTAAAGAGGGAAATAGGAGAGCATGGCAGGCCAGGCAGGTGCTAGTAGTGGGGGACTCAATTATTAGGGGAACAGATAGGGCAATCTGTCACAAAGACAGGGATCGTCGAACAGTGTGCTGCCTACCTGCCTAGTCCGGCACATCGCTGATCGGGTTGACAGATTACTGGGAGGGGCTGGTGAGGACCCAGCGGTCATGGTGCACATTGGCACAAATGACAAAGTTAGAGGTAGGTGGAAAGTCCTTAAAGATGATTTCAGGGAATTAGGCTGCAAGCTGAAAGCAAGGACCTCCAAGGTGGTATTCTCTGAAATACTACCGGTACCACGTGCCACGCCAGAGAGGCAACGGGAGATTAGGGAGATAAATAAGTGGCTCATGTACTGGTGTAGGAAGGAGGGATTTGGGTTCCTGGAGAACTGGGCCGACTTCTCAGTTGGCTACAGACTCTACGCTAGGGACCGGCTGCACCTCAATGGGGAGGGTGCAGCTGTGCTGGGGGAGATATTGGCTAGAAGGTTGGAGGAGTGTTTAAACTAGGGATTGGGGGGAGGGTATTAATTTTATAGGTGGGGAAGATAGTGCAGATCGTGACCTGGGCACAAATAAAGAAATTGGGGGTGGGGTTAGAACAGTCTATAAAGTAAGAAGGAATAGAGGTACAGAGAGATACATAAAATGCATGTACACTAATGCCAGAAGCCTCACCAACAAAATGGAGGAATTAGAATTAATTTTGTTGGAAAATAATTATGACATGGTAGGGATATCTGAGACGTGGCTGGACGAGAGCCATGACTGGGCAGTTAATTTACAGGGCTATAGTCTGTTCAGAAATGACCGTACAAACAAGCGAGGGGGGTGTGTGTGTTTATATGTAAAATCATCCTTAAAACCCGTCTTGCGGGAGGATATAGGTGAATCTAATGAAAATGTAGAGTCCCTGTGGGTGGAGATAAGGGGAGGGGGAAAAAATAATAAATTACTGATAGGGGTTTGTTATAAGTCTCCAAAAATAATGGAAGTAGCGGAGAATATCCTCATAAAAGCAAATAGATGAAGCAGCGACTCAAGGAGAAGTCATTATTATGGGAGACTTCAACTACCCTGAAATACATTGGGGGGCAGAAACATGTAGTTCAAGCAAAGGTAATAGGTTTTTGACAACTATGAGAGACAATTACCTTTCACAACTGGTTCAGGACCCAACAAGAAGGGGTGCACTGCTAGACCTAATATTAACCAATAGGCCAGACCGCATATCAAATATACGAGTTGGGGGTCACTTAGGTAATAGTGATCACAAAATAATACGTTTTCATGTAACCTTTAATAAGATGTGTAGTAGAGGGGTTACAAGGACACTAAACTTCAGGAAGGCAAATTTCCAACGGTTGAGAGATGATCTTAGTGCAATAAACTGGGACGATATCCTGAGACAAAGCTGCACAAAGCAAATGGGAGACGTTTATTAACATCCTGAATAGGACCTGTGCACAATATATACCCTATGGGAATAAACATGCTAGAAATAGGAGGAAACCACTATGGCTAAATAGAGCTGTAAGGGTTGCAATATGTGACAAAAAGAAAGCATTTAGAGAACTAAAGCAAGTAGGTAGTGATGAGGCATTAAATAAATATAGAAAATTAAATAAATTCTGTAAAAACCAAATCAAGGCAGCAAAGATTGAGGCAGAGAGAATCATTGCCAGAGAAAGTAAAAATAACCCCAAAATATTCTTTAACTACATAAATAGTAAAAAACTAAAAAATGATAGTGTTGGCCCCCTTAAAAATAGTCTGGGTGAAATGGTGGATGAGGATGAGGAAAAAGCCAAGATGCTAAATGATTTTTTTTCAACCGTATTTACACAAGAAAATCGCATGACAGAAAACATGATTAGTGATAACAAAAATTCTCCATTAAATGTCACTTGCTTAACCCAGCAGGAAGTACGGCGGCGTCTAAAAATCACTAAAGTTGACAAATCCCCGGGCCCGGATGGGATACACCCGCGAGTACTGCAGGAATTAAGTAACGTCATAGATAGACCATTATTTTTAAACTTTAAAGATTCCATAATAACAGGGTCTGTACCACAGGACTGGCGTATAGCAAATGTGGTGCCAATATTCAAAAAGGGGGCAAAAACTGAACTTGGAAATTATAGGCCGGTAAGCTTAACCTCTACTGTGGGTAAAATCCTGGAGGGTTTCCTAAGAGATGCTATACTAGAGTATCTGAAGAAGAATAACCTCATGACACAATATCAACATGGGTTTACGAGGGACCGTTCCTGTCAAACTAATCTGATCAGTTTTTATGAGGAGGCAAGTTCTGGACTGGACCAAGGAAATGCAGTGGATGTTGTGTATATGGACTTTTCAAAAGCTTTTGATATGGTTCCAAACAAAAGGTTGATACATAAAATGAGAACAATGGGGATAGGGGAAAATATATGTATGTGTGTTAAGAATTGGCTCAGTGATAAGAAACAAAGGGTGGTTATTAATGGAAAACACTCAGACTGGGTCTCAGTTAACAGTGGGGTACCACAGGGGTCAGTATTGGGCCCCCTTCTTTTTAACATATTTATTAATGACCTTGTAGGGGGCATACAGAGTATTATTTCAATATTTGCAGATGACACTAAACTCTGCAGGGTAATCAATACAGAGGAGGACAATTTTATATTACAGGAGGATCTATGTAAACTAGAAGCTTGGGCTGATAAATGGCAAATGAGCTTTAATGGGGATAAATGTAATGTAATGCACTTGGGCAGAGGAAATAAAATGTATAATTATATGCTTAATTGTAAAACACTGGGCAAAACTGTAACTGAAAAAGACCTTGGGTGTATTGGTGGACGACAAGCTCACGTTTAGTGGCCAGTGTCAGGCTGCTGCTACAAAGGCAAATAAAATAATGGGATGCATTAAAAGAGGCATAGATGCTCATGAGGAGAACATAATTTTACCTCTATACAAGTCATTAGTGCGACCACACTTAGAATACTGTGTACAGTTCTGGTCTCCGGTGTATAAGAAAGACATAGCTGAACTAGAGCGGGTGCAGAGAAGAGCGACCAAGGTTATTAGAGGACTGGGGGGTCTGCAATACCAAGACAGGTTATTACTAGTGTTGAGCGAGCACTAAAATGCTCGGGTGCTCGAAGCTCGGGCCGAGCTCGCCGTGATACTCGGGTGCTCGACCCGAGCAACGAGCCCAATGTTAGTCTATGGGAGACTCGAGCATTTTTGCGGTGGCACCCCCGGCAGTCTTTTAAAAGCCTAACAAGTGCCCAAAACGATAGTGACAGTGCTCAAATGACATGGGGACAGCATGGGGATCGCCCCAGGAAGCATTTCTGACCCCCAGGTCACTGCTGTCAACAACGTGGTCAGAGGTATTAAGCCACTTTTACAGGCTCACAATAAAACGAAAGTGAAACTTTTTTCCTGTGAAATATGTTAAGGAACATCCTTTCCAGGGAAAAGACTTGTGTATAAGTTAAAATAAATGAGCAAAAACAAAAATACTCCTCCACACCTTCGGCTATGTTCACAAGTAGCATTTTTTATGCGTCTTTGCACTTTTGTATTGCTTTCAACTATGACAAATGCATTCAACGGGAAATGTCATTTTAACATTTTACAACCTTATCTGGCCATGTGCTGTGTGACACATGCATAAAGTGCTGAAAAGACATGGGAACAGCATGGGGAAGACCCCTGGAAGCATCTCTGACTCCCAGGTCACTGTCTAAAAGTGTGCCCATCATAAGTGATCCTTGCAGCATCAGAAGATGCAGACTTGCAACTATCCCCATGCAAGTTCTAGTCCCAGGGCAGTGTTCAATTGTACCTCCCCCATTCCTTGCAATACAAGCGCAAGTATGCAGCCTGCCACCCACCCACCCCCAGGCTGCAATACCATACTGCTTGCTTTCTTGAACTTGAAATTGGGCCTTTTAGGCATGTGGAGGCGGAATCTGGCCACCACGTCATGGCTGTGTTGGCGGCCTGGAATCCATACTCAGTCCCTAGCCGCCCGGCGGCCGGGTTTCCATACTCAGTCCCCAGCCGCCCCGCGGCTGAGTGTCCACACGGTCCCCAGCCTCCTGGGGTCAGTCGGGTGTCCATAAACAGTCCCCAGCCGCCCCCATTTCTCCTTGGAACATCCCCCCACACACTTTTCTTAGCCCGGCCTGCTTTAGGCAGCATTGGACGAGCCCACCAGAGAACCAGACTCCTCCGGTGGGCCCTGACTTCTCCATCGGTGGAGTTGAGAGTGCCAAGGTGAGGAGCATGATGATGATGACAGAAGTTAACATAGCAGATGCTTTCTTTTAATGCAAGTGTAAGTGTGCAGCCTGCCACCCACCCACCCCCAGACTGCAATTCATACTGCTAGCTTGCACTTGAAATGGGGCCTTTTAGTTTAGAGGAGGCCGAAGCTGGCCACTACCTCATGGCTGCTTCGGCAGCGAGGTATCCATACTCAGTCCCCAGCCGCCCCTATTTGTCCTGGTGTGCCTTATACATAAGATTAAGCGCGTATACCAAAACATTACCTGTGCCCTCCCCAGTGCATTTAGTGGGAAGGAGAGCCTATTCCGCTGTAGTGTGTGCATGCCAAACCCCTGTTCATGGTACATGCGAAGATGCCTCCCACCTTGCACCTGTCGTTGCAGACTTGCAACTATCCCCATTCAAGTCCTTGTCCCAGGGCAGTGTTCAATTGTACCTCTCCCATTCCTTGCAATGCAAGCGCAAGTATGCAGCCTGCCACCCACCCACCCCCAGGCTGCAGTACCATACTGCTTGCTTGCTTGCACTTTAAATTGGGCCTTTTAGGCATGTGGAGGCGGAATCTGGCCACCACGCCATGGCTGTGTCGGTGGCCTGGTATCCATACTCAGTCCCCAGCCGCCTGGTGGCCGGGTGTCCCCGCTTGCTCCCCAGCCTCCAGGGGGTGGCCGGATGTCCATACTCGGTCCCCAGCCACCCCTATTTGTACCGGTAACCTTTCCCACACTTTTCTTAGCCTGGCCTGCTTTAGGGCAGCATTGGCCGAGCCCACCGGACTATCTGACTCCTCCGGTGGGCCCTGGCTTCTCCATCAGGGGAGTTGAGAGTGCCAAGGTGAGGAGCATGATGAGGATGATAGAAGTTAGCATCTGCTTTGTTTTGTTGTAATGCAAGCGCATGTATGTAGTAGCGGCTAGGCCTGAGGAGGTCAGCGTTTTGGCGCATATCCTACCTCCTCCGAGGATTGCTGGATGTTTTCCTGCTACTATCCAAGTTCTATGACTCCCGTTAAAACAAAGCTTCAGGTGATAAATGATGGATGAGGTAGTGGCAAAGGAGAAAGAGCAGGAGGAACAGGGACCATTCACATCAATATCAGGCCAGTCAACCAGATATGTCTTGTAGGATATGTTTCTGTAACAAAAGGAGCAGTTCGGCTACACAGTTATAGGGCATACAGTGAGTGCAATGCTTACCAAAAATTTCGAGGCACTCCAATGCCCCTTGGAAATGACATGGAGGTCAGAGGGCGTTAACTAAACCTTTTTTTCCATTTATAGCAACTGGGTCTCCTGTGCACTGTTGGCCTAAGCAGTGAATGGAATGCTTTCCAAAAATTATGAGGTACTGCAATGCCCCTTACAAGAGCCATGTGTGGCACCCCAGGGGTCTGGTCACCACAGTAATAGAGATTACGTCGGAGAGCAAGTGGGAGGTTTCCTGGTCAGGATCCCTTAAACATGCAACATCCTCCTGCCCCAGTCCTGGGAGGGGAGAATTCTGCCCTTATAAACTGGATATGGGGTGGGGTTGAGTGAGTCAGAGAACAGTCAGAGTCAGAGTGAGAGCAAGGGAAAGTAACAGCAAGGAGCTCTGTAGGAGCTAGGAGCCAAAGACGAGGGGCTGGAAGCTGAGCAGAGCTCGCCCTGGCAGAAGACAATAGGAACCGGACACAGGAGTCCGAAGCTGTGAGGACTTATATATCGAGCAGCAGAAACCAGCCGGCAGGGGATTTCAGGTCCTCTGGCCATAGAAGCCCGGAGGCTCAGTCACAAGCAAGGGACCAGCACCGCCGTCGTGGAGCGGAGGCTAACAGAAGGCCCCAAGTCACCAGCCATACGGGTGAGCACTACACTGTACACTCAGGGACGTAGGCTACTTCTACCCTCTTACAGCAAGGTAGCCAGGAAGTGTGCAGACAGACGGGGAGGCCTACAACTCCACCTGGCCAGGGGAACTCCTGCTTGCTCACAGACTGACCAGGCCTCTTATGCTAGCCAGTACTCCCAGGAGGGTCTACCTTATAATCATCAGTAAAGACCCTGAACTGCACTGCAAAGACTCTGAGTCATTCCTGCTGCGCTCGTGCACCATCACCCCCATCATCCACACTCACTGCCCTGAGGCTATACTCCTCCCGAGGGGAGTTATCCCATTTTATGCTGCGCACACAACACCAGCCTCAGCGGTCTGCCTCGCAGCGGTGGTACTCCCTGACCGCAATCCACGGGTGGCGCAGTCGGACAATTAACCTCAAAACCTAAGAAAGATTGCCACTGGTTTGACCAGCCTGAGCCACGGGACCGGGTCACCGCCACGGAGACTACAGACCCCAGAGACCCGGCACCGGGTATCCCACACACGTGTACACACGGCCCAGGGGGCGCGTCACATGCAGTACAGCATATTACAAACATAAGTCCCATTATTGGGGAGTGGGTGTCCCATAGTATTTGCTTATGCCTTGCAAGCAAAAGCTGCCAAAAATTAGGACGGAGCAACTTGCAATGCCCCTTACAAGAGCCATGCAGTACAGCATATTACAAACATAAGTCCCATTATTGGGGAGTGGGTCTCCCATAGTATTTGCTTATGCTTTCCCAGCAAAAGCTGCCAAAAATTAGGACGGAGCAACTTGCAATGCCCCTTACAAGAGCCATGCAGTACAGCATATTACAAACATAAGTCCCATTATTGGGGAGTGGGTCTCCCATAGTATTTGCTTATGCTTTCCCAGCAAAAGCTGCCAAAAATTAGGACGGAGCAACTTGCAATGCCCCTTACAAGAGCCATGCAGTACAGCATATTACAAACATAAGTCCCATTATTGGGGAGTGGGTCTCCCATAGTATTTGCTTATGCTTTCCCAGCAAAAGCTGCCAAAAATTAGGACGGAGGAACTTGCAATGCTGGCACCCTGGTGGTATAGTGGTGGTGGAGGCTGAGGATAAGGAGAAGAAGATTAAACAGCCGAAACGGGGAAGCGTATACCCATGTGTGGGTGTGAAGCGGTGCATGTGAATACACCTCCCGAAATAAAACAGTGGATTTGACTTTATGTTACTCTGCTGTCATTTGGTGGTGATGAGAAGTCTGGCCCAATCCAGCCCTTGTTCATTTTGATAAGGGTCAGCTTGTCAGCATTGTCAGTTGACAGGCGAGTGCGCTTATCAGTTATAATTCCCCCAGCGGCACTAAAAACACACTCCGATAACACGCTAGCGGCAGGGCAGGCCAGGACGTCCAAGGCATACAGAGCGAGTTCATTCCAAGTGTCCAGCTTGGATACCCAATAATTAAAAGGCACAGAGGAATCACGGAGGACGCTGGTACGATCGGCAAGGTACTCCCTCACCATCTTTTGAAACTTTCCACTCCTTGTGAGAGTACCCCGCGCCTCAGGGCCTGTAAGCTGGGCGGGTGTCAGAAAACTGTCCCAGAACGTTGACAGTGTTCCCCTGCCTCTGCTGGATTGGAGTTGCATCTCTCTCGCCTGTACACCTTGGTTGGGCAATGAACTGTGACCTCTGCCGCTAGCGTGTTCAGATGGGAATTTTTTTAAGAGTTCTGCAGCAAGGGCCTTCTGGTATTGCCCCATTTTTGTAGACCTCTCCACCTCAGGAATAAGAGAGTGAAAGTTCTCCTTGTAGCGGGGGTCTACAAGTGTCACCAACCAGTAATGACTGTCACCCAACATTTTGACAACGCGAGGGTCATGGTTAAGGCAGCGTAACATAAAGTCAGCCATGCGTGCCAGACTGGTAACGGGCAAGATTTCCGTGTCCTCACCAAGATGACGACTGACCATGCTCTCCTCCTCCTCCACCTCTTCCTCCTCCCCCGTGTCCTCAGGCCACCCACGCTGAACCGACGGTATGACACTTGTACAGGTACTACCGTCTACAACGTATGATAGCAGCTCCTGTTCTTCCTCCTCCTCCTCCTCCTCCTCCTCTCCCTCATTGTCCCCCAATGCACGTTGGGATGAGATGAGGCTGGGCTGTGTGTAATCGCCCGCTACGGCTTCTTGATCCATCTCATCATACTCTGGCTGCAATGACTCCTCTTTAATTCTCTGCAGAGAGCGTTGCAAAAGACAGACAAGTGGGATGCTGACACTAATGATGGCGTCATCACCACTCACCATCTTGGTGGCCTCCTCAAAGTTTGTCAGGATGGTACATAGGTCAGACATCCAGGTCCACTCCTGAGGTCTTATGTGTGGAGTCTGACCTGAATATCGACGGCCTTGTTGCAGCTGGTACTCCACAACTGCTCTCTTCTGCTCACAAATCCTTTGCAACATGTGGAGGGTAGAGTTCCAACGTGTGGGGACATCACACACCAGTCGGTGTGCCGGAAGCTGCAAACGCTGCTGCAACACAGCAAGGGCGGCGGAAGCTGTAGCCGACTTGCGAAAATGAGCTGACAGGCGGCGTACTTTCACGAGCAGATCTGGCAACTCGGGGTACGATTTAAGAAACCGCTGAACCACGAGGTTAAGCACATGAGCCAGGCATGGTACGTGTGTGATCTCACCTCGCCTCAGAGCCGCCACCAGGTTACGGCCATTGTCACACACGACCATGCCGGGATGTAGGTTCAGCGGTCTCAGCCACAGATCTGCCTGTTGCCGCTTGGCGGAGGCTGTACTGCAATGCTTCCAGCTTGTAACTGATGTGGTGATATCTGAGATGGAGGCTGAACATGAGGAGGAGGAGGATGCGCAGGAGCTGTACACTGTGGGGGCAACTCTGACTGACATAGGGCCCGCAATCCTCGGTGTGGGGAGGATGTGTTCCGTCCCAAGGTCCGACTGGGTCCCGGCTTCCACTATGTTTACCCAGTGTGCCGTCAGAGAGATGTACCATCCCTGGCCACAAGCACTTGTCCACGTGTCTGTTGTCAGGTGGACTCTCCCAGTAACTGCGTTGTTGAGGGCACGGCAGATGCTTTGGGACACGTGCTTGTGTAGTGCGGGGATGGCACACCGGGCAAAATAGTGTCGGCTGGGGACCGAGTACCGAGGGACGGCCACCGCCATAAGATTGCGGAAGGATTCCGTCTCCACCAGCCTAAAAGGCAGCATTTCCAATGCAAGCAGTCGTGAAATGTGCGAATTTAGGACTGTGGCCTGTGGGGCGTTAGCTGTGAATTTCCGCTTTCGTTCAAAGGTCTGGGATATGGACAATTGAACGCTGCGGTGGGACGTGGACGTGGACGTTGATGCTGTTTCTTGAGAAACTGCCATAACAAGTGAAGACTGAGAGGAGGGGGCATCTTTACATGCAGTATGGACAGGGGATTGCCTTGCACACACAACAGGGGGTTCTATTGCACGCACAACAGTGGAAGAAGCAGTGGTGACACCCGCTGACACTGGTCGTGGACCCTGGGTTTCGCCCCACAAAGTCGGGTGCTTTGCTGCCATGTGCCTGATCATGCTGGTGGTGGTCAGGCTGGTAGTTTTGTCACCCCTGCTGATGCTGGCATGGCAGGTGGAACATATGGCCTTTTTGGGGTTATCAGCAGAGTCTTTAAAAAAATTCCAGACTCTGGAAGACCTACCGCTTGTACTGGCAACGTCCCTCATGTTGGTGTTACGGGGAACGGTTGCCTGCCTTCTGTCTGCGGCCACCACACTGCTTCTTCCTGCCTGTTGGGGTACTCTGCCTCCCTCCCCCTGTGTGCTGCTGGCCTCACTCTGCATGTCCTCCTTCCACGTTGGGTCAGTTACTAGATCATCCACCACCTCCTCCTCTTCCACTTGCGCACCACGATCTTCCTCCTCACTTCCTGGCAATTGTGTCTCGTCATCGTCCACCTCTTGTGACAGATTGCCAACGTCGACTTCCTGTGGCCGTGGCTGTTCAAATATTTGGGCATCGCAACATGGGATCTCCTCTTCCACCACTTCAAGCGTATCAGGCGAGGGGCCAAAATATGGAAATGGACCAGTGAAGAGCTCTTCAGAGTGTCCAAGTGTGGGATCACTTGCTGTCTGACGACACTCGGCATGGTGGGAGGAAGGAGCATCAGGGTGAGGAGGAGTATGCGGTCGAGACTCACGGCTACTAAGAGTTGACCGTGTGGAAGACAGACCGGAGGTGGTGGTGCCCAGGTAACTGGAAGTATTGTCTGCTATCCAATTAATAACCTGTTCACACTGATCAGTTCTCAATACTGGTGTTGTTCTGTGCTTCCCTAGTAATTCGGTCAAGAAGTGGGAGCGAGAAGATGTGGCTGTTGGTTGTGGCACATTTTCACCTTGGCCACGGCCCCGTCCTCTGCACGAACCATCACCAGAACGTCCACTTCCACGTCCCTTGCCACGCGCCTTGCCCATTGTAAATGAAATAAAATAGCTTACACTTGCACTATCAATGGAAAAAGGGTAATAAAGAGTAGATTAGAACCGTGGAAGAGGAAAATCACAGTTATTGTTTACTGGGGTATACCACACTTTTTTAAATAGAGATATTTGCGGCTGAACAGTGAGCGACACACTCAAATTGCTTTTTTTTTTAGATACCAAAGGCCCAAAACTGGATAGTACAGCGATTTGACCCATGGAACTGCGAAACCACACTGGGATGTCGGGCCTACACAAGACTATTTTCAACAGATATATTTTTGTGTCACAACAGTCAGGAGACACTACTGTTTTTCTTTACGGAAAAAACTACCAAAACCTGAATAATAGAGATTTTTTTACCGTGGAACATCAAAACCACAGTAATAATTTACTGGTGTATACCAGGCTTTTTAAAATATATATATATTTGCGGCTGAACAGTGAGCGACACACTGAAACTGTTTTTTTTAGATACAAATGGCCCAAAAGTGGATAATACAGAGGTTTGTACCGTGGAACTGCAAAACCACACTTGTATTTCTCGGGCCTACACCAGACTATTTTCAACAGATATATTTGTGTCTGAAAAATTAGGGAGACACTATTTTTTTTTTTTGCAGCAAAAAATGCAAAAAGCAGGATAATAGAGATTTTTTACCGTGGAACAGCAAAAGCACACTTCTGTCTCTCTGGCCTACACCAGACTATTTTCAACAGATATATTTGTGTCTGAAAAATCAGGGAGACACTATTATTATTTTTATACAGCAAAAAATGCCCAAAACAGGATAATAGAGATGTTTTACCGTGGAACATCAAAACCACAGTAATAATTTACTGGTGTATACCAGGCTTTTTAAAATATATATATATTTGCGGCTGAACAGTGAGCGACACACTCAAACTGTTTTTTTTAGATACAAATGGCCCAAAAGTGGATAATACAGAGGTTTGTACCGTGGAACTGCAAAACCACACTTGTATTTCTCGGGCCTACACCAGACTATTTTCAACAGATATATTTGTGTCTGAAAAATCAGGGAGACACTATTTTTTTTACAGCAAAAAGTGCAAAAAGCAGGATAATAGAGATTTTTTACCGTGGAACAGCAAAAGCACACTTCTGTCTCTCTGGCCTACACCAGACTATTTTCAACAGATATATTTGTGTCTGAAAAATCAGGGAGACACTATTATTATTTTTATACAGCAAAAAATGCCAAAAACAGGATAATAGAGATGTTTTACCGTGGAACATCAAAACCACAGTAATAATTTACTGGTGTATACCAGGCTTTTTAAAATATATATATATTTGCGGCTGAACAGTGAGCGACACACTGAAACTGTTTTTTTTAGATACAAATGGCCCAAAAGTGGATAATACAGAGGTTTGTACCGTGGAACTGCAAAACCACACTTGTATTTCTCGGGCTTACACCAGACTATTTTCAACAGATATATTTGTGTCTGAAAAATCAGGGAGACACTATTTTTTTTTTTTTACAGCAAAAAATGCAAAAAGCAGGATAATAGAGATCTTTTACCGTGGAACAGCAAAAGCACACTTCTGTCTCTCTGGCCTACACCAGACTATTTTCAACAGATATATTCGTGTCTGAAAAATCAGGCAGACACTATTATTATTTTTATACAGCAAAAAATGCCAAAAACAGGATAATAGAGATGTTTTACCGTGGAACATCAAAACCACAGTAATAATTTACTGGTGTATACCAGGCTTTTTAAAATATATATATATTTGCGGCTGAACAGTGAGCGACACACTCAAACTGTTTTTTTTAGATACAAATGGCCCAAAAGTGGATAATACAGAGGTTTGTACCGTGGAACTGCAAAACCACACTTGTATTTCTCGGGCCTACACCAGACTATTTTCAACAGATATATTTGTGTCTGAAAAATTAGGGAGACACTATTTTTTTTTTTTGCAGCAAAAAATGCAAAAAGCAGGATAATAGAGATTTTTTACCGTGGAACAGCAAAAGCACACTTCTGTCTCTCTGGCCTACACCAGACTATTTTCAACAGATATATTTGTGTCTGAAAAATCAGGGAGACACTATTATTATTTTTATACAGCAAAAAATGCCCAAAACAGGATAATAGAGATGTTTTACCGTGGAACATCAAAACCACAGTAATAATTTACTGGTGTATACCAGGCTTTTTAAAATATATATATATTTGCGGCTGAACAGTGAGCGACACACTCAAACTGTTTTTTTTAGATACAAATGGCCCAAAAGTGGATAATACAGAGGTTTGTACCGTGGAACTGGAAAACCACACTTGTATTTCTCGGGCCTACACCAGACTAGTTTCAACAGATATATTTGTGTCTGAAAAATCAGGGAGACACAATTTTTTTTTTTTTACAGCAAAAAATGCAAAAAGCAGGATAATAGAGATTTTTTACCGTGGAACAGCAAAAGCACACTTCTGTCTCTCTGGCCTACACCAGACTATTTTCAACAGATATATTTGTGTCTGAAAAATCAGGGAGACACTATTATTATTTTTATACAGCAAAAAATGCCAAAAACAGGATAATAGAGATGTTTTACCGTGGAACATCAAAACCACAGTAATAATTTACTGGCGTATACCAGGCTTTTTAAAATATATATATATTTGCGGCTGAACAGTGAGCGACACACTGAAACTGTTTTTTTTAGATACAAATGGCCCAAAAGTGGATAATACAGAGGTTTGTACCGTGGAACTGCAAAACCACACTTGTATTTCTCGGGCTTACACCAGACTATTTTCAACAGATATATTTGTGTCTGAAAAATCAGGGAGACACTATTTTTTTTTTTTACAGCAAAAAATGCAAAAAGCAGGATAATAGAGATTTTTTACCGTGGAACAGCAAAAGCACACTTCTGTCTCTCTGGCCTACACCAGACTATTTTCAACAGATATATTCGTGTCTGAAAAATCAGGGAGACACTATTATTATTTTTATACAGCAAAAAATGCCCAAAACAGGATAATAGAGATGTTTTACCGTGGAACATCAAAACCACAGTAATAATTTACTGGTGTATACCAGGCTTTTTAAAATATATATATATTTGCGGCTGAACAGTGAGCGACACACTCAAACTGTTTTTTTTAGATACAAATGGCCCAAAAGTGGATAATACAGAGGTTTGTACCGTGGAACTGCAAAACCACACTTGTATTTCTCGGGCCTACACCAGACTATTTTCAACAGATATATTTGTGTCTGAAAAATCAGGGAGACACTATTTTTTTTTTTTTTCCAGCAAAAAATGCAAAAAGCAGGATAATAGAGATTTTTTACCGTGGAACAGCAAAAGCACACTTCTGTCTCTCTGGCCTACACCAGACTATTTTCAACAGATATATTTGTGTCTGAAAAATCAGGGAGACACTATTACTATTTTTATACAGCAAAAAATGCCAAAAACAGGATAATAGAGTTGTTTTACCGTGGAACATCAAAACCACAGTAATAATTTACTGGTGTATACCAGGCTTTTTAAAATATATATATATTTGCGGCTGAACAGTGAGCGACACACTGAAACAGTTTTTTTTAGATACAAATGGCCCAAAAGTGGATAATACAGAGGTTTGTACCGTGGAACTGCAAAACCACACTTGTATTTCTCGGGCTTACACCAGACTATTTTCAACAGATATATTTGTGTCTGAAAAATCAGGGAGACACTATTTTTTTTTTTTTACAGCAAAAAATGCAAAAAGCAGGATAATAGAGATTTTTTACTGTGGAACAGCAAAAGCACACTTCTGTCTCTCTGGCCTACACCAGACTATTTTCAACAGATATATTCGTGTCTGAAAAATCAGGGAGACACTATTATTATTTTTATACAGCAAAAAATGCCAAAAACAGGATAATAGAGATGTTTTACCGTGGAACATCAAAACCACAGTAATAATTTACTGGTGTATACCAGGCTTTTTAAAATATATATATATTTGCGGCTGAACAGTGAGCGACACACTCAAACTGTTTTTTTTAGATACAAATGGCCCAAAAGTGGATAATACAGAGGTTTGTACCGTGGAACTGCAAAACCACACTTGTATTTCTCGGGCCTACACCAGACTATTTTCAACAGATATATTTGTGTCTGAAAAATCAGGGAGACACTATTTTTTTTTTTTTCCAGCAAAAAATGCAAAAAGCAGGATAATAGAGATTTTTTACCGTGGAACAGCAAAAGCACACTTCTGTCTCTCTGGCCTACACCAGACTATTTTCAACAGATATATTTGTGTCTGAAAAATCAGGGAGACACTATTACTATTTTTATACAGCAAAAAATGCCAAAAACAGGATAATAGAGATGTTTTACCGTGGAACATCAAAACCACAGTAATAATTTACTGGTGTATACCAGGCTTTTTAAAATATATATATATATTTGCGGCTGAACAGTGAGCGACACACTCAAACTGTTTTTTTTAGATACAAATGGCCCAAAAGTGGATAATACAGAGGTTTGTACCGTTGAACTGCAAAACCACACTTGTATTTCTCGGGCCTACACCAGACTATTTTCAACAGATATATTTGTGTCTGAAAAATCAGGGAGACACTATTTTTTTTTTTTTTTTACAGCAAAAAATGCAAAAAGCAGGATAATAGAGATTTTTTACCGTGGAACAGCAAAAGCACACTTCTGTCTCTCTGGCCTACACCAGACTATTTTCAACAGATATATTTGTGTCTGAAAAATCAGGGAGACACTATTATTATTTTTATACAGCAAAAAGTGCCAAAAACAGGATAATAGAGATGTTTTACCGTGGAACATCAAAACCACAGTAATAATTTACTGGTGTATACCAGGCTTTTTAAAATATATATATATTTGCGGCTGAACAGTGAGCGACACACTCAAACTGTTTTTTTTAGATACAAATGGCCCATAGAACTGCAAAACCACACTTCTATTTCTCTGGCCTCCACCAGACTATTTTCAACAGATATATTTGTGTCTGAAAAATCAGAGGCACACTTTTTTTTTGGGGGGGGGGAGGGGCACCAAAAGGTTAATAAGATGGGTATTTGTACATTGTGAAGGAGGGAAAAAAAAGAGGATTTAGATTAAAAAAAAAAGGATTTTTCCTGGCCCCCGGGACCTGGAGCTAAGTCCAGCAATTTCAGCAACAGGAGCAGCACACAGGACTGTAATGCAGCGTTTGCTGGTATAACCACTGCGTCTCCTATACAGCCTGCCTGCCGGCCTGCCTGATATACCTGGGATGGATATTAGTCCTGAGAAGGACTGTTTGTTTGATCTGGCAGCTTTTACAGACCCTACACTAACTATTTTGCAGGATATATCTCTCCCTAAATCAGCAGCGCTGTCCCTACACTGTCTGATCCGGAGCGACTGTGTCCAAGATGGCGGCGCCCGGTTTTAAATACTCGAGGTGACGCTGCGCGGCCAGCCAATCACTGTAATGCCCACAAACAGCATGGCTGCGGCATTACAGTGACTGGCTGGCAATCCCTGCATGTTCATTGGCTCTGTAAAGAGCGCCAAACATGCAGGGCGGAGACCCGAGCTCCCGCCCGACTAACCCGGAAATGCTCGGTGCTCGCCGAACATCCCAAGTAGCGTGATGCTCGGGCGAGTACCGAGCAGTGTCGAGCATGTTCGCTCAACACTAGTCTTAAATTTAGCTTAGAGATATATCATGGCACAGGTGTAATGTTTTCTGTATAGTTTATCACGATCCTGTTTGAAGTTAGTTGGTTTTGAGAGAAATTGAACAGTCAGAATAAAGGGAAACTCTGCTGTTATTGTACAGAAATTCACACTTGGCCCTCACTGCACATTTAATGTGGTCGATCATAAAAGTGAAGTTTGGCAAGAAAGACAGGACCTGGTCTTGTAGGGACCATATGAGGACATTCAGCAGCACAGAAAGTACTTTCAATGCCCAAAGTCATTTGAACAGTTTTGTTTTTGGAAGAGGAGAATGTTTTGATCTAGAGGCAAAATGATGATCACACGATTGTGATACAGCCGGACTAAACCATTGATAAAGCAACCACAGCCGGTGACAGAGAAGAATCTGTGACTTCTCTTCATTTAGTGGTCACTACTCACCTGGGTAGTCATATGTAGGAATCTCCTCTTTACACCGCTCATCACCCCTCACATATGTCTCTGTAGTATTAATATGGGTCAGATCTTCACCCTGAAACAAATATTGTAAAAGTCACAGACAGATGGAGAAGTCCCATCTATGATCAGCTCTAATCCTGCCATCTCCACCATTCTCATTACACAAGTATAAAACATATAATACTGGTGGATAAAACAAGACTGAGCACAAGACCTTCACAGCCGTCTACACATCATAGGGGAGATCTCATGATACCTTCTCTCCATCTACCTGATGATCCTGAGGAACATTGGGGTCTTCTTGTTTACAGTCCTGAGGAAGAAGAGGACGGGGACATCTCTCTGGTGTTGTCCTCTTACTGGATAGATCTGGAGGAAACACAAACAGGGACTGAATTCATTCTTTACATACAGATAGTTATAGACAGTGTGTATTTAGTCCTGTCTATTACCTGGTGATGTGAGGGACTGGGGAACTTCCATCATGACGTCCTTGTACAGATCTTTGTATACAATTGCCAATAGCCAAGATTCTATATCATACTAGAAAGACTATAAGTAGGCATTGGTTGGCGAACAATGCTCCTTTAATAGAAGAAGTAGTGGGAGCTTTAAACAGTACTATTCTAATGGAAAAATGGGTCTATATGAAAAGGGACCACAGCTAAATTTGGGAAACAGTGGGGAGAATGGGTTAAATGCTCAAGTGTGGCGTTGGATGAGTTGGTCAGAGACATAATATTTGATATGCTAGTTCTTTAATAGCAACATAATAGGATGGATAGAATGTTGTGCAATTCATGATACATTTGGTATTTGTACGTCAAGGAGGGATGATAGTCTTATGCAAAATCAGATGGGTAAGGGATGAAAAGGGGGGGTTCTGGTGGGGACGGTTGGGGTGTTTTTTTAAATCCTGTAAATGTGATGTTTTATTATATGTTATATTTTCTGTATGAAACAGTCTGTAAGATTTGTATCAAACCTCCGATGCTGGCGCCATTCCAGCGGTGTCGGCACGTGCGTTCCTGGGGCTCATGTGAGATTGTTACGTCGTGTGAGCCCAGTAACTGCTGGAATCACTGTATCCACCTTCAGAAGAATCGAACATCATGAGGAAATCTGAGAGCAGCTGCAGCCCTGGCTTCCAGTTGATGTTCAATATGTCCAAAGGTTGGGACAGTGAAGTCAGCATTGACTGGGCGCAGGGCTCATGTGATGTAACAACCCCGGGAATATGAGTCCCGGCACCGCTGGAACGGCGCTGGCATGGGAGCTGAGTATGAGTGTTTTTATTTTAACTAGGCCAAACATGAGGAATGACACAGGTTTTCCTAGTAGTGAACAACCCCTTTAAGATTGTACAATTTTCAGTTAAAACATTTCCAACATTCTGGACATGGAAAAGACTTCTCCCCTGTGTGACTTCTCTAAAGTTTATTAAGAGTTTATTTTCAAGGAAAACATTTCCCACATTAAGAATATAAAAAAGGCTTCTAACCTGTGTGACTGCTCTGGTGACTAAGAAGAGATGATTTCTTCACAAAACATTTCCCACTTTCTGAACATGAAAAAGGCTTCTCCCCTGTGTGAGTTCTCTGGTGTATAACAACAGCTGATTTCTGGTTAAAACATTTCCCACATTCTGAACATGGAAAAGGCTTCTCCCCTGTGTTACTTCTCTAAAGTTTATTAAGAGTTTATTTTCAAGGAAAACATTTCCCACATTAAGAATATAAAAAAGGCTTCTACCCTGTGTGACTGCTCTGGTGACTAAGAAGAGATGATTTCTTCACAAAACATTTCCCACTTTCTGAACATGAAAAAGGCTTCTCCCCTGTGTGAGTTCTCTGGTGCATAACAACAGCTGATTTCTGGTTAAAACATTTCCCACGTTCTGAACATGGAAAAGGCTTCTCCCCTGTGTTACTTCTCTAAAGTTTATTAAGAGTTTATTTTGAAGGAAAACATTTCCCACATTAAGAATATAAAAAAGGCTTTTACCCTGTGTGACTGCTCTGGCGACTAAGAAGAGATGATTTCTTCACAAAACTTTTCCCACTTTCTGAACATGAAAAAAGGCTTCTCCCCTGTGTGAGTTCTCTGATGTCTGATAAAACTAGTCATATGTGGAAAACATTTTCCACATTCTGAACATGAAAAAGGCTTCTCCCCTGTGTGAATTCTCTGATGTCTGATAAAACTAGTCATGTGTGTAAAACATTTTCCACATTCTGGGCATGAGAAAGGCTTCTCCCCTGTGTGTGTTCTCTGATGTCTGATAAAACTAGCCATGTGTGGAAAATATTTTCCACATTCTGAACATGAAAAAGGCTTCTCCATTGTGTGAGTTCTCTGGTGTATAACAACAGCTGATTTCTGGTTAAAACATTTCCCACATTCTGAACATGAAAAAGGCTTCTCCCCTGTGTGAATTCTCTGATGTCTGATAAAACTAGTCATGTGTGTAAAACATTTTCCACATTCTGAACATGAAAAAGGCTTCTCCCTTGTGTGAGTTCTCTGGTGTATAACAACAGCTGATTTCTGGTTAAAACATTTCCCACATTCTGAACATGAAAAAAGCTTCTCCCCTGTGTGAATTCTCTGATGTCTGATAAAACTAGTCATGTGTGTAAAACATTTTCCACATTCTGAACATGAGAATGGCTTCTCCCCTGTGTGAGTTCTCTGGTGAATAACAAGATTTTATTTCCTGCTAAAATATTTCCCACACTTGGAACAAGAAAATCTGTTGTCTGCCGTATGAATATTTTGATATATAGGAAAAGACTTTTCGTGGGGAAAACTATTACCACATTCTTAACGTGAAAATGGCGTCTTTGCTTTAGGAGCAGTTCGTTTTTTAGTGCTTATTTTGTGACTATGATTTTCCTTAGTAATCGGTAATGAATCAGAAGACAGGACGTGTTTCAAAGGATCAGATGACAGATCTTTGCTGTGAAGGGATGATGGTATATCTGGAGTAATGACATTCACTTCAATTGTATCCTGTGGGATCTCAAGATCGTCTGATTTAAAAATTGAAGATGTCAGCTGTCCCTCTGATCTCCTGGTACAGTCATCTGCTATGATAAAAATCAATTATTATTTTTCAATAAAATATCCTTGAATTTTATATTTTTTAATATTTCTACTTAAACTCTCTGTAAAAATATGAATTATTCAGCAAGACAATGACAGCTCACAGTCTAATAGAAAACCTCATAGGATGAACCTGTTATGTTGGGGAAAATAATACCAATAAAAACTTCTACTCATTCCGCAAAGATCAAGCCCCCACTCAGGCCCATCATCTGTCAGTGGAAAAATGGAGGTTTCCACATTATTAGTGTCTCAAAGGCTCTTGAAGAGCAACATGGCTTCCATAAACCAATCCAGCAATATCCGCTCTCCCAAAGTCAAATCTCCCCCTCACTTCTGAGCCTTGCAGTGTGTCCAAACCACATTTAGCATCCATGTATTTGACATTACTATAGTGAGAGGAACCCACTTGACTTACGGTGTGAGTGTCTCCTGGAGGACAATCTGGGCACTATGTGTTGGGTAACAAAATGGCAAATGCACAATTTTCACTCTCCAACATCTACTGAGTGCTAATTTCCGAAAAGTACCTGTAGAGTCAAAATATTCCCTACTTCTTAAGATTAATTCATTCAGGGTTATAATTTCCAAAATGGAGTCACTTTATGGGGATTTCTACAGCTCTAGTTTTCTGCCTTTTGTCATATTAAGGGCTTCTGCAAATGGTGTGTCCCATCTCCTCTGGGATCTGCTCCCCCGATGTCTCCTTCTGTCACCAGGAGCCGCCTTATTCATTCTTCAGGCAGCGCTGGTGATGGAGGAGACGTCAGAACCAGAAGCTCTGGGCGGCGCAGGCTCTGTCCAGCCACTAATATTAGGGTGCCTGGGACCTGTAGTACCATCCAGTCTGGCAGTATGGGTGTGTGTGCTGTCCAGCTGGAGTAATCTGCTCCCTGCTTCAGCCAACTGGAAATCACCGCACCCTACTAAAGCTGGAAGCATATTGCCGGAAGCTGCCAGATACAGCCTTGTTCTCCTCTGGTTCAGTCCTCTGTGCTCAGCTCCCGGCTTGTGTATTTGTTTCCTGTTGTGACCCCGGCCCGTTTACTGACTACTTTTGTGTCTTCTGATTTAGCATTTTCTCTGCTCTCCTGGTTCTGGCCCGGCTACCTGACTATTCTTCTTCACATCTCACACCACAGAACATCAGGTAACACCGTGGCCCAAGCCTAGGGGTCTCTGTGTAAGTCCAGATACAGAGAAAATGGAGTAGATAGTGCTAAGCCGGTTCATGGTGACCATCTTTTGAGCAGCCAGGTGATCATGAACAGTGTCCCCAATACATTGTGTCTGCAAACTATTCCAGCAAGATCTGCATTCAAATAGCTAAAGGTCGCTCCTTCCCTTCTTAACCTGCCATGTGCCCAGATAGTAGGATACAACCGTATATAGGGAATTGTTGGATTCAAGAAAAGGTGGAAAATAATTTGTAAGGTCCATTTGTTTCCTATTAACTTTGGAATTCTTCACAAAGGATATCACCATATAATGTGACACACGTCAGATTTAAAAAATGGGCCCTGATATGAACACAAAACTGGCTGTGGGAAGTGGATTAATCAGAGTATTTTGGGAACTAACCACTGTAGTCAAAAGCTGTGAGTATAGACCATAACACATCTACTGAAATGATCAAACTCAACAGTCTTCATCAGTAATAAATGAGTAACTAGTCATGAAACCTCTCTGGGGTAATTGGAGTATGGAGCTCGGTGGCTCTTGGGAATCTAAACTATCGTAAGGGCCAATATTTTCTGTCAGATGAGTTTCAAGAAGAAATATTAGACGTTCAAAGATAACTTTTTATAATAGTGCAGAGCTGAGGTGTCTTAAATTTAGCTTAGAGATATATCATGGCACAGGTGTAATGTTTTCTGTATAGTTTATCACAATCCTGTTTTTTGAAGTTAGTTGGTTTTAAGAGAAATTGAACAGTCAGAATAAAGGGAAACTCTGCTGTTATTGTACAGAAATTCACACTTGGCCCTCACTGCACATTTAATGTGGTCGATCATAAAAGTGAAGTTTGGCCAGAAAGACAGGACCTGGTCTTGTAGGGACCATATGAGGACATTCAGCAGCACAGAAAGTACTTTCAATGCCCAAAGTCATTTGAACAGTTTTGTTTTTGGAAGAGGAGAATGTTTTGATCTAGAGGCAAAATGATGATCACACGATTGTGATACTGCCGGACTAAACCATTGATAAAGCAACCACAGCCGGTGACAGAGAAGAATCTGTGACTTCTCTTCATTTAGTGGTCACTACTCACCTGGGTAGTCATATGTAGGAATCTCCTCTTTACACCGCTCATCACCCCTCACATATGTCTCTGTAGTATTAATATGGGTCAGATCTTCACCCTGAAACAAATATTGTAAAAGTCACAGACACATGGAGAAGTCCCATCTATGATCAGCTCTAATCCTGCCATCTCCACCATTCTCATTACACAAGTATAAAACATATAATACTGGTGGATAAAACAAGACTGAGCACAAGACCTTCACAGCCGTCTACACATCATAGGGGAGATCTCATGATACCTTCTCTCCATCTACCTGATGATCCTGAGGAACATTGGGGTCTTCTTGTTTACAGTCCTGTGGAAGAAGAGGACGGGGACATCTCTCTGGTGTTGTCCTCTTACTGGATAGATCTGGAGGAAACACAAACAGGGACTGAATTCATTCTTTACATACAGATAGTTATAGGCAGTGTGTATTTAGTCCTGTCTATTACCTGGAGATGTGAGGGGCTGGGGAACCTCCATCATGACGTCCTTGTACAGATCTTTGTGTCCTTCTAAATACTCCCACTCCTCCATGGAGAAATAGACAGCGACATCCTGACACCTTATAGGAACCTGACACATACAATGATACCGTCATCCTCCTGATCCCTTTATAGTGTTACTGTGTAATGTCCCAGCATTCCCAGCAGTGTCACCTCTCCAGTCAGCAGCTCAATCATCTTGTAGGTGAGTTCTAGGATCTTCTGGTCATTGATGTCCTCATGTATCAGGGGGTGAGGTGGAGGCCCTGTGATTGGGCTCAGGGGTCTTCCCCATCCCTCGGACACAGGGTCCTGACAGCGCTCCCTAGAGGTCTTCTTCACTACTGTGTAATCTTGGTTATGGAGAGACACATTAATAAATCTCCCTCCAGACATTTCCAGAGTCCTCACCTCTCCAGTTCTGTCCATCTGTTATTCCCATAGATAAGAATGATGTAATGTGACGTCATCAGAATCTCTCACCTCTCCAGTAAGCCGGAAGAGGATCTCTAGGGTGAGGTGTAATATCCTCTCCACCATCTTGTCTCTTTCCATATCCATCTTTGATGGGTCCATAAGGAAAATTCTCTTATATAGAAGATCTTCACTGAGAGGATCTGATATTTTAGAGACCTCAATGAGAAGATGAGCCGATGTAACATCATAAAAATCCTGTGTAATAATACAATTTCTGGAGATAATAAGGGAAACAGATGAGATTTATTATTTTACAGTATTTAGTTTTCTTCTTTACATCTACTAATAAAATATATATAGTTTTGGCCACAGACAACAAGCAGTTTCTTCCTTGGAGTCTGCAGCTGAATACTTTCTCACAAGATGGTTATCTGATGGTTATTATGAGATGGTTGTTTGTTCTCGGCCCGACCCTTTCACAACTCCTGTCTCCTGGTTTAATCGTAAGAGAAACACATAACGAGAACCTGGCTTACACCTCTGGGTTTTCTCAAATGCGGCATTGATAAATGTCCACCATGTAAATATGCCGAACACAAGAAATAGATTTAATCACATTAAATAAAACATTTCATTACACGTGAATTTGGAATATAATGTATTCAGTGTCTGGGATGTAATGTCAGATATGTCGGCTGCTCCTCCCGTAAATAAGGCAGAGAATTAATGAGCACATAGGAGACCCCACTAATCCCGCGGCCATTAACCCCTCCAACGTTTCCACACATTTCCTAAGAGAACACAATGGGGACTGAAAGAACTTTCAGTTTTGTGGCAGTGAAAGGGTAAATCGTTCAGGTGGAGGGGAGATGGCAGAGGAGCATTGCTGAACCGTGAAGCTTCCTGGACACTGAGGGTAAATCCATCGTACCGGAGGGTATAAAGAGAAGGAGGATCTGATCTTACATTACCAGACAAGTGAAGGGGCCATATTGTGATGACTGTAAGATGATTGTGTTTCTTGTCTTTCTTTGTATCACATCTATTACATCTATTAATGCCGCCATTCATCCTGTGCACAGGAGCGGCTGCTCCGGAGACATTTATATCCTGCTCGGGTTTCATTCTTACCTTCGGTTCTGGGTAAGAAGTATCACTCCGAAACGCGTCACCTCCACCTTATCTCTCTGGATTCTTTCCTCCAATGTTCTGATGACGTCCCATCATTATTGTGACATAAGGTTATAAAATGAAGGAATAAAGGTTTTATGTTATTTGAGGTCCTGGATCGTCCTCTGTGTGTGGACGGTTATCACTACTATCTACATTACTGTGCTGGGGCTAGGAGAGGAATAATGGCGTTGTGTGAGGACTTCTCTGGGCTTCTGTCCTTCATCCTGCAGTCGTCTGAATGGATCTAATGTGGACGGGAACCAGCTAAGCCGCATTCTGTCCACAGCTGTTACCTCACTGTTCACATCACACAGAGACCCCAAAAGAGTCTCAGTGCTGAAGGGGTTAATGCCCCCTGCGCCCAGTAATGGGAGATCTCCACATACCTCCACCTGCGGAGCCGCCACCACATATATGGCTGCTCTGTGCGCACAGGAGCTGTGATGAGGTCACAGGAGGGGAGGAGTCAGAGGTCACATGATCAGGGGCCTCAGTGAATGCACAGTGTGAACAGTGCGGCTCCTGTACAGTGATATCCGGAGTGAAGACGCTACATGGAGACGTCTCCGCAGTCAGTGACATTTCCAGCATTATTTGCCCCTCACTACTGGCACAATTACCCCGCGCCGCCTTTTCTACAGTTTTATGTGAGGATGTAACGTGGGATTTTCCTGCTTGGAGACAAATAGACGACACATGAGGTGATTATCACCAGTTACCGGACGTCTACTATATGATGGCATATGATTGTGCTATCCACTTCATACCAGGAGCAAAATGCAGAAATCTCATATGTTTAACCCCTTCCAGGGAGGGAGGCCTTGATATATTCAGAGTCCGGCTTAGGGTTCGTTCACATCAGCGGATTATAAATCGCTCCGATGTTCATCTCGAATAGTTAGACGAGTGTCATGCGAGTGTGAGATCTCATTCTCGCCTGCATCCATATACAGTGCGTTTTAACATCGTCTTTTACTTACTATAATCCTCTATGTAACTTAAAGCTGGTTTACAAAATGAAGAAAACAATCTTATATACAGATATCGATAGAAAGAAGTTATAGAGATATGATAGAGAATAGATAGATGTCCTGCAGATATATAATTTCACAACCTCCTATATGTTATAAATCTGCGCCCTTTAGAGTCTTTTATGTGGAACTAAAGGGTGTTGAGCCTTGTTTAACCTAATAAATAATTGCAAAAAAACGACATGGGGTCCCCCTATTTTTTTTTTGTAACCAGCAAAGGTAAAGCAGACAGCTGAGAGCTGATGTTATCAAGTTGGGAAGGTCCCTTGTTATGGGGCCCTCCCCAGCCTAAAAATATCAGCTCGTAGCCACCTCAGAAGTGGCGCATCACATGAGATGCACCAATTATGGCTTTTTGCCTTTGCTCTTCCCAATTGCCCAGATGCATTGACAATTGGTGTAAAGTGACGCGCCCCTGGGCCTGTGTCGCGCTGTGTTGCGCACGCGGGAGCTTACCCGGAGCCGGATCTCTTTAGGGTTGTAGTCTCGTGGCGGTGATCCGGTCCGTGCCCAGGGAGTCAGACTAAGTGGCAGTCTATGGCAGTAGATGTTAACTTGATCGACTACGCCACCCGTTGAGTGCGGCTTTGAAGCCGCCGCTGCAGAACAGTCCACTGACGCCAGGTGTATGAGGATGTGCAGCGTGGTGGTATAACCCCCAATGGGAGGGGTATGGCCTCAGGGCAGCAGGGATAGATGATGGGGGTGATGGTGGTACACGAGCGCAACAAAGACAACTCGGAGTCTTGGTGGTGCAGTTCAGGGTCTTTACTCACGGTTACTCGGTTACTGCTCCAGGCCACCGCTGCAGAGGTGGCCGCCTGTGTCGCGCTGTGCTCACCAGGTGAGGGGCTCGGTTAACTCCCAGGTCTTTCTGGAGTGCTTTGCAGGACCCCCTTTTATGTCCCCTGTCTCTGGTCTTCAACCCCACTAGTGACCACGCTTATGTCCAGCTGCCTCGGACCTTCTTGGTGGGCAAACGTTGGCCTGCGTTTCCCAGGTCCTATGTGGTGCCTTTCTAGCGGGTGTGGTGAGGGGCTGCTCCACATGTAATGTCGCAGCCTCCGGTTCTTAGTTGAGGGTAGTTTCTCTCCTCCACTAATTTGGGATCCGGTTCCCATCTTCTTGACCTGACCCCCCTACTCAGGTAGCGGCGGGCGTGTGGTGGCTACCAGCCAGTCCACACCCCTGGGGTCCCCTCTGTCCTTCCTGGAACCCAGTCTGCTCCTCTTCCTCCTTCTTCCCTCCTCCAGGCTCAGGCCTCCTGACAGGGCCTGCCTGTGGAGCAGAGCCCATAAAGCAGCTCTGCTCCCTGTCTTCTCCTCTCTCAACTCCCTCCCTTTCCAAGATGGTGCCTCCCTTTATACTCCTGTACAGAGTGCACCCAGGATCTACTTCCCCCACGCACACACTACCGGGTTCCCTTCTCTAGGTGTTCCCTCCCCCCACTCCAGCCAGGGACATGCTCACTCGTGCCTGCATAACTAATGGGAGCACCGTCGAGCTGTCCCCCGGAAATGTGGTGTAGTGCATGTGGGTGTTAGGGTCCTGAGCCACACTCCATCCTTACCTGGAAGTGAGATATCGCACATCTGGGTGAGATGCAATACCTCTGTAGAAACCGAACCCTCGGGGTGCTACATAAAGTATCTTGGGGTTAATGTCAGCTGTGGTTTGTCAAAAATCACAGCTGGCATCAAACCCTGGTGATAGTAATGGAGAGGTGTCTATCAGACAAACCCATTACTGACCTAGTAATCAAAAATAAAAACACCCACGAAAAAATACTTAATTTGAATAAACACTCCCCAACACTTTTTTTTCATTAAATCAACCCCACCCCCCCAAAAAAAGCATTCAGGTCCAGCGTAGTCCACCGAATCCGACGATGATGGGCATTCTCACCATATATGTAACACAGACCCGTCTGCACCACACCGCCAGCACAAGTCCGAAGATGCTACTTAGCATAATGTGACAATGGTGCCATCTAGATAGAATCTTATCGTTTTTCTCCTAGGCACGGCAAGTATTAGATAATTTGTGGGAGAGTATGAATGTTTTTTCCTATCCATCTCTGAAATTTGACTACCCAATTCCTTCTCCCAACCCCAGTAAAGGGTAGAGGGTCATTGCTGGTGTCCATTTGTGTTGCTTTGTGTATGTGACGCGCCCCCTGGGCCAGTGCTGTTTGGGGATTACCCGGAGCCGGATCAGATGGGGGTTGTAGTCTCCGAGTGGCGGCGACCCGGTCCGTGCCCAGGGTGTCAAACTCAGTGTGTGGCAGTCTTTACAGATGTTGTTAAAGGTCCTTAGTGTCGACTACGCCACCCGTTGATTTGCGGTCAAAAGGCCGCCGCTGCAGAAGGGTCCGCTGAGGCTGGTGGTGTGTGTGCAGCTGTGATAGTATAACCCCCAACGGGAGGGGTATAGCCTCAGGGGCTCAGGGGTAGAGGATGGTGGTTGTGAAGGTGCAGGATGAATCAGCAAGAAGACTCAGAGTCGGGCTGTGCAGTTCAGGGGTTTTTACTTACGGGTGTTCTTATGGTCACTTCTGGCCTGAAGCGACCACCCGAGCCGTGCTGCGTCCACCAGGTCCTGGACTCGGCCAACCCCCAAGTAATTCTGGAGCGTGGTCCTGAGCTCCTGTCTGACTTTGCCTCTCTTCTGGCCGTTCTCACCAGGGATCCACCTATGTCCGGCTCCCTCGGGTCTCTTGGTGGGTACACCCCTTCTGGGTTCCCTGACCCTATACCTGGTATGCCTTCCTAGTGGATTTAGTGAGGGTCGTGGCAGATCCTGCCCACGACCTCCGGTCTCTGGCTAAGGTGTGCTTTGTCCTCTGCCAGCTTGGGATCCGGTACCCTGGGTGCCAACCCTTCACCCTGCTGCTTGTATTCTGGGGTCTTGGGGTTCCTTCTTCTTCTCTCTCTGGGTCCTTCTGACTCCTCTCTGTCTCTCTCAGTCTTGGCCTTGGAGCTGGGCCCAGCCGGAACCACAACTCCCTGTCAGCCCTTCTGGCTGAGCTTCTCTGCTCTGCTCCTCTGACTCAACTCTGACAGACTGACCCACTCTACAAAAGACCCTGTCCTAAGATGGTGCCCACCTTATATACTCCCTCTATGTGTGAGCTCAGGTGACCAGCATCCAATGAGCTCCTAGCCTTACCCAGACTGCTCCCCCCTATCTGCCCCTACACTACTGGGATGTTCCACCCCCCTCCCACTCCAGCCAGGGACAGACACTGTCGTACCTGCACATAAACTGGTGGGAGTACCGTCGATCTGTCCCCCGGAAATGGGATGTATGTAGTGCATGCAGCCTACTAGCTCAGTTCCACACTCCATCCTTACCCGGGAGTGGAATACCACACCTCTGGCTTGAGGTGTAATACCCCTGTAGCAGCCGAGTCCTCAGGGTGCTACATTCCCCCCTGGTAAATCACAGCACGTCCTCGGGCTGTAAAAGAATAAAAACATCCACAAACATACATTTTTTTTTCATAAAACATAAACATATAAAACATCATATATTATCAGCATAAACTTTTCATATAAAGCTTTTCATAAATAACACTCTTGTTCCTCCGGCCACGGTGCAACTTGTGACCGGGTAAAGTGCGACAGTCTCTTGTAGTAAAGACAACAGTTTCCTATAAAACCGGTAGGGGGCGCCTTAGAAAGCGCAACTATATACAAGGGAAGGTATGGCCGCTCTCAGTCCTCGGCCAGGTATCAGGAAGGAATGACCGCTCTCAGTCCTCGGTCAGTGGGAATAGGGACACACGGGTTTCAGTTCAATTTGCTGGTCCCAACGGGGACTATATTTTAACTAGCAGCAGTAACAGTTCTTATACCCTGACGGGTAACTATGTACAGTCTCTTTACCGTACTTTAATGACGGCGTACTCCTGCTCCTCCTTCAGACCCGTCCGGATCCTCTTGCTCCTCTTCACACCGTAGCTCCTCCTCCGTCAGCCGGTGTACATGGAGGGCGTAGGGTCCTTTGGCACACTTGTGCCGGGTGAACGTGACCTCGTCCCCTACATATAGGTCACGACCTCTGTGTCCCTCCGGCAGATGGGACTCCACGTCTCTGCGGGTGACAAAGACGTCGCCGGGGGTGTGATGATCCCTGATGAAACCCCAACCGTGCTGCAGCTGGAATTTAATTACAGTCCCGGTGGCACGGGGACCGTGGGCTGCACGGGGGTTCCTCCTGGTCCGGCTCTTCTGCTCTGCACTCTGTTCCTGCAGCCGCTGCTCTCGGACCCGCCTCTCTCTTCGCTCCCGGTCAAAGACCTCTAACTGCTGCCGGCAGCACTCCGCACGCTCAGCTGCGGCTGCCCGAGTCTCTTGGGTGAATCCCATGAGGTCTCCTCCGGTGGGGTCCCACGCAAACTGCGCTTCCTCCAATGAGAGTGGGGGTGATCTTAACGGGCTTCGGAACCGGAATCAGGGGCTCATCTAGGGGTCTTTCTTTCCGGAGTCGGGGATGGTGGAACTCCGGTGGCCACACAAAGGGCTGCCCATCCGGGCACGTGTGCTGGGCAAACAAGTCTTCACCCAGGTGCGGCACTCTAGATGTTGAGGGCGCGGTGGTGGAAGCGGCGCCCGGGTTCGCCAGGCCTTGCGACCAGGCCTGGGGTACCCTGAACGTAAAGGGCACCGTGAAGACGGCGGCGCCCGGGGTTACTTGGCCCAGCGACCAGGCCGGTGGCTCAGTGGAGGTAGAGGGCGCTGTGGGAACTGCGGCGCCCGGGGGTACTAGACCTTGCGACCAGGCCGGTGGTGTTTCCTGCTTTGCCGCGCTCAGGGTTGAGGCGCGTGACGTCACAGGGGTCGCGGCCGCGGCTTCTGCTTGAGGCCTTGTCTGGAGCGGTGACGATGCAGCGACGGGCACGGCAGGGGGAATTTCGGGCTCTGCGACGGGGAGCTGGGGCAGGCTCACGGTTTCTCGGCTCGGGGTAGTGACGTCCCCTTTACCTGCCTCCGTCTGTTCAGCTCCCTCCTCGGCGCCGTCTCCGGCCTTCACTCCTCCTGCACCATCCTCAGAGGCGGTCTGTCTGTCTCCTCGTCTCGGGTGGCGTGCTTCGCTGGTGGGTTCTTGCCTGCAGGGCCATCTCTCGGCTCCACTCCGTCAGCGTCTCTCGCTGCACCTGGGCCATCCTCCGTGCGAGGCGCTCCAGCTCGGTCTGCGCACACTCCCGGTCTCGGGGGAGCTGTGCCAGGATCTCCACTAAGCCTAGTGGGGTTGTTGCTTGCAGCAGGCTCCTGACCACTGGGTCGGTGCTGCCTGACTCTCCTTCCATCTCCGGGTACGACTTCTCCGGAGTCCTCTCCAGACTTCTTGTCTCCGGGTGCGCTCTCTCCAGACTCCTCCAGGCTGCACCCATCTTCGTTCTTTTGTTCTGTCTCCTCCCACATTGAAGGTGGTCCCGGGGCAACTTTGTGATTGTCAGTTCCAGGGGCAGTTCTCTCACGCTGATGGACATCTCTAGCATCACAGTCTCTGTTGGTGGGGGCGGTTTCCGCTTTTGGCGCCATTCCTTGACCTGGCCCACGATGGGAGGTGACCTCTTGCCACCCTCTGGCACGCCCATAATGGCGTCCGCTCTTCCAAGGCGGGAAATCTTCTGGAAATGGCGGGAATCGCCTCCCAGTGGCGGGAAACTCCGTGGATGGCGGGAAAAAGCTGCAGATGGCGGGCAACCGGCGGGAAACGATCCGTGATGGCGTCCCATGGCGGGGACCCTCTGGAACCGGCGGGAGACTTCTTCTTAAGGTAAATTTGAACTTCTCTTCAGGCACGCAGTACCCGGTGGTTGTGGGCACGAAATCCTGCCGACTACGCCAAAGTTGACGCGCCCCCTGGGCCAGTGCTGTTTGGGGATTACCCGGAGCCGGATCAGATGGGGGTTGTAGTCTCCGAGTGGCGGCGACCCGGTCCGTGCCCAGGGTGTCAAACTCAGTGTGTGGCAGTCTTTACAGATGTTGTTAAAGGTCCTTAGTGTCGACTACGCCACCCGTTGATTTGCGGTCAAAAGGCCGCCGCTGCAGAAGGGTCCGCTGAGGCTGGTGGTGTGTGTGCAGCTGTGATAGTATAACCCCCAACGGGAGGGGTATAGCCTCAGGGGGTCAGGGGTAGAGGATGGTGGTTGTGAAGGTGCAGGATGAATCAGCAAGAAGACTCAGAGTCGGGCTGTGCAGTTCAGGGGTTTTTACTTACGGGTGTTCTTATGGTCACTTCTGGCCTGAAGCGACCACCCGAGCCGTGCTGCGTCCACCAGGTCCTGGACTCGGCCAACCCCCAAGTAATTCTGGAGCGTGGTCCTGAGCTCCTGTCTGACTTTCCCTCTCTTCTGGCCGTTCTCACCAGGGATCCACCTATGTCCGGCTCCCTCAGGTCTCTTGGTGGGTACACCCCTTCTGGGTTCCCTGACCCTATACCTGGTATGCCTTCCTAGTGGATTTAGTGAGGGTCGTGGCAGATCCTGCCCACGACCTCCGGTCTCTGGCTAAGGTGTGCTTTGTCCTCTGCCAGCTTGGGATCCAGTACCCTGGGTGCCAACCCTTCACCCTGCTGCTTGTATTCTGGGGTCTTGGGGTTCCTTCTTCTTCTCTCTCTGGGTCCTTCTGACTCCTCTCTGTCTCTCTCAGTCTTGGCCTTGGAGCTGGGCCCAGCCGGAACCACAACTCCCTGTCAGCCCTTCTGGCTGAGCTTCTCTGCTCTGCTCCTCTGACTCAACTCTGACAGACTGACCCACTCTACAAAAGACCCTGTCCTAAGATGGTGCCCACCTTATATACTCCCTCTATGTGTGAGCTCAGGTGACCAGCACCCAATGAGCTCCTAGCCTTACCCAGACTGCTCCCCCCTATCTGCCCCTACACTACTGGGATGTTCCACCCCCCTCCCACTCCAGCCAGGGACAGACACTGTCGTACCTGCACATAAACTGGTGGGAGTACCGTCGATCTGTCCCCCGGAAATGGGATGTATGTAGTGCATGCAGCCTACTAGCTCAGTTCCACACTCCATCCTTACCCGGGAGTGGAATACCACACCTCTGGCTTGAGGTGTAATACCCCTGTAGCAGCCGAGTCCTCAGGGTGCTACATATGCAAGATAGAAGTTTAGTACAAAGACCTACTTGAGTGAAGTGATTATGGGTTCAAACGGAGTGAGTTCATCCTTTATACTAGTAACATGTGAGAATTTATAAATGAGCTGGAAATAAGCCAGGCAGGATAGACTCCTAATTAGAAAGGAGCCACGAAGTTCTATAAAGGAAGGAAAAGAGCCTGATCCCATGAGAACGTGTCTCAATCTAACCCCATCAGATCAGTCCCAGATTAGAAATGAGTCCGTACCTGAAGCAGAGGGAAAATCTGGGTTGCCAAACAAGGGCGTTAATGGACCCAACCTACGTGGTATAAATGAAGAGATTAAGACTTGATCCCATGTTTTCAAAATGTGTTGAATGGGTATTGGTAATTGTTTAGTTTGTACATGTATTTAGTCAATCCAAGGTAGAGATGTGAGTATCCACGGATAGAGGTCCTCTTCCAGTTTCACCCATTGCTTATGTTCCACAGATGTGAACCAGTCCAGTGCTCTCATAAGAATCAAAGATTGATGGTAATTTTTTTAGATCAGGCATACTAGTACCCCCCTTTATTTTTGGAACAGCACAATATTTTAAAACGTATTCTAGACCTCGACGTTCCCCATACTACCTAATAGCGTTGTCGAGATGGGAGAAAAAGGTCTGAGGAACGCAGACAGGAACGGTCTGGAATATATAAAGAAGTTTTGGCAAAATGTCCATTTTATCACATAAATACAACCAAACCAGGACAAGGGTTTGAATTTATAATTCATTACATTTTGAAGAGTTTGTTCAAGGACAGTGATATAATTTAAACTATACAGATCATCCATGTTCCCTGCAATTTGTATACCGAGGTTTTTAGATGTGTCTTTCTGCCACTTAAAGGGAAAGTTAAAAATTAGCTGTTGTCTTATGTTATTGCTTCTGATTTAGAGTAGTTGACTTTAAAATCGCTTACTTGGCCAAATTCTTCGAATTCCTTTAGTATAGAAGGAAATGAGATAATTGGGTTTGAAAATAGAGCAACAAGTCATCTGCGTATAGAGCTAGTTTACAGTGATGTGAGCCTATAGTAACTCCACTAATATCTGGATTTTTTTGTAATGCTACCGCGAAATGTTCCATCACCAATGTGTATAGCAGAGGTGATAAGGGACAATCTTGCTTTGTCTCATTTTTAATAGAAAATGTGTGATATAGAAGGCGTTTACCCTATCGCTTTAGGGTCAGTGTAGAAGGATAGAATTTTAGATAACAAGAGTCCAACCCAATTTTTCGTAAGGTGCTCTTCAAGAAAGTCCAGTTCATTCTGTCAAACACTTTTTCAGCGTCCACAGAAACAAGGCACATTGGGATCCCGTTTTTTTTGCACGTGAAACTAACAACGTTTTATTGGTATTATCACGCACTTCTCTACCCTTAACAAAGCCAACCTGATCATTGCTAACAATTGAGGGTAGGTAGTGGGAGAGCCATGGTGCAATTATATTAGAGAATATTTTGATGTATATATTAATGAAATTGGATGAACATTAGGGCAGGCATTTAGTTCTTTTCCAGGCTTTGATACAACTGTTATGTGAGCCTCAAGTGATTGGGGGGCAAAGGGGAGTCTTCTGAGATATTATTGAACACTAATGGTAATAACAGAGGTGCGAACATGTTATAAAATCTATTATTGAATCCATCTGGCCCAGAGCTCTTCCCGATAGGGAATGATTTATTGGCCTCTCCTATCTCTTGTTCAGTGAAAGCTTTGTCTAGTACCTCCTGCTCAGGGGTCTGTAAGGAAGGAACGGCAGTGTCCTTAATATATTTGTCAATTTTTGTTTTAATACTATAAGGTGGCATGTCATGGTATTTTCCATGAATACTATGTAGTGAGCTATAACAGCAATGAAATGCTTCCGCTATGTCAGTGGGGTTATGAATTTATAGCCGGGTGCCCCTTTTGTTTTGGAAACTCGTGGATGTAACCTCCTTGTCAATGAGAGACCACATTTATCTGTGAATTCATAAGAGTACCTTCACATGCGATCTTGATATTTTGTATACGTTTGATCTAGTAAAGACCTTCGCTCCTTTCTTTTTTTCAATCAGATCATTTTTATTTAACAAAAGAAAGACCAACATTTTGTTTTTGTCATATAAACTCTGTGACAAAAAAAATAAAAATAAAGAAAAAACAGTAAAGAATACAAGAACCGGTTTACAGTGATATAAAACCCAATATTGTTCTATAGTACAAGGTTTTGGAACAGTAATTATACATTTGTACATAAATATCTGAATACTTCCTGGCGGCTTTTTTTTCCCTATTGCGACGTCAAAAGAAAAAGAATATATCTAAGAATGGGCAATTGTGTGGACTGAGACAATTATTATTTACATATAAGGATATAAATTCCTGGTTTACAGCAGGGACATGTACAAATGGTCCAGTAGAGTATTTCTGAAGAAATACCTGGAGTATTTAACCACTGCTCCCATATGTGTATGAATTTCTTGAGAGCGTTCCTTTTTATATAAGCTCCACTTTCCAAGCGTAGAGTGTTATTTATCCTGGGTTTTAGTTCTGTTATCGTTGGGGAAGAATTGTCTATCCAATGTAGTGCCAACAAGTTTCTGGCTTGGAATAATATTCTTGAGCTAACTATTGCCATATGGGAGTCTGGGTCTACGTCCTCTCCCAGGAGTCCTAGGATACAGATTTTAGGTTCCAACTGAAGTTGTATCCCAAATACAGATAGTACAAGAGCGATCACCATGTTCCAGTAGTCGCTAATATTTACACATTCCCACATCATATGCACCAGGTGGTCGTCCCTTTGACCACATCTAGGACATGTGTCATCCGTTTGTATTTAAATTTTAAATAAAATACTTGGGGATCTATATATCCCATGAATTAGAAGAATTCGGGACAATCTTTGTGACTCCGACAATGAAAGTTTCGGTGTCAAATCCAGTATTTCCCCCAATGCTCCTCAGATAAGGGACCCACATCCTCCTCCCATTTTGTCTTAACTATCAAAGGATATTTATCCAAATGTAGGGCCAGTAACTGCCTATAAAAAAGGGATATTAGACCTTTTGTATCCATCGATGTAGTAATGGTATCTATTGGGTGATGTCAATCAGTATGGCGTTTATTCTACTATATGCAAGATGTATTTGCAGATATTGATAAAACACCCTATGTGGAAGGTTAAAATCTGACTTTATTTGTTCAAACATCTTGAATAATCCATCCCTCAAGAGTTGTGACACCAAACATATACCCCTATCCTCCCACTCGATAACATTTTTTAGTTTATGTAGCTCTGGTAAGTTATAGTTGTGCCATAAAGGGGTATAGTTTGAGTACTTTCCAATCCCCAGAAAAATTTTACCCCTATCCCACGCCTTATATATTAACTTTAGTGTACAACATTTTAAGCAATTTTCTCGAGGAGGCCCCATATCTAGTACCGAGAATGGAAGTTTCCACTTGGTTCCTTCCATAAGTAGGTGCCCTGAAATTACACAATATTTGCGAGTACCCCATCCATAAAACTACTTTAGCTCCCTTCTAGCGTTAAGCAGGTCTGCGTATACCTGGAGGGAAGCAGATCAATCTGTTCAAGCAAATGGGAGACTTTAGCTGTTCTCTCCTTTTTTTAGCCTTTATCTACAGTACAGACCAAAAGTTTGGACACACCTTCCCATTTAAAGAAATTTCTGTATTTTCATGACTATGAAAATTGTACATTCACACTGAAGGCATCAAAACTATGAATTAACACATGTGGAATTATATACTTAACAAAAAAGTGTGAAACAACTGAAAATATGTCTTATATTCCAGGTTCTTCAAAGTAGCCACCTTTTGCTTTGATGACTGCTTTGCACACTCTTGGCATTCTCTTGATGAGCTTCAAGAGGTACTCACTGGAAACGGTCTTCCGACAATCTTGAAGGAGTTCCCAGAGATGCTTAGCACTTGTTGGCCCTTTTGCCTTCACTCTGCGGTCCAGCTCACCCCAAACCATCTCGATTGGGTTCAGGTCTGGTGACTGTGGAGGCCAGGTCATCTGGCGTAGCACCCCATCACTCTCCTTCTTGGTCAAATTGCCCTTATACAGCCTGGAGGTGTGTTTGGGGTCATTGTCTTGTTGAAAAATAAATGATGGTCCAACTAAACGCAAACCGGATGGAACAGCATGCTGCTGCAAGATGCTGTGGTAGCCATGCTGGTTCAGTATGCCTTCAATTTTGAATAAATCCCCAACAGTGTCACCAGCAAAGCACCCCCACACCATCACACCTCCTCCTCCATGCTTCACGGAGGAAACCAGGCATGTAGAGTCCATCCGTTCACCTTTTCTGCGTCGTACAAAGACACGGTGGTTGGAACCAAAGATCTTACATTTGGACTCATCAGACCAAAGCACAGATTTCCACCGGTCTAATGTCCATTCCTTGTGTTCTTTAGCCCTAACAAGTCTCTTCTGCTTGTTGCCTGTCCTTAGCAGTGGTTTCCTAACAGCTATTTTACCATGAAGGCCTGCTGCACAAAGTCTCCTCTTAACAGTTGCTAAAGAGATGTGTTTGCTGCTAGAACTCTGTGTGGCATTGACCTGGTCTCCAATCTGAGCTGCTGTTAACCTGAGATTTCTGAGGCTGGTGACTTGGATAAACTTATCCTCAGAAGCAGAGGTGACTCTTGGTCTTCCTTTCCTGGGGCGGTCCTCATGTGAGCCAGTTTCTTTGTAGCGCTTGATGGTTTTTGCAACTGCACTTGGGGACACTTGCAAAGTTTGCCCAATTTTTCGGACTGACTGACCTTCATTTCTTTAAGTAATGATGGCCACTCGTTTTTCTTTACTTAGCTGCTTTTTTCTTGCCATAATACAAATTCTAACAGTCTATTCAGTAGGACTATCAGCTGTGTATCCACCAGACTTCTGCACAACACAACTGATGGTCCCAACCCCAAGAAATCCCACTTATTAAACCTGACAGGGCACACATGTGAAGTGAAAACCATTTCCGGTGACTACCTCTTGAAGCTCATCAAGAGAATGCCAAGAGTGTGCAAAGCAGTCATTAAAGCAAAAGGTGGCTACTTTGAAGATCCTAGAATATAAGAGATATTTTCAGTTGTTTCACACTTTTTTGTTAAGTATATAATTCCACATGTGTTAATTCATAGTTTTGATGCCTTCATTGTGAATGTACAATTTTCATAGTCATGAAAATACAGGAAAACCTTTAAATGAGAAGGTGTGTCCAAACTTTTGGTCTGTACTGTATTTTTTATTATTATCCCTCTGAGGACGCATGTGAGTGCTTCCCATTTAAATGGTAAGGCATTTCATCATGCTCATATATTTGAAGCAGTCTATAGTCTCAAGAAGGTCTGGGACACAGAGTGAGTCTTTCAGCAGATTATCATTTAAGTTCCAACATCTGAAGCCTTGGTGGAGTCACGTATAGTCAGATTACAATATACAGGAGCATGATCTCACCATACAGCAGTTCCTACCTGAGATGTAGGTTGCCATGTAGGCAAGTGACGGCTAATTAAGAAAAGGACTATACTGCTATGCATATTGTGTAAAGGAGAATAATAGGTATAATTCTTTACGTCTGGATGTAGTATCCTACATACATCGCCCGGTTGAGACCAAAGCACAATTAGCAAAGCTTTTGTTTGTGTTTTAGATTGGTGGCTCCAGCCCAGGGACGCATCTAAAGAAGGATCCAAGACAAAATTAAAGTCACCTCCAATGATGATAAGGTCCGCCGCAAAATATTTTAGTTTGTTTAAGTTATGACGGTATGTCTTAATTTGGTCACAATTAGGGAGATAGAACTTTTCCAAAGTCAAAATTTTGGAGTAGATGGAGATCTTAACAAACGCATACCTCCTCTCCGTGTCAGACAGTGTTTCTACAATAGTATGCATCAGTGATCTGTGGCGGCCTATACTCAGCACCTTAGACTTCAAAACTGCATTTTTCTGGGACGCCAAGATGAATAATATCTATTAGTAATCTGAGGTATAGTATATGATCGCCTCTAAAGTGTGACTCCTGAAGAAAGAGAAAATGTACGTGCTGTTTATACCTGTGATAAAACACTTGAGCTCCTTTCTCTGGAACATTAAGTCCTCTGACATTCAATGAACAAGTTTTGAGTTGTGCCATATTATATGAAAAAAAGGAGGAGGGGGAAGAGAGAAAGATTAAAAGAAAAGATGACGTATAGACGGTAGATAGTAACATCTACCTCTCAGTGTCTAAGAAGTATAGATTATGAATATATCAAAACAGTAGGAAATTGCGAAACAAGCAGATCCCAATGCAAGTCCCTAACTGGGGGTTGTCTTTACAGGCGTAAGTCAAACTTTCAGTTCTAGGATTCCTATTAGGTGGAACCATGGAATATAAAGCAAGTAAAGTAATACAGCCTGATATTACAGTAGTATCATGTGAACTCAACTTATATGCCGGTCTAAGATCTTATATGAACTTAGACATTCTATATAGTGGAAGAGTGGCACCTAATGCTCTATTTAGATATATCTAATTATATGCTTAAAGAAATAAGTAAGCATCTGCAAACTGTCTCTCATCAGGGAAGGCAAGATTCATTTCAGGAGCTCATATGATTGGCAGGTTCCTCTCCCATCTGGCTGCATCACCATCAAGTTCCTGATCCACTTAACACCTTCTGCGACGTGCTGGAACTCTCTGTGGCAATGGTGGAGCAGGTGGCCAGTCAGATATAGGGAATGTCCAGGGCATCACAGAAAGGTCTCATGTTGATTGGATCTTTGAAAATATACAGCTGGAATGGGTACCCCCAGGAGTACATCAGGCCATTTTCCCGGATGGCATCAAGTAGTGGTTTCAATACCCTTCTTTTAGCAAGTGTCATTCAGGATAGATATGTGAGCAATTATATGCGTTTTCCATTGAAATCACCAGGATCCAACTCCTCTGCTTTCCTCACAATGGCCTCTTTTACATTGAAAATATGTATGCGACACATAATGTCCCTTGAACGCTCAGGATCTGGGCATGATTGCCTATTGTACGGTGCGCCTTTAAAATCTCCACCTCCTTATCAATAGGATCACCAAGGATATTATTGAATAATGATCGCAGTGTTGGCATAATCACTTGTGCAATGATGCTTTCAGGTATACCCCTTATCCAGATATTATTGTGATTTTCTTGATCATCAACCATATTAAACAGATGGTTTATTTACTGGCTGTGAAGATCCAGTGTTAGTTTCTGAGCATTATGATGGCCTCTAACTTGGACGACATTATCCTCTAATCTCTGTACCTCGTCAGTAAGCTGTGACAGGATAGAAGTGAGGGGACGTATTTCAGTATTGTATGTGGTCTCCAGCCTCTGAATATATTGCTCCATGTCTTCTTTAGTCGGGATAGACGTAATCTGATATACAAATAAGTTATGTTGTTCTCCATATCAGAATTCCCTGTGTCTGGGGGGTAAATGTCCCTGTGAAGCATGCGCTGCTCAGTATGTGGGCTTTGGTGAGAGTACAAGGAGATTTGTGGAGCTGTTTTCTTGTGAGGCCGACATTAAGAGAGAAGTTGGTGCAGGACTTACAGCCTGGAGCTGTCTGGCATCATGAGGGTTAAGGCTGCTTCTTTTTCCATGCTGAGGTGAGGCAGTAATGGCTCCGGAGCAGGAAGATAAGACCTTACATAAGAAACGCTGCATACCAGACATGCTGACAGAGGTGGAGGACCTCAGATTAACCTCCGATCTCTTCTTTCTTTCCCATATCGAACGTCATGTTTGAGGCTGTAAATTGCTTATAATTCCCCCAGGAACACGGTCTGAAGAGAGTGCTCTCAGTGTGTGCGTTCCCTTGATGCTGTGTCCAGGCCATGTCCTTCCTGTTGATGTACAATACGTCTAAAGGTGGCGTTGATTGGGAGCAGGATTGTGTGATGTAACAATCTTGTGTGATGTAACATCCTTAAGGAAACGCGAGTTGTGACACCAATGGAACGGCGCCAGAACAGGAAGTGCGTATGAGTGTTTTTATTTTAAAAAGGCCAAACATGAGGAATGAGAAGGAGTTGGTCTAGTAGTGGACAACCCCTTTATGAAGATATAATTTTCGGTTAAAAATGAAAAAGGCTTCTCCCCTGTGTGACGTCTCTGAAGTTTGTTAAGAGTTGATCTCCGTGTAAAACATTTCCCGCATTAAGAACATGAAAATGGCTTCTCGTCTGTGTGAGTTCTCTGGTGACTAAGAAGTGATGATTTCTTCACAAAACATTTCCCACATTCTGAACAGGAAAAAGGTTTCTCCCCTGTGTGAGTTCTCTGGTGCTTAACCAAATCTGATTTATCTTTAAAACATTTCCCACATTATGAACAGGAAAAAGGCTTCTCCCCTGTGTGAGTTCTCTGGTGCTTAACCAAAACTGATTTCCAGCTAAAACATTTCCCACATTCTGAACAGGAAAAAGACTTCTCCCGTGTGTGATTTTTCTTGTGCGTAACCAAAACTGATTTCCAGCTAAAACATTTCCCACATTCTGAACAGGAAAAAGGCTTCTCCCCTGTGTGCTTTCTCTTGTGCGTAACCAAAACTGATTTCCAGCTAAAACATTTCCCACATTCTGAACAGGAAAAAGGCTTCTCCCCTGTGTGAATTCTCTGGTGCTTAACCAAAACTGATTTCTGGATAAAACATTTCCCACATTCTGAACAGGAAAAAGGCTTCTCCCGTGTGTGATTTCTCTTGTGCGTAACCAAAACTGATTTCCAGCTAAAACATTTCCCACATTCTGAACAGGAAAAAGGCTTCTCCCCTGTGTGAGTTCTCTGGTGCTCAACCAAATCTGATTTCCGGATAAAACATTTTCCACATTCTGAACAGGAAAAAGGCTTCTCCCCTGTGTGAATTCTCTGATGGCTGATAAAACTTGATTTCACTGTAAAACATTTCCCACATTCTGAACATGAAAAAGGCTTCTCCCCTGTGTGAGTTCTCTGATGTCTGATAAAACTTGATTTCAATCTAAAACATTTCCCACATTCTGAACATGAAAAAGGCTTCTCCCCTGTGTGAGTTCTCTTATGCTCAACCAAATCTGATTTCCGGCTAAAACATTTTCCACAATCTGAACAGGAAAAAGGCTTCTCCCCTGTGTGAGTTCTCTTATGCTCAACCAAATCTGATTTCCGGCTAAAACATTTTCCACATTCTGAACAGGAAAAAGGCTTCTCCCCTGTGTGAATTCTCTGATGGCTGATAAAACTTGATTTCAATCTAAAACATTTTCCACATTCTGAACAGGAAAAAGGCTTCTCCCCTGTGTGAATTCTCTGATGTCTGATAAAACTTGATTTCAATCTAAAACATTTTCCACATTCTGAACAGGAAAAAGGCTTCTCCCCTGTGTGAATTCTCTGATGGCTGATAAAACTTGATTTCAATCTAAAACATTTTCCACATTCTGAACAGGAAAAAGGCTTCTCCCCTGTGTGAGTTCTCTGATGTCTGCTAAAACTTGATTTCAATCTAAAACATTTTCCACATTCTGAACAGGAAAAAGGCTTCTCCCCTGTGTGAATTCTCTGATGGCTGATAAAACTTGATTTCAATCTAAAACATTTTCCACATATGGAACATGAAAAAGGCTTCTCCCCTGTGTGAGTTCTCTGATGTCTGATAAAACTTGATTTCAATCCAAAACATTTTCCACATTCTGAACAGGAAAAAGGATTCTCCCCTGTGTGAGTTCTCTTATGCTCAACCAAATCTGATTTCCGGCTAAAACATTTTCCACATTCTGAACAGGAAAAAGGCTTCTCCCCTGTGTGAGTTCTCTTATGCTCAACCAAATCTGATTTCCGGCTAAAACATTTCCCACATTCTGAACATGAAAAAGGCTTCTCCCCTGTGTGAGTTCTCTGATGTCTGATAAAACTTGATTTCAATCTAAAACATTTTCCACATTCTGAACAGGAAAAAGGCTTCTCCCCTGTGTGAGTTCTCTTATGCTCAACCAAATCTGATTTCCGGCTAAAACATTTTCCACATTCTGAACAGGAAAAAGGCTTCTCCCCTGTGTGAGTTCTCTTATGCTCAACCAAATCTGATTTCCGGCTAAAACACTTCCCACATTCTGAACATGAATAAGGCTTCTCCCCTGTGTGAGTTCTCTGATATTTGATTAAACCTGATTTCTCTGTAAAACATTTTCCACTTTCTGAAAAAGAAAATGGCTTCTCCTCTATGTGACTTCTCTGGTGATTAACAAGATCTGATTTCTGGTTAAAAAATTTCCCACACTTGAAACAAAAAAATCTATTCTCTGCTGTGTGAATGCTTTGATGTTTAAGCAAAGACTTTTCGAGGGAAAAACTATTACCATATTCTGAACATGAAAATGGCTTCTTTGCTTTCGGTGCAATTTGTTTTTTAATGCTTATTTTGTGACTTTGATTTTCCTTAGTAGTCTGTAATGAATCAGAAGACAGGACCTGTTTCAAATGATCAGATGACAGATCTTTGCTGTGAAGGGATGATGGTATATCTGGAGTAATGGCATTCATTTCAATTGTATCTTGTGTGATCTCAAGATCATCTGATTTAAAAATTGAAGATGTCAGCTGTCCCTCTGATCTCCTGGTACAGTCATCTGCCGAGAATAAAACCAATTATTATTTATGAATAACATATCCTTAAAATTTATACTGTTGAACATTTCTACTTAAACTCTCTGTAAAAATGAACTTTGTGTAAAAGTATCATTATTTAGCGAGAAAACATCACAGAAAAAAATCAGCCTTACCAACACCAAATCAGATAACAAATGCATTAGCATTTTAGTGTTGGTTGGGTGTACTGGGGTGTCTGTCCATGTGGGGTGCACTGATATAGTGCTGGGCAACCTTCCTGATGTAATAGTATGGGCATCATTAGGCTAAGCCAGACACTGTGCATCAAACCTACCTGTGTGACTGGCGTCCTATGCAAGCTTCCTCTGTGTGCATCTTTAATACTAGGCAACCACACCCTCCATGAATTGGTATGATTGTGAGTGGTTGCTTCATCAGTATTTTGCACCTGTGCTGCCCCCACCATTATCATGGGGGTCAGCGGCATCCTGCTAGTGCATTTCTTATATGATTTGTGTTGGTAAGGCTGTATCTTTTTCTGTGATTTTTTTTTAATTGTGCCCTTTGTTATCCGTCATTATTCACCAAGACAATAACAGTTCACAGTCTAATAGAAAACCTCATAGGATGAACCAGTGGATCGTAGTGTCCAACTGTTTGTTAATTCTGCCTCCCAAATATGGAATAAAAAGTCACCAAACAATGTTATGTAGGCAAAAATAATATCAATAAAAACTTCTACTCATCTCACAAAAAACAAGTCCCCACTCAGGTCCATCATCTGTCAATGGAAAAACAGAGGTTTCCACATTATTAGTGGCTCAAAGGCTTTTGAAAAGCAACATGGCTTCCATAAACCAATCCAGCAATATCCACTCTCCCAAAGTCAGATCTCCCCCTCACTTCTGAGCCTTGCAGTGTGCCCAAACCACATTTAGCATCCATGTATTTGACATTACTATAGTGAGAAGAACCCACTTAATTGATGGTGTGTGTCTCCTGGAGCACAATCTGGGCACTATGTGTTGGGTAATGAAATTGTATATTTGTAATTTTCACTCACCATCATCCACTGCGTGCTAATTTCCAGAAAAACACTGTGGAGTCAAAATAGTCACTACTCCTATAGATTAATTCACTGAGAGTTATAATTTCCAAAATGGAGTCACTTTATGGGGATTTCTACTGCTCTGGTTTTCTGTTATTATGTCATATTAGGGCTTCTGTAAATGGTGTGTCCCATCTCCTCTGGGATCTGCTCCTGTAATGTCTGCTTCTGTCACCAGGCGCCGTCTTATTCATCCTGCAGGTGGCGCTGGTGATGGAGGAGACGTCAGAACCTGAAGCTCTCAGCGGCGCAGGCTCTGTCCAGCCACTAAGATTAGGGTTGCTGGGACCAGTAGTACCATCCAGTCTGGCAGTATGGGGGTGTGTGCTGTCCAGCTGGAGTAATCTGCTCCCTGCTTCAGCCATTTGGAAAGCACCGCACCCTACTAAAGCTGGAAGCATATTGCTGGAAGCTGCCAGATACAGCCTTGTTCTCCTCTGGTTCAGTCCTCTGTGCTCAGGTCCCGACTTGTGTATTTGTTTCTGTTGTGACCTCGGCCCGTTTACTGACTACTTTTGTGTGGTTTCGTATTTTCTCTGACCTCCATGTTCTGACCCGGCTATCTGACTATTCTTCTTGCCATCTCACACCACAGAACATTACGTAACACTGTGGCCCAAGCTTAGGGGGTCTCTGTCTAAGTCCAAATCCACGTAGAGGGGTTAAAGGATGTTGAGGAAGGCAAAGCCTGGGATCTGGAAAATGGAGTAGATAACGCCAAGCCTGTTTGTGGTAGCCATCTTTTGAGCTGCCAAGTGACCATGAACAGTGTCCCCAATACATTGTGTCTGCAAACTATCCCAGCAAGATCTGCATTCAAATAGCTAAATGTCGCTCCTTCCCTTCTTAACCTGCCATGTGCCCAGACAGTAGTGTACAACCGTATATAGGGGATTGTCAGATTCAAGAGAAGATGGAATATTATTTGTAAGGTCCATTTGTTTCCTTTTATCCTTTGTGAAGAATTCCAAAGTTATCACCATATAAAGTGACACATGTCAGATTTGAAAAATGGGCCCTGATAGGAACACAAAACTGGCTGCAGGAAGAGGTTAAATCAGAGTATTTTGGGCACTAACTACTATAGTCAAAACTGTGAGTATAGACAATAACTCATCTACTGAAATGACCAAACTCAACAGTCTCCATCAGTAAGTAATGAGTAACTAGTGGTGAAACCTCTCTGCGGTAATTGGAGTATGGGGCTCGGTGGCTCTTGGGAATCTAAACTATCATAAGGGACAATATTTTCTGTCAGATGAGTTTCAAGAAGAAATATCAGACATTCAAAGAGAACTTTTTATAATACTACAGAGCTGAGACGTCTTAAATTTAGCTTAGAGATATATCATGGCGCAGGTGTAATGTTTTTTTTTTAGTTTATCACAATCTGGTTTGAAGTTAGTCGGTTTTAAAAGAAACTGAAAAGTCAGGATAAAGGGAAACTCTGCTGTTATTGTACAGAAATTCACAATTGGCCCTCACTACACATTTAATGTTGTAGATCATAAAAGTGAAGTTTGGCCAGAAAGACTGGACCTGGTCTTGTAGGGACCATATGAGCACATTCAGCAGCACAGAGGGGAGAGAAGGTAGATTCATCCAATAAGATATCAGGGATCTAGGAAGCCAACAGCATCATTACCCTCCACTTTCCCTTACAGGCCTATCATAATATTTTTCTTCAAGTGATTTTCTGGCTTTGCAGTTTACAGATCTGGGCAGGTAACGGTCAGCGTCTCCTAATCCCAGGGAGTAGGTGGATCCTCCAGGTTGTAAGTTCTATGGAAAAGGGTTTCAATGCCCAAAATCATTTGAACAGTTTTGGGTGGAAGAGAATGCTGTGGTCTAGAGGAAAAATGGTGATCACACAATTGTAATACGGCCGGACTACACCACCGATAAAGCAGCCACAGCCGGTGACTGAGAAGAATCTGTGACTTCTCTGCATTTAGTGGTTACTACTCACCTGGGTAGTCATATGTAGGAATCTCCTCTTTACACCGCTCATCACCCCTCACATATGTCTCTGTAGTATTAATATGGGGCAGATCTTCACCCTGAAACAAATATTGTAAAAGTCACAGACAGATGGAGAAGTCCCATCTATGATCGGCTCTAATCCTGCCATCTCCACCATTCTCTTTACACAAGTATAAACCATATAATACTGGTGGATAAAACAAGACTGAACACAAGACCTTCACAGCCGTCTACACATCATAGGGGAGATCTCATGACACCTTCTCTCCATCTACCTGATGATCCTGAGGAACATTGGGATCTTCTTGTTTACAGTCCTGAGGAAGAAGAGGACGGGGACATCTCTCTGGTGTTCTCCTCTTACTGGATAGATCTGGAGGAAACACATACAGGACTGAATTCATTCTTTACATACAGATAATTATAGGCAGTGTGTGTTTAGTCCTGTCTATTACCTGGTGATGTGAGGGGCTGGGGAACCTCCATCATGACGTCCTTGTACAGATCTTTGTGTCCTTCTAAATACTCCCACTCCTCCATGGAGAAATAGACAGTGACATCCTGACATCTTATAGGAACCTGACACATACAATGATACCGTCATCCCCCGATCCTTTCATAGCGTTACTGTATAATGTCCCAGCATTCCCAGCAGTGTCACCTCTCCAGTCAGCAGCTCAATCATTTTGTAGGTGAGTTCTACGATCTTCTGGTCATTGATGTCCTCATGTATGAAGGGGTGAGATGGATGCCCTGTGATTGGGCTCAGGGGTCTTTCCCATCCCTCAGACACAGGGTCCTCACAGCGCTCACTAGAGGTCTTCACTAATATGTAATCCTGGTTATGGAAAGACATATAAATCAATCTCACTCCAGACATTTCCAGAGTCCTCACCTCTCCAGTTCTGTCCATCTGTTATTCCCATAGATAAGAATGATGCAATGTGACGTCATTGGAATCTCTCACCTCTCCAGTAAGCCGGAAGAGGATCTCTAGGGTGAGGTGGAATATCCTCTCCGCCATCTTGTCTCTGTCCATATCCATCTTTGATGGGTCCATAAGGAAAATTCTCTTAAATAGAAGATCTTCACTGAGAGGATCCGATATTGTAGAGACCTGAATGAGAAGAAGATGAGTCGATGTAACATCATAAAAATCCTGCGTCATAATACAATTACTGGAGATAATAAGGGAAACATATGAGGAGATTTATTATTTTACAGTATTTAGTTTTCTTCTTTACATCTACTAATAAAACCTATATATTTTAGGCCACAGACAACAAGCAGTTTCTTCCTTGGAGTCTGTAGCTGAATACGTTTCTCAAAGACTCATCTTCCATAAAGCTAATTCTCGTCTCATTTACCGATACTGCAATCGGCATTAGCAATACTGCAGGAGATATTCATTACATGTGACATGAGAAATAACTACTTCATGATGAGGACGACATCTTCATCTTCTACTACAGCTCCAGAAACATATTTAGCCAGATTTCTTCACTGATTACATCTCCACCGGCCGTCTATATGAATGTTTCCCATCTTCCCCGGACTGTAATCTTCCATCACGTTAGGTCTCATGTCTGAACAGAAAAAAGGCTTCTCCACTGTGTGAGTTCAGGTTTGGTTAAGCACCAGAGATTTCCGGCTAAAACATTTCCCACATTCTGAACAGGAAAAAGGCTTCTCCCCTGTGTGAGTTCTCTGATATTTGATTAAACTTGATTTCTCTGTAAAACATTTTCCACTTTCTGAACAGGAAAATGGCTTCTCCTCTGTGTGACTTCTCTGGTGATTAACAAGATTTGATTTCTGGTTAAAAAAAATTCCCACACTTGAAACAAAAAAATCTATTCTCTGCTGTGTGAATGCTTTGATGTTTAAGAAAAGACTTTTCGAGGGAAAAACTATTTCCATATTCTGAACATGAAAATGATTTCTTTGCTTTAGGAGCAATTCGTTTTTTAATGCCTATTTTGTGACTTTGATTTTCCTTAGTAGTCGATAATGAATCAGAAGACAGGACCTGTTTCAAATGATCAGATGACAGATCTTTGCTGTGAAGGGATGATGGTATATCTGGAGTAATGACATTCACTTCAATTGTGTCCTGTGGGATCTCAAGATCATCTGATTTAAAAATTGAAGATGTCAGCTGTCCCTCTGATCTCCTGGTACAGTCATCTGCCAAGAAGAAAACCAATTATTATTTATGAATAACATATCCTTAAAATTTATATTGTTGAATATTTCTACTTAAACTCTCCGTAAAAATGTACTTTACGTAATAGTATCATTATCTACCAAGAAAACATCACAGAAAAAGAGTAGTTACTTACCGGTAACGAAATTTCTCGGAACCCATGACGGCACCACGGAGAGAGGGGATCCGCCCTTCAAGGACAGGAAACCTGCAGATAAAAAGGGAGGCACCTCTCTCCCGCATCAGTTGGTTTACAGAGCACCGCCAGGTTAGTAACACCAAATATGGCATTTTTATTATATATACTATATATGTATATATATTTTTTTTTTTCAGACACACCCTGTGACTAAACAACAGGTAGTAACGATTGTGCACACCCATGTGTAAGAAAAAAGGGGAGGGAATGTACGGGTGCCGTCATGGGTTCCGAGAAATTTCGTTACCGGTAAGTAACTACTCTTTCTCTTTCCCCATGACGGCACCACGGAGAGATTGCAGAGCAGTGAAGATTAGGGAGGGACCACCGCTTCCAGAACCCTTCTGCCAAAGGTAAGATCTGAAGACGATGTTAGATCCAGCCGGTAGTGTTTAAAGAACGTGGAGGGAGAAGACCAGGTCGCCGCTCTACATATCTGTTCGATTGAAGCTCTGGCCTTCTCCGCCCAGGAGGCTGCCACTGCCCTTGTCGAGTGCGCCCTTAAGCCCACCGGCGCTGTTTCCCCGCTTGAGGAATAAGCCAGGGAAATGGCTTCCCTTATCCACCTTGCCAGGGTTCCTTTGGAAGCTTTCTGTCCCTTCCGAGATCCCTGGAAGCACACAAAAAGAGCCCTGTCCTTCCTACACTCCCGTGTGGCCTCTAAATATTGCATAATGCACCTCCTGACGTCCAAGGTGTGAAGGGCCTCTTCCCCCTTGTTTTTTGGGGCTGCGCAGAAGGAAGGGAGGGTAACCTCCTGTGACCTGTGAAAAAGGGATCCCACCTTAGGAAGGTACGCAGGGTCGGTCCTAAGCGTCACTCTGTCGTCTAGTATTTGTGTAAAAGGGGGTCCTGCGGATAGTGCTTGGATATCACTAATGCGGCGAGCCGAGGTGAGGGCTACCAGAAGGGACGTCTTAAGGGACAAGATTTTAAGGGACGCTTCCCCTAGAGGTTCAAAGGGGCCTCTGGTCAGGGCTGAAAGAACAAGATTTAAATCCCACGGAGGAGCCTTCCGGGAGGGGATGGGCCTGGATCTATGAGATGCTCTGATGAACCTGGAGACCCATCTATCCCTTGCCAGGTTGCAGTTATACAGGGCTCCCAGAGCTGCCACCTGAACCTTCAGCGTGCTCGTGGCCAACCCCAGTTCCAACCCCTTCTGAAGGAACTCCAGGATGGTAACCACGGGGGCCTCCCCTACTATATCCGTACCTGCAAAGGAAAGGAATTTCTTCCAAGTTTTCCCGTAGAGCCTAGTAGTTACAGGTTTCCTACTCTGCAGCAAGGTAGAGATTAGATTGGGGGAAAACCCTTTATCCCTCAAGAGTGACCTCTCAAATTCCAAGCTGTCAAGTGCAGGTTTGTTACCTTCGGGTGTAGTACTGGACCCTGAGACAGCAGGTCCGGAACTTCCGGAAGGACCCAGGGGTCGGAGACGGACATGATCCTCAGCCAGGAAAACCAAGGCCTTCTTGGCCAGAAAGGGGCGATCAGGATCGCATTCGCCTCGTCTTCCCTGATCTTCCTCAGAACTGCCGGAATGAGAGCAATCGGAGGAAAGGCATATACTAGCTGGTGGCCCCATGGAATCAAAAAAGCGTCTAGTGCTACTGGGTTCCCCCTGGGGTCGATCGAGCAAAACGTGTCCACCTTTTTGTTTTTCCAGTTGGCGAATAGGTCTATACATGGGATTCCCCAAGCCCTCGTGATTTTTTTGAACACTAGCTGGTTCAACTCCCATTCGCCCTGTCTCAACTGGGTACGGCTTAGGAAGTCCGCCGTGACGTTCATTGACCCTTTTATGTGCAGAGCTGATAAGGACTCTAGATTCCTCTCTGCTACGTGGAGGATGGAGCTTGACGCCTGAAGAAGGGAGATGGACCGGGTACCCCCCTGGTGATTTAGATATGCCACCACTACTTGGTTGTCCGAGAACACTCTCACGTGGTAACCCTTTAACACGTTTAGAAATTCCAAGAGGCCATACTTCACCGCCAGAAGTTCTTTCATGTTGGAGGAAGAACCTTCCACCCCCTTTGCCCAGACTCCCTGAGCCACTCGGTCGTCTAGATCAGGGTTACCCAACTCCAATCCTCAAGGCCCACCAACAGGTCATGTTTTCAGGATTTCCTTAGTATTGCACAGGTGATAATTACATCACCTGTGCAATACTAAGGAAATCCTGAAAACATGACCTGTTGGTGGGCCTTGAGGACTGGAGTTGGGGAACCCTGGTCTAGATGAGCCCCCCACCCCCTGGGGCTTGCATCTGTCATCAGAATCTGGGGTGACGGTATTGTCCATGGGACGCCCCTGCCTAGATTTTCTTTCTTTGTCCACCATGTTAGGGAAAGTAAAGTTTTTGAGGATAAGGTCAGTCGCCCTTCTAAGTGCCCTCTTAGAGATTTTTCCGCCCTCAAAATCTCCCATTGTAAGACCCTGGTGTGCAACTGAGCCCAGCGGACACCCGGGATGCAGGCAGTCATAGAACCGAGGAGGGACATTGCTCCCCTTAGTGTCATAACCGGATGCTTCCTCACATAGGACACACGGGCTATCATATTTTGGACTTTCTCTTCCGGAAGATGGCATTCCTGACTTCTTGAATCTAACAGGATACCTAAGTATTCCTGTAGCTGAACTGGCTCCACTCTGGATTTTTTTAGGTTTAGAAGCCATCCCAAACTTGTCAAAGAATCCATAACTACTGCTAGCTGGTCTTTGCAGTGGCTGAACGAGTTGCCTATAACCAGTAGATCGTCCAGGTATGGGACTATCAGGATGTTCCTCTCCCTTAGATGAGCCATGACTTCCGACATCACTTTCGTGAAGACTCTGGGGGCTATTGCTAACCCGAAGGGAAGGGCCCCATACTGGAAGTGTCTGATTGTGCCCCTTATTGGTATGGCTACCCTCAGGAATTTCTGGTAGTCCCTGTGCCCTGTTCCGTCTATAGGGAAACAGTTACGACCACCGTCCTCTGAAGATGAGGAAGCAGATGATGAACAGGATGATTCAGACCCCGCAACTTCCTCATCTGATTTACTAGACTCTGACTCCGGGGAAAGGTGCCTAGTTTTTTTATGCTTCTTCCCCCCCTTTTGGAGGGATTTGAAGGTATCTTCGACTTGCGATTTTATCAGGGATCTGAGCTCGGTAGCAAACTTAGGGGTCTCCTCACAGATGGTTTGCTCGATGCATGAGCTACATAGTCTCTTTTGCCATGTGGTGGGTAGATCTGCTGCGCAAAGTGCGCAGGCCCTGTTTTTAAACTTCCCCGTGCTCTTCCTTCCCTAAGAAGAAAAGAGAGGGGGGAGGGTCCAAATTACAAGTGAACTTTCACGAAGATCACTTACCGCCTATACGAAAGAGAGAGAGGGAATACCGCATTCGAAGAGGAACCTGCTCTGGTAGCTGGGTCTTTCGCCGAGGCTGATGCCGTGCCGGAATCTTTGCCACGCTGAGAAGACCTGCCGGACCGACCGCTTCCTCCGTCACCTTGATTATGTTGACGCGGAGGGCCGCTGGAGGGTCCTTTCGTGCGTTTCCTCTGAGGCGATGGTGATGGAGATGGTGAGTGGGGGCGCAGGGACTGCACCTCCTGGGGCTCCTGGTCACTCATACTGCTGATTTTCACGTATGACAGGAAGCATTTTCCTTTTGCTTCCCTGGCAATTTAAGCTATGCAGGTGACCGCCCCCTCCCCCTCCAACACCGCTGTGGGGTGCGCCCCCCTCTGGCCAGGACACCGCTGTGTCCTCCATGTTAGGCCTTTCCCGCGCGCGCGTTTGAATTCGCCGCTCCTGCGGCCGCGTCACTTCCGGGCGCCTCCCGCGTCACTTCCGGCGCGCGCACGAGGGGGAGCGTCGGTGAGCGCACGCACCCGCCCAAACGCCGAATCGCTATCCGGCAAGCATGCGGGGCGCGCGCTGCACAAGGCCCAGACCCTGACCCAGGGCTCAGGCCAACCCGAGCCCTGAGCCTTCTATACTTACCGCCTGGGCCCGACGCCACAGGAGACCGCGGCTTGCTTCGCGTCTCCCAAGCCACCCTAGAGGCCCGCTGACCCCAGCTGTGGCGCTTCAGGACACCGCACCAGCAGAGGCAGGGAACCCCCGCTGCCTGAGCCGGACTAGTCGGTGTTATGTTCTGCTACCAGAGCTAAGGAAAGAGAGGAGATCTGTCCCTACGATAGAACTCAGCTGAATCCCTACGATGTAACAGGGGACCTGATCCTGCGATCAGACCTGCTAAAGTCCTAAGCTAGTCTGTACGGAGACCTATAGATGTGGGGAAGGAATCCCTACAAGTACTAAGGACTGGGAGGAAAATGGGACACCTCCTAACAGAAATAGTAGCAGACAGACGAACAAACAAAATATATAGAACATAGAGGTCCGTAGACCAAGCAAACTAACAGAGTTAGATACAGAGCACAGGCTAGCTAGAAAGTAGTTATACAATGAAGTCCAGCAAAGCCAGAAGGGCGGAGCAGGATTAAATAGGCCAACAAGGTCATGTGACCAGCAAAGGAAAAAACCTAAGAGCAAGGTTCTAACAGTACCCCCCCTTCTAAGAGGATCCTCCGGATCCCCTAGGACCAGGCTTATCAGGAAATCTCCTGTGAAACGCTCTGATAAGTCTGGACGCGGAAACATCATCTGACCTCACCCAAGAGTTATCCTCGGGTCCGAAACCTTTCCAGGCCACAAGATACTGCAAACTACCTCTATACCGTCTAGAGTTAAGGATGCGAGAAATTTCATATTCCCCATCCTCCACCACCGGAGGAACAGAGGCAGAGGCGTCACCATCCGACACAACAGCTTTTTTTAACAGAGAGACATGAAATACCGGATTAATTCTCCAGGAGGTAGGAACCTCCAACCTAACAGCAGATTGGTTGACAACCTGAAGCACCTTAAAGGGCCCTACAAACTTGGGACCCAATTTCTTAGAAGGAATCCTCAACCGCAGATTCCTAGAGGACAACCAAACCATGTCACCAACAGCGAACAAAACCTCCTGTCGTTTCCTATCAAAGTAGTCTTTAGATTTTCTGTTGGCCTCCTGAAGATTACCACGCACATCCGTCCAAACTCTCTCCAAATCACTGGAAAAATTCTCCTCCTCAGGCACGGCAGATCCCAACTTGGAGAACGACCCAAACGACGGATGTCTCCCAGAACAACAAAAAAAAGGCGAACAACCAGCAGAAGAAGATGTATGATTGTTCAGAGCAAATTCAGCAAGTGGCAGAAACTCAGACCACCCCTCTTGATTGTCTGCCACAAAACAACGCAAGAACTGCTCAACATCCTGGTTTTTCCTTTCTGTCTGGCCATTAGATTCAGGATGATATCCGGACGAGAACGACAAATGAACTCCCAACCTGTCACAAAAGGCACGCCAAAAAACGAGCCACGAACTGAGGACCCCTATCAGAAACAATGTCAGTAGGAACGCCATGAAGTCTGACAATTTCCTTGACAAAGGCCTTAGCGAGAGTTTTAGCGCAGGGCAGTTTGATGAAGGGAACCAAGTGACACATCTTGCTAAAACGGTCCACGACCACCCAGATGACAGTAAAACCCTCAGAGGAGGGAAGGTCAGTTATAAAGTCCATAGCCAAATGTGTCCAAGGAGCACTGGGAACCTCCAAAGGACAAAGCAACCCCGCAGCAGGAGTATGTGAGGACTTAGATCTAGCACATATAGTACATTGACGCACCCACTTAATGACTTCCTTCTGCCATCCAGGCCACCAAAAACTGCGACCCACCAGTCTCTTGGTCTCAGAGATTCCGGGATGACCTGCCAACCGAGATTTGTGACACTCAACAAACAAATCTCTCCTAAAGGTCCCAGGCACAAACAACCTCCCATGAGGAGTGTTAGATGGGGCATTCTCCTGTGCTTTAAGAATCTCATCTTCCAAAACGGAGTCCAAAGCAGCTATCACAACACCTTCTTGTAAAATGTTCTCCTCTTTCTCAGCACCGACTATGGGAGAAAAACTGCGAGACAAGGCATCCGCCTTAACATTCTTAGTACCAGGGATGTAAGTAACGGAGAAATTAAACCGCGAGAAAAACAGTGCCCACCTAGCCTGACGGGCATTCAGGCGCTTGGCAGCATCAAGATATATCAGATTTTTATGATCCGTAAGAACCTGAACGGGAAATTCCGCACCTTCCAAGAAGTGGCGCCAGTGTTCAAATGCGAGTTTAATAGCCAATAATTCCCGATTACCAATATCGTAATTCAGTTCAGTCTCCGAAATTTTTTTTGAAAAAAAGGCACAGGGATGTAATCCATCCCCGTTATCCTGAGACAATACTGCGCCAACCCCCACAGAGGAAGCATCAACCTCAACCAAAAACGGCTTAGTCACATCAGGCTGCATAAGGATGGGAGCAGAGGTGAACCTCTCCTTGAGATACACAAAAGCTTCAATGGCCTCAGAAGACCACTGAACCGCATCAGCACCTTTCCTGGTGAGATCGGTCAGAGGTTTGACAATACTAGAAAATTTTTTTATGAATTTTCTGTAATAATTGGCGAAACCTAAAAACCTCTGTATCGATTTCAAACCAATAGGCCTAGGCCATTCCTGTACAGCTTGAACTTTAACCGGGTCCATCTCAAAACCTTCGCTGGAGATAATGTAACCCAAAAAACTAATTCTCTGTACAGCGAACTCACATTTCTCCAGCTTAGCAAAAAGCGAATTGTCCATTAATAACTGTAATACCTCACGTACGCTCCGCCAATGAGACTCCAGATCCGGCGAATAAATCAAAATGTCATCCAAATACACAACCACATTTTTGCCGATCAAAGGTCTAAGGATGTTATTAATAAAATTCTGAAAAAATGCAGGAGCATTAGTAAGACCAAAAGGCATAACCAGATTCTCAAAATGACCCACAGGAGTGTTAAAAGCAGTCTTCCATTCGTCACCCTCCTTCATGCGCAACAGATTGTATGCCCCCTTAAGGTCAATTTTAGAGAACCACTTGGCCCCCATTAACTGGTTAAACAGATCAGGAATCAATGGCAGTGGGTAAGGATTGCGTACAGTAATTTTGTTAATCTCACGAAAATCCAGACAAGGACATAAACCGCCGTCCTTTTTTTTTACAAAGAAAAATCCAACCGCCACAGGAGACTTAGAGGGCCTAATGTGACCGGCGGCCAAACTTGTCTGTATGTATTCCTCCAAAGCCTTCCTCTCAGGAATAGTAAGGTTAAATAAACGACTTTTAGGAAGAGTCGCTCCAGGGACAAATTCAATAGAACAATCATAGTCTCTATGGGGAGGCAAAACCTGCGATTCCTTCTCAGAAAAAACTCTCCAAAAATCCTGAATAGGAACAGGCAATTCTCCCCTATCCAAAGCTGCAATACGCCCGTTACAACACTTGTCATAACATTTATGGCTCCAGGATTTAATTTCACTGGTAGACCAATCCAGTACAGGATTGTGAAATTTTAACCAGGGCAATCCCAATATTACTGGAGAAGGCAAGTTATTCAAAACTACCAAATCCAATTTCTCATGGTGAACACCATTAATTGTGAGAGGAAATTCACAGACCTTGAGAGTAATATTCTTCAAAGGGGAACCATCCACAGAAACCACAGCAATGGGGGATGATAAAGGTTCGGGTTTTAAATTGAGTCTTTCCAAGAATCCCCCATCAATTACATTCAGAGTAGACCCACAATCAACAAACACCCGAAATTCCATTAATTTTTCCTGAGCAATCGTGGAAGCAGCTAAAAATACACCCTTGGAATTTAAACAGGCAATACGGGCATGACTGACCATTTTTTTTTCTTTCTTCATACGAAGCTCACAGCCTTTAATCAAATGACCAGATTTTCCGCAATAGAAACACAAGCCTTCAGAAAATCTACGGTCTTTTTCTTGAGAACGAGGTGCCACCGATCCAATCTCCATCGGTTCACCACTGTTAGTACACACATTCTCATAACCAGAAACTGACATAGCAGAGGATTTTCTCTCATTAACCCTTGCACGCAGTCTCCTATCCACCCGTATAGCTAATTGCATAGCCTGTTGCAAATCTTCAGGTGTAGGATAAGCAATTAGCAGGTCTTTAACCCTTTCATTGAGCCCAGCAAGAAATAGACTTTTCAGAGCAGAATCGTTCCACCCTGTTTGAGTAGACCAACGACGGAAATGAGTACAATATTTTTCCACATTACCTGATCCCTGTTTCAAACGTCTCAACTCAGTCTCAGCTGATGCGACACGGTCAGGATCATCATATAATAGTCCTAAAGCAGAAAAAAAACTATCCACTGATCTGAAGCATGTATCACTAGGTTGCAAAGAAAAGGCCCACTCCTGAGGCTCTTTGCGCAAAAGTGACATTATGAACCCTATGCGCTGGGATTCATCCCCAGAGGACTTGGGTCTCAAACGAAAATACAATAAGCAAGCATTTTTAAATGAAAAAAATTCTTGGTGTTCACCAAAAAATAAATCCGGCAAACATACCTTAGGCTCCAAGAAATGTGCTCCAGGACAGTTACTCACGTGCTGACGGAGCTCGGCCACCTCCAGAGAGAGTCCCTGCAGGCGTTTAGCCAAATCCAGAACCGACACCATGATGGAACAGAAAAATCTTTCCTTAGAGAATTTGCAGGCTGGACTTACTGTTATGTTCTGCTACCAGAGCTAAGGAAAGAGAGGAGATCTGTCCCTACGATAGAACTCAGCTGAATCCCTACGATGTAACAGGGGACCTGATCCTGCGATCAGACCTGCTAAAGTCCTAAGCTAGTCTGTACGGAGACCTATAGATGTGGGGAAGGAATCCCTACAAGTACTAAGGACTGGGAGGAAAATGGGACACCTCCTAACAGAAATAGTAGCAGACAGACGAACAAACAAAATATATAGAACATAGAGGTCCGTAGACCAAGCAAACTAACAGAGTTAGATACAGAGCACAGGCTAGCTAGAAAGTAGTTATACAATGAAGTCCAGCAAAGCCAGAAGGGCGGAGCAGGATTAAATAGGCCAACAAGGTCATGTGACCAGCAAAGGAAAAAACCTAAGAGCAAGGTTCTAACAGTCGGGCCTGGTAAGTAAAATCTTCTTTCTTCAGGATTTCATCCGTAGGTCCCTGTCAAGGACAGGAAACCAACTGATGCGGGAGAGAGGTGCCGCCCTTTTTATCTGTAGGTTTCCTGTCCTTGAAGGGCGGATCCCCTCTCTCCGTGGTGCCGTCATGGGGAAAGAGAAAAATCAGCCTTACCAACACCAAATCAGATAACAAATGCATTAGCATTTTAGTGTTGGTTGGGTGTACTGGGGTGTCTGTCCATGTGGGGTGCACTTATATAGTGCTGGGCAGCCTTCCTGATGTAATAGTATGGGCATCATCACTATCCTAAGCCAGACACTTTGCATCACACCTACCTGTGTGACTGGCGTCCTATACAAGCTTCATCTGTGTGCATCTTTAATACTAGGCAACCACCCCCTCCATGAATTGGTAGGTTTGTGAGTGGTTGCTTCATCAGTATTTTGCACCTGCGCTGCCCCCACCTTTATCATGGGGGTCAGCGGCATCCTGCTAGTACATTTGTTATATGATTTGGTGTTGGTAAGGCTGTATCTTTTTCTGTGATTTTTTTTTTAATTGTGCCCTATGTTAGCCGTCATTATTCACCAAGACAATAACAGTTTACAGTCTAATAGAAAACCTCATAGGATGAACCAGTGGATCGTAGTGTCCAACTGTTTGTTAATTCTGCCTCCCAAATATGGAATAAAAAGCCACCAAACAAAGGTCCATCATCTGTCAATGGAAAACCAGAGGTTTCCACATCATTAGTGGCTCAAAGGCTTTTGAAAAGCAACATGGCTTCCATAAACCAATCCAGCAATATCCACTCTCCCAAAGTCAAATCTCCCCCTCGCTTCTGAGCCTTGCAGTGCGCCCAAACCACACTCAGCATCCATGTATTTGACATTACTATAGTGAGAAGAACCCACTTAATTTACGGTGTGTGTCTCCTGGAGCACAATCTGGGCACTATGTGTTGGGTAATGAAATTATATATTTGTAATTTTCACTCTCCAACATCCACTGTGTGCTAATTTCCAGAAAGTGCCTGTGGAGTCAAAATAGTCACTACTCCTATAGATTATTTCACTGAGGGTTATAATTTCCAAAATGGAGTCACTTTATGGGGATTTCTACTGCTCTGGTTTTCTGCAATTTGGTCACATTAGGGCTTCCGCAAATGGTGTGTGCCATCTCCTCTGGGATCTGCTCCTGAGACGGCTGCTTCTCTCACCTCCTTATTCATCCTGCAGGCGGCATTGGTGATGGAGGAGACGATAGAACCAGAAGCTCTGGGCGGCGCAGGCTCTGTCCAGCCACTAAGATTAGGGTTGCTGGGACCTGTAGTACCATCCAGTCTGGCAGTGTGGGTGTGTGTGCTGTCCAGCTGGAGTAATCTGCTCTCTGCTTTAGCCAACTGGAAAGCACCGCACCCTACTAAAGCTGGAAGCATATTGCCGGAAGCGGCCAGATCCAGCCTTGTTCTCCTCTGGTTCAGTCCTCTGTGCTCAGCTCCCGGCTTTTCTCTGACCTCCATGTTCTGACCCGGCTATCTGACTATTCTTCTTGCCATCTCACACCACAGAACATTAGTTAACACTGTGGCCCAAGCTTATGGGGTCTCTGTCTAAGTCCAAATACATGTAGAGGGGTTAAAGGATGATGAGCAAGGCAAACCCTGGGATCTGGAAAATGGAGTAGATAGCGCCAAGCCTGTTTGTGGTAGCCATCTTTTGAGCTGCCAGGTGACAACGAACAGTGCCCCCAATACATTGTGTCTGCACACTATCCCAGCAAAATCTGCATTCAAATAGCTAAATTGCGCTCCTTCCCTTTTTAACCTGCCATGTGCCCAGACAGTAGTGTACAATTGCATACAGGGTATTGTCAGATTCAAGAGAAGTTAGAATATTATTTGTAAGGTCCATTTGTTTCCTATAATCCTTTGTGAAGAATTCAAAAGTTATCTATAATATAATCGGCTAAGAGTCCCTCTGTCCGAAGCCTCGATAGACTGCGCATGCGTGACGCGCAGTCTGGCTCCAGACAGAAGCAGGCATCCAGCTGTTACAGGTAAGAGGAGGTGTATGGCGCCGGAGATCGCGGTATGTGTAGACACTGAACGCATACCGCGATCTCCGGCGCCATACTTGCATACTTACCTGACCAGGAGGAGCGTTGCCGCGGCGCCTCTCTTCTGGCCGGAGACCGGGGGCGGAGTGAGGCGTCGGATCGGCGCGTGCACATAGCGCTATCCTTCGCCATTTTACTGAAGACACATTTACAGTGTGTCTTCAGCAAAATGGCGCCACTCTCCTCCCCCGGCCTACGGCAGAACAGGACGCTGCAGCGCTGGAGTACAGAGAAGAAAGGTGAGTATAACTGTTTATTTTTTTTGTTTGTGTGTACAGTGTGGAAGGGATGAGGGGGCCACACATATCAGGATTGTGGGGTGAGGGGACCATGCATATACCAGGATTGTGGGGTGAGGGGTACCACGTATACCGGGATTGGGGGTGAGGGGAGCCACGCATATTGGGAATGGGGGTGAGGGGAGCCACGCATACCGGGAATTGGGGTGAGGGGAGCCATGCATACCGGGATTGGGGGTGAGGGGAGCCAAGCATACCGCGACTGGGGGTGAGGGGAGCCACGCATACCGCGATTGGGGATGAGGGGAGCCACGCATACCGCGATTGGGGATGAGGGGAGCCACGCATACCGCGATTGGGAATGAGGGGAGCCAAGCATACCGTGATTGGGGATGGGGAGCCACGCATACCGCGATTGGGGATGAGGGATGGGGTACCACGCATACCTGGATTGGGGATGAGGGTGCCATGCATACCAGGATAAGATGGTGGGGACAGGATGGGGGCAGCACAAATACCAGGAGGGGGGCAGCACATACCACACATACCAGCATGGGAGACCATATACCAATAAAAATGCTCACCACCCGGGCGTAGAACGAGTTCAGTAGCTAGTCACCATATAAAGTGGCACACGTCAGATTTGAAAAATCGGCCTAGATAGGAACACAAAACTGGCTGCAGGAAGGGGTGAAATCAGACTATTTTGGGCACTAACTACTATAGTCAAAACTGTGAGTATAGACCATAACACATCTACTGAAATGATCAAACTCAACAGTCTTCATCAGTAAGTAGTGAGTAACTAGTGGTGAAACCTCTCTGTGGTAATTAGAGTATAGGGCTCGGTGGCTCTTGGCAATCTAAACTATCGTAAGGGACAATATTTTCTGTCAGATGAGTTTCAAGAAATATTGACATTTAAAGAGAACTTTTTATAATAGTGAAGAGATGAGGAGTCTTAAATTTAGCTTAAAGATACACCGGGTCACAGGTGTAATGTTTTTTTTGTGTAGTTTATCACAATTTGGTTTGAAATTAGTCGGTTTTAAAAGAAATTGAAAAGTCAGGATAAAGGGAAACTTTGTTGTTATTGTACAGAAATTCACACTTGGTCCTCACTGCACATTTAATGTTGTCGATCATAAAAGTGAAGTTTGGCCAGAAAGACTGGACCTGGTTTTGTAGGGACCATATGAGCAGATTCAGCAAAACAGAAGGGAGAAAGGTAGATTCATCCAATAAGATATCAGGGTTCTAGGAAGCCAACAGCATCATTACCCTCCACTTTCTCTTACAGGCCTATCATAATATTTTTTTAAGTGATTTTCTGGCTTTGTGGTTTACAGATCTGGGCAGGTAACGTCTCCTAATCACAGTGAGTAGGTGGATCCTCCAGGTTGTAAATTCTATGGAAAAGGGTTTCAATGCCCAAAATCATTTGAAGTTTTGGGTGGAAGAGAATGTTGTGGTCTAGAGGCAAAATGGTGATCATATGATTGTGATACGGCCGGACTACACCACCGATAAAGCAGCCACAGCCGGTGACTGAGAAGAATCTGTAACTTCTCTGCATTTAGTGGTCACTACTCACCTGGGTAGTCATAAGTAGGAATCTCCTCTTTACACCACTCATCACCCCTCACATATGCCTCTATAGTATTAATATGGGTGAGATCTTCACCCTGAAACAAATATTGTATAAGTCACAAACAGATGAGAAGTCACATCTATGATCAACTCTAATCCTGCCATCTCCACCGTTCTCATTACACAAATAGAAAACACATAATACTGGTGGATAAAACAAGACTGAACACAAGACCTTCACAGCCGTCTACACATCATAGGGGAGATCTCATGACACCTTCTCTCCATGTACCTGATGATCCTGAGGAACATTGGGATCTTCTTGTTTACAGTCCTGTGGAAGAAAAGGATGGGGACATCTGTCTGGTGTTGTCCTCTTACTGGATAGCTCTGGAAGAAACACATACAGGGACGGAATTTATTCTTTACATACAGATAATTATAGGCCGTGTGTATTTAGTCCTGTCTATTACCTGATGATGTGAGGAGCTGAGGAACCTCTATCATGACGTCTTTGTACAAATCTTTGTGTCCTTCTAAATACTCCCACTCCTCCATGGAGAAATAGACAGTGACATCCTGACATCTTATAGGAACCTGACACATACAATGATACAGTCATCCCCCCGATCCTTTCATAGCATTACTGTATAAAGTCCCAGCATTCGAAGTAGTGTCACCTCTCCAGTCAGCAGCTCAATCATCTCGTAGGTGAGTTCTACGATCTTCTGGTCATTGATATCCTCATGTATCAGGGGGTGAGGTGGAGGCCCTGTGATTGGGCTCAGGGGTCTTTCCCATCCCTCAGACACAGGGTCCTGACAGCGCTCACTAGAGGTCTTAACTAATATGTAATCCTGGTTATGGAAAGACATATAAATAAATCTCACTACAGACATTTCCAGACTCCTCACCTCTCCAGTTCTGTTCATCTGTTATTCCCATAGATAAGAATGATGTAATGTGATGTCATCAGAATCTCTCACCTCTCCAGTAAGACGGAAGAGGATCTCTAGGGTGAGGTGTAATATCCTCTCTGCCATCTTGTCTCTATCCATATCCATCTTTGATGGGTCCATAAGGAAAATTCTCTTAAATAGAAGATCTTCACTGAGAGGATCTGATATTGTGTAATAATACAATTACTGGAGATAATAAGGGGAAACATATGAGGAGATATATTATTTTACAGTATTTCGTTTTCTGCTTTACATCTAGTAATAAAACCTATATATTTTAGGCCACAGACAACAAGCAGTTTCTTCCTTGGAGTCTGTAGCTGAATACGTTTCTCAAAGACTCATCTTCCATAAAGCTAATTCTCGTCTCATTTACCGACACTGCAATCGGCATTAGCAATACTGCAGGAGATATTCATTACACGTGACATGAGAAATAACTACTTCATGAGGAGGACGACGACATCTTCATCTTCTACTACGGCTCTACAAACATATTTAGCCAGAGTTCTTCACTGACTACATCTCCACCGGCCGTCTATATGAATGTTTCCCGTCTTCCCCGGACTGTAATCTTCTATCACGTTAGTTCTCATGTCTGATTCACACACAGAAGTTTGAGGCTTTGATACATGGTAAGTTTTTTAATATTAAGCAGAGTAGGACTATCCTGAATGGGTTCATTTTACCATGGTGGGATAGCTTTCATGCTATTTTTGATCAAAAACAGTGTTACTAGGAACCCTATTTTATTTAAATGCACTTTTGCTTTTTATTTATTTATTTACAGCAGGGTTTATGATCATTTTTCTTCTTAAAGGTTTTTTTTCTGATTTATGGCCATAGTAAACATGCATTTATGTGCTGCATGGATACCAACTTAAACCAAGCTCAAATTCTGTGTTTTTTCACGGGCACCATAGTGGCCCTGTGGGCTGCTGCTATGGATGATACACCCCTAACTATCCAACTATCATATGGTAAAAATCTCATAGGTCCTGTATTTATTAGTATCTGCACGAAGAATGGGGCTAAGTGAGTATTTATTATAGGGAATCCACTCCCCACGGCCAGCAAGCATCAGAATCTTCACTGAATAAAAAGCCATTTCTCAGCAAACAGACCTCTAATATGAGGCATAAAGGTATGTATAGATTCACATTTCTATCACCTGTATGCCAATATTAGAGGTCAGATAAGTCCCAGGGGGTGACAGATTCCCTTTAATCAGCCGTGGGGTAATCATAAAACCAGATATGTATCAAAGTATTCTAAAGTGGTTAATGGTTGTGTAGTCAATGGGAGGCATGTGTCACAGAGATGGCTGGTCTGTGTGATGTAACCCGGAGTGTTTCTCTAGGGCACATAAGCACTAAGAGGATCGTTTGGTGCACCTGGGAGCCGGGTTACGGGTAGCTAGGAGGGAATGGGCGGGTCCAGCTACCCACATACCTCACCTCTGGGTGTGGTTAACAGCCTATAAAATGAAGGCTGTTGTTTGGCACATGGTCTGTGTGTTTGGAGGGAGAAGGCCTCCTGTGTATGTTTGTCTTCAGACCAAGCCAGGACACTGGACGCTACCCCAGCTTGTGTGCCACACAGGCCTGGCTGGCCAGAGACCTGCTAAGGACATTTACTTTGTTTGCCTGATCTAAAGGCTATTTGCTTTTCTGTTTGGCTTCTGGGTTTATGAAGCAATAAACCCACATGAACTTTTAAAGGAACATGCCTCCTGTTTTCCTCCTGTCCCACCCAAGTGAGTAAAACCTCCACAATTAGTGTTAGACTTGCGGGTAGCATTACCAGCAGAGACGTGTGACTGCTACAGGATGGACTGCATGCCCTGGGTGAAGTCTGTTGCAAGCCAGCAAGCATCGCCAGACGAAATGTAGGACCTGCTGAAACACCTGGTCCAGTCGGAGCAGCATCAACAGGAGACCAACAGGCTGTAGTTACAGCAGATCCAGCAGCACTAGCAGAAACAACGTCAGCAGATGCAGCTTCTGGCAACCGCCATCCAGGACAGGATGAGCGCTCCAACCCCAGGTCCGACTGAGGACTCCCATGTCCGGAAGGCGGTATGATGGGCTTTGCAGAAAATGACCCCGGGGGATGACGTTGAGACCTTCCTGATGGTGTTTCAAAGGGTGGCCGAGAGGAAGAAATTTCCACAAGAGCAGTGGGCAGAGGTACTGTCGCCATACTTGACTTGGAGAGCCCCAGAAGTACGCCTAGTAGGCGTACTATGATTTAGCTTTCCAGGATGCCAAAGAGTATGGCAAGCTAAAAAGTGAGATTCTCGCACGCTTGGGGTTGACAATGACTATCAGGGCACAGTGGGTTCGTATCACCAGAACAAACCACCTCCGTCCCAAATGTTTGACCTGCTGCACCTGGTCCAGAAGTGGCTGCAGCCAGAGTCCTCAATGCCTGCAGCCAGAGTCCTCAATGCCTGCGCAGATGGTAGAGTGGGTGGTGATGGACCGGTTTGTGCACTCCATGCCGAGGCCCATACAGCCTTGGGTTGCCCAGGGTGATCCCCGGTATGCGGATGAACTGGTCGGACTGATCGAGAGATACCAGGGGGTTGAAGGTTCCTTGGGAAGCAAGCACACTACATGATGGAGTTCCCAACAGGGGGTGCAGGCCCAAAAGGTGGTGGGACTTCCAAGGTCCAAATGGACGAGGGAGGTGGTGCCCAAGGTCCATACAGGTGATGTTGTTTGCTGGCGGTGCCACGGCCCAGGCCATATAGCCGCCCGTTGTCCCCTGACCCTTGAGCCGATGGACTGCAGCATAGGACAACGTTGTTCATATTATGCTTATCCGGCCTGCAGTGTGAACTGTCCATCCAGCGAGAGGCCACAAGCATGTCACATGAAGGTGAACAGATGGGAAGTAAAGGCACTGCTAGACTCCGGGAGCCTGGTGACCCTCTCCAAATTATCCCGGGGAAAAAAGTCGGCATTCAGCGCATTCATGGTGATGCTAAAGACTACCCTACGGGCCAGAGTGGACATTGAAATGGCCCACGGTACAGAGTCCCACGAGGTCGGCGTCGTTCAGGACTTGCTGCACCCTATTATTATAGGCTGGGACTTTTGCTTGTTTTGGGATCTGTGGAGGAAGGGTTCTGAGTTCGCTGGCTCAGATAAGAAAAAAATTAACCTTAATGAGGTATCACCACACCCAGAGTCAGACAGGTTTCCTTTTTGTGTCCTTGTGGGGGATGAGGAGGTAGTGCCCCCTGAGTCTGCAATTCCAGAGTTAGGGGTGACCAGCGAGAATTTTGGGTCTGCCCAACATAGGGACCTAACTCTGAAGGAAGCCTTTAATAATGTCACTATTATAAATGGGGTTGCACAGGAGTCAGGGACTGACACAAGGTTTCCCCATTTTATGATGAGTAAGGAGTTGTTGTACCGGGTCAAGAAAGTGAGGGAGGAGAGTGTGGAGCAGTTAATAGTGCCGGGCCCCTTTAGACGGAAGGTGTTGGACATGGCCCATTCACATGTCTTGGGGGGACATCTGGGAGTGGTTAAAACGCAGGAACGGATCGTGCAAAGGTTCTATTGGTGAACATTGGACAAAATTTCAAAAAACATCACAGTAAAAGATAATACCTTACCCACACCAGGTCAGATCGCCAATGCACTGCAGGATGCAGCAAGCCTGCATCATAAAGGCAGGGCCAGCACATGTGCAAAATACTGAAGCAGACGGCCACTCACTAACCTACCAAATTCATGGAGGGGGTGACTGTGTAGTATTATACATGCACACCGATGGAGTCTGCATAGGGCGGGCGCCAGTCACGCAGATATGTGTGATGCATAGTGCAAAAAAATGTGCAAAAAAGATTAAAAATAGTGTATAAGATAAATACACCACATGATAAATACCCCACCAGGCCTCTTTAGTGTTGGCTGGGTGAATTGGGGTATATGTCTTGTGTGCTTGCATGTATATAGTGCTTGGCAGCCCGTCTGATCTAAGGCTATGTGCCCACGATGCAGAAATGCTCAGGATTTTTTCCTGAGCGTTTCTGCATCTCCCTGGCAGAAAAAAATGAATGCGGATTGTACATGTCTTTTTCCTGCCAGGGACATGCGGAAGTGAAGCGTTCTTCACTTGCGTTTCCGCATGCGGGTTGACAAGCGCTTTCCAAGCGATTTTAGCATCACTTGGAAAGTGCTTGTCAACTTGGTCACACTATATAAATCCATGCAACCAGCATGGATTTATATAGTGTGACCTGAGAGAATGTAAAAAAATAAATCTATACTTACCCTCCGATGGCCTGCGCTGTCTTGCTTCGCTCGGTCCCGGCTGCCGGCAGTGGTAGACTGAAGGACCTGCCAACGTCAGTGTCGTGTGACCCGTCACATGACTCTGACGTCAGAGCAGGTCCTTCATTCCATCGCTAAGTGCCGTGAAGCAAGGAGGAGTGCACTGCGGGCCACCAGAAGGTAAGTATATATTTATTTTTTATTTTATTCTTCTTTTTTACAGCTTTTTTAATGGTACCTGGGTGTGGAGGAGAGTCTCCTGTCCTCCACACCTGGGTACCATCCGCACATTAGAACGTGCCAATTACGCAAGTATAGATGCAGTCTTTCGGAATTGGCGCGTACTAATGCAAGTCAATTGCGGCGAAAACGCAGCGCTTCCGCAAAATAATTGGTAGTGCTGCGTTTTTTCCGCAATGATAATCCGCACCGGAAATTAAATTTGCGGATTATCATTGGGGAACATTGCTGCCCTTCTACATGCATTTTTAATGCATTTCCGCAACTGCAAAAACGCATTAAAAACGCATTGTGGGCACACAGCCTAATAGTATGGGCGTCATCAATAGGCTGCAAGCCAGACAATGTGCATCACACATATCTGTGTGACTGGCGCCCTATGCAGACTCCCATCGGTGTGCATGTATAATACTACACAGCCACTCCCTCCATGAAATTGTAGGTTAGTGAGTGGCTGTCTGCATCAGTATTTGGCACATGTGCTGGCCCCGCCTTTATCATTGAGGCTTACTGCATCCTGCAGTGCATTGGTAATCTGACCTGGTGTTGGTAAGGCATTATCTTTTAGGCTATGTGCCCACGACGCATGGATTCCGCATCTGCAGATGCAATGATGCGGATTCCATGCGTTCCAATGTAAGTCAATGGCGGCGAACATGCCGCGCTTCCGCAAAATAATTGGTAGCGCTGTGGATTTTTCCGCAATGATAATCCGCAGCGGAAATTTCCGCAGTATGTGCACAGCACATGGGATTATCATTGGGGAACATGACAGACCTTCTACCAAGCGTTTAAGCGTTTCTGCAGCGGAATTGCCGCTGCGGAAACGCTTAAAAAACGCATAGTGGGCATACAGCCTTACTGTGATGTTTTTTGAAATTATGTCCAATGTTCACCATTTTTAATGTTTAGTGTTAGGACTCGCAAGTATGAGGACCCTTGACGTTTGGGTTGCGAGCTTGTGTATTTTGGCCAAAATATCGACCAACACCTCATGTGGTGTATTTATCTTCTACGCTATTTTTCATCTTTTTTGCACATTTTTTTGCAGGATGAGGCCAGGCCTCTTTAGTGTTGGCTGGGTGAATTGGGGCGTCTGTCTTGTGGGGGTGCACGTATATAGTGCTGGGCAGCCGGCCTGATCTAATAGTATGGGCGTCATCAACAAGCTGCAAGCCAGAAACTGTGCACCACACTTATCTGTGTGACTGGCGCCCTATGCAGACTCCATCGGTGTGCATATATAATACTAGACAGCCACCCCCCTCCATGAATTGGTAGGTTAGTGAGTGGCTGTCTGCATCAGTATTTTGCACATGTGCTAGTCCCGCCTTTATCATGGAGGCTTGCTGCATCTGTTGTTGGTAAGGCATTATCTTTTACAAAGGTTCTATAGGCCCAGATGTCACCGGGAAATATTTAAGTATTGCAGGTCTTGCACTACGTGCCAGTTAACCGACCCCACCTCTCACTTTTGAAGTCCCCTCGTGCCATTGCCCATTATTGAAGTGCCGTTCGAGAGAATTGGTCAGTCCCCTTGTTGAATCTGCTTGTGGGCATCAATTTATATTGGTTATCCTGGACTATGCCACACGCTATCCTGAAGTGATTCCACTGAGAAACTCCTCCGCAAAGAATATATCCCGTGAGTTGGTCCATGTTTTTCCCCCAACAGGCTTACCAAAGGGAGATACTCACTGACCAGGGAATTCCCTCTATGAGTAAGGTGATGAGGGAGTTATGCAAAGCCCTCCAAATCTCCCAACTGAGGACTTCAGTATACCATCCTCAGACGGATAGCCTAGTCGAAAGGTTTAACAAGACTCTGAAGAGTATACTGAGGAAGGACATAGAAAGGGACAGTAGAGACTGGGACTGTCTCCTACCGTATCTGTTGTTCTCCAACCGAAAGGTTTCACAGGCCTCTACAGGGTTCTCGCCATTCGAACTTCTGTATGGCCGACATTAGCGGGGTCTTCTGGATGTCACAAAGGAAATCTGGGAAGCCGAATTCACGCCCCATAGGAGCGTCATCGAGCATGGTTGCTCTGATGCAGGAGAGGATTGTGAAGGTGATGCCCATTGTAAAAGAACATCTCCTCCAGGCACAAGAAGCTCATGCCAGAGTCTACAACCAGTCAGCCAGAGTGAGGCAATTCAATCCGGGAGACCGGAATCCTCATGCTAATTACTATGGTGGAAAGTAAGTTCTTGGCCATGTGGCAAGGGTGGAAAAAATGGGTGAAGCGAACTACAAGGTTCATCAACCGGGACGACGTAAGCCGTACCAGATATACCACATCAACCTCATCAAGCCGTGGCAAGACAGAGAGGCTGTGGAAGCTCCATGCTTGCTGGGCAAGCTAGAAGGTGACGTTGGAGGAGTCGCAATAGCGGAAACGCTAACGAAGGCCAAGAAACAGCAGTGTTGGGAGTTGATGCAGAAGAATAGGGATCTGTTCTCGGAATTGTCGGGCTGCACAAGGGTCATAGAACACAAGGTTCTGACGGAGCCACATGTGTGGGTGAACTTGAAGCCCTATCAGATACCTGAGGCCCGACAAGAGTTGATATCCAAAGAGGTAGCTTGTATGCTGAAGCTCAGTGTCATTGAAGAATCCAAGAGCAGTTGGTCGAGCCTGATTGTCTTGGTCCCAAATCCCAATGGTGAGTGGAGATTCTGCAACGACTATCGGAAGTTGAATGAGGTTTCCAATTTGATGCATATCCCATGCCACGCGTCGTCGAGCTGATCAAGAGGCTTGGGCCAGCAAGGCACATAACCACCTTGGATCTGACGAAGGGATATTGGCAGATCCCCATGGCACAGGTAGCCAAAGAGAAGACTGCGTTTTCTACGCTGGACGGATGCTTCCAGTATGCCCGGATGCCGTTTGGACTGTAGGGGGCCCCTGCAAAATTCCAGAGAGCTATGGATTGCATCCTTGCATCCCATAAGAAATATGCTGCAACATACCTGAACAATATTATTATCTTCAGTCCAGACTGGGAGAGTCATCTGGAAAAGATTCAGGCTGTGTTTGATGCTCTGAGGAAGGTGGGGTTTTCAATAAACGCGAAGAAATATGGCATGGGGAAATAAGAAGCCAAGTACTTCGGATATGTAGTGGGTAGAGTCAAGATAAAACCCAAAAATATTAAAGTAGAAGCAATCCAAAATTGGCTGAGACCGGTGTCGAAAAAGCAAGTCAGAGCCTTCCTGGGAATCGTGGGATACTACAGGAAAATTCATCCCAAACTTCGCCATGATGGCCGCACCCCTGACTGACCTCCTTAAAGGGACAAAATCAGCCAAGGCCAAGTGGACAGCAGAGGCGGAGACGTCCTTTCAAAAGATGAAACTGGCTCTGTGTAGGCAACCGGTCCTGGTTGCCCCGGACTTCAAGAAAGAGTTTATACTCCAGACAGATGCCCCAGATGTCGTGTTAGCAGCAGTCCTTTCCCAGGAGATACACGGGGAGGAGCACCCTGTCCTCTACCTGAGTAGAAAGCTGTTCTCCTGCGAGAAAAATTATTTGGTCATAGAGAAGGAACGCTCGGCTATAAAGTGTGCGGTGGACACCTTACCGTACTGTTAGGTCGAAAATTTAGATTATTATCCGACTATGCTCCACTCAGATGGATGAGGGAAACAAGTGAAAAAATGCCAGAGTCACCCTCGGGTTTTTAGCCCTACAGGACTCCTACTTCCCTGTAGAACATAGAGCAGGGAAGCTACATGGTAATGCCGATGCTCTCTCGAGAATCCCCTGTCTGGTAGTAAAAGGTGTCAAGCCCACAGGTTTAGGCGGGGGGGGGTATGTAAGGTGGCTAATGGTCGCGTAGTCGATGGGAGTTATGTGTCACAGAGATGGCTGGTCTGTGTGATGTAACCCGGAGTGTTTCTCTAGAGCACATAAGCACTAAGAGGATCGTTTGGTGCACCTGGGAGCCGGGTTACAGGTAGCTAGGAGAGAATGGGCGGGTCCAGCTACCCACATACCTCATCTCTGGGTGTGGTTAACAGCCTATAAAATGAAGGCAGTTGTTTGGCACATAGTCTGTGTGTTTGGAGGTAGAAGGCCTACTGTGTATGTTTGTCTTCAGACCAAGCCAAGACACTGGACGCTACTCCAGCTTGTGTGCCACACAGGCCTGGCTGAGTAGAGACCTGCTAAGGACATTTGCTTTGTTTGCCTGATCTAAAGGCTATTTGCTTTTCTGTTTGGCTTCTGGGTTTATGAAGTAATAAACCCACATGAAATTTAAGAACATGCCTCCTGTTTTCCTCCTATAGTGCCCCAGTGAGTAAAACCCCTACAATATGTATAAAGGAAAGGGTATGGTACTCAGAGAATGTTTCAATAATCCGCCTCAATGCATTTTCCCAACAGGTTCATTAGGAGGCTTGATAGAGGGATGATAATTCATGATGTTCAACATAGTGTGCCTAATAGCCAGGTGTCCATGTTTAAATATCCCACTTCATCCAAAACCCCTCCCAGACTATGAGGCTCATTCCCATTCCTAGAGGTGAATTGTCACAGGATATACAGAATAGAGTCTGTCTACAATAATATACTGCACCTACGCTACTTCTCATGAGCTAGAGGTTCGATAATGTCCATCACCTAGTGTGCATGTCCGGAAGTGACGTGCTTTATGCTGAAACACCAGATAAACTGATTGCTGCCGTGAAACTCGTACCTGTGACTGCGCATGCCCGTAGTCATCATTCCATCTAGGATCATTGTCCACAAATGTGCATGCCCATATGTCTGCGTTCCACACCGGAGCGCATATGGTATTGGATTGCATTCCACCAACAGAAAAATCCTCTCTCTGAGATCAGTATCATGGGAGACTAAAAACAAGTATTGCACATCCTCCCATCATGCAATCGGCATGTGGATCTACTTTATCACTACAAAATATATGGGATGGTGGCCCACAGTATACTCCTAAATGGTCATATTTGACCCCTATTGCATAATTAGAGATATACAAGGAACACCACACTTGTTAATTACTAAATAGTATAATTGGGATATAACTGATAAGAAATAATTCTGATATAGAAGCTCAGATCTCTTGATGAAGTAAAACAATATGTGAACCTCGTTCACAGGGAACTGAGTAGCAATGGGTAGAGTATAAAATCCTAAAATGTAATCCAGAATGGGCCTGTATTCATACAAAACAGGCATAGGAAATTTGCTCATTCAGTCCCTTAGGGCCTAGTGAATCCAGTCTGGAAATACATTCACTTTCTTTTTTGAGGATACATCTATTAAGATCACCACCTCTCACATTGGGTTTAACCACCTCAATGATGCAAAAGGAGATGTCTCTTGTTTCACCTCAATGTGCACTGTTCATGTGTCTCACTAATGGGGTGTCCCAATGTCACGCCAGGTGTGAGTGTAACACAAAGAATCACGCCAGGCGTGAGTGCAACACAGAGGAGAAAGGGAAAGGGAGCCCAGACACTATGGAAAAGGGGGAAGAGGTGACCTCCTAATCTGGACTAGCATCACCCTGTCTCCCCCTAACGTCTCTATACAGCCTCCGCAGCTGTCGCCCATCACATGCCTCGCCCAACTATCCCTGTCGTAAGGCTATAGCTGGGGGTGGAAGGAGATGAGCACTAGTCAACCTCCGCTAGCACTCTAAAGACAAAAGGGAAAGACAACACAGGGGAATTAAAACTTCGCTTTAGAAGAAACTCCAACAGGGCACACGGCCTCAAGACTCCAAAGAGGACGTGATACTGCTTCAGCCAAGTTCCAAGTAGAAATGAGTATACCCGGCGACGCCAACATAGACACACCAGGTATATATACACCCAGACTAAATGGAGGTAGAATCTGGGTCCTAAACACAGCCTCTCATCTAGGCAGCTGTCTGCATTGCCAAACGTGGAGATCTCCTGCAAACCCCTGCAGGGCGACTGTCTGTCACCTCTGACACACCCGTGACACCCAACCATGGCGTATTTCGCCCAAATGCTCCCCCACCCCCCCCCCCGACACTCCTCTTAGACTGCTTCTTGGTCGTGCTTACATAACCTAGGAGGTAGGTGCATGTGGCCACATATACAAGTCCTAAAGTTTTACAGTTGGAATAATCCCTCTGGAAAAAGGTTTCACCTGTAGAGGAACTCGAGAAAGACTTACATGGTCTCATCCAATTACATGTACAACTTTCTACACATCTAAAGAAACCAGATTCTTCTATCCAGCCATGTCCCCTTGGGTGCAGTTTTTTTTAGAAACTATGCACTAAACGGTCCCTAATTGACTAACCCTTTCTGAAAGTTATTGTGGGAGCAGATCACAAAGCACCCTCAGGTCCAGGTCGGCCACAAGTACATCCTAGTGTTTTCTGAGGATATTAAAGATATGGTCACAAGTTCCTATTACTTGTGTTATCCCATATTTTTCTTGGCGTCTTGGTTAGGTATGTAGAAGTGTCTCTCTCTCCTGTTCTTCAGCAAACAATCGTGCGGAATCCAAAATGTACTGTGGATACCTTTTTCCCTGAATCTGGTGTTCTTGTCTATTGCCTGTATATTAATATCTGTGACATTAGAGCAGTTTCTTCTCAACTGTAAAACATTGGCCCTTGGATATATTTTTTTTTTTTTAGTAGGATGCAGTGGTGGCTATCCCACTTTAATAGTTTATGGTAGATGAGTGTCCCTAGGGTCCAAACCAGGGCTGTGGAGTCGGAGTCGGTGCCCATTTTGGTGGATTCGGTATAAAATAGACCCACTCCGACGCCTAAAATATATAATAAATTGGGTACAGTAGTTCAATGCGGTTTGTGAGGAATATTTTTTCATAAGAATTTGAGAAAGTTATGAAATGTCCTATAAATGTCTTGCCTATTCCTGATCTAAGAGTCTAGACTTTTAGCTGAGAAAAGCCTTAGTTACTTACCGGTAACGGGATTTTTCGGAGCCCATGACAGCACCACGAGAGAGAGGATCCGCCCATCAAGGACAGGAAACCTACAGGTTAAAAAGGGCGGCACCTCTCTCTCGCCTCAGTTTAGTTAACAGCGCATGAGAGGACCGCCAAGGTTAGTTACAATAAACACATCATTACATTAAGTACATTACTTTCACCAACTTCTCCCAAAGGTGCACAAAACAAAGGAGGCCTTACAACCCTTTCTAGCCCCCTGATGGCATATAAATAGGGAATTATCCTTCCTAAAACTGCGTGAAATCTGTAGGTATTTGAGTACGCACCTCCTCACGTCTAAAGTGTGTAGCCTCTCCTCTTTTTGATTTTTGGGGGGAAAGCAAAAGGTTGGGAGAACTACCTCCTGAGTTCTATGGAACCGAGTGACTACTTTTGGAAGAAAGGCTGGGTCAGGTTTTAATACAATCCTATCATCCAGAATCTGAGTAAATGGCGGACATATGGAAAGAGCCTGTATGTCACTCACTCTTCTGGCTGAAGTCAGGGCCACTAACAGGGCTGTTTTTAGGAGAATAATTTTTGGGGAGGCTAAATCTAGGGGCTCGAAGAGAGGATTAGTTAAGGCCTCTAGGACCAAATTCAAATCCCAGGGAGAGGATTTTGCTTTGATAATGGGTCTACACCTAAAGGAAGCTTTTATAAATCGTGCTATCCAATAATTAGCTGCAATATCGGAAGAAAACAAAGCTCCCAAAGCCGACACCTGTACTTTTAAGGTACTAGTGGTAAGCCCCAATTCTAAGCCCCGCTGCAGAAACTCTAGTATTTTCCCAATAGGGGGCCCCTCCTCTGATTTAAATTCAGTAAATGATAAAAACTTCCTCCAGGTCCTAGCATAAATGCGGGTGGTAACAGGTTTTCTGCTAGACAAGAGAGTATTTACTACATTTGCGGGGAATCCCTTGTTGGTTAACAGCACCCTCTCAAATTCCACGCCGTCAAATGGAGACTCGAGGCTGGAGGATGGGAAACCGGACCCTGAGTGAGAAGGTCCGGAATCTCCGGAAGGATCCAGGGATCTGATATGGACATTTTTCGGAGACAAGGGAACCACGGTCTTTTTGGCCAAAAGGGGCATATGAGTATTACTCTGGCCCTGTCTGCCCTGATCTTCCTTATAACTGCTGGAAGCAGGATCATGGGAGGAAATGCATATGCCAGAGGGAATTTCCAGGGAACCATAAAGGCGTCCACTGTCAGGGGTTCTTCTCTGGGGTCTAGGGAACAGAATGTTGTCACCTTCCGGTTGGATTTTGTCGCAAATAAGTCCACTGTCGGAAGACCCCACATTGCCACAATTCTGGAGAAGATTTGAGGATTCAAGGACCATTCTCCCTCTTTTATGGAAATACGGCTTAGGAAATCCGCTGTGACGTTTTCTTTCCCTTTTAGATGAATAGCCGAAAGGGAGAGACAATGATCTTCTGCCTTCTGAAGAAGTCTGTCCGCTACCCTCTTTAAGTCTCTTGAGCGGGTTCCCCCTTGGTGATTTATATAAGCTACTGAGACTTGATTGTCCGAGAGTATACGGACATGCTGGCCCTGTAAGGAACTTGTTGAACGCATAATCCACCACCAAAAGCTCCTTAACATTTGATGACAACTGTATCTCACTCCTTGACCAGGTCCCCTGAACTAAGTTCCCATTGAAGTGAGCTCCCCAACCTGCAGCACTCGCATCTGTAGTTAAGACTGCCGTCGGCTTACACTCCCAGGGGACCCCCCTAGAAAGATTATCGTGTCATAACCACCAATGAAGGGAATGTATGGCCCGAGGACACAGGGTAAACTCACGGTCTAAATGTCCCTCTAGGACTGAGTTGTTATACAATACATCCCACTGAAGAGCCCTTGAATGAAATTGTGACCAACGAACTGCGGAAAAACTCGAGGTTAAGGTCCCTAATAGCGACATGGCTTTACGGAGTGACATAGAGGGTTTATCCATACACTGTCTTACCAAACCCTGGATTCTTGTGATTTTTTCTTCAGATAAATAACATAACTGTTTTTTAGAATCTAACATGACCCTCCAGATACTGCTGAGCTTTGAGTGGAGTTAATCTAGATTTTTCCAAATTTAGAAACCACCCCAAGCCCTCCAAGACAGACATGGTCACCCGAAGGTGGGCCTCGCATTGAACAAAAGAGTTTCCCACTATCAGGAGATCACCTAGGTAAGGGATTATTAGAATGTCTCTTTCTCTTATATGGGCCATAACCTCTGCCATTAATTTGGTGAAAATTCGCGCGGCTATTGCTAACCCAAAGGGAAGTGCAGTGTACTGAAAGTGTTTAACCACCCCCTCAATTTCAATGGCCAGCCTCAGGTATTTCTGATAGTAACTATGAATGGGAATATGGTAATACGCATCCTTGAGATCGAGAACTACCATATAACAGTGGGGAAAAAGCAACTTTATTACTGTTTTCAAGGATTCCATTTTGAAAGTGTCTACTTTAAGGAAGCTATTTAAGGATTTTAGATTTATAATTGTCCTGAAACTCCCATCCGGTTTTGGGACCAAGAAGAGCGGGGAGTAGAATCCGAGACCCTTTTCTGAATCCGGAACCTCAATCAGAACGTTTTTCCTTATTAAGACTTGAATTTCCGATACGAGGGCAGTCTGGCGTTCTGGGGAGGAACTAGAGGGAACAATCATGAATCTCTTGTGAGGAAAAGCTTGAAATTGAAATTTTAGACCATATTTAATCAGGCTCAAAATCCAATTACTATGAGAAATCTGTTCCCAAGCTGGGAAAAATAATGACAATCTCCCTCCCACCTGGGCTGATTGTGCATTCCCTGGCTTCTGCTCATTTTTTGGAGATGAACCAAAGAGAAGGCCTCTACCTTTTCGACCTCTTTCTTCGGACTTGTCCGGTTCCCTGAAGAATCTTCTTCGGATGAATTTTCTTTTCCGAAACGATCTCTTAAAGGAGGGTAGAGGTACTGATGGAAAACACTTCTTAGGATCTCCGGCCTTCTCCAATAATTCGTCCATAGTCTGGCCAAAGAGATATTACCCTTCGCAAGGGATTGTACACAGCCTGGACTTTGTCTGTACATCCCCAGGCCAGCATTTAATCCATAGCGCTCGTCGAGCCGCATTTGACAGAGCTGATGACTTTGCTGCCAATCTGACTAAGTCCGCAGACGCATCAGCAAGAAAGGCCGCTGCACCCTGAACCAGTGGAAGGGAAGAAATAATCTCCTTCCTAGAGACACCATCCCTTAGCTGACTGTTTAACTGTTCCAGCCAAACCATCAGGGCTCTAGATGTGCAGGTGGCTGCTACTGCTGGTCTCAGTGCTCCTGCAGCTGTCTCCCATGCACCTTTTAAGAAGGTATCGGCTCGTCTGTCCAGGGGGTCTTTTAATGCTCCCATGTCATCAAACGGGAGGGAAGTCTTTTTTGCCGCTTTAGCGACAGCAACGTCCAGCTTTGGTGCTTTTGACCAAGAGGAACATATGGCATCCTCAAATGGGTACCTCCTCTTGAAAGATGGAGGAACACTGCCCTTCCTGTCGGGTTTTTTCCACTCTCTATCATTGAGGTCTTTTACTCTTGTATTCACGGGAAAACGTTTTCTCTTTTTCTGACCTAATCCACCAAACATTACGTCCTCCACAGACTTTTCTGCCCTCATGTCTACAATGCCCATGGTAGACCGGACAGCTTTTACCAAGGAATCAACCTCCTGCAGAGGAAAACACTGTCTATCCGATTCACTATCAGAAGAAGAGAGAGCGGAGGAGGAAATGTCAGATATGTCAGAGTCTGAACCCGGCTCAGGTTCCCGAGAAATATGAGTAGATTCTGAGCCTTGCAAAGCCTTGCCTATTTCCTCTCTAATTAAAGTCTTTAGGTCCAGGGAAAACCCCGGGGTTTCCTCCGCCATTACTTTGTTAATACACAGTTGGCACAATTTCTTATTATATGCATCTGGGAGCGGATTGCTGCATAAGGCACATTCTTTATGTTTCATTTTAGCTCAACATTTCTTGCTCTTAAAGAGGAGTTTATAGAAAGAAAAAAGGAGAAGGAAACTATTAATAGAACTTCCACGAAGATTCCACTTACCCCACAGAATATCTGGTACCGTAGAAGCAGAAGAATCCATCATAACCGGCGGGGAATCACGCTGAACCGGACTATTTTTTCTGCTCTTAGTGGTGAACTTCCTAGCTGAACGACTAGACCCAGACCGGGAATGACGTTGCACCACCAGTTGTGAGGGCTCCCCAGAGGGCTGCTCCTGCAGCAGTTGCTCTTGCTGAGGTGAAAGCTGCTCCTATGAATCTCCCATGTCTACCAAGGTAACAATGGGCTGGGAAGCACCTCTGTATGTTGCCAGGACTCTTTTATACTGGCCATACCAGGTACCATGTGTGGGTTTTTTTCTTTTTTCGAACCCAGGAGGGAGTTAATTGTTCCCACGTGGTTCCCCCCCCCCCTGCCCAGGTGGGCTCACCGCCGCCTGCCCAGCTGACGTTGTCCTCCTCGTGGCTTCGGCGTCCTCATGCTCGCGCGCACTTCCTGGTTGCGCGCGAGAGCTCCGCCCATTTCCGGTGACGTCCCCGACGCACCGGAAATACGTCACAGGGCCGCGCCTGTCACGTGCCCCGCCGGCGCGGCCCGGATCTCCTGCCTTGTACTGCCTGCCGCAACGCACACGGAGGTGCCCCAATGAGCCTTGCCGTGACGTCTCCAGAGGCCCAGGACAGACAGCTCCATCCAGCACCCTGTGGCTCCCTCTGGGGAAAGAGACCATCTTCTGCAGGTAAGCCTGCGAGGTCTCCCATCATGGACAGGAAACCTAAACTGAGGCGAGAGAGAGGCGCCGCCCTTTTTAACCTGTAGGTTTCCTGTCCTTGATGGGCAGATCCTCTCTCTCATGGTGCGGTCATGGGAGAACGAATAAAATGTGTCCTACTGTAAATCACTTAAACATGAGCCATGTATGAGGGAGTCGGAGTCATGAAGTCGGAGACGGTGTCATGGAAATTTAGGAGTAGGAGTCAAAGGTTTGGCTTACCGACTGCACAGCCCTGGCTCCCATCCCGTACTTTCTTGATTGGTACATCAAGGAAAGGCAACTGGTAATAATTAAACTCTGATATAAATCTAAGGGCCACTCTATGGATATTGAGTTCCCTGACAAATTAAAGAAATTGTTCACTCGTCCTTGACCAGATGATAAAAATGTTGTCAATATATCTATATCATACCCCAATATATGGTTGCCACCACTTATAATCATCACTGAGTATTTTGGTTTCCTCCCACCAGCCCAGGAATAGATTAGCAGATGAGGGGGTACAGGGGCTCCCCATCGCAGTACCCCTGAGCTCGTTTAAGTACTTCCTGTCAAAAAGTAAGACGTTATGAGTAAGAATGAATTTCAGAAGATCCTCCATGAAGTCATTATGTCTACTACACTCTATTGATATCGATTTCAATAAACATCTTACTCCACTGATACCATCCTCATGCGATATATTACTGTACAAAGCCTCGATATCTAGTAAGGCCTGCTCCCCTACATGCATGTATACATGCTCGAGGGTATATGTAGGGGAGCAGGCAGAGGGAAAACCAACTCCAGAGGGATTATTCCAACTGTAAAACCTCAGGACTTATTCCAACTGCAGGACCTCAGGCGGTACTGTGGGAACATTATACTGTGTGGGGGCATCATCCATACTGCATAAGGGGCATAATGGGGGCATTACACTGTGTGGGGGCATCATACATACTGCATAAGGGGCATAATGGGGGCATTACACCGTGTGGGGGCATCATACATACTGCATAAGGGGCATAATGGGGGCATTACACTGTGTGGGGGCATCATACATACTGCATAAGGGGCATAATGGGGGCATTACACCGTGTGGGGGCATCATACATACTGCATAAGGGGCATAATGGGGGCATTACACCGTGTGGGGGCATCATACATACTGCATAAGGGGCATAATGGGGGCATTACACCGTGTGGGGGCATCATACATACTGCATAAGGGGCATAATGGGGGCATTACACTGTGTGGGGGCATCATACATACTGCATAAGGGGCATAACGGGGGCATTATACTGTGTGGGGCATCAAAAATACTGCATAAGGGGCATAATGGAGGTATTACACTGTGTGGGGCATCATACAGTGGTGGCCAAAAGTATTGGCACCCCTGCAATTCTGTCAGATAATACTCAGTTTCTTTCTGAAAATGATTGCAATCACAAATTCTTTGGTATTATTATCTTCATTTATTTTGTCTTCAATGAAAAAATACTAAAAAGAATTGTCCTAAAGCCAAATTGGATATAATTCCACACCAAACCTAAAAAAGGGGGTGGACAAAATATTGGCACTGTTTGAAAAATCATGTGATGCTTCTCTAATTCGTGTAATTAACAGCACCTGTAACTTACCTGTGGCACCTAACAGGTGTTGGCAATAACTAAATCAGCCAGTTAACATGGATTAAAGTTGACTCAACCTCTGTCCTGTGTCCTTGTGTGTACCACATTGAGCATGGAGAAAAGAAAGAAGACCAAAGAACTGTCTGAGGACTTGAGAAACCAAATTGTGAGGAAGCATGAGCAATCTCAAGGCTACAAGTCCATCTCCAAAGACCTGAATGTTCCTGTGTCTTCCGTTAACAGTGTCTTCAAGAAGTTTAAAGCCCATGGTACTGTAGCTAACCTCCCTAGATGTGGACAGAAAAGAAAAATTGACGAGAGATTTCAACGCAAGATTGTGTGGATGGTGGATAAAGAACCTCGACTAACATCCAAACAAGTTCAAGCTGCCCTGCAGTTCGAGGGTACAACAATATCAACCCGTACTATCCGTCGGCGTCTGAATGAAAAGGGACTGTATGGTAGGATACCCAGGAAGACCCCACTTCTTACCCCGAGACATAAAAAAGCCAGGCTGGAGTTTGCCAAAACTTACCTGAGAAAGCCTAAAACGTTTTGGAAGAATGTTCTCTGGTCAGATGAGACAAAAGTAGAGCTTTTTGGGAAAAAGCATCAACATAGAGTGTACAGGGAAAAAAAAGAGGCATTCAAAGAAAAGAACACGGTCCCTACAGTCAAACATGGAGGAGGTTCCCTGATGTTTTGGGGTTGCTTGACCGTGTGCATGGCATTATAAAGTCTGAAGACTACCAACAAATTTTGCAGCATAATGTAGGGCCCAGTGTGAGAAAGCTGGGTCACCCTCAGAGGTCATGGGTCTCCCTCAGAGGTCATGGGTCTTCCAGCAGGACAATGACCCAAAACACACTTCCAAAAGCACTATAAAATGGTTTGAGAGAAAGCACTGGAGACTTCTAAGGTGGCCAGCAATGAGTCCAGACCTGAATCCCATAGAACACCTGTGGAGAGATCTCAAAATGGCAGTTTGGAGAAGGCACCCTTCAAAATTTCAGGGACCTGGAGCAGTTTGCCAAAGAAGAATGGTCTACAATTCCAGCAGAGCATTGTAAGAAACTCATTGATGCTTACCGGAAGCGGTTGTTTGCAGTTATTTTGGCTAAAGGTTGTGCAACCAAGTATTAGGCTGAGGGTGCCAATACTTTTGTCTGGCCCATTTTTGGAGTTTTGTGTGAAATGATCAATGATTTGATTTTTGCTTCATTCTCTTTTTGTTTTTTCATTGAAGACAAATTAAATGAAGATAATAATACCAAAGAATTTGTGATTGCAATCATTTTCAGGAAGAAACTGAGTATTATCTGACAGAATTGCAGGGGTGCCAATACTTTTGGCCACCACTGTACATACTGCATAAGGGGCATAATGGGGGCATTACACTGTGTGGGGGCATCATACATACTGTATAAGGGGCATAATGGGGGCATTACACTGTGTGGGGCATCATACATACTGCATAAGGGGCATAATGGGGGCATTATACTGTGGGGGCATCATACATCCTGTATAAGGGGCATAATGGGGGCATTACACTGTGTGTGGGGCATCATACATACTGCATAAGGGGCATAATGGGGAGCATTACACTGTGTGGGGGCATCATACATACTGCATAAGGGGCATAATGGGGGCATTACACTGTGTGGGGGCATCATACATACTGCATAAGGGGCATAATGGGGGCATTACACCGTGTGGGGGCATCATACATACTGCATAAGGGGCATAATGGGGGCATTACACCGTGTGGGGGCATCATACATACTGCATAAGGGGCATAATGGGGGCATTACACCGTGTGGGGGCATCATACATACTGCATAAGGGGCATAATGGGGGCATTACACCGTGTGGGGGCATCATACATACTGCATAAGGGGCATAATGGGGGCATTACACTGTGTGGGGGCATCATACATACTGCATAAGGGGCATAACGGGGGCATTATACTGTGTGGGGCATCAAAAATACTGCATAAGGGGCATAATGGAGGTATTACACTGTGTGGGGCATCATACAGTGGTGGCCAAAAGTATTGGCACCCCTGCAATTCTGTCAGATAATACTCAGTTTCTTTCTGAAAATGATTGCAATCACAAATTCTTTGGTATTATTATCTTCATTTATTTTGTCTTCAATGAAAAAATACTAAAAAGAATTGTCCTAAAGCCAAATTGGATATAATTCCACACCAAACCTAAAAAAGGGGGTGGACAAAATATTGGCACTGTTTGAAAAATCATGTGATGCTTCTCTAATTCGTGTAATTAACAGCACCTGTAACTTACCTGTGGCACCTAACAGGTGTTGGCAATAACTAAATCAGCCAGTTAACATGGATTAAAGTTGACTCAACCTCTGTCCTGTGTCCTTGTGTGTACCACATTGAGCATGGAGAAAAGAAAGAAGACCAAAGAACTGTCTGAGGACTTGAGAAACCAAATTGTGAGGAAGCATGAGCAATCTCAAGGCTACAAGTCCATCTCCAAAGACCTGAATGTTCCTGTGTCTTCCGTTAACAGTGTCTTCAAGAAGTTTAAAGCCCATGGTACTGTAGCTAACCTCCCTAGATGTGGACAGAAAAGAAAAATTGACGAGAGATTTCAACGCAAGATTGTGTGGATGGTGGATAAAGAACCTCGACTAACATCCAAACAAGTTCAAGCTGCCCTGCAGTTCGAGGGTACAACAATATCAACCCGTACTATCCGTCGGCGTCTGAATGAAAAGGGACTGTATGGTAGGATACCCAGGAAGACCCCACTTCTTACCCCGAGACATAAAAAAGCCAGGCTGGAGTTTGCCAAAACTTACCTGAGAAAGCCTAAAACGTTTTGGAAGAATGTTCTCTGGTCAGATGAGACAAAAGTAGAGCTTTTTGGGAAAAAGCATCAACATAGAGTGTACAGGGAAAAAAAAGAGGCATTCAAAGAAAAGAACACGGTCCCTACAGTCAAACATGGAGGAGGTTCCCTGATGTTTTGGGGTTGCTTGACCGTGTGCATGGCATTATAAAGTCTGAAGACTACCAACAAATTTTGCAGCATAATGTAGGGCCCAGTGTGAGAAAGCTGGGTCACCCTCAGAGGTCATGGGTCTTCCAGCAGGACAATGACCCAAAACACACTTCCAAAAGCACTATAAAATGGTTTGAGAGAAAGCACTGGAGACTTCTAAGGTGGCCAGCAATGAGTCCAGACCTGAATCCCATAGAACACCTGTGGAGAGATCTCAAAATGGCAGTTTGGAGAAGGCACCCTTCAAAATTTCAGGGACCTGGAGCAGTTTGCCAAAGAAGAATGGTCTACAATTCCAGCAGAGCATTGTAAGAAACTCATTGATGCTTACCGGAAGCGGTTGTTTGCAGTTATTTTGGCTAAAGGTTGTGCAACCAAGTATTAGGCTGAGGGTGCCAATACTTTTGTCTGGCCCATTTTTGGAGTTTTGTGTGAAATGATCAATGATTTGATTTTTGCTTCATTCTCTTTTTGTTTTTTCATTGAAGACAAATTAAATGAAGATAATAATACCAAAGAATTTGTGATTGCAATCATTTTCAGGAAGAAACTGAGTATTATCTGACAGAATTGCAGGGGTGCCAATACTTTTGGCCACCACTGTACATACTGCATAAGGGGCATAATGGGGGCATTACACTGTGTGGGGGCATCATACATACTGTATAAGGGGCATAATGGGGGCATTACACTGTGTGGGGCATCATACATACTGCATAAGGGGCATAATGGGGGCATTATACTGTGGGGGCATCATACATCCTGTATAAGGGGCATAATGGGGGCATTACACTGTGTGTGGGGCATCATACATACTGCATAAGGGGCATAATGGGGAGCATTACACTGTGTGGGGGCATCATACATACTGCATAAGGGGCATAATGGGGGCATTATACTGTGGGAGCATCATACATCCTGCATAAGGGGCATAATGGGGGCATTACACTGTGTGGGGCATCATACATCCTGCATAAGGGGCATTACACTGTGTGGGGGCATCATACATTCTGCATAAGGGGCATAATGGGGGCATTACATTGTGGGGCCAGTAAAGGGGTCCTGTACTATGAGAACAATACGTTTCCTCACTTCCTGTCTCCATAGTTGGGTCGTATGTATCTATTACAGGAAACAGAACAAAAACCTTACGATTCTTATAAAGGGGCAACACAAGACCCCAAAAGAGTCTCGGTGCTGAAGGGGTTAATGCCCCCTGCGCCCAGTAATGGGAGTCTCCACATACCTCCACCTGCAGAGCCGCCACCACATATATGGCTGCTCTGTGCGCACAGGAGCTGTGATGAGGTCACAGGAGGGGAGGAGTCAGGGGTCACATGATCAGGGGCCTCAGTGGATGCAGGACTCTGCTGTGCTGGTTGTCATGGTGCTGGATGAGCTGAAGTTTATGTGTGGGGTCAGGAGGGGTTTACAGTGTGGATGTAGCAGAGCCGTGTGTGTACGAGGTGTACGGAGCGGAGCCGCGTGTGTACGAGGTGTACGGAGTGAAGCCGCGTGTGTACGAGGTGTACGGAGCAGAGCCGTGTGTGTACGAGGTGTACGGAGCAGAGCCGTGTGTGTACGAGGTGCACGGAGCAGAGCCGCGTGTGTACGAGGTGTACGGAGCGGAGCCGCGCGTGTACGAGGTGTACGGAGCGGAGCCGCGTGTGTACGAGGTGTACGGAGCGGAGCTGCGCGTGTACGAGGTGTACGGTCGGAGCTGCACGTGTACGAGGTGTACAGAGCGGAGCCGCGCGTGTACGAGGTGTACGGAGCGGAGCCGCGCATGTACGAGGTGTACGGAGCGGAGCAGCGCATGTACGAGGTGTACGGAGCGGAGCCGCGCTGGTACGAGGTGTACGGTCGGAGCTGCACGTGTACGAGGTGTACAGAGCGGAGCCGCGCGTGTACGAGGTGTACGGAGCGGAGCCGCGCGTGTACGAGGTGTACGGAGCGGAGCCGCGTGTGTACGAGGTGTACGGAGTGGAGCCGCGTGTGTACGAGGTGTACGGAGTGGAGCCACGTGTGTACGAGGTGTACGGAGCGGAGCCGCGCGTGTACGAGGTGTACGGAGCGGAGCCGCGCTGGTACGAGGTGTACGGTCGGAGCTGCACGTGTACGAGGTGTACAGAGCGGAGCCGCGCGTGTACGAGGTGTACGGAGCGGAGCCGCGCGTGTACGAGGTGTACGGAGCGGAGCCGCGTGTGTACGAGGTGTACGGAGCGGAGCCGCGTGTGTACGAGGTGTACGGAGTGGAGCCACGTGTGTACGAGATGTACGGAGCAGAGCCGCGCGTGTACGAAGTGTGCGTATCTGTGCGCTGTAAGGTGGCTTCCGGACAGGTCATGGATGGGAGGTATGTGTCCCCGAAGTACCAACCTTCGGTGATGTAGGACCCGGAGAAGCAGGCTCCAGCACACATAGTGCTGAGAGGGAGTTAAAGGGCCGGGTTTTACGAGCAGCTGAAAGAGCTGGGGGTGGGGGGGGTCAGCTGCTCACTTACCTCCAGTCCAGGTCTTGGAAGGCCTGATTTAAGACAGGTGCACCTGTCTCAGTGTGCTGTGTGTTGTGCAAGGTGAGCAGACCTTGCATGTGCTGCTCAGTCTGCTGGAGGCGGAGAGAAGCACTACATTTAAACGGCTGAAGCCGTGCTGCATATGGACGGGTTATTTTGAGTTTTGTTCTGTTATACCTTTTGTGCCAGAAAAAGGCTGTTATGTTTTGTTTTCCTGGTTGGTTTATGGACATTTTATAAACCACCAGTTTGTTTTTGAACCTGCGGACTGCATTCCTGTGTGAACCTGCGCCGGCCCGAGAGCTAATCTGTCACAGATTGGTGGAGAATGCGGGCACAAATCCCAAGGGGCAGTGTGACTGCTACAGGAAAACGTATATGTCCTGGGTGAAGGCCGCCAGCCAGCAAGGTTCGTCCGGCAACATGGAGGAGCTGATAAAGCAACTGGTGCAGGCGAATATGCCTCAGCAGCAAGCTCAGCAGACCAACAAATTGTTAGTACAACAGTTCCAGCTTCAACAGCAATAGATGCAGCTTTGACAGCAGCAGGAACAGATGACGCTCCTGGCGGAGGCCCTCCGTATCGGAGAAGCCGCACCACCTCCAGGCCAAAGCTATGAGACCCAGGTGAGGAAAACCGTGAGAGGGGCGTTGCAAAAGATGACTCCGGGGGGTTGACGTCAAGGCGTTCCTGGCCGTGTTTGAGAGGGTGGCGGACCATGAGAGACTACTACCAGAGCAGTGGGCGCCATATCTGATCGGGGAACCACAGAAGTCGTATTTTGATCTGGCACTGCAGGACTCTAAGGAGTATAGCAAGTTTAAGGCTGAGATCCTGGGGCGGCTGGGCATAACCCTGGCAGTCAGAGTACGAGTCCACCTCTGGGACTTCCACAGGGACAAAACTCCTTGGTCACAAATGTTTGATCTTCTGCACCTGGTACAGAAGTCGCTGCAGCCAGAGACTTGTTCCCCAGCCAGATGGTAGAGAGAGTGGTCATGGATCGTGGATCGGTTTATCCACTCTCTGCCGAAGCCGCTTCAGTCCTGTGTTGCCCAGGGAGATCCCCAAAATGCAGACAACCTGGTGGGCCTAGTAGAGAGGTACCGGGTGGTAGAGGGCTCCCTGGGTGGTCTAGCAGTGGTTAGGTCACCTTTCTGGGGCTCCCAAAAGAAGGGGACTAAATCTTCACTGGGCGTTCGTCCAAAGTCCAAGAGGCAGATGAATCGCAGCTGGGGAATCAGTCCCAATCCATCCTCTGTTGGAGTTGTCATGCCCCTAGCCATATAGCTGCTCGGTGGCCCAGGAACTCTGAGCCAATGGACTGCAGCATAGGCCGGCATTGCTTCTACTTTGCCTACCCTGCCTCTAGTGCGGTTCATCAACACGGCGAGAGCCCTCTGGCGTGCTCAGTGTCCGTGAACGGGATGCAAGTGTCTGGACTGCTGGACTCAGGAAGTTTGGTAACCCTGATAAGCGCCAAACTCCCTCATTGGCTGGTTCTTGGGAAGGTGGTGGGTGTCCGGTGTATCCATGGGGACGCTAAAAAATGTCCTGTTGCCCGGGTGGATGTAAACACGGACTGTGGCACCACAGCTCAGGAAGTGGGGGTCGTTAAAGACTTGTTGCACCTGATAATAATCGGACGGGATTGTGCATTATTCTGGGACATGAGGGGGAAAGTGGTGACATCTGGTTGCTTAGATGACAGCCAGAACACCCCTGAAGAAACCTCGCCGTAGGCCGTAACCGAAGAGTTTCCCATGTGTGTTTGTGGGCGATGAGGATGGGGCAGCATCACCTGACGCCAACATCCCTGAGCTGGAGGTGTCCAAGGGAAACTTTGGAACTGCCCAACTCAGGGATTTAACTCTTAAAGGGACATTTGATAATGTGTCTATACTTCACGTTGTTGCTCAAGAGCCGGGGGTGACACCAGATACCCATACTTTGCCGTCAATGGGGACTGAGTCACCAAGGTGAAAGGGGAGCTTGTCGAGCAGTTGCTGGTGCCGGGAACATACAGTCGTAAGGTATTAAGACATGGCCCATGCACATGTGTTAGGTGGTTGCCTGGAGGTAGAAAAAACACAGGAACGAATCCTCCAGAGGTTCTATTGACCCGGTTGTCACCGAGAAATTGCAAATTATTGTAGGTCCTGTCCCACCTGCCAGCTGACCACTCCGTTGACACGCCTCCGGTGCCGTTACCTATCATCGAGGTGCCCTTTGATCGCATAGCACTGGATCTGGTGGGGCCCCTGGTAAAGTCCACCAGATGACATCAGTGTATCCTAGTGGTACTCGACTATGCGACATGGTATCCGAAGGCTGTGCCGCTACGTAACTCCTCCTCCAAGTATATAGCTCGGGAGTTGGTTCATTTTTTTTCTAGAACGGGGTTACCTAAGGAGATCCTAACGGATCAAGGGACCCCATTTATGTCAAAGGTGATGAGAGAGTAGTGCAAAACTCTGCAAATCACACAAATACGGACCTCAGTCTACCACTCACAGACGGATGGCTTGGTGTAAAGGTTTGGAAAAACCTTGAAGGCAATGTTAAAGAAGGTCGTAGAGAGGAAGTCCAAGACTGGGACTGCCTACTTCCGTACCTTCTCTTCTCCATCAGAGAGGTACCACAGTCCTGTACTGGATTCTCCCCTTTTGAACTGTTGGATGGCTGACACCCCCAAGGACTCCTGGATATGGCAAAGGAGACCTGGGAGGCGGAGTCTATACCCTGCAGGAGTGTAATCGAACACGTGGCTCAAATGCAAGAGAGAATTGCCAGGGTGATGCCCATCGTGAAAGAGCACCTCCTCCAAGCACAAGAGGCGCAATCTAGGGTGAACAATAGATCAGCACAAGTGAGACACTTCAATCCTAGGGATCGGGTACTGGTACCTACAGCGGAGAGCAAATTCTTAGCGAAGTGGCAGGGCCCCTACGAAATAGTTGAAAAGGTTGGTGAGGTCAACTATAAACTCCACCAGCCAGAGAGAAGGAAGCCCTACCAGGTGTACCACGTCAACTTGATTAAGCCATAGTGAGATAGGGAACCCGTGGAAGCTTCGTGTTTAGTGGCTGAGCCTGACGCTTATGTGAAAGAGGTCAAGGTGGCAGAGTCACTGTCACGTGCCCAAAAGCAACAGTGCAAAGAGTTGCTACATTGAAATAAAGACCCGTTTTCGGAGTTGCCAGGACTCAATCAGGCCATAGAGCATGAAGTACTCACAGAGCCTCATGTTCGTGTCAACCTGAAACCATATCGGACCCAGAGGCCTGCAGAGAGGTGATCTCGAAAGAGGTGAAGCGGATCCTGAACCTGGGAGTCATTGAGGAGTCCAAGAGTGGCTGGTCCAGTCCTATAGTCTTTGTGCCGAAACCAGATGGAGAATCACGGTTTTGCAACGACTATAGGAAGCTGAACGAGGTCTTGAAGTTTGACGCCTACCCAATACCTAGGTTAGATGAGCTTATTGAAAGGCTAGGACCCGCTCGGTACATCACCACCCTGGACCTCACCAAAGAATATTGGCAAATTCCCCTGTCCAAAGAGGCCAGAGAGAAGATGGCCTTCTCGATGCCAGACGGATGTTATCAATACATCAGGATGGCGTTTGGGTTGCAGGGAGCTCCGGCCACCTTCCAGAGAGCCATGAACCGGATCTTAGCACCCCGCAAAAAGTATGCAGCGGCCTACATAGATGACATCATCATATTCAGCCAGGACTGGGAACGTATTCTTGGAAAGTTCAAGCCATACTTGACGCCCTAAGGAAGGCGGGCTTTACCATCAACCCGAAGAAATGTGCCATGGAGATTGAGGAAGCAAAGTATCAGGGCTACGTGGATGGTAGAGGGGAAATAAAACCACAAATAAATAAGGTCGAGGCGATCCTGAACTGGCCACAGCCCCTCTCGAAGAAGCAGGTCAGGGCATTTCTAGGCATCGTGGGCTACTATCGAAGATTTGTCCCTAACTTTGCCCTGATAGCAGATGGATCTGCTGAAAGGGACGAAGTCAGCTATGGCCAAGTGGTCCACGGAAGCTGAAGTGGCCTTCCAGGAATTGAAACTGGCCCTCTGTAAACAGCCAGTCTTGGTGGCGCACAACTTCTCCAAAGAGTTTGTGGTCCAGATGCATGCATCGGATGTCGGGCTAGGAGCAGTCTTGTCCCAGGATATTAACAGTGACGAACACCCTCTAATGTACCTCAGTCGAAAACTGTCCACATGCGAGAAGAACTACTCTATAGTGGAAAAAGAATGTTTAGCCATCAAGTGGGCGTTGGACACTCTGAGATATTGCCTGTTAGGTAGAAGGTGCAGGTTAGTGTCGGACCATGCCCCACTGCGGTGAATGCGAGAAAAGAAGGGGAACAATGCCCGAGTAACTAGATGGTTCCTAGCCCTACAAGATTTTAGTTTCCAGGTAGAGCATAGGCCTGAGAAACAACATAGGAATGCTGATGCCCTGTCAAGGGTCTGTTGTATGGTGGCAGAAGGTGCCAAGGCCCCCGCTTTGGGCAGAATGGGGGTTTGTAAGGTTGCTACCGGACAGGTCGTGGACAGGAGGTATGTGTCCCCGAAGTACCAAGCTTCGGTGATGTAGGACCCGAAGAAGCAGGCTCCAGCACACATAGTGCTGAGAGGGAGTTAATGGGCCCGGATTAAAGGGCCAGGTTTTACAAGCAGCTGAAAAAGCTGGGGGAGGGGATCAGCTGCTCACTTACCTCCAGTTCAGGTCTTGGAAGGCCTGATTTAAGACAGCTGCGCCTGTCTCAGTGTGCTGTGGGTTGTGCAAGGTGAGCAGACCTTGCATGTGCTGCTCAGAGTCTGCTGGAGGCAGAGAAAAACACTACATTTAAACGGCTGAAGTCGTGCTGCATATGGACTGGTTATTTTGAGTTTTGTTCTGTTATACCTTTTTGTGCCAGAAAAATGCTGTTATGTTTTGTTTTCCTGGTTGGTTTATGGACATTTAATAAACCATCACTTTGTTTTTGAACCTGCAGGCTGCATTCCTGTGTGAAACTGCGCCTACTCAATAGCTGATCCATCACAGCATGTACAAGGGGTACGAAACAGAGCCGTGCTTGTACGAGGTGTGCATAGCCGTGCGTGTACAAGGCGTACGTAGTAGAGCTTTACGTGTACGAGGTGTACGAAGTGGAGCCGTGTGTTGTGGTGTTTACAAGGCGTTCTTTATACTCCATTTAAAGTCTGGCAGTTGTGTGTTGTTCCAAACTATTCACACTTGGTCGCTGACCAATACCGTACTACAAGGTCAGTACCTAAAACCGTGGTCGTCATACATATCAGATATTACTGCGGTACTAATCCAGAAATTTTTAGGGAACGTGTCAAATATTTACTCACCTACTGTACTCACCCATCCCTTGTAGATTGTGAGCCCTCGCCGGCAGGGTTCTCTCTCCGCCTGTACCAGTCGGTGACTAATTTTTGTTGAAATTAATGTACTCATTGTTTGCTATGTATACCCTTTTACACATGTAAAGCACCAAGGAATTAGTGGCACTATAATAATAAATAATAATAATTATACTTCGTTTAACCCCTTAAGCACCGAGCCACTTTGTAGGTTAGTGACCAGGCCATTTTTTTTCAATTCTGACCATTGTCACTTTATGAGGTAATAACTCTGGAATGCTTCAAACGGATCCCCCTGATTCTGAGACTGTTTTTTTTTTGTGACATGTTGTACTTCACAACATTGGCAAAATTTCTTTGACATGACTTGCGTTTATTTGTGAAAAAAAATATGGAAAATTTCTAAAATGTCACAATTTTCATACTTTGAATTCCTATGCCTTTAAATCAGAGAGATATTTCACAAAAAATAGTTAATAAATAACATTTTCCACATGTCAAACATATCTACTTTATTTCAGCACAATTTTGGAACCAAAATTTTTTTTTATTAGGTAGCTATAAGGGTTAAAAGTTGACCAGCTATTTTTCATTTTTCCAACAAAATTTACAAAACCATTTTTTTAGGGACCACATCACATTTGAAGCGACTTTGAGGGGTCTATATGACAGAAAATACCAAAAGTGACACCATTCTAAAACCTGAACGCCTCAAGGTGCTCAAAACAACATTCATGAAGTTTATTAGCCCTTCAGGTGCTTCACAGGAATGTGAATGGAAAAAAATGAACATTTTATTTTTTCCCACAAAAATTTTACTTTTGTCCAAAATTTTGCATTTTCACAAATCTAACATGAGAAAATAGACCATGCAATTTGTTGTGCAATTACTCCTGAATACGCTGGTATCCCATATGTGGTGGAAAACTAGTGTTTGGGGTCACGACAGAGCTCGGAAGGAAAGGATCACCATTCGACTTTTGCAACAAAAAATTGGCTGGAGTCGGTAGCGGACGCCATGTTGCATTTCAAGAGCCCCTGATGTGCCTAAACAGTGGAAACCCCCTACAAGTGACCCCATTTTGGAAACTAGACACCTCAAGGAATTTATCAAGATATGTGGTGAGCACCTTGAACCCACAGGTGCTTCACAGAAGTTTATGACGTTGAGCCGAAAAAATAAAAAATCTTATTTTTACCACAAAACTTCTGTTTTATGCCCAAATTTAGCATTTTCAGAATAGTAAAAAGAGAAAATGCACCATACCATTTATTGTGCAATTTCTCCTGAATACGCTGATACCCCATATGTGGGGAAAACTACTGTTTGGGGGCTCGGAAGGAAAAGAGCCCCATTCGACTTTTGCAATGGACGCCATGTCATGTTTGGAGAGCCCCTGATGTGCCTAAATAGTGGAAACTCCCCACAAGTGATACCATTTTGAAAACTACACCCATTGAAGATTTTATCCCGGGGTATAGTGAGGATTTTGAACCCACAGGTACTACACAATGTGATAACATTAGATCGTCATATAGAAACATTTCAATTTTTTCACAAAACTGTTGTGTTAGCCCCAATTTTTTCCCTTTTGCAAGAGGTAACATGAAAAAATGGACCACTCAGTTTGTTACCCACTTTCTTCTGAGTGTAGCAATATTCCACATGTGGTCAAAAAACACTGTTTGGACAAATGGCAAGGCTCGGAGCGGAAGAAGCACTATTTGAATTTTACAACACAGATTTGGCTGAAATAGAGTTCGTGACATGCCAAAACAGCAGAAACGCCACAATTGACCCCATTTTCTAAACTGCATCGCCTAATGAATTAATTTATGGGTGTAATGAGTCTTTTGAATCCACGTTTTGTTAGAGGATTTACTTCAAAATGAGTGTGAAAAAAAAAAAAATTCTTTTTTTTCACAAAGCGTAATATTTAGGACAAATTTTCAATACATAATAGTGAGAGGTGAGGAAGTGGACTCCAAAATTCAGATTCCTCTTGTGCGCAAACGTAACGCCATTAGCAAAGTTTGACTGAATGACCGGACCCAAAAGGGATGGAGCACCCTGTCTTTTTAGGTCATAAATTCATATATATAGGGTACAATGTCCCCAGCATCACATTTGGCAGTAAATACGACTATACCTTGCTCACAGAGCATACCACAAGTTATTTCATTAGTGCTAGAAAAAATTGCATTGAAATGAAAGGCAACATGTTTCAAAATGGAGTGTAACAATGTTGCAAAGCTGAGCATGTTCACAGGATAAAAGAACATCCGGATCTACTGCCACTCTCGGGAAAAAAGGGACTAGTTGTACAACTTCTCTATAGCGCAATCAATCCCTATATGAGGGACGGATGTGCCAAGTGACGCTGGCACACTATAGCAGGTCCCTGCCCGGCAAGGTAGGAAATGCCATGAGCGCAGAACAACCCATCCTTTTACAGAATACATAAAGAGACAGTATGCCACAGTACATGAGGGCAGTTTTTGCAGGTATAACGGGCTTTATAATAGCCAAATAAAACAATAAGAAAGCCCATTCTTTATTGACCAGAAACAGCTCGTGTACTAGGTATCCTCCATGAAAATCCGCCATTTCTATAACGCCAAACAGTAGAAAGGTTTATAATGACTTCTTTAGATGGCACGGCATAGTCAATCTGGCGAAAAAAAATAAAATGTATGCTATTTCAGTAAATTCCCCTTACAGTATTCATCTAGGGGTATAGTGAACATTAACTTTTAAATTTAGTTGTTTTTTTGGACTCCAATTTATTAATGGACGAAGAAATAAAAAGAATAAACAGAAAATGGTAGCAGGTCGCAAGGGTAAAAATGAAAAAAATAAATCCACTTATTCTAGGGATGTGTGGTAGGGACGGAAACATTCCCTAATGCAGAGGCCCGGCTTATCAGGACAAGTGTCACACTGGTAAATGGTCTCCCTTCTAACTCCACCTTTATAACACACCCTGCATCTCTTTTGGGGTCGACCTTTTTTGGCTGTCGGTGGCACTTGTGATGGAAAATGCTGCCCGGGGACAAAACTGCTGGCCGCGCTAGATGATTCAACCCCCACCCTCCCTTGGTCTCCAAATATTAAGTGTTTTATGACTTTTTCCTGGAACTCAAGATATGTTCCTTGGTTCCCCAGTTTTCTGGTATAGAACAAAGGAATTGTATAGGGCCACTTGGATAAGGTGTACGGCAAGTTTTTTTATACCATACGTGAGACTTGTGAATGGCACTGTAAGGCTGCAGCATCTGGTCCGCAAGGTCCACACCACCCATGAACTCGTTGTAGTCCTGTATGCAGACTTGCTTCCAGACAGTAGAACTTGCCCTGCGTACAGAGACCTGGATGCTTCTGTCAGCATGTATAGATGACAGCATGAGGACATCTTTTTTGTCACAAAATTTGACAAGCTGCATTTCTGCATTACAGAGTGCCTTTATTTCACCTGCCTTTAATTTTTGGGTGACAAGAGTCTTGGGCAGCGCTCTTTGGTTCCGGTGTATGGTTCCACAGGCCACGTTTTTTTTGGCAGACAGGCACCTCAACAGGGGTACACTCGTATAGAAGTTATCTACGTACAAGTTGTACCCCTTATCTAAAAGGGGATGGACCAGGTCCCAAACAATTTTCCCAGCTATGTTTAGGGAGGGTGGGCATTCAGGAGGAACAATCTGGCTAGCTTTCCCCTCATACAGCCGGAATTTGTGTTTTTAGCCAGTGTCGCTTTCACACAGCTTATATATTTTTAGTCCGAATCGGGACCTTTTATTCGGCAAGTACTCCTTGAAGTGCAGCCTGTCCTTGAAAAGGACCAGAGACTCGTCCACACAGATGTTTTTTTCGGGGGTATACGTCTGGGAAAATTTATTATTAAAATAATTTATTAGGGGCTTGACTTTGTAGAGTCGGTCATAGCTGGGGTCACTGGGAGGGGGGCAATTTGCATTTTCTGTGAAATGTAGAAATCGCAGAATACTTAGGAATTGTCACCGGGGCATTACCTCTCTGTACATAGAGGTGTCAAACAGGACATCAGTTGACCAATATGATCTTATCATGTTTTTTTTTTTTTATCAGACCCATATTGAGAAAAAGGGCACAAATTTTGAAAACATCCGCCACATCAATAGGACTCCAGTTATTACTTTTGGAGTAATAGGATGTGGGGTGGCCGTCAAGGAACTCAGCAGCATAAGAACTGGTCTGCTCAATCATTCAATTTATTCATTCTTCACTGAAGAAAATTTAAAAAAAAATCCACCTCCCTAAATTCAGCAGTGTTCACATGGATGCCCGTGGCAGAAATGAATTCTGGCATGCACGGAGTATAGGATTCGGTGGGCACCCAGTCATTTACAACGGCAGTAGAGCGAGCATGTTCTCGACAACTGCGCTGTTGCTGAGTCTCGTCATCGCTAGAACTAGTTTACGAGGACATCTACAAAAATTGCTCGTCTGTCTCACTGGCGCTGTCTGTATCCGAACAGATCATGGCGTAAGCCTCATCTGCCGTATACATGTGTGCAGCCATTTCAGTATATATATATGTGTGTAGGTCAGTGATGATGTTGGAGTGTGGGTCTAGAACGAGCTCATCCTCTTGACAATGTCTTTGACTCTAGCAGACCTTCTGATAGGAGTATTGTGCTGCAGAGTCCTGGGTAAAAAGGCATGCACACAGTATTGTATTTATAATTGAAATACCACAGGCAAACGTGACAACACTTTGTTGTGATCTGCTACAAGCACTAAGGGAAGACAGGAGATCTGTCCCTACAATAGAACTAAGCTAGATCCCTATGATGTAACGGGGAACCTGATCCTGCGATCAGACCCGCTAAAGTCCTCAGCTAGTCAGAACGAAGACCTATAGATGTGAGGGAGGGATCCCTACAAGAACTAGGGACTGGGAGAAAGATGGACACCTCCTAGCAGAAATTGTAGCAGTAAAAAGACAAACAAACAACATAGAACATAGAGGTCAAAAGACCTAGCTAAACTGACTGAGAAAGGTTACAAAGCACCTGGTTATCTTAAGAGTAGAAATTACAATGAAGTCCAGCATGGCCAGAAGGGCGGAGCAGGATTAAATAGGCAAAAAAGGTCAAGTGACCAGCAAAATAGAAAAAACCTAACAGGAGAGTTCTAACAGTACCCCCTCTTCTATGAGGATCCTCCGGATCCCCTAGGCCCAGGCTTCTCAGGAAACCTCTTGTGAAATGCTCTGACAAGTCTGAAAGCAGAAACATCATCCGCCCTCACCCATGAGTTATCCTCGGGACCGAAACCCTTCCACGCGACGAGATACTGCAAACTCCCCCTATACCGTCTAGAATTAAGGATGCGGGAAATTTCATATTCCCCGTCCTCCACCACCGGAGGAACAGTGGCAGTGGCGTCTCTATCTGATACATCAGCTTTTTTCAACAGAGAAACATGAAACACCGGATTAATCTTCCAGGAGGTAGAAACCTCCAACCTAACAGCAGATTGGTTAACTACCTGAAGCACCTTAAAGGGCCCTACAAACTTGGGACCCAATTTTTTAGAAGGAATCCTCAATCGCAGATTTTTAGAGGACAACCAAACCATGTCACCAACCGTAAACAAAACCTCTTGACGTTTCCTGTCAAAGTACCTTTTAGATTTTTTGTTAGCCTCCTGAAGATTACCACGCACATCCGTCCAAACTCTCTCCAAATCACCGGAAAAACTCTCCTCCTCAGGCACAGCCGATACCAATTTGGAGAATGACCCAAAAGACGGATGTCTCCCAGAACAACAAAAAAAAAGGCGAACACCCAGCAGAAGAGGATGTATGGTTGTTAAGAGCAAATTCAGCAAGCGGCAGAAACTCAGACCACCCCTCTTGATTGTCTGCCACAAAACAACGCAAGAACTGCTCAACATCCTGATTCTTCCTTTCTGTCTGGCCATTAGGCTCAGGATGATATCCAGATGAAAACGACAAATGAACTCCCAACCTGTCACAAAAGGCACGCCAAAAACGAGCCACGAACTGAGGTCCCCTATCAGAAACAATGTCAGTAGGAACACCATGGAGTCTGACAATTTCCTTGACAAAGGCCTTATCGAGTGTCTTAGCGCAGGGCAGTTTGATGAAGGGAACCAAGTGACACATCTTGCTAAAACGGTCCACGACCACCCAGATGACCGTGAAACCCTCAGAGGGGGGAAGGTCAGTAATAAAGTCCATAGCCAGATGTGTCCAAGGTGCACTAGGAACCTCCAGAGGGCAAAGCAACCCCGCAGCAGGAGTATGTGAAGACTTAATGACTTCCTTCTGCCATCCAGGCCACCAAAAACTGCGACCCACAAGTCTCTTGGTCTCAGAAATTCCTGGATGACCTGCCAACCAAGACTCATGACACTCCTAAAGGTCCTAGGCACAAACAACCTCCCATGGGGAGTGTTAGATGGGGCATTCTCCTGTGCTTTGAGAATCTCATCTTCCAAAACGGAGTCCAATGCAGCAATCACAACACCTTCTTGTAAAATGCTCTCCTCCTCCTCAGCACCAACCATGGGAGAAAAGCTGCGAGACAACGCATCAGCTTTAACATTCTTGGTACCCGGGATGTAAGTAACGGAAAAATTAAACCGCGAAAAAAAAAGTGCCCACCTAGCCTGACGGGCATTCAAGCGCTTGGCAGCATCAAGATAGATCAGATTTTTATGATCAGTGAAAACCTGAATGGGAAATTCAGCACCTTCCAAGAGATGACGCCAGTGTTCAAATGCGAGTTTAATAGCCAGCAATTCCTGATTACCAATATCGTAATTAAGTTCAGTCTCAGAAAATTTTTTTGAAAAAAAAGGCACAGGGATGTACTCCATCCTTGTTTTTCCTGAGACAACACCGCACCGACCCCGCACCGACCCCCACAGAAGAAGCATCAACCTCAACCAAAAACGACTTAGTCACATCAGGCTGCATAAGGATGGGGGCAGAGCTGAACCTCTCCTTTAGAAACACAAAAGCTTCAATGGCCTCAGTAGTCCACTGAACCATATTAGCACCTTTCCTGGTGAGATCGGTCAGTGGTTTAACAATAATATAAAAATTTTTAATGAATTTTCTGTAATAATTGGTGAAACCCAAAAACCTCTGTATCGATTTCAAACCAATAGGCCTAGGCCATTCCTGCACAGCTTGAACTTTCACCGGGTCCATCTCAAAGCCCTCGCTGGAGATAATGTAGCCCAAAAAACTAATTCTCTGTACAGCAAACTCACATTTCTCTAGCTTAGCAAAAAGCGAATTGTCAATTAATAACTGTAATACTTCACATACGCTCCGCCAATGAGACTCCAAATCAGGCGAATAAATCAAAATGTCATCCAAATACACAACCACATTTTTGCCGATCAAAGGTCTAAGGATGTCATTAATAAGATTCTGAAAAAATGCTGGTGCATTGGTAAGACCAAAAGGCATAACCAGATTCTCAAAATGACCCACAGGAGTGTTAAAAGCAGTCTTCCATTCATCACCCTCCTTCATGCGCAACAAATTGTATGCCCCCCGGAGATCAATTTTAGAGAACCACTTGGCCCCCACTAACTGGTTAAACAAATCAGGAATCAATGGCAGTGGGTAGGGATTGCGTACAGTAATTTTATTAATCTCGCGAAAGTCCAGACAAGGACGTAAACCGCCGTCCTTTTTTTTAACAAAAGAAAAATCCAACAGCCACAGGTGACTTAGAGGGTCTGATATGACCGGCGGCCAAGCTCGTCTGTATGTATTCCTCCAAAGCCTTTCTCTCAGGAATAGTAAGATTAAATAAACGACTTTTAGGAAGAGTCGCTCCAGGGACAAATTCATGGTACAATCATAGTCTCTATGGGGAGGCAAAATTTGCGACTCCTCCTCAGAAAAAACGTTCCAAAAATCCTGAATAGGTACAGGTAATTCCCCTTTATCCACAGCAGCACCGCCCCCGGCTCTCACAGCAGCAGCTATGCCACTGACAGCGCCGAGCTGCTGCTCTGATCGTGCAGGAGATGCTGATATTTCAGCACCTCCTGAGCGATCGTGCTGTGATCGGTCAGTCACATTGACTGACCGATCGCAGCGCTATGGGTGCGCAGACCGCCGGCATGGGTCCCTGCACCGCACCCCGTACCGATCAGCTGTCTGTGACAGCTGTCGGCACGAAACTGTCACTGCCTGCTTACAGGCAGTGACAGTTTAAATGCATGACCAACACTGCACGGCAAAGAGCAGGAACTAACACACGCTAATGACATGCTGTGTCCGTCATTGAACCTTATGGGGTTAACTTCAACAACAACAGCAATTTCCATGTAATGGAAACAACAATGGCAGCTTCCGTCTAACGACAGCAACAACGGCAACAACAACAGCTTACATCTAATGGGAACAACAATGGCAATTTCCTTCTAAGGGCAACAATAGCTACAATTTCTATCTAATGGCAACATCGACAACTTCCATCTAGTGGCAACAACAATTTCCATCTAACTGCAACAACAACTTCCATCTAACTGCAACAACAACAACTTCTATCTAATGGCAATAACATCAACAATGTCCATCTAAAGGCAACAAAAATTTCCATCTAAAGGCAACAACAACTTCCATCTAACTGCAACAACAACAAATTCCATCTAACGGCAACAACAACAACTTCCATCTAACGGCAAGAACAACTTCCATCTAACGGCAAGAACAACTTCCATCTAATGGCTACAACAACTTCCATCTAACGGCTACAACAACATCCATCTATCGGCAACAACTTCCAACTAACGACATCAGCAACTTCCATCTCACGGCAATAACATCAACAATGTCCATCTAACGGCAACAACTTCCACCTAACGGCAAGAACAACTTCCATCTAATGGCTACAATAATTTCCATCTAACGGCAACAACAACGTCCATCTAACGGCAACAACTTCCAACTGACGACATCAACAACGTCCATCTAACGGCAACAACAACTTCCATCTCACGGCAAGAACATCAACAATGTCCATCTAACAGCAACAACAGTTTCCATCTAACGACAACAGAAGCTTCCATCTAATGGCAACAACAACTTCATACTAACGGCAACAATAACAACTTCCATGTAATGGCAGAAACTTCTTCCATCTAATAACAACAACAACTTTCATCTAACGGTAATCACTTCCATCTAATAAAAAAAAGCCTACAAGAAGCAAAATGAACATAAACCCTGCTATAAATAAAAAAAAAAGGTTAGTAACACTGTTTTCATCAAAAATAGCATGAAAGCTATCCCACCAAGACATATTGATCCCATTCAGAATAGTCCTACTCTGTCTAATATTAAAAACCTTACCATGTGTCAAAGTTGATTTCAGTGCTTTAAATGTATTATCCAGCTCTAGGAATGGAGGCCACACCCTGGCTTGCACAGAATGCAAAAAATACAAAGAAAAAACACAGAATTTGAGATTGGTTTACGTTGGTGTACATGCAGCACTGAAACGCACACCCTGGCTTCCATCTAATGACAACTACTTCCATCTAATGGCAACAACTTCACCATCTAATGACAACTTCAATCTAACGGTAACAACAACTTCCATCTAACAGCAACAACTTCCCCATCTCATGACAACTTCCATCTAACGGCAACAACAATTTCCATCTAACAGCAACAACAATTTCCATCTAACGGCAACAACGACAACCTCCATCTAACGGCAACAACAACTTCCATCTAATGGCAACAGCTTCCATCTAATGGCAACAACAACTTCAATCTAACGGCAACAACAACAATGTCCACCTAACAGCAACAACTTCCATCTAATGGCAACAACAACTTCAATCTAACGGCAATAATAACTTCCATCTAATGGCAGCAACTTCTTCCATCTAATTGCAACAACAACTTTCATCTAACGGCAGCAACAACTTTCATCTAACGGCAATAACAACTTCCATCTAACGGCAATAACATCAACAATATCCATCTAATGAAAACAACAACTTCCATCTAACGGCAACAACAGTTTCCATCTAATGACAACAGAAGCTTCCATCTAATGGCAACAACAACAATGTCCACCTAACAGCAACAACTTCCATCTAATGGCAACAACAACTTAAATCTAACTGCAACAACTTCCATCTAATAAAAAAAAACTACTAGAAGCAAAATGAACATAAACCCTGCTATAAATAAATAAAAAGCTTAGTAACACTGTTTTAATCAAAAATAGCATGAAAGCTATCCCATCAAAGCAAATTGAACCCATTCAGGATAGTCCTACTCTGTCTAATATTAAAAACCTTACCATGTGTCAAAGTTGATTTCAGTGCTTTAAATGTATTATCCAGCTCTAGGAAGGGAGGCCACACCCTGGCTTGCACAGAATGCAAAAAATACAAAGATAAAACACAGAATTTGAGATTGGTTTACGTTGGTGTACATACAGCACATAAACGCACACCCTGGCTTTCATCTAATGACAGCTACTTCCATCTAATGGCAACAACTTCCCCATCTAATGAGAACAACTTCAATCTAACTGCAACAACAACTTCCATCTAACAGCAACAACTTCCCCATCTGATGACAACAACTTTCATCTAACCGCAACAACAACTTCCATCTAACGGCAACAACAATTTCCATCTAACGGCAACAACGACAACCTCCATCTAACGGCAACAAAAACTTCCATTTAAAGTCAACAACAAAAGCAATTTCCATGTAATGGAAACAACAACAGCAACTTCCGTCTAATGGCAACATCAACGGCAACTACGTACATCAAATGGCAACAACAATGGCAATTTCCTTCTAACTGCAGCAACAACAACTTCTATCTAACGGCAACAACTTGCATCTAACGGCAAGAACAACTTTCATCTAACGGCATCAACAATTTCCATCTAACGGCAACAACAACTTCCATCTAATGGCAACAATAACTTCCATTTAACGGCAACAACAACAACTTCCATCTAAAGGCAAAAACAACAGCAAATTTCATGTAATGGCAACAACAACGGGAACTTCTATCTAACGGCAACAACAACTACAACTTCCATTTAACGGCAGCAACAATTTCCATCTAATGGCAACAATGGCAACAACAACTTCCATCTAATGGCAACAACAACAACTTCCATCTAAAGGCAACAACAACAGCAATTTCCATGTAACGGGAACAACAACGGCAACTTCCACGTAACGGCCACAACAGCAACATCCATTTACGATAACTACAACTTCCATCTAATGGCAGCAAAAACTGTGACAGCAGCAATTTCCATGTAACAAGGACAACAGCAACAGCCCCAACATGACAATGCCTGTAGTTTTCTTAGCAAAATCCTGCTGACAGGTTCCCTTTAATAAGTTTGCATTAAATTACGTTGAAACCTGATAAGTATGAAGCTCTATATTTCTTTATGTCTTCTCAAGGAGCTTTGTTCCATTATTAATATGACATTAGTTGCAGCATGCCACATTGTTACCATAGAATCAATTAGATAAAACTTCATTGTAACATTAAGGGCATATAGAGAATCAGTATGTGCCCATATCATGTCATGGGCACAGAATTCAGGAGCAGTTTGGCACAAGACTGAATTTGCCTCTTTTAAAAAAATGGAAGAAAACTAAAAAGTAAGGAGACTTTTTATACACTGAAGCTGGACTGTTCATCCTTCTGAGTCTTCGTGTGCATGTTCACATTACACTTTTGGATCACAAGCTACAACATGATGGCCTATAGACCACTGCAGACCGGACAAAGAGGGTCAGGATGACTTACTGTGTTTAGCAGTGAAACATTGATTGTCTCCATCATTTCCAGAAGGAGTAGATTCTTTGACTCCCAAGAAAAAAATCAAAAATCAAATATAATCATACATTTCTATATGAATGATTGATGTTTAATCATGCAGAATCAAATCGGTTTGCTTCTTCAAGTCCCGCGAGCAGGACGAATCTAGCACCAGTATCCAGAATGCCTCTCTGTAAGGCCTCTTTTACACATTCGGATATTTCCGTTACTGGAAATATCCGTGTCCATGTGTGTGATATGTGTAGCAACCGTGTGTCACCCATGTGCCCCATCAGTACCGGCACTTGGGAATCAGTGGTACAGTTAACGCTGTTCTCAAGTATCGGGTGCAGAATGCTGCCCTCATCATTGTCCCCTGCTTACACTGCGATCAGCGATAGCAAGGGACAATGATGAGAGTAGTATTCTGCTCCCGCTGAGCTCAGCCCAGAGCAGGGGCCTGCTCGCTGTAGCGAGTCATTCTCCCCGCCATGAGCGGTCAGGTGAATTACAGTGGGGGACATCTTCGGACAGGTGAATATAAGGATTTTTTAATTTTATTCTTATTTTTACACCAGGACACAGGGGGAGCAGAATACTACTTTCAAGATTGTCCCTTGCTCGCGCTGATCGGGGGACAATGATAAGGGGAGCGTTCAGCACCCGGTGCTTGGGAACAGCGCTACCTGTACCGTTGATTCCCAGGCGCCGGTACGTGTGATACTGATGACACACGGATGATCATAAGTGGTGGCATCCATATATTGGGGTTTAGTATAGATATATTGACGACATTTTTATCATCTGGTCAGGAACGAGTGAAAAGTTTCTTGAATTTGTCAGGGAACTCAATATCTATAGAGTGAGCCTGAGATTTATGTCAGAGTTTAAATATTACCAGTTGCCTTTGCTGGATGTACTAATCAAGAATGAAGGGGATGGGACCTTAGGTACACTCATCTACCATAAACCTACAAGCACTAATAAACTATTGAAGTGGGATAGTCACCACCCCATCCTCATTAAAAAAAAGCAATATCCAAGAGCCAATTTTTACGATTGAGAAGAGACTGCTCTAATGTCACAGAGTTTAATATACAGGCAATAGACATGAACACCAGATTCATGGAAAAGGGTACCCACGATACATTTTGGATTCCACACGATTGTTTGCAGAAAATCAGGAGAGACAGACATTCCTCCATACCTAACCAAGAGAGCAAGAAAAAGATGGGATAACACGAGTAATAGGAACTTATCACAATCAGAGTGACCATATCTTTAATATCCTCAGAAAACCCTGGCCAACCGGGACCTGAGGGTGCTGTGGGATGTACTCCCACAATAACTTTCAGAAAGGGTCGGTCAATTAGGGACCGTTTAGTGCATAGTTTCTATAAAAACCTGCACCCAAGTGGACTTGGCTGGATAGAAGAGTGTGCGGTTTCTTTAGATGTGGATAAAGTTGTACATGTAATTGGATGAGACCATGTAAATCTTTCTCGAGTTCCTCTACAGGTAAAATCTTTTTCCAGAGGGATTATTCCAACTGTAAAACCTCAGGACTTTTATATATGGCCACATGCACCTGCCCCCTAGATTTTGTATGAACGACCAAGAGGCAGTCTAAGAGGAGGGGTGGGGAGGGGGCATTTGGGTAATTTATGCCATGGTCAGGACACTCCAATTAGTGAGACTCATGAACCGGAAACATCTCGTTTTGTATCATTGCGGCGGTTAAACCCAATGTGAGAGGAGGTGATCACAATAGATGTATCAAAAAGGAAAGCGAGTGGATTCCAGACTGGATGCACAAGCCCCTAAGGTACTCGAGGAGCAAATTTCCTATGCCTGTTTTGTGTGAATACATCCATATTCTGATTTACATTTTTGGATTTTATATTCTACCCATTGCTACTCAGTTTCCTGAGAATGGGGTTCACATATTGTTTTACTTCTTCGAGAGATCTGAGCTTCTGTATCAGAATTATTTCTTATTAGTTATATCCCACTTATACTATTTAGTAACTAACAAGTGTGGTGTTCCTTGTGTATGTCTAATTATGCAATAGGGGTCAAATTTGACCATTTAGAAATTTACTGTGGGCCACCATCCCATATTTTCTAGAAGTAGATCTACATGCTTATTGTATGATGGGAGGATGTGCAATACTTGTTGTTAGTCTCCCATGATGCTGATCTCAGAGGGAGGATTTTTCATTTGATGGAATGCGATCCAATATCATATGCACTCCGGTGTGGAGCGCAGACATCTGGGCATGCGCAATCGTGGACAATGATCCTAGATTCGCTCCGGCGTGGAATGATAAGTACGGGCATGCACAGTCACAGGTACGAGTGGAGCAGCGGCAATCAGTTTATCTGGTGTTTCAGCATAAAGCACGTCACTTCTGGACAATCGCACTAGGGGATGGACATTATCGGACCTCTAGCTCATGAGAAGTAGCGTAGGTGCAGTACATTATTGTAGACAGACTCCATTTTGTATATCCTGTGACAATTCACCTCTAGGAATGGGAATGAGCCTCCTAGTCTGGGAGGGGTTTTGGATGAATTGGGATATTTATACATGGGCACCTGGCTATTAGGCACACTATACTGAACATCATGAATTATCATCCTTATATCAAGCCTCCTGATGAACCTGTTGGGGAAACGCGTTGAGGTGGATTATTGAAACATTGTCGGTAAATGAGACGAGAATTAGCTTTATGGAAGATGAATCTTTGAGAAAGTGTTCAGCTGCAGACTCCAAGAAAGAAACTGCTTGTTGTCTGTGGCCTAAAATATATAGGTTTTATTACCAGATGTAAAGAAGAAATCTAAATACTGTAAAATAATATATCTCCTCATATGTTTCCCTTTATTATCTCCAGTAATTGTATTATTACACAGGACTTTTATGATGTTACATCGGCTCATCATCTTCTCATTTAGGTCCCTACAATATCAGATCCTCTCAGTGAAGGTCTTCCATTTAAGAGAATTTTTCTTATGGACCCATCAAAGATGGATATGAATAGAGACAAGATGGCGGAGAGGATATTACATCTTACCCTAGAGATCCTCTTCCAGCTTACTGGAGAGGTGAGAGATTCTGATGACGTCACATTACATCATTCTTATCTATGGGAATAACAGATGGACAGAACTGGAGAGGTGAGGACTCTGGAAATGTCTGAAGTGAGATTTAATAATGTGTCTCTCCATAACCAGGATTACATAGTAGTGAAGAAGACCTCTAGTGGGCACTGCCAGGCCCCTGTATCTGAGGGATGGGAAAGACCCCTGAGCCCAATCACAGGGCCTCCATCTCACCTCTTGATTCATGAGGACATCAATGACCAGAAGATCCTAGAACTCACCTACAAGATGATTGAGCTGCTGACTGGAGAGGTGACACTGCTGGGAATGCTGGGACATTACACAGTAATACTATGAAAGGATCAGGGGTATGACTGTATGATTGTATGTGTCAGGTTCCTATAAGATGTCAGGATGTTGCTGTCTATTTCTCCATGGAGGAGTGGGAGTATTTAGAAGGACACAAAGATTTGTACAAAGACGTCATGATTGAGGTTCTCCAGCCCCTCATATCACCAGGTAACAGACGAGGCTAAATACACACGGTCTATAATTATCTGTATGTAAAGAATGAATTCAGTCCCTGTATGTGTTTCCTCCAGATATATCCAGTAAGAGGACAACACCAGAGAGATGTCCCCGTCCTCTTCTTCCACAGGACTGTAAACAAGAAGAGCCCAATGTTCCTCAGGATCATCAGGTAGATGGAGAGAAGGTGTCATGAGATCTCCCCTATGATGTGTACACGGCTGTGAAGGTCTTGTGCTCAGTCTTGTTTTATCCACCAGTATTATGTGTTTTTTGCTTGTGTAATGAGAACGGTGGAGATGGCAGGATTAGAGCTGATCATAGATGTGACTTCTCATCTGTCTGTGACTTTTACAATATTTGTTTCAGGGTGAAGATCTGACCCATATTAACACTACAGAGACATATGTAAGGGGTGATGAGTGGTGTAAAGAGGAAATTCCTACATATGACTACCCAGGTGAGTAATAACCACTAAACTCAGAGAAGTCACAGATTCTTCTCAGTCACCGGCTGTGGCTGCTTTATCAGTGGTGTAGTCCGGCCGTATCACAATCATGTGATCACCATTTTGCCTCTAGACCACAACATTCTCCTCCACCCAAAACTGTTCAAATGATTTTGAGCATTAAAACCCTTTTCCATAGAACTTACAACCTGGAGAATCCACCTACCCCCTGGGATTAGTAGACGCTGATCGTTACCTGCCCAGATCTGTAAACTACAAAGCCAAATGACCGCATACATAGAATTTGCTGACAAGTTAGAAAATCACTTGATGAAAAATAATATGATGGGTCTGTAAGAGAAAGTGGAGGGTAATGATGCTGTTCCTTCCTAGATCCCTGATATCTTATTGGATGAATCCACCTTCTCTCCCTTCTGTGCTGCTGAATGTGCTCATATGGTCCCTACAAGACCAGGTCCAGTCTTTCTGGCCAAACTTTACTTTTATGATCTACAACATTAAATGTGCAGTGAGGGCCAAGTGTGAATTTCTGTACAATAACAACAGAGTTTCCCTTTATCCTGATTTTTCAATTTATTTTAAAACCGACTAACTTCAAACAGGATAGTGATAAACTATATTAAAAACATTACACCTGTGCTATGATATACTGTATCTCTAAGCTAAATTTAAGACACCTCAGCTCTGCACTATTATAAAAAGTTCTCTTTGAATGTCTAATATTTCTTCATGAAATTCATCTGACAGAAAATATTGGCCCTTACGATAGTTTAGATTCCCAAGAGCCACCGAGCCCCATACTCTAATTACCCCAGAGAGGTTTCACCACTAGTTACTCACTACTTACTGATGGAGACTGTTGAGTTTGATCATTTCAGTAGATGTGTTATTGTCTATACTCACAGTTTTGACTACAGTAATTAGTGCCCAAAATACTCTGATTTAACCCTTTCCTGCAGCCAGTTTTGTGTTCATATCTGGGCCCATTTTTCAAATCTGACGTGTGTCACTTTATGTGGTGATAATTTTGGAATTCTTCACAAAGGATAATAGGAAGCAAATGGACCTTACAAATAATATTCCAACTTCTCTTGAATGTGACACTACCCCATATACGGTTGTACACTACTGTCTGGGCACATGGCAGGTTAAGAAGGGAAGAAGCGCCATTTAGCTATTTGAATGCAGATTTTGCTGGGATAGTTTGCAGACACAATGTATTGGGGACACTGTTCATAGTCACCTGGCAGCTCAAAAGATGGCTACCACGAACAGACTTGGCGCCATCTACTCCATTTTCCTGATCCCTGGGTTTGCCTTGCTCATCACCCTTTAACCCCTCTATATGGATTTGGACTTAGACAGAGACCCCTAGGCTTGGGCCATGGTGTTACCTGCTGTTCTGTGGTGTGAGATGGGAAGAAGAATGGTCAGGTAGCCGGGTCATATCCATGAGGGCAGAGAAAATACAAAATCAGAAAACGCAAGAGTAGTCAGTAAACGGGCCGAGGTCACAACAGGAAACAAATACACAAGCCGGGAGCTGAGCACAGAGGACTGAACCAGAGGAGAACAAGGCTGTATCTGGCAGCTTCCTGCAATATGCTTCCAGCTTTAGTAGGGTGCGGTGCTTTCCAATTGGCTGAAGCAGGAAGCAGATTACTCCAGCTGGACAGCACACACACCCATACTGCCAGACTGGATAGTACTACAGGTCCCAGGCTTCCTAATCTTACTGGCTGGACAGAGCCTGCTCCGCCCAGAGCTTCTGGTTCTGACGTCTCCTCCATCACCAGCGCCGCCTGCAGGATGAATAAGGCGGCTCCTGGTGACAGAAGCAGACGTCGCAGGAGCAGATCCCAGAGGAGATGGGACACACCATTTATAGAAGCCCTAATGTGACCAAATTTCAGAAAACCAGAGCAGTATAAATCCCCATAAAGTGACTCCATTTTGGAAATTATAACCCTCAGTGAATTAATCTATAGGAGTAGTGACTATTTTGACTCTACAGGCACTTTCTGGATATTAGCACGCAGTGGATGTTGGAGAGTGAAAATTACAAATATATCATTTTATTGCTCAACACATAGTGCCCAGATTGTGCTCCAGGAGACACACACCGTAAATTAAGTGGGTTCTTCTCACTATAGTAATGCCAAATACATGGATGCTGAATGTGTTTTGGGCGCACTGCAAGGCTCAGAAGTGAGGGGGAGATCTGACTTTGGGAGAGTGGATATTGCTGGATTGGTTTATGGAAGCCATGTTGCTTTTCAAAAGCCTTTGAGCCACTAATGATGTGGAAACCTCTGGTTTTCCACTGACAGATGATGGACCTGAGTGGGGACTTGTTTTTTTGTGAGATGAGTAGAACTTTTTATTGGTATTTTTTCACCTACATAACATTGTTTGGTGGCTTTTTATTCCATATTTTGGAGGCAGAATTAACAGACAGTTGAACACTACGCTCCACTGGTTCTTTCTATGAGGTTTTCTATTAGACTGTGAACTGTTATTGTCTTGGTGAATAATGACGGCTAACATAAGGCAAAATTAAAAAAAAATCTCTGAAAAAGATACAGCCTTACCAACACCAAATCATATAACAAATGCACTAGCAGGATGCCGCTGACCCCCATGATAAAGGCAGTGCAGGTGCAAAATACTTATGGAGCAATCACTCACAAACCTACCAATTCATGGAGGGTGTGGTTGCCTAGTATTAAAGACTAGATGGTGGCCCGATTCTAACGTATCGGGTATTCTAGAATATGTCTCCCGACGGTGGCGTACTTATTTTAAATCTGGCGCCAATTGGCCGGAGACGGTGTTTAAATTTGGGGCTGATATCGCTGATTGGTCGCAGCCGCCGGTCGCGACCAGTCAGCGAACCGTGTTAGTGAGGACCGGGCAATTATAGTGAGGACTTATAATGCCCCATGCAGGATGTCACATCCCCTCCCTCTCTTATAATGCGCCATGCAGGATGTCCCTTGTCCCCCCCCACCATATAATGCCCCATGCAGGATGTCACATCCCCCCTTCCATTATAATGGCCCATGCAGGATGTCACCCCCCCTCCCTTATAATGCCTCATGCAGGAAGTCACATCCCCCTTCCCTTATAATGCCCCATGCAGGAAGTCACATCCCCCCTTTATAATGCCCCATGCAGGAAGTCACCTCCCTATAATGCCCCATGCAGGAAGTCACATCTCCTCCATATAATGCCCCATGCAGGATGTCACATCCCCCTTTCCATTATAATGGCCCATGCAGGATGTCACCCCCCCCTCCCTTATAATGCCCCATGCAAGAAGTCACATCCCCCCCTCCCTTATAATGCCCCATGCAGGAAGTCACATCCCCCCATATAATGCCCCATGCAGGATGTCACATCCCCCCTTCCATTATAATGGCCCATGCAGGATGTCACCCCCCTCCCTTATAATGCCCCATGCAGGAAGTCACATCCCCCCTCCCTTATAATGCCCCATGCAGGAAGTCACACCCCCCCCATATAATGCCCCATGCAGGAAGTCACATCCCCCCCATATAATGCCCCATGCAGGAGGTCACATCCCCCCCATATAATGGCCCATGCAGGATGTCACCCCCCTCCCTTATAATGCCCCATGCAGGATGTCACATCCCCTCCCTCTCTTATAATGCACCATGCAGGAAGTCACATCCCCCCCTCCCTTATAATGCCCCATGCAGGATGTCACATCCCCCTTTCCATTATAATGGTCCATGCAGGATGTCACCCCCCCTCCCTTATAATGCCCCATGCAGGAAGTCATATCCCCCCCTCCCTTATAATGCCCCATGCAGGAAGTCACATACCCCCCATATAATGCCCCATTCAGGAAGTCACCTCCCTTATAATGCCCCATGCAGGAAGTCACATCCCCCCATATAATGCCTCATGCAGTATGTCACATCCCCCCTTCCATTATAATGGCCCATGCAGGATGTCACCCCCACCCTTATAATGCCCCATGCAGGAAGTCACATCCCCCCCCCTCCCTTATAATGCCCCATGCAGGAAGTCACTTCCCCCCATATAATGCCCCATGCAGGATGTCACCCCCCCTTATAATGCCCCATGCAGGGTGTCACCCCCCCCTGTTTAATGCCCTATACAGGATGTCACCCCCCCCCTTTATAATGCCCCATGCAGGAAGTCACATCCCTCCTCCCTTATAATGCCCCATGGAGGAAGTCACATCCCCCCCAAATAATGCCCCATGCATGAAGTCACATCCCCCCCATATAATGCCCCATGCAGGAAGTTATATCCCCCCAATATAATGGCCCATGCAGGATGTCACCCCCCCTTATAATTCCCCATGCAGCAAGACACATCCCCCTCCCTTATAATGCCCCATGCAGGAAGTCACATCCCCCCATATAATGCACCATGCAGGAACTCACATCCCCCCCATATAATGCCCCATGCAGGAAGTCACATCCCCCCATATAATGCCCCATGCAGGATGTCACCCCCCCCCTGTTTAATGCCCTATGCAGGATGTCACCTCCCCCCCCATATAATGCCCCATGCAGGAAGTCATATCCCCCCCCTCCCTTATAATGCCCCATGCAGGAAGTCACATCCCCCCCTTATAATGCCCCATGCAGGAAGTCACATCCCCCCCTTATAATGCCCCATGCAGGAAGTCACATCCCCCCCATATAATGCCCCATGCAGGAAGTCACATCCCCCTTTCCATTATAGTGGCCCATGCAGGATGTCACCCCCCCTCCCTTATAATGCCCCATGTAGGAAGTCACATCCCTCGCTCCCTTATAATGCCCCATGCAGGAAGTCACATACCCCCCATATAATGCCCCATGCAGGAAGTCACCTCCCTTATAATGCCCCATGCAGGAAGTCAACCCCCCCCATATAATGCCTCATGCAGTATGTCACATCCCCCCTTCCATTATAATGGCCCATGCAGGATGTCACCCCCCTTATAATGCCCCATGCAGGAAGTCACATCCCCCCCCTCCCTTATAATGCCCCATGCAGGAAGTCACTTCCCCCCATATAATGCCCCATGCAGGATATCACCCCCTCTTATAATGCCCCATGCAGGGTGTCACCCCCCCCCCTGTTTAATGCCCTATGCAGGATGTCACCCCCCCCTTATAATGCCCCATGCAGGAAGTCACATCCCCCCTCCCTTATAATGCCCCATGCAGGAAGTCACATCCCCCCCAAATAATGCCCCATGCAGGAAGTCACATCCCCCCCATATAATGCCCCATGCAGGAAGTTATATCCCCCCAATATAATGGCCCATGCAGGATGTCACCCCCCTAATAATGCCCCATGCAGGAAGTCACATCCCCCCTCCCTTATAATGCCCCATGCAGGAAGTCACATCCCCCCATATAATGCACCATGCAGGAAGTCACATCCCCCCCCATATAATGCCCCATGCAGAAAGTCACATCCCCCCATATAATGCCCCATGCAGGATGTCACCCCCTCCCCCTGTTTAATGCCCTATGCAGGATGTCACCCCCCCATATAATGCCCCATGCAGGAAGTCACATCCCCCCCTCCCTTATAATGCCCCATGCAGTAAGTCACATCCCCCCCTTATAATGCCCCATGCAGGAAGTCACATCCCCCCCTTATAATGCCCCATGCAGGAAATCACATCCCCCCCATATAATGCCCCATGCAGGAAGTCACATCGCTCCCATATAATGCCCCATGCAGGAAGTCACATCCTCCCCATATAATGGCCCATGCAGGATGTCACCCCCCTTATAATGCCCCATGCAGGATGTCTCCCTCCCCCCTGTTTAGTGCCCTATGCAGGATGTCACCTCCCCCCTCCTCTATAATGCCCCATGCAGGAAGTCACATCCCCCCCTCCCTTATAATGCCCCATGTCCTGCATCCCCTCCCTCTCTTATAATGCGCCATGCAGGATGTCACATCCCCTCCCTCTCTTATAATGCCCCATGAAGGATGTCACATTCCCCCTTTTATTTTAATGGCCCATGCAGGATGTCACCCCCCCTCCCTTATAATGCCCCATGCAGGAAGACACATCCCCCCCACCCTTATAATGCCCCATGCAGGAAGTCACATAACCCCCATATAATGCCCGTTGCCGCTGATCTCCCGACGATAGCCGAATGGAGGTCAGCGGCGCCTCCGGTCGGGGTACTTATGTTGCCAGCAGCTGGCTGCATCGCCACTGACCTCCGTGCGGCAGATGAACCGCTAACGGCCGCCATCTTTTTCTGAAATCTCGCGTCGCTGATTGGCCGCGGCCGGACCAATCAGCGACGCGGGATTTCCTGGACAGACAGACGGGATAAGATAATTATATATATTAGATGCACACAGAAGAAGCTTGCATAGGACACCAGTCACACAGGCAGGTTTGATGCACAGTGTCTGGCTTAGCCTATTGATGATGCTCATACTATTAGATCAGGAGGGCTACCCAGCACTATATAAGTGCACCCACATGGACAGACGCCCCAGTACACCCAACCAACACTAAATTGCTAGTGCATTTGTTATCTGATTTGGTGTTGGTAAGACTGATTTTTCTGTGATGTTTTCTTGGTAAATAACTTTTACATAAAGTGAATTTTTACGGAGAGTTTAAGTAGAAATGTTCAACAATATAAATTTTAAGGATATGTTATTCATAAATAATAATTGGTTTTATTCTTTCCAGATGACTGTACCGAGAGATCAGAGGGACAGCTGAAATCAAGTTTTATCAGACATAAGATAACCCACACAGGAGAGAAGCCTTTTTCATGTTCAGAATGTGGAAAATGTTTTGGCCATAAATCAGCTTTAGTTAATCACCAGAGAACTCACACAGGGGAGAAGCCTTTTTCTTGTTCAGAATGTGAAAAATATTTTAGCCAGAAATCAGGTTTGGTTAATCACCAAATAACTCACACAGGGGAGAAGCCTTTTTCCTGTTCAGAATGTGGGAATTTTTTTATCCAGAAATCAGCTTTGGTTAATCACCAGAGAACTCACACGGGGGAGAAGCCTTTTTCCTGTTCAGAATGTGGGAAATGTTTTAGCCAGAAATCAGATTTGGTTAATCACCAGAGGACTCACACAGGGGAGAAGCCTTTTTCCTGTTCAGAATGTGGAAAATGTTTTAGCCATAAATCAGATTTGGTTAATCACCAGAGAACTCACACAGGGCAGAAGCCTTTTTCTTGTTCAGAATGTGGGAAATGTTTTAGCCATAAATCAGCTTTGGTTAATCACCAGAGAACTCACACAGGGGAGAAGCCTTTTTCTTGTTCAGAATGTGGGAAATGTTTTAGCCAGAAATCAGTTTTGGTTAATCATCAGAGAACTCACACAGAGGAGAAGCCTTTTTCTTGTTCAGAATGTGAAAAATGTTTTAGCCAGAAATCAGCTTTGGTTAATCACCAAATAACTCACACAGGTGAGAAGCCTTTTTCATGTTCAGAATGTGGGAAATGTTATGCAGATAAATCAACTCTTAACAAGCATCAGAGAACTCATACAAGGGAAAAGCCTTTTTCATGTTTAGAATGTGGGAAATGTTTTATACGGAAAGCGCATCTTGATGACCACCAGAGAGCCCACACAAGGGAGAAGCCTTTTTATGTTCAGAATGTGGGAAATGTTTTGTGAATAAATCATCACTTCTTAGTTACCAAAGTACTGACACAGGAGAGAAGCCATTTTTATGTTCTTAATGTGGGAAATGGTTTCCTTGGAAATCAACTTTTTTTAAACTTCAGAGAAGTCACACAGGGGAGAAGCCTTTTTCATTCTAATCTAAAATTGTATCTTTTTAAAGGGGTTTTCCACTACTAGGACAACTTCTTCTCATTCCTCATGTTTGGCCTTGTTAAAATAAAAAACAATCATACGCAACTCCCATTCTGGCACCGTTCCATTGTTGTCACAACTTGCGTTTCCAGTGCTCACATAAGGTTGTTACATCACACAATCCTGCTCCTAATCAACACCACCTTTGGATGTATTGAACATCAACAGGAAGGCCATGGCATGGACATAGCACCGAGAGAAGGCACACACTGAAAACACTCTCTTCAGACCGTGTTCCGGGGGGAATTATAAGCAATTTACAGCCTCAAACATGACATCCGATATAGGAAAGAAAGAGGAGATCGGAGGTTAATCTGAGGTCCTCCACCTCCGTCAGCATGTCTGGTATGCAGCGTTTCTTATGGAAGGTCTTATCTTCCTGCTCCGGAGCCATTACTGCCTCATCTCAGCGTGGTAAAAGAAGCAGCCTTAACCCTCATGATGCCAGACAGCTCCAGCCTGTAAATCCTGCACCAACTTCTCTCTTAATGTCGGCCTGAGCAGTGCTTGCTTCACAGGGACATTTACTCCCCCAGCCACAGGGAATTCTGATATGGAGAACGCCATAATTGATTTGTATATCATATTGCATCTATCCCTACTAAACAATAGATGCAGCATTATATACAAATGCTGGAGACCAAATACAAAACTGAAATACGTCCCCTCACTTCTAGCCTGTCACAGCTTACTGACGAGGTACAGAGATTAGAGGCGGATGTCGTACAAGATGTGGGCTATCAAAATGCTCATAAATAAACAGTCTGTTTAATTTGGTTGATGACCATGAAAATCACAATAATATCTGGATAAGGGGTATACATGAAAGCATCAATGCACAAGCGATCATGCCAACACTATTGACATTAATCAATAATATCCTTGGTGACCCTATTGATAAGGAGCTGGAGACTGACAGGGAACACCATACATTAGGCAATCATGGCCCAGATCCTGAGCATCCAAGGGACATTATCTGTCACATACATTTTTTCAATGTAAAAGAGGCCATTGTGAGGAAAGCAGGGGAGTTGAGTCCTGGTGATTTTCAATGGAAAACGTATACAATCGATCACATATCTATCCTGAATGACACTTGCTAAAAGAAGGGTATTGAAACCACTACTTGATGCTCTATTGAAAAATGGCCTGATGTACTTCTGCGGTACCCTTTCCAGCTGCAGGTCCGAAAAATGGAACATTGTATACTTTGAAAGATCAAAGTGACGAGACCTTTCTGTGATGTCCTGGACATTCCCAGAATCCATATATCTGACTGGCCACCTGCTCCACCATTGCCACAGAGAGTTCCAGCACGTCACAGAAGGCGTTCAATGGATCAGGAACTTGATGATGATGCAGCCAGATGGGAAAGGAACCTGCCAATCATATGAGCTCCTGAAATGAATGTTGTCTTCCCTGATGAGAGACAGTTTGCAGATGCTTACTTATTTCTTTAAGCATATAATTAGATATATCTAAATAGAGCATTAGGTGCCACTCTTCCACTATATAGAATGTCTAAGTTCATATAAGATCTTAGACCAGCATATAAGTTGAGTTCACATGATACTACTGTAATATCAGGCTGTATTACATTACTTGCTTTATATTCCATGGTTCCACCTAATAGGAATCCTAGAACTGAAAGTTTGACTTACGCCTGTAAAGACAACCCCCAGTTAGGGACTTGCATTGGGATCTGCTTGTTTCGCAATTTCCTACTGTTTTGATATATTCATTATCTATACTTCTTAGACGCTGAGAGGTAGATGTTACTATCTACCGTCTATACGTCATCTTTTCTTTTAATCTTTCTCTCTTCCATTCCTCCTTTTTTTCATATAATATGGCACAACTCAAAACTTGTTCATTGAATGTCAGAGGACTTAATGTTCCAGAGAAAGGAGCTCAAGTGTTTTATCGTAGGCATAAACAACACGTACATTTTCTCTTTCTTCAGGAGTCACACTTTAGAGACGATCATATACCTCACTTTACTAATAGATATTATTCATCTTGGCATCACAGTACAAATGCAGTTTTGAAGTCTAAGGTGCTGAGCACAGATCACTGCTGCATACTATTGTAGAAACACTGTCTGACACGGAGAGGAGGTATGTGTTTAAGATCTCCATCTACTCCAAAATTTTGACTTTGGTAAACGGCTATCTCCCTAATTGTGACCAAATTAAGACAGGCCGTCAATACTTACTTTTTGCTAAGGACCTTATCATCATTGGAGGTGACTTAAATTTTGTCTTGGATCCTTGTTTAGACGCGTCCCTGGGCTGGTGTCACCAATCTAAATCACAATCAAAAGCTTTGCTAAACGTGCTCTGGTCTTTCCAACTGGTCGATGTATGGAGGATACTACATCCAGACTTAAAGGATTGTACGTATTATCCTCCTTTACACAATACATATAGCCGTAGAGACTTTTCCTTAATAAGCCATCACTTGCTTACATGGAAACCTACATCTCACTATGATACTATGTTACATTTGGATAAATATCCTTTGATGGTTAAGACAAAATGGGAGGAGGATGTGGGTCCCTTATCTGAGGAGCAATGGGGGAAATACTGGATTTTGACACCGAAACTTTCATTGTCAGAGTCACAAAGATTGTCCCGAATTCTTCTCATTCATAGGGTATATAGATCCCCAAGTATTTTATTTAAAATTGAAATACAAACGGATGACACATGTCCTAGATGTGGTTAAAATGTTACCCACTTGATGCATATGACGTGGGAATGTGTAAATATTGGCGACTACTGGAAGGGGGTGATCGCTCTTGTACTATCTGTATTTGGGATATTACTTCAGTTGGAACCTAAAATCTGTATCCTAGGACTCCTGGGAGAGGACATAGACCCAGACTCCCATATGGCAATAGCTAGCTCAGAAATATTATTCCAAGACAAAAAGTTGTTAGTACTACATTGGATAGACAATTCTCCCCCAACGATAACAGAACTAAGATCCAGGATAAATAACACTCTATGGTTGGAAAGTGGATCTTATATAAAAAGGAATGCTCTCAAGAAATCCATACACATATGGGAACAATGGTTAATTACTCCAGGTATTGCTTCAGAAATACTACCCTGGATCATTTGTACATATCCCTGCAATAAACCAGGAATTTATATCCTTATACCTAAGGTGTCAGCAAATATTAATTGTCTCAGTCCACACAATTGTCCCTTCTTAGATATATTCTTTTTCTTTTGATGTCCCAATAGTGAAAATAAGCCGTCAGGAAGTATTCAGATATTTATGTACAAATGTAAAATTACTATTCCAAAACATTGTACTATAGAGCGATATTGGGATTTATATCATTGTAAACCGGTTCTTGTATTGTTTACTGGTTTTTCTTTCTTATTATTTTTTTTGTCACAGAGTTTATATGACAAAAACAAAATGTTGGTCTTTCTTTTGTTAAATAAAAATGATCTGATTGAAAAAAAGAAAGGAGCGAAGGTCTTTACTAGATCAAACGTATAGAAAATATCAAGATCGCATGTGAAGGTACTCGTAGGAATTCACAGATAAATGTGGTCTCTCATTGACAAGAAGGTTACATCTACGGATGCAAAGGACATACGTATCCAAAATAAAAGGAGCACCGCGGCTATAAATTCATAACCCCACTGACATAGCTGAAGCATTTCATTGCTATTATAGCTCACTATATAATATTCATGGACAATACCACTAATACTCTTGAAACAAAAATTTATAAATATATTATGGACACTGCCCTTCCTTCCTTACAGACCCCTGAGCAGGAGATACTAGACAAAGCTTTCACTGAACAACAGATAGGGAATGATTTAATGGCCTGTCCTATCGGGAAGATCCCTGGGCCAGATGGGTTCAATAATAGATTTTATAAGATGTTTGCACCTCTGTTATTACCTTTTTAACTAAATTGTTCAATAAAATCTCAGAAGACCTTACCCACCAATCACTTGAAGCTTATATAATGGTTTTATCAAAGCCTGGAAAAGGACCAAATACCTGCCCTAATATTCATCCAATATCAATAATGTAGACGTCAAAATATTTTCTAAAATAATTACAACATGGCTCTCCCACTATCTACCCTCAATTGTTAGCAACGATCAGGTTGGTTTTGTTAAGGTTAGAGAAGCTCGTGATAATACAGATAAAACATTGTTGTTAAATTCACATGCAAAAGCCGAGGGGATCCCAATGTGCCTTGTTTCTGTCTACGCTAAAAAAGCATTTGACACAGTGCATTGGACTTTCTTGAAGAGCACCCTACCACAAATTGGGTTGCGCTCTTTCTTGTTGTCTAAAATTCGATCCTTATACGCTGACCCTAAAGCAATATGGTAAACAGCCTTCATTCTGACACATTTTCTATTAAAAATGAGACAAAGCAAGAGTGTCCCTTATCACCTCTCCTATACACATTGGTGATGGAACATTTCACGGTAGCGTTATGTAAAAATCCAGATACTAGTGGAGTTACTATAGACTCACATCACTATAAACTAGCTCTATATGCAGATGACTTGTTGCTCTATGTTTCAAACCCACTTATCTCATTTCCCTCTATAATAAAGGATTTAAAAGAATTTGGCCATGTAAGCAATTTTAAAGTCAACTACTCTAAAACAGAAGCCATAAACATAACTTTTAACGCTGAACCGACACAATAACTTATTTCTAACTTTCCCTTTAAGTGGCAGAAAGATGCTATTAACCACTTCGCGCCAGAGCCTGTTTTTGCCTTCGTGACCGGGCCAATTTTTTCAATTCTGACCACTGTCACTTTATGAAGTAATTACTCTGGAACGCTTCAACGTATTCCCCTGATTCTGAGACTGTTTTTTCATGACATATTGTACTTCATGATTGTGGTAAAATTTCTTCCATATAACTTGCGTTTATTTGTGAAAAAATCGGAAATTTGGCGAAAATTTTGAAAATTTTGCAATTTTCAAACTTTGAATTTTCATGCCCTTAAATCAGAGAGATATGTCACACAAAATAGTTAATAAATAACATTTCCCACATGTCTACTTTACATCAGCACAATTTTGGAACCAAAATTTTTTTTTGTTAGGGAGCTATAAGGGTTAAAAGTTGACCAGCGATTTCTCATTTTTCCAACAAAATTTACAAAAACATTTTTTTAGGGACCACATCATATTTGAAGTCACTTTGAGGGGTCTTTATGACAGAAAATACCCAAAAGTGACACCATTCTAAAAACTGCACCCCTCAAGGTGCTCAAAACCACATTCAAGAACTTTATTAACCCTTTAGGTGCTTCACAGGAATTTTTGGAATGTGGAAAAAAAAAATTAACATTTAACTTTTTTCACAAAAATGTTACTTTAGACCCAATTTTTTTTATTTTCACAGGGGTAACAGGAAAAAATGGACCCCAAATTTTTTTGTGCAATTTCTCTTGAGCGTGCTGATACCCCATATGTGAGGGAAAACCACTGTTTGGGCGCACTGCAGGGTTCGGAAGGGAAGGAGCGCCATTAGACTTTTTGAATGTAAAATTTGTCTGAATAATTAGCAGACGCCATGTTGCGTTTGGAGAGCTCCTGATGTGCCTAAACAGTGGAAACCCCCCACAAGTGACACCATTTTGGAAACTAGACCCCTTAGGGAACTTATCTAGATATGTGGTGAGCACCTTGAACCCCAAGGTGCTTCACAGAAGTTTATAATATTGAGCTGTAAAAATAAAATTTTCACATTTTTCCCACAAAACCGTTTTTCATCCCTTAATTTTGCATTATCATAAGGGTAATAGGATAAATTGCACCATGAAATTTGTTGTGCAATTTCTCCTGAACACGCTGATACCCCATATGTGGAGGCAAATTACTGTTTGGGCGCATGGCAGGGTTTGAAAGGGAAGGAGCGCCATTTGACTTTTTGAATGTAAAATTTGTTTGAATAATTAGCAGACATCATGTCGCATTTGGGGAGCCCCTAATGTGACTAAACAGTGGAAACCCCCCACAAGTGCCACCAATTTGGAAACTAGACCCCTTAGGGAACTTATCTAGATGTGTGGTGAGCACCTCGCACCCCCAGCTGCTTCACAGAAGTTTATAATATTGAGCCGTGAAAATAAAATTTTCACATTTTTCCCACAAAAAATCTTTTTCATTCTCTAATTTTGTATTATCATAAGGGTAACAGGATAAATTGCACCATGAAGTTTGTTGTGCAATTTCTCCTGAACACGCCGATACCCCATATGTGAGGGAAAACCACTGTTTGGGCGCACGGCAGGGTTTGAAAGGGAAGGAGCGCCATTTGACTTTTTGAATGTAAAATTTGTTTGAATAATTAGCGGACGCCATGTCACATTTGTGGAGCCCCTAATGTGTCTAAACAGCGGAAACCCCCCACAAGTGCCACCATTTTGGAAACTAGACCCCTTAGGGAACTTATCTAGATGTGTGGTGAGCACCTTGCACCCCCAGCTGCTTCACAGAAGTTTATAATATTGAGCCGTGAAAATAAAATTTTCACATTTTTCCCATAAAAAATGTTTTTCATCCCCTAATTTTGCATTATCATAAGGATAACCGGAGAAATTGCACCATGAAATTTGTTGTGCAATTTCTCCTGAGTACGCCGATACCCCATATGTGGGGGAAAACCACTGCTTTGGTGTACGGCAGGGTTCGGAAGAGAAAGGAGCGCTATGTTGGCTGGGATAGGTTGCAGACACCATGTCACATTTGAAGAGTCGCTGACATGCCAAAACAGCAGAAACCTCCACAAATGACCCCATTTTGTAAACTACACCTCTCAAGGAATTCATCTAGGGAAGTAGTGAGCATTTTTTAATTTTTAAATTTATACCATTGGGCAGTGAAAAAAGCATAATTATATTTTTACCACAAAAAAATGTTTTACCCTCAGATTTTACATTTTCACACAGGGCAATGGGTAAAAATGGTGCCGAAATGTGTCACACAATGTCTTCTAAAAGTGTCAATACCCCATATGTGGCTGTATCGTACCGCTTAGCCATACGGCGAGATCTGGGGGGGACGGAGCGCTATTTGACAATTGGAGAACAAATTATTGTAGAATAGGCATTTGGATTTGGGAGCACAAAATTTTCTGAATTTCTTTTGGGGGGCAAGGACCATTTTGCTTTTCCAGAGCCTTTCTGCTACCAGTAACTTGGAAGTCCCTTATATTTTTAACAGATGATGGACCTGAGTGGGGACTAGCTTTTTTTGAGGACTGAGTTGAAGCTTTTATTGGGAACATTTTACGTAACATTTATCCGGCGCTCTAGGCTGAGCACTTACATCGGGGTTTCCATCTAATTTTCCAAGTGATGTAATTCAGATGAAACCCCTGCAGGATCCATTCACTGTAATGAGGCAGCAGAGTTACTCTGGACTCCGTCTGGCCTCTGTTTAGTGGTGTCCTTTTTTTCAGAAGTGCACAAAACTGTGGCCAACCGCACTTTTATGCACGCCTAAAACAAATGACACCGTGGGATCCCAGGCTAGACGGCGTCCACAGTGGCCTATATCTGTCTCATTACAGGGAATCTTCCATCATGGGTTCTGGTATTTCAGAGATTTACACGGAAACTCTGGTGTAAGTGCTCAGCGCAGAGCGAAGGATAAATGTGAGCAGAGCCTTACTCCGATCTTTGGGAGACATAATAAACAAATCAGTAGCAGGTGAATAATATTTGTTTTATTTATTTTTTATGCCGTTCCTAGTGTGATATAACTGATTAGATTACTTTATTCTTCGGGTCGGTGCGACTACAGAGATACCAGATTTATATCGGGTTTTTATGACTGACAGCTGTCACACACTAAAATACGCTTTTTTTGCAAAATCTAGTTTTTGCATCACCATATTTTGAGAGCTATAATTTTTCCATATTTCGGCCGATAGTCATGTGACGGCTTGTTTTTTGCGGGACTAGTTGAAATTTTTATTGGAACCATTTTTGGGCACGTGACATTTTTTGTTCGCTTTCTATTCCGTTTTTTGGGAGGTAAAGTTAACAAAAACAAACACTTCAGGAATTGTTTTTTGAGTTTTTTTTTATGCCGTTCTGCGTGTGGTAAAAGTGATCAGGCAGCGTTATTCTTCGGGTCAGTACGTTTACAGCGATACTACACTTACTGTATTTTTTTTATGTTTTGGTGCTTTTACACAATAAAACAATTTTATAGAAAAAAAAATATTTTTTTTGCATTGCCTTATTCTGAGCGCTATAACTTTTTTATTTTTTGGCTGATGGAGCTGTATGGCGGCTTTTTTTTGCGGAACAAGATGACGTTTTCAGTGGTACCATTTTTATTTCTATTCTGCTTTTTGATCGCATTTTTTTCCACTTTTTGTTTGGCGATATGATGAAAAAGCATATTTTTTTGCTCCGTTTTTTATTTATTTTTATTACGGTGTGCACAGAAGGAGTTAATTAGTGTGACAGTTTTATAGCTCGGGTTGTTTCGGACGCGGCGATACCAAATATGTGTACTTTTTTTGGTTTTGTAATAATTTACGGATTTATTGGTTTAATATTTTATTTATTTATTTTTATTTATTTTGTGATTTTTTTTTTAATAGTTTAAAAACTTTTTTTTTACTTTTTTTTACATTTTTACTTAGTCCCTGTATGGGACATTAATTTTTATTTTTCTGATCACTGATCTCATGTAATGTAATACACATATATTACATTATATGAGATCTTCACTGACTGTTTCAGTCAGAGTCTCCTGTCTGACTTCAGCTACATACAGGCTGAAGTCAGACAGGAAGGACACCATATATGGCAGAGCTGGAGGCGGTCATGTGACCTCCAGCTGCCATAGCAACCCCAGGTCCTCAAACGAAACGGAGGTCTTCGGAGGTAAGTAAGACGACCCCCTCTCTTCCTGCTGTCTCCTATATGCCGTGATCACTATAGATCACAGCATATAGAAGACAGCAAAGGGTTAACATCACTGGGACCTGATCTAATCAGGTCCCGATGATGTACCCTGTCAGAGCTAACGCTCTGCACCGGAATCGCAGTGCTTGCAGGACCCTGGGGGTCCTGAGCACTGCGAGACCACCCACCGTTTTTAAACGTCGGCACTGCACAGAGCCCGGCAAGCGCCGACGTTTATCTACAGTGGGCGGTCGGGAACCGGTTAAAGTCCACTCTGCACCCCATCTTGACTGAAAAAAACAGAAATGTAGAAATTTTTGCAAATTTATTAAAAAAGAAAAACTGAAATATCACATGGTCATAAGTATTCACACCCTTTGCTCAGTATTGAGTAGAAGCACCCTTTTGAGCTAGTACAGCCGTGAGTCTTCTTGGGAATGATGCAACAAGTTTTTCACACCTGCATTTTGGGATCCTCTGCCATTCTTCCTTGCAGATCCTCTCCAGTTCCGTCAGGTTGGATGGTGAACGTTGGTGGACAGCCATTTTCAGGTCTCTCCAGAGATGCTCAATTGGGTTTAGGTCAGGGCTCTGGCTGGGCCAGTCAAGAATGGTCACAGAGTTGTTCTGAAGCCACTCCTTTGTTATTTTAGCTGTTTGCTTAGGGTCATTGTCTTGTTGGACGGTGAACCTTCGGCCAAGCCTGAGGTCCAGAGCACTCTGAAAGAGGTTTTCATCCAGGATATCTCTGTACTTGACTGCATTCATGTTTCCTTCAATTGCAACCAGTTGTCCTGTCCCTGCAGCTGAAAAACACCCCCATAGCATGATGCTGCCTCCATCATGTTTCACTGTTGGGATTGTATTGGGCAGGTGATGGGCAGTGCCTGGTTTTCTCCACACATACCGCTTAGAATTATCATCAAAAAATTCTATCTTCGTCTCATCAGACCAGAGAATCTTATTTCTCATAGTCTGGGAGTCCTTCATGTGTTTTTGAGCAAACTCTATGCGGGCTTTCATATGTCTTGCACTGAGGAGAGACTTCCATTGGGCCACTCTGCCATAAAGGCCCCACTGGTGGAGAGCTGCAGTGATAGTTGACTTTGTGGAACTTTCTCCTATCTCCCTACTGCATCTCTGGAGCTCAGCCACAGTGATTTTGGGGGTCTTCTTTACCTCTCTCACCAAGGCTATTCTTCCACAATTGCTCAGTTTGGCTGGACAGCCAGATCTAGGAAGACTTCTGGTGGTCCCAAACTTCTTCCATTTAAGGATTATGGAAGCCACTGTGCTCTTAGTAACCTTGAGTAATGCATAAACTCTTTTGTAACCTTGGCCAGATCTGTGCCTTGCCACAATTCTGTCTCTGAGCTCCTTGGGCAGTTCCTTTGAGCTCATGATTCTCATTTGGTCTGACATGCACTGTGAGCTTTGAGGTCTTATATAGACAGGTGTGTGCCTTTCCAAATCAAGTCCTATCAGTTTAATTAAACACAGCTGGACTCCAATGAAGGAGTAGAACCATCTCAAGGAGGATCACAAGGAAATGGACAGCATGTGACTTAAATATGAGTGTCTGAGCAAAGGGTCTGAATACTTATGACCATGTGATATTTCAGTTTTTGTTTTTTTAATAAATTTGCAAAAAATTTCTACATTTCTGTTTTAATCACACGCTGATGACCTATTTTATGAAAAGAGTCAAGTCCCAGACAACCGTCTTTTACTCTTTACTGCCATCTTCCCCATATTTAGGGTGGATAGTGTAGGGCGCCCATTGTTCATACCCAGAAGCTATGCCTGTTCCATGTGCAGGAGGTGTGAGTTGTATATATTACACAAAGGCCAACATTGGAGATGAACTCCATTCCTGACCGTTTTAACCCCTGTGATCAATAGTGACTTTATTAGTCAATAAAGACTCATTCAGACGTCCGTGGTAATCAGTCCATGCACGGACTTTCCCGACCCTAACGTGACTGCTTTATATATTTCTATGAAGCTGTAGACACTCCTGACCCGAGGGCATGTCATTCTGTACGGGGAGTTGGGGAGGAGCGTCAATGTTACTTTGTAACCGCACAGATTTATGTGTCATTTATGTCCATTTTATAGTATTGGGGTAATTCACCTGGGGGATCTAATAAATTCCAAATCATCAAATATTCTGAATTATTACATGTCCGTCATAAAGTATACAAACCTCCCTTGGATTGGTATAGAGAGCCCAAAAACAAGCTACTAATTCAAAATGTTATCAGGGTAATTTCCTAATTTTCTGCTCAGTTTCTTGCTTCTGATCTTGTAAAATTCCCCATTCCATTGCTGATCTGTGCCAGATTATCTGGTTCATTAACCCTCAACTGGTGAGGTGGGGTTTTTGTCACTCAACTGGTGAGGTGGGGTTTCCTATACCCCAGTGTTTAGAAATCTCTTATTTTTACAGAAAATGCGAAGATCACGTTTGTTTTAATCGTTTTCTTATTGGCGATTGATTGCATATGAGTGGAACAAATTTTTGACACCCACAAATGGATGTAAGCTAGTGAGACACGTATCCTCATACCAGCATTTTTCAATGAATGGCAGCCGAACAAAAATTCCCTGGGGTGTGGCCAGGGCCGGCGTCAGCACCCGGCGCACCCGGGCAAATGCCGGGGCCCTGAGCAGGCAGAGGGGCCCACTGGCGGTCGCGCACCCCGCTGGGCTATGGGCGGAGGAGAACGGTGCCAGCGCCCGCCCTTCTCCCCCGCTTGCTCAGCGCCCCGGCAGCTGGATACTTAGCTCTCCCCGTGCCTCCACAGATCAGCTGTCTTCCTGCTCTGCGCTCCCTGTGACGTCTCAGGTCAGAGGGAGCGGTGACGTCTTTACACCGCGCCCTCCCCTGAGCCGTCACAGGGAGCGCTGAGCGGGAAGACGCCGACAACACTGGAGTTCGGACCCGAGCAACGGGCAGCGGGCCGCTGGTAGCAGGTGAGGAGAAGGGAGGTGAGTATTTGATTTTTTGTTTTTAATGTATGGAGGCATGGGGCAGTATAAAGAGAAGGGGGGACATCCTGCATGGGGCATTATAAAGAGGGGGGGGTGACATCCTGCATGGGGCATTATAAGGTGGGGAACAGCCTGCATTGGGCATTATAAAGGGGGGGCCAGCCTGCATAGTGCATTATGTGGGGGGGAACAGCCTGCATGGAGTATTATAAGGGGGGGGGCAGCCTGTATGGGGCATTATGTGGGGGGTAACAGCCTGCATGGAGCATTAAAAGGGGGGGGCCTGTATGGGGCATTATGTGGGGGGTAACAGCCTGCATGGAGCATTATAAGGGGGGGGACAGCCTGTATGGGGCATTATGTGGGGGGGTAACAGCCTGCATGGAGCATTAAAAGGGGGGGGGCTGTATGGGGCTTTATGTGGGGGGTAACAGCCTGCATGGAGCATTATAAGGGGGGGGACAGCCTGTATGGGGCATTATGTGGGGGTATCAGCCTGCATGCAGCATTATATGGGGGCCAGTATCCTGTATGGAGCGTTATAAGGGGACCGGTATCCTGTATGGAGTTTTATAAGGGGACCAGTATCCTGTATGGAGCGTTATATGGGGGCCAGTATCCTGTATGGAGCTTTATAAGGGGACCAGTATCCTGTATGGAGCCTTATATGGGGGCCAGTATTCTGTATGGAGCCTTATATGGGGGCCAGTATTCCGTATGGAGCCTTATATGGAGGCCAGTATTCCGTATGGAGCCTTATATGGGGGCCAGTATTCCGTATGGGGCCTTATATGGGGGCCAGTATTCCGTATGGAGCCTTATATGGGGGCCAGTATTCCGTATGGAGCCTTATATGGGGGCCAGTATTCCGTATGGAGCCTTATATGGGGGCCAGTATTCCGTATGGAGCCTTATATGGGGGCCAGTATTCTGTATGGAGCCTTATATGGGGGCCAGTATTCCATATGGGGCCTTATATGGGGGCCAGTATTCCGTATGGAGCCTTATATGGGGGCCAGTATTCCGTATGGAGCCTTATATGGGGGCCAGTATTCCGTATGGAGCCTTATATGGGGGCAAGTATTCCGTATGGAGCCTTATATGGGGGCCAGTATTCCGTATGGAGCCTTATATGGGGGCCAGTATTCTGTATGGAGCCTTATATGGGGGCCAGTATTCCGTATGGAGCCTTATATGGGGGCCAGTATTCCGTATGGAGCCTTATATGGGGGCCAGTATTCCGTATGGAGCCTTATATGGGGGCCAGTATTCCGTATGGAGCCTTATATGGGGGCCAGTATTCCGTATGGGGCCTTATATGGGGACCAGTATTCCGTATGGGGCCTTATATGGGGGCCAGTATTCCGTATGGAGCCTTATATGGGGGCCAGTATTCCGTAAGGAGCCTTATATGGGGGCCAGTATTCCGTATGGAGCCTTATATGGGGGCAAGTATTCCGTATGGAGCCTTATATGGGGGCCAGTATTTTATATGGAGCCTTATATGGGGGCCAGTATTCCGTATGGAGCCTTATATGGGGGCCAGTATTCCGTATGGAGCCTTATATGGGGCCAGTATTCCGTATGGAGCCTTATATGGGGCCAGTATTCCGTATGAAGCGTTATATGGGGGCCAGTATTCCGTATGGGGCCTTATATGGGGGCCAGTATTCTGTATGAAGCGTTATATGGGGGCCAGTATTCCGTATGGAGCCTTATATGGGGGCCAGTATTCTGTATGGAGCATTATATTGGGGCCAGTATTCCGTATGAAGCGTTATATGGGGGCCAGTATTCCGCATGAAGCGTTATAAGGGGGGCCAGTATTCCGTATGGGGCCTTATATGGGGACCAGTATTCCGTATGGGGCCTTATATGGGGGCCAGTATTCCGTATGGAGCCTTATATGGGGGCCAGTATTCCGTAAGGAGCCTTATATGGGGGCCAGTATTCTGTATGGAGCCTTATATGGGGGCCAGTATTCCGTATGGAGCCTTATATGGGGGCCAGTATTCCGTATGGAGCCTTATATGGGGGCCAGTATTCCGTATGGAGCCTTATATGGGGGCCAGTATTCTGTATGGAGCCTTATATGGGGGCCAGTATTCCGTATGGGGCCTTATATGGGGACCAGTATTCCGTATGGGGCCTTATATGGGGGCCAGTATTCCGTATGGAGCCTTATATGGGGGCCAGTATTCCGTAAGGAGCCTTATATGGGGGCCAGTATTCCGTATGGAGCCTTATATGGGGGCAAGTATTCCGTATGGAGCCTTATATGGGGGCCAGTATTTTATATGGAGCCTTATATGGGGGCCAGTATTCCGTATGGAGCCTTATATGGGGGCCAGTATTCCGTATGGAGCCTTATATGGGGCCAGTATTCCGTATGGAGCCTTATATGGGGGCCAGTATTCCGTATGAAGCGTTATATGGGGGCCAGTATTCCGTATGGGGCCTTATATGGGGACCAGTATTCTGTATGAAGCGTTATATGGGGGCCAGTATTCCGTATGGAGCCTTATATGGGGGCCAGTATTCTGTATGGAGCATTATATGGGGGCCAGTATTCCGTATGAAGCGTTATATGGGGGCCAGTATTCCGCATGAAGCGTTATATGGGGGCCAGTATTCTGTGTGGAGCGATTCACCGGTTTCTGAGCTATTGTGGAATTTACAATAGATATCACTCATGTAATGTAAGAAGTGACATCTTTGCATTGTACTATATATATATATTTCTCCGCCGTATCTCTGCATCATGAATCGTGGTATGTGTTAAAGGGGCCCACTGAGACTCTTTCGCCCGGGGCCCAGAAAAACCTGGAGCCGCCCTGGGTGTGGCAACCCCCACCTCACCAGTTGAGGGTTAAAGGGATTTTCCTTTAACCCGTTGGTGCAGCTGTTTTTTGTTTTTTTTTGTAACTGTGCACTAGTCACCTTCCTTGGGTCCAGCACAGGGTCTCTGCCACTGCTCCCAGTGTCTGTTACTGTCCTTTGGCCTCACGTCGACAGCGCTGCAACCAATAACTGAGATCAGCAGCTTTGCCCGAGTTAACGGCACTACTTGCTCAGAGTCACTGAACTCACTGACTGGCTGCAGCGCTGTCAATGTGACAAATAGCTGACACTCTGCATTAGACCCAGAGAGGGTGAGCAAAGTATTGCTTTAAAAAAGAAAAGAAAATTGTATTAAAAAACCTGTAGTGTAATTCTTTAGCATCTTCTATAAGTGCAGCATAAATGACTGTAATGCTATGTCCGTAAAGGACAGCGGCCCAATCTAATCTATACACACCAGCACACACACAACACAAGGGAGTTTACAAAAATATTCTAATTGCACATTACGGAATAAACTACTTTACATACGTACTTTGTACTGATATAGTCACAATTAGGGTAATATTGCTTGACAACATATTTTAAAATATCTTAAAACAAAAATCAATTTCTGCATATAAATTACAGCCAAAATATGCAACACAAAATAAAAAAATAGATCATGATTTTATTATACTCGTCACAAAAATAAGCAATGATGGCATCAATAAATAAACCATAAATAATATATAAAAAAAAAACACACAAAACCCTTTGCAATCAAGGAGAACTCCCAAAAGACCTGCGGCACCACCGTTGGGGTTTGCTCACACACAGCGCTTGTGCAGAATTTTTTTTTTTAAATCTTTGTACCATAAATAGCCACAAAATCTCATTCACATGTTGCAGATTTGTTTATTGACCGACGGTGCGTTCTCAATTCAGGAAGAAGCATGCACCTTTTCATGAACCGTGAGCGTCTGCCTGACTCCAGCACACCTCCTCATCAAGACCAATGTGAACAGCGCCGCTCTTGATGACTCTGGCCCCATCTCTTTTAGGATCATGTTGAGACTGGACACAAGTAAGAGCTGCTATATTTTTTGCCCTCATTCATTTGGAGGATTAGTGTCCCTTTAAGAGGCTTTCCCTTTCATTGTTTTTGGGAGTTCTACTTTTAAAAGGGTTGTCCTGGATTAGAAAATGAAAACTCTATTCCCCACCTTCCCCCGCAGACACGGCCCCATGTCTGTTACTGCGGCTCAGCCCCTACATCGCTGGGCTCCCACCCCAGGCACAGATCATGGGAAGAAGACGCTGCTTCTGACCATCACGGACCTCACTTATAAGCTGCATCTTCAGAAGATTTTGGAATCTGCAGTTGGGAGGGACGGTCATTTTATGATGATCTTCCTATTACATCTAGTAGCTTTGTTCTTGTATTGTAGCACTACAAGCGCTTGTAAACTCGTCTAGAAAACCAATATGATATTGGTCACAATGAGCCGACAAGTCAAGAAGTGAGAACGATTATTCTGGTAAGATTATCCATGCAATTTACAAAAAAAACTAATAGCAGCTTCAATGAGCATTCAAGATGGCAGCCGTTCACTATGCAGCAGGCGACACGTAAAGGATGGCGGGGGGATACTACACAACATTGACTCTTACCATATTAGTACTAGCCCAGTAATGGGACGCTGAGACCCCACATGTAACTACCTTGCAGCACGAATATAAAAGGATCAGTACGTTTTCTGAAAACCAGTGTCGGAAGCACTTAGAGAGAACCCTATGGCTCTTAGCCCCCAGATAACATGCAAGGATTCAAGTACGCGGGACCCCGCTAATCCGCTGATGGGCCGGATATCTGCAACGTACAGAGCTGGAATTCCTACAGAAATACAAAAGTGACCAGTAAATTCTGGACTATAAATTCTTATTATCTGCTTTTATTTTCGCTTTTCAAAAGTGGTATCTTATTTTTCCACCCCAATGTATTCTCAAAAAAGTGATGGGAAATGCAATGTGTAGGGCCATCCTATAGGGACCACAGCTGATTTTTCAATTTCTTTGGGGTTACTGCTCTACCTCACTTATATAAGTCAATAAGAAAGTCTCTCCCCACTATATTATGGAGACCTACATAAAAGTGCCAAAGCTTTTTGTTTTTTTTTCTTTATTTCCTCCAATATTGTATTCATACAGGAATGCTTCCATTAAAGTTTGCAGCATACTGTACTTTTTGGCATCTGTTTGAAGGATGGACCTATTTTGAAGTTCTGAAAAGTCTAATAGATCTGTACCGATACCGATTAATAATTAAAGGGGTTGTCCCGGACTTTAACATTGATGGCCTTTCTTTAAAGAGGTGGTCCACTACATTGTATAATGACCCCATCGATTTACACATGTTAACTAAATAAATGATTTTGTAAATACCTCCTGCTTCCATATGTACCTGTGGGTGGCGCTATTGCTGACTGCTCAGTCTGCATCACGTGACCCCGGCTGCAGGTATTTAAAAGGTGTAATTTGATGGGGGCATTATACAATGTAGTGACCACCTCTTTAAGATAAGTCATCAATGTTTGATCAATTGGGGTGCTCATTAGCGGAGCTGCACTGCAGAGCTCTGTGGAGGGAATAGTGGCTGCGGCTGCGTACTACACATCTGCCCCCTAATGATTTGAATGGGGGGCCGATATGTAGTACTCCGTCAACAGAGCTCGGCACCTGAGCATTTCTGGCCACCGTTGACACAGGAACAGCTACAGCACGCACTATCAATCAGACATTGATGGTCAAGTATAGGCCTTCAATAAAGTCTTGGACCGCCCCTTTAAAGTCTCCAAATGAGATTCTGAAGTTTTGTTTCATTGGCAGTCTATGTGGAAACAGTATAAAGTTACAGAAGATCGGACCGATGGTATACCATAGCACAAAACATTAGTCTTTAAGGGATTATTCAGCCATAGACATTGGGTCATGGTTTTAATCATGTGACGAAAATCACATTGTTTTCCTGTAAATTGCTGTGGTCACAGGCCAAACAGTTTATGCTTGCGTCCTTTTTTTCAAACTTTTCTCGGCCAGGTGGCAAGAACCTTACATGTGATAGTCATGCCTAACATAACTAGGAGGTAGGGAATTAATACCCAATGTCAGATCCTGGATGACCACCATTAGTCTACCAGGAACTTACACAGAAGCAAAGCACATTCAGATCTTTCACACAGTGGACCTAAACCTGAAAACCATGTAAGTGTCCATATTTCCAGTTCAGGGCACCTTTGTCAATGACAAACCTTAAATATACAAATATATTGGGACAGGATTCATGCTCCACGGACATGTGATTTGAAATCATGAAAGGAAACAAAATGCATTATAAGGTTGGCTCTTAAAAAAAGATAACTGTTTCTGAATATTCCCGGAGGCTGCAGACACGCACTTAAGGCGTAGAGCCAATAAACGATGAACGAGCGCTCATAGGAATCATTCCAACATACGATTATTGGCCCATCTAACCAGGACCACAATCGGCAGACAAACTAGGAAAGCACCGTTTCATTGGGTGCGATACATTTTATGCATTCATTAAAATTCTTAACGGCAGCACATTACTCAGTGTAAACAGGAGACGTGCTGCTGATAACATGATACCAGATTATTAGCGATCATTGTGTCCCCGTCATTGTTTCGTCAACCTGTGTATGCACTTTTCCAATTGTCAGTCGTTCAATTGCCTGGATCAGACCGACTATATAGGACATTAGTATCTGGTCTCCGCTGCACAAACTACCACTGATACATGTGAACAAAGTCGATATGTTTTTTTTTCCCCCAGTATATCCCTCCCAGCTTACATCACTCCCTATAAATAAATAGAAGCACTAATATAATAGCAAGTGGTTAATAAGACCTCTAAGCAGTCAGGAACACTGCTTCATCTGAATCGGGATCCTTCCCACTGTCCTCGCTGGGTAACGAGTCTCCACCACTCGGAGACCGGCAGCTCAAGTCCTCCACCCCAGATTCCTGGTCACTGTTAGCCGATAGGTCGGGGTCCGAGCTCTTCAAATGGTCCTGGGTTAGGATCAGGGCCGAGTCCTCCTCACCTTGGGATGGACTACGAGAGGGAAACAGCTTCAGGTTGGTGCTGTAATCTTGGGGCGTATTAGCCGGAGAGTGATTGGTGATGCATATCTGGAAGTTGTGGATTTTTGGCTGGTCATTGAGATTCTTGTAGGTTTCATTTGACTCTCGAGTTTCCAGTTTTGTTAATCTCTAAAGGAAAAATTGTTAGACAAGAGCAAAAGTTACATTGGGTTAGGGCATGTTAATGTAACCTCTACATGCAAGTCGTTCAACAGTGGTTTAATGGTCTGTTTAGTAAGGCCGGCCGCACTTATGTTATCGTCAGCACATTTCTCGTTTACACAGGACAATGTGCTGCTAATGATAATTTTTAAACTTGCTCAAAAATTATCACACCAATGAATGTTTTGCCCCTCCATTGGATGTTTGATGACCTGTTTAGGCAGCCAACAGTTGGGAATGAGGGAACGCTCCCTAACCCAATTATTGGCCTGCCTAAATGAACCTTTACTTGAAAACTTTATACCAATGAACAAACTTCTCTGGTGCCATAAGAAAGCCATAACGCCACAGTGCTCAGGCATTACTGACATTGAAAAGACACAAGGTAGAGACCCTGGTTACAGTGATGTGTCACTTAATGGTCTGATTGCAGTAGTTTTTATAAAATCACTATTTTATCAGCAAGCAGATTATCATTGGGGACTAGTAAACCTGCTGCCAGGTAGTCCTACATATTCATAAGCTCTGTACAACCCCGCCGCCATCACTGATTGGCAGCTTTCTGCAAATGTAGTATACACAAAGTGGCCAATCAGTGGTGTGGGCGGGGTTATACAGAGCTCAGCAGTCAGAGAACTGCCAATCAGTGATGTGGGCGGGGTCTGCTGCAGATAACACAGTAATTTTATCAAAATGACAGCAGGTAGCCCAGTAAGTGACAGATTGTTGGAATCAGGGCCTCTGCCCCTATATTGCGCTGCACTCAGATGGGTAGCAAAAACCTGGTAACAGATTCCCTTTAATGGTGCTCTCTTCCAGTTATTGTGTTGGAGAACACCAAAGACGTAGGGCATCGGCTAAAAATGATTGCCTCTTTTTTATCTTGTGCAGGGTTTCTATATATAATCATTTAAAATTGTTTCTCAGTCACCATTAAAAGCTGAATTGGTTTACACTGAAACCTAAGCGGAGGTATAAACATCAAAAACATATAGGCCAGGAAGCTGGATTTTCAGTATTTCTACCACACCTTCTCCATGAACTCCATTTCCTCCTCCAGCTGCTGCGTCTCTTCTTTTACTGCCTGTAGAAAATCAGTGACTGACTGGCGAGGGTGCATTCCTTTCTCAAATCGGTTATAGAGGCCCCTCCAAAACTTTCCATGGTGAAAAATAAGTTTGAAGAGTTAGTATATGCACAAGTACAGAAGATTATCATCGAGCAATTCTCATGATATATGTTCTTAAGACGTGCTAGCTCATGGTACACACATGAAGGGCTAGCTCACAATGCTGTATATTCTCCCATGCCAGAGAATTGGGCCGATTATGCTAATGACACTCTGCTTTAACTCTGAGTGTGATCCAATTTTCTCGCATGGAAGAATTGCAGCACAGGTGTGGAGAAGATGGAGGACTTAATTTTTCCATCTTCTCCATTGTCTCTGTGCACGTACATCAGACTGCACTCGGATAACATAGTATATTATTGGTCCGAGTGCTATCCGATAAAACATCACATAGCACCAGCACTCGGCCGTGTTACGTGGCAATGTGAGCGAGTCCTAATGAGTCCCTCAGTGGCTGATCTATGGCTGGTGACTTCAGATCAGTGAAAATATGTGGTGGCAAGTTGGGCCTCATTACTCGGACAGCACACTGACACATCCTATCCTTACACTATTCACATGTCCGTTCTGTTATTTTGCTGACTGATGGTCTGTATATAAACAGAGACATCCCCTACATTGACCTTATTTGCGGACATCCAAGTTGCATCCTACTGCTATTCTTCATTTTCACTGACTGGGTACTTGAAGAAGCTTGGGAAACCTCTGTCACGTTGTTTTTGCATATGGCAAAACCATTGATAAAAACGGACATGTGGACTAAATATGCCCGAAAATTGGATCTAACACACTTGCAAAATTGGTCTGTTTTGTACAGGCAAACAAAAAAAAACAGCTTTTGCCTGGATTCACACGTGTGTTTTGCGGTCTGAGTATGCTTCAATGCAAAGACTGGCTTCAGGTCTCCTGACCCAAACTCGACTTTATATTATGCGTTTATATAGAAAGTTCCCGATCAGGGACATCCGCATGCCCTATTAAAGGGGTTGTACCAAGTATATAAGTAATCCCCTATCAACAGGATTTAGGAATTGATCGCTAGGGGTCAGTTCCACAGAGAATGAATGGAGTAGAGATGTACATGCTCCACCTCTGCTCTGTTCAAAGCTTGCTCTACAGAACCTCCTGGGGATTGTTGGGGGTCCCAGCGGTCTGACCTCCAAAGATCAATACTTTATCGCAGTCTAAATATGTGCAAAATGAATCACCGTGTCACAAGCTGTCATAGATGTCAGTAAATCTGTCTAAAGTGAATTGATTTGTGCCAGGCAGAAGATAGAACTGACGAGTGAGCTCTGACGCAACCCCTAAATGTAGACCATGGTTACAAGTGGGAAGAGTGTTGGGCCTTGGATTTCACCACTGAAGGACACATTGGGCTCATGATATGACGCGCCCCTGGGCCTGAGTCGTGCGGCATCGCGCGCACGGGGGCTTACCCGGAGCCGGATCAGATAGGGGTAGTAGTCTCGTGGCGGTGACCCGGTCCGTGCCCAGGAAGTCAAACTGAGTGGCGGTATTTAGCAGTAGATGTTAGAATGTTCGACTACGCCACCCGTGGATTGCGGTTATGAAACCGCCGCTGCAGGGCAGACCGCTGAGGCTGGTGTTGTTTGTGCAGCTGAAGATGGGATGACTCCCCACGGGAGGAGTATTGCCTCAGGGCAGCTATAGTAGAGATGATGAGGGAAGTGATGGTGCGGATGTCCCAGTACTGGTGGTGCAGGTGCGACGACGAAACACGGAGTCTGGTAGTGCAGTTTCAAAAGCTTTACTCACAGTTGTTGCTCCGGTCACTTTGGCCAGCAGTGACCACCCGAGCCGTGCTGCGTCCACCAGGTACGGGACTCGGCCAACTCCCAGGCAGTTCCGGAGCGTGGTCCTGAGCTCCCCTCTCCTCCTTCCTACCGGCCGTCCCCACCAGGGATCCACCTTTGTCCGGCTCCCTCGGGCCTTCTGGTGGTGAAACCTTTCCCGGCTTCCCTGACCCTATACGTGGTGTGCCTTCCTGGTGGATGTGGTGAGGGGTCGTGCCAAGACTTGACCACGACCTCCGGTTCCTGGCTAAGGATAATTGGCCTCCACCAGTTTGGGATCCGGTACCCTGTTCTGCCAACCCTTCACCCGTTTTCGTTCTCTTGTGGGATCTCAGGGTTCCCTCTATGCTTGCGTCTCTGGGCCTTTCTCCGTGTTTCTCCTCTTCCTTCTCTCTCCTCTCCGCTTCAGGCCTAGCTCTGGAGCTGGGCCCAGTCGGAGCCACAGCTCCCTGTCAGCCCTCTCTGGCTGAGCTCCTCTCTGAACTGACCGACTCTCTTCCTAGATGGTGCCCACCTTTTATACTCCCTCTGACACCCGAGCCCTGGTGACAATGCAACCAATGGGCTCCTACCTATGCCCAGAGTCCCTCCCCTGTCTGCTCCTACACCACTGGGATGTTCCTCCCCCCCCCCCACTCCAGCCAGGGACAGACGCTGTCGTACCTGCACAACTATCTTGTTCTGTCCCCCGGAAATGGGGTGAGTGTAGTGCATGCAGCTAACTGAGCCCAGTTCCACACTCCATCCTTACCCGGGAGTGGAATACCATACCTCTGGTTCGAGGTGCAATACCCCTGTAGCAGCCGAGTCCTCGGGGTGCTACAGATACGTCACCCCGCTTCTTTCACCTGTAAAGTTAGGGTTGATGTTTCTATATATGAATGATAAGTATATGGTGTGTTAGAGTTCTGCTGCTTTATTCAGTGCAGAGGAGGAATCAGAATAACCTCTTACCTGAAGTGGCATGGAGTGGTGTGTGGTCTCAGAGTTCCTTGGGTCTGACTGTGATCTGCTCTGTACAGAGGGTTCATGTAATCCAACCGCTGCTTCCACAGGTAAGACCAGAGGGAGTAGGTCCTCTCCTGAATTCTGGAAGATGATGATTGCATCACTGATATATTGAGATTATGAGAGCTGCAAGTATACCCGTCACCACTGCAACCTGCACTAACACTAAGGGCTCATTCAGACGTACATTTTTTGTGTACGAGCCCTATTTGTGTTATTTCCAGATAGCACTTGTACCTAGAAGAGTGAATGGGGCCATTCACATATCTGTGATTGTTTGAGAGACGGAAAATCGTGGCAAAATGAACGACAGTTATCTGAGTGTCAGGTCAAAATTAACAATGCACATCCATGGGTCAGTGAAAAAAAAAAATCGGCCAACAATTAATTGCCATCTGAGCGCTGTCCAGTTTTCCAGGTCTGTTTGATGGAAAAAGATGAAGAAACTGAAGCTCAGGCCAAACTCTAATGATAAAAACTGACACTGACCAAACTGGTGAAACTGTGCCTGATTCTCTTATATGAATGAGCCACAAGTTCTATAGCTTTCAGTGTTTCTTTGCATAGTAGCTGTGTAGCTTCATAGTCAAAATTGGAAAATCCGGTTCCAAAAAGTAGATGGAAAGATGCACTGAACTGCTTGGCCCCACCACGGTGCACCGAGCGCCTGTACTTGATTTGAACAGTCCTTCTGTACTGACAGTCCCTTTACAGCAGTGTTCCCCAACTCCAGTCCTCAGGACCCACCAACAGATCATGTTTTCAGGATTTCCTTAGTATTGCACAGGTGATGGAATTATTGCCTGTGCAGGTGATGCAATTATCAGCTGTGCAATACTAAGGAAATCCTGAAAACATGGCCTGTTGGTGGGTCCTGAGGACTGGAGTTGAGAACCACTGCTGTAAAGGGTTAGGAGATAACTTTCTGAATGCAGGAGGTCTGACCGATGGGACTTTTAGCGATGCTGAGAATGGGGCTCTTCAGTGATCAGCAGAAGGCCTCATTCACATGTACAGGTTTAAACAGGTATGTGAAAAAATGGTATCAGTGTGTCCATTTTTACCATCATTGTGTTATCAGTGTTCTTCTCGTATGGATAAATATGTTATAAAGTTTCTCCTATGCTTTGTAATGTTAAAGAAGTTGTCCAGTACTTTATATTACCCCCCCCCCAATGTATCCCCCCGGGGCCCCTAAGACTTTTTGTAATTAGCTTGCCTTGCTGATAATGCCTGTGAGCTTCGCTATCGGTGGCCGCTCACAGGCATCACGTGACCCCACGCTGATGTCACGACAAGTGAGGCGTGACTCAGCGCTGGGGTCCCTACGGTGGCTGCTGGGTTGTGGGCAGGGTTACACCTCCTCCCCACGCGTCACACCCAGCATCCACCGCGCTTTCCCAATGAATGGGGAGAGGCAGAGCGTGCGGTGGATGCCGGGTGTGATGTGGGGGGGGTAACCCCGCCCACAGTCTGGCATCCACCTGGAACGCGGAAGACAGAGACCCCCAGCTGCTGCCAGCGACATCGGCGGATGTCAAAGCCGGCTGCAGCCGGGGGTCACGTGATGCCTGTGAGCGGCCAGTGATAGCGCCACTCACAGGCATTATCTGCAACGGAAGGTAATTATAAAAATCCTTAGGGGCCCCGGGGAGACACATTGGGGGGGGGGGGTAATATAAAGTACTGGACAACCCCTTTAATCTCGGACAGCACCATCATGCCATCCGTGGGCTGTCTATGTTTTTCATGGACCCATAGACTTGTATAGGTCTTTTTCATCTGTGATATTGGAAGAAAAAACAGACATGTCTCCGTGAGTTTTGCACAGACACATAGTCCATGAAAATACACAGGCATGTGAATAGCATTAGCATTAACACGTACATGTGGATACGGATGTCTGAATGAGGCCTCAATGAGAGCTTGATATTTTAAGAATATCTCTTTAAAGCCATGATCCTCTAGTTACAAGGATGTATCTCATGTCCTTGGCTACTGACGTGCAGGTTAGGAAATTTTGTGACTGGGAAAGAAGATCTACAAGATTTCAACATTACTCAGGACAGAGAATATCTTCAAGAAGTATCTTCTAGTGGACCATTGGTTACATCAGAAACTGTGCAATTCTTAAATCCATGTACCCATCTTATTTTATTATTGGCATTTTGATTTCACCATTCTTATGTTTCTCTGTACAGTGGCACTGCCAGCGACCCAGATGGGCAGGAAAAAACTGAAATGGTTTAGGTTCACATACCCATTCAGTCTCCGGATATGTGGGAGTCCCTAAGGTCTGACACCCCCACCAATCCTGAAGTGATGGCATATTTTACCAATATGCCATCACTTTATACATTTTTCTCCTGCACAGTTATTGAAAATTTTTTGCCAAGGTTCAACCTTCACAGTTTATAAGTGATTGCTGTTCTCCAGACTGTGGGGCACCGTGTGATCAGATCAGCATCAGGGACACGTCAACCATCCATATTCTATTTCTGTTACAAGCCTATAGTGACCATACACAGAGCACATATTCTCTCACATCAGTTCCTTCCTCTCCTTCTCGCAGTTGCACAGAAAGTTTCCATACTGACAGGAGTATATATGGTGTTGTATGTGGACCAAGAATCTCTCATTAAATTCAAACGCACAGGGAAACTGCTCCATGAGCTGCCAGACACATTCCAGGAACTGGTCTATCACTGGGGACACCTCCTTGGGATCCCCATCTAAACTTCCATACCTTAAAAAAAAAAAATATGCTGAAGCAATGCAATTGGGGTATATGCATGCAACATCTTTTTCAGGTGGACTGCGCTCCCAAAACCGCCTGAGACTGGGAATGGCACAGAAGAACTACAGTAAGTATATTATATTAGAATGTATGGTGTTTTTTTTTGTCTCTTTTGCCGAGAGGAGGAGAGCTGATGGAAGATTTGGAAAGTGACACAGCTAAACTCAGCTGTGCTGAACCTAGCCCCACACTGACTGCTGGGCCCATATCTGAAATGTGTTGATTGATGGGATTTGAATACAGTTGATATTCTAATCATGCAGGAGGATAGACCAGGAGATCCGGGCTTTCATTATAACCCACACACTGAGAAACCTGCTGTAAGATATGGTGTGGACGTGTTCTTTTTCTAGCATCTTGCTGCCTGTTTATAATTGGACAGCATCGTACAAGGAGAAGTACATGCCCCACAGTGAAAGCTCTCTGATAACACCCACTTGGATGTAACGAAAATTAACTCATTAGGTGACAAATACTTTGATTGTTAATATCCCTGCAACAGAGATGCAAAATAAAAAAAGAACTAACAAATTTTTTTTTTCTGCTCTGAAGCTACAACGTGTTTTCAGTTCAACATGAAAAATTTGGTGAAAGGCCCTCTGTAAATAAGTGACTCTGTTTGACTTTTCCAACATATGTGCAGTGACCAGGGTTACCTGTGATTAAATATGTGTCCAAATGAAATCCAGTCTTTTTCAATTAACACCTAATAGTAATTGGGAAAAATAAAAGTTACACTATGCAAAAAATATCAACTCCGTAAATCTCCACCAGTACATAGAGTATATGAAATAAAACCTCTTACCATAAATCCTCTGATGGTTCGGTAATAGGGGTCAAGTAACAGACTGGATACAGAGCAGACCTGAGCGGTGCGATCCCATCCATCAGAACAATGAACGAGCACGCTGGCGCCCTCTTCTGACACGGCCTAAATGTGCAAATTAAATGTAAAATATTACACATTTATATAATTACAAATCTCGTTTATTCTCAGCACTAAAAGGATCATTTTTGTACAGTCCGTGCCTAGAATAGTACAAATCAGACAAGCAGCAGTAGAATATGAACAGATACAACACATCTTACCTTTGCAATGAAGATACCAGCATCTAGGATTGTTTTCACGTGTTTTAACGAGCCAGAGGATTCAAGACCCCAAAGAAATTCACCCATAGAAGGAGATCGGAGCTCACAAACTGCAATCATGAACAGAACAATAAGCTCACTATAGCAACAGATTCTGTATGTGAAGTATTTCTGCTCCAAGACTTGAGGTAGAGAATATATATATATATATATATATATATATATTTATATATATATATATATATATATATAGGGTTGTGTAGGATACTCCAAGTGAGGATATGACTTAAAAATTGTACAATGAAAATGTAAAATTCTGTATTATTTATTATATTGGGGTTGGTCACTTTATATAAAAAAAATTCCAAAAGGGTGATAAAATGTAATGTTTGGCACATACAACTATAGATTACTTCCCCGGAGTTTGCCTTCTTCCTAAGGTGCGCCTGGAGGCCATGTTTCTCCCGAGGTAAGCTATACACCTCTACCCATCTACGTGATGTACAAGAAAACATGATTCATCGGACCAGAACCCTTTCTTCTATTACTTTATGGTTCAGTTCTGATGCCCATATACCCTTGTAGGTGCTTTTGGCTGTAACCGGGTCAGCATGACAATGACCAGTGTGCATCTCCATATGTAATAAACTGCAATACTTTATCCTGACATCTTTTCTTCATAGCCAAAAGTTAATTTTTCAGCAATATGTGCCACAGTATTTCTTCTGCAGCACCGGACCAGCTGGGGCTACCGTACCTTTCGTTCCACACAAGTATCAATGAGCCTTGGGCGCCCATGACTCCGCCACCTGCTCACCGGATGTTCTACCCTGGTAGGCACTAACTATTGTATGCCAGCCACACCCCACAACACCTGCTGTTTTTGAGATCTTCTGACAACCCTCATGGGGGCACCTCTGACAAGGAGAATATTGAGATCTCTAGACATCATGATTTGTCCATTGAAAATGGAGCTGTTTAGGGAATAGAGCGCACAGAACATAGGGAAAAAAAACAGTGGAGGGGGAAAGAAATCATTTGAGGTGCTCACCTGGAGGGATTGTGAGAGTCACAGCTCCTAAACCAGGAGTAATAGAACGCTAGCTGCCATCTATAAGAAATATCTTTTATGTATTCTTTTACCCTATGCACAAAATAAACATTCATGGAAAACTATAAATTGGCAGCAGCGTGTGCAATGTCCTCAAGGGCCAACATACATACGCTGAAAGTAGATTTGCAAATAACATTTTTCGCTGTTGCCCGTTCCTGTGGCACCATTAATGTACTAGGCCTTAATGAGTTTGGTGACATAACGTCTTGTGATCGCTATTTTAACTCTCTAAGAACCAGGGAGTTTTTTATTTAAGCGCTTTTTGTGTTTATGGAGCTGACGTTTTTATTGATACCAATTTGGAGTACATAGAACGTTTTGCTAGCTTTGTATTGTATTTTTTTGTTAAGTGAGGTGACAAAGGACCCACAATTTTGGCATTTTGATTTTTTTTTTTCTGCAATGTTTACCGTAAAGGTTAATTACCATAATTCCATACTTTGATACATCTGACTTTTACGGATGTGGCGATACCAAATGTTTTTTTTTTCCGTTTCTTTGTTTTTAATAGGGAAAACGTGGGATAGTTAAAAATTATCTATTTTTTATATTTTGACTTTTTTTATTTTTTTTACATTTTTTTTGTACCCATTAGTGGACTTAAACATGTAATCCTTGGATTGCTTATATATACTGTAATACCACAGTATTGCGGTATTTACTGGAAATCATGGTTTCCTATGGCACTCAGTCTGCTGTAAAAAGTACTAAGATGGGCCTTAAAGGTAAAGGCATTTTGCCCATAGCGGTAGACCACGTGGCCACTATGGCGCTCATTAGCTGGGAAAGCCTGATGCTACAGGGCTTTCTTCTTCCGCATATCATTCTTTGAAAGATGGCCTTTGTTCCCCATCATTCAGCCTGTACTCTGTGCTCGAAGTCTCAGCACTGCAGGTGCAATGACGTCACTAGATCGGGCCCTCTGTGTGGAGTTTTTTTTTATTTTGGCAACAAGAAAAGCGTATACTGTGGGATCCATCATACATGATGTGGGGCGGCCATCATACTGTGTGAGCGAACTGTTGGGGGCCATCATACTGTGTGAGCGAACTGTTGGGGGCCATCATACTGCGTGAGCGAACTGTGGAAGACATCATACTGTGTGTGTATATGTTTGGGGGGCTGTAAGAGCATCATACTGTGTGTGTGTGTGTGGGGGGAGTAGTGTAGGTGCATTATACTGGTGGGGTTTGCCATGGGGTCATCATGTTGTCCATGTAAGTGTAGCACCCCGAGGACTCGGCTGCTACAGGGGTATTACACCTCAAGCCAGAGGTGTGGTATTCCACTCCCGGGTAAGGATGGAGTGTGGGACTGAGCTCTGTAGGCTGCATGCACTACATATGACGCGCCCCTGGGCCTGTGTCGCGCTGCGTTGCGCACGCGGGAGCCTACCCGGAGCCGGATCAGTGGAGGGTTGTAGTCTCGTGGCGGTGACCCGGTCCGTGCCCAGGGAGTCAAACTAGACGGCAGTCTATTAGTAGTAAATAGTTGATGACTACGCCACCCGTTGAGTGCAGCCAGGAAGCTGCTGCTGCAGGGCAGACCGCTGAGGCCGGTGGTAGGATTGTGCAGCGTGATAGTATAACCCCCAACGGGAGGGGTATGGCCTCAGGGCAGCCGACGTGGATGATGGGGGTAGCAGGAACCACTCAGAGACGGTACGGTGTAGTTCAGGGTCTTTACTGGTAACAACGACAGACCCTCCCGGAGTACTTGCTAGCAAACGGGGCCTGGTCAGTCTTTGAGCAGATGGGATCTCCCCTGGCCAGGCGTAGTTGTAGGCCTCCCAAACTGACTGTACTCTTCTGGCTACCTTGCTAGAAGCTGATGTAAGTAGCCCACGTCCCTGAGTGTACCGTGTGGTGCTCACCCGTATGGCCGGTGACTCGGGGCCTTCTAATGGCTTCCGCTCCACGATGGCGGTGCTGGTCCCACGCGTGTGACCGTGCCTTCGGGCTTCTGGGCCAGAGGACCTGAAATCCCCTGCCTGACGGATTCTGCTGCTGGGTAGGAGTTAGTCCCCACAGCCTCGGACTCCGGGTCCGGTAAAGAATCTTCTTAGTCAGGGCGAGCTCTGCAGCTGCCAGCCCCTGACTCCTTGTAACTCTGCTGTTTCCTATGCTGCTTCTCTTCTCCACTCTCCTTGTCTGACTCACCCTGCCTCAGCCCCGGGTTTATACAGGGGAAGTTCTTCCCCTCCCAAGACTGGGCAGGAGGTGTGGCATGCACAGGATCCCTGACCAAAGGACCTCCCACCTGCTCTCAGACATAACATTACATTACTGTGGAAAACCAGACCCCTGGGGTGCCACATTCCCCCCTAGTGAAATTTAGTACTCCGGGACTAAACACATTTAGAAAAACATAACAAAGTATAACAATAACAATACTATAAGAAAAACACATAAGATGGTTACGGCGTGTCCGCAACCGGATGCAGTCTTTGAAGAAAAGCAAAGGTGTCCATTTCACCAACACAGGGAGACGTAACCAGGTAGGGGTCTGTCCTACCCCGAGTCCTTAACAGTCTCTAGTCCATCCTGGGTTACGCTCCAACTATATACAAGGATTCCCGGTAAATCCACCAAGGTTTCCTAAAAACAACTGGAAACACAAAATTATACACAAGCAACAATACACAGATAAACATAAATAAAACTATTTTTACACTTCAAATTCTCCAGCGTGCGGGTAACTGGCCTCTAGTGGCCCTAGTGGACCTACGGAGCTGACTGTCTGGCCCTGAACTACAGGGTGTAGGAGCTGTCAAGGGTAAACTGGGCAGCTGTCTACCGGCTCTTTGTCTCACTAGGGGTACGGCAGGCTCACTATAAGCAGAGGGTTGATTCTCCTGTTCTACTCGTGTGGAGTCTTCTGCCTCCTGGACCGGCTGTTCTTCCAGCTCTACACGTTGCTCCGTAGGTTCTTGGGATGATGGTTGGAGGAAGGTGAGTACGGGTACCACAACTGCACCATTGACTTGAGTCCAAGACCGAGGGAAGTCCCCGAGCACGGTACTAACCATATCTTCCCTTTCTCCCACGGGTCGATGGTCTTCTTGTTCCTCTTCAGGGTTCCTCAGTTGTTCGGGACACTTCTTCAGGTGGTCCCGGGATACAATGGCTGTGGTTTCCCCTCCGTCTTTACTGATGGTACAGACCTTCGGGTTCTCGTGGCTTGAGGGCAGTACGGTGTACGGGTCCTTCTCCCACTGGTCATCCAACTTGTGGAGCCGTCTTTTCCTCTTCAAGACCTGCTCTCCGGGTACCAGGGGAACAGCGGGAGCATACTGGTTGTAAGTCTTCTCTTGTCTTTCCCTAGCCTGACAGAGACTTCGCTCCACGCTCTCTTGTACTCTCCGGTACTGCTGCTGCCTCTCTGTGTCCCAGTCTGTTTCTGGTGAAGTGTCCTCAGGTGTCAGGACTCCCATTTCCAGGTCAACAGGTAACTTACCAGGTCTCGCCCTCATTAGGTAAGCCGGGGTACAGTTGGTGGAACCTACCGGGATGTGGTTGTATAGGTCCACCAGATCGGGCAACTTCTCAGGCCACAGACTGCGTTCTTCCAGGGGCAATGTTTTTAGAAGATCCATTACCACCTGGTTCATTTTTTCACAAAGTCCATTAGTTTGCGGATGGTAGGGTGTCGTCCTTATCTTCCGGCAGCCATACAGATTGCAGAATTCCTGGAAGACCTCCGCTTCAAAGGCAGGTCCCTGGTCCGTCAGCACTTGGTCCGGGTACCCGTGTGGACGGCAGAAGTGCTGCTGGAAGGCTCTAGCTGCTGTTTGAGCCGTTAAGTCCTTGACGGGGACGACAACCAAGAACCGGGAGTAATGATCCACGATGGTTAACGCGTAGACGTAGCCACTTCTGCTTGGGGTCAGTTTTACATGATCCAAGGCTACCAGTTCCAACGGTTGCCGGGTGACGATGGACTGCAGGGGAGTCTTCTGGCTGGCCCGGTCCTTCCTTCTCAGATTGCACGGGCCACAGTCTCTGCACCACTTCTCGATGGTTCCCCTCATGCCTACCCAGTGGAACCGCTCGCGCAGCAGGAACTCCAGCTTTTTCCACCCGAAGTGTCCAGCTCCGTCGTGGTATGCCTCCATCACCATGGCTGCGTCTCTTCGTGGCACCACTACTTGCCAGAGTAGTTCATGCGTCCGGGAGTTGACCATTCTGCGGCACAACTTCCCCTTGTAAAGGAATAGTCGACTCTTCTCCGCCCATAGCTGTTTGGCTTCCTCCGGAGCGTCTGGTTCAAGGCGAGCCTCCGGCCGAGTCAGCATCTCCTTCACCAGTCGGACGGCAGGGTCGCTGTCTTGCGTTTCCGCCCAGTTGTAGTGGGGTAAGGGGTTCAACGTAGCAGCCTGCTTACCCCTTACCCGGTGGGAATACTGGATAGTCCCATGACGGTGGAACGCAGGGAGTTCAACTTCTTCCAGTCCCTCCGGATCTTCTCCTTCGTCCGGCAGGTTGGGCATCCTGGACAGGGCATCCGCGTTAGTATTGGAGCGTCCTGCCCGGTATTTGATTGTGAACTCGTAGTTGGACAGACGGGCCATCCACCTCTGCTCCAGGGCACCGAGTCTTGCCGTGTCCAGGTGTGTCAACGGGTTGTTATCCGTGTATACGGTGAACCGGGAAGAAGCGAGGTAATGCCTAAAGCGCTCGGTGACTGCCCATACCACGGCCAGGAACTCTAGCTTAAATGAGCTGTAATTCTCGGGGTTCCTTTCGGTGGGTCGCAGTTTTCGGCTGGCATAGGAGATTACTCGTTCTCTCCCCTGCTGAATCTGGGACAGTACGGCTCCTAGCCCGATGTTACTGGCGTCGGTGTAGAGGATGAAGGGCTGGCTATAGTCCGGGTACGCCAAGATTTCATCCCCCGTGAGGGCCATCTTCAGCTGGCGGAAGGACTCTTCTTCTAGCTCTTCCCATTTGAAGGGCGGCTTCTGGTTCTTGGCCTTTCGGGACTGGCCTATCAGGAGGTCCTGCATAGGCGCTGCCTTTTTGGTGAAACCGGGAATAAACCTTCGGTAGTAGCCTACCAACCCTAGGAACTGCCGCACTTCTTTTACGCTGGAGGGGCTTGGCCATCCCTTAATTGCGGTGATCTTATCGGGGTCGGGAGCCACTCCGTCAGCGCTCACCACGTGTCCCAGGTATTGCACCTTTGGTTTCAGGAGGTGACACTTGGAGGGTTTCACCTTTAGGCCGTAACTCGCCAGAGCTTCGAACACCTCCGCCAGGTGTTTCAGGTGGTCCTCATAAGTTTTGGAGTATACGATGACATCGTCCAGGTACAACAGGACCGTCTCGAAGTTTCTGTGGCCCAGACAGCACTCCATTAATCGTTGGAAGGTTCCTGGGGCGTTGCAGAGTCCGAACGGCATGCAGGTGAACTCGCTAAGTCCCATCGGGGTGGTGAATGCGGTCTTCTCCCGGTCCGCCTCTGCTACAGGAACCTGCCAGTACCCGCTAGTGAGATCCAAGGTAGAGAAGAAGTTAGCAGATCTTAAAGCAGCCAATGACTCCTCTATCCTTGGTAAGGGGTACGCATCCTTGTGTGTGATACGGTTGATTTTCCGGTAATCTACACACATCCTCATGGTGTTGTCTTTCTTTTTGACTAAAACTAGTAGGGCTGCCCAGGGGCTACAACTATCCCGGATTACCCCAGCCTCCTTCATGTCTCTAAGCATCCCCTTGGCGTGTTGGTAATGTGCAGGGGGTATGGGTCGATACCTCTCTTTTATGGGAGGATGATCTCCCGTGGGGATGCGGTGTTCTACCCCCTTGACTCGCCCGAAGTCTAACGGGTGTTTACTAAACACTCTCTCATACTCTTGAACCACCCGATAGACTCCTTGTTTCTGATGTGAGGGAGTGGAATCAGTACCCAAATGTAGTTGCTGACACCAGTCCTCCATGTCTTTCTTAGAGCCGTTACCTTCCTCCGGGTGAGATGGAGGCAAGGGTTCCACAGATTGTATAGAATTTTGATTAGTGGTATATAATTTGGCTAGCGTGGCATACCGGGGCAGGTACACTTCCCTCTCCCCGATATTTATTATGCGAATGGGCACCCTCCCATGGCGTACATTGACCACCCCCCGTGCTGTCAAAATGGTGGGCCTACTGTCTGAGTAAACTGGTTCTACCATTGCCTGGTAATCTCTACCTCTCAGACCAATAGCTGCCCGGCACCAAATCATCATTTCACTTTTTGGGGGCATGGCAATAGGAAAAGGGTCACACATTCTTACGCTACCAATCTCACCGCCGGAGAGTTCCACTTGTTGCCGTTGCATCAGTGCCCGGATCTCTTTCTGGAGCACCCGCTGCTCGCCGGAGCTGGCGTTCTTGGCAACCTGCTGTAAAAGGAAAATCACCTCTGCAAGACAATTTTCAATTACGTTAGTTCCTAGAGTTATTTTTGGGTGACTCTCATGTTTATCAATATCTACAATGATCAGTCCCTGTGCGGCCAGTTCGACTCTACCGATTTTGAGGGTCACCTCTTTAAATCCGATCTGTGGCACGGGCTGGCCATTGCTGGCGATGATACTCAAGTCGTCGTCAGGGTAGCGGGTAATATCCGAGTCATTCCAGTACTGCTTGAAGAGCACGTACGGGATGGTGGTGACCTGTGACCCGGTATCCAGTAGGGCACTCATGGGAATGCCATCCAGTACCACAGGCAAGACTGGACGTCCTCCCACATATCTGTCGCGCCAGTTCGATGGGCCTGGTGATCTTTTTCCTGGGGGTTGGCCCTCTACCCCAGGTTGTGCCCGTTTAAAGAACAGTACCTTTCCATATGTCCGGGTTGATTGCAGCGGCGGCAGATGGGTCGTCCGTCCTCGCTGTATCGGTCACTGGGTCTTCCTCTGGCCGGTGGGGTCCTCCTTGGTCGACGCCACGGGATGTCCTCCGGTCCGGATGCCAGCTGGATCTTCCCTGGGGTGGAAACCTGTAAAGACTGCACAGTTCGGGTTAGCGCAGCAACGCTCTTAGCTAGCTCTTGGACCTGATGGTGTAGGTCTGGAGCCGGGTCATTGTCCAAAGCCTGCGCATCAGCTCCCACAGGCCCTGCCGACAAGGGCGCCGCCTCCTGGTGGTAAGTGATAGCTGGGCGCCTGTGGGTAACAACGCCACCCGGTGCTGGTTCTCGGAGCACCCGGATAGCTCTATCCTTGAACTGTGCAAAGTCCAGATGGGGATCCTGTAAGGCCATTGCCCGCAACTGGGTTCGGTGGGCATTGCAATATAAACCCTCTATAAATTGTTCAGTCAATAGCCTGTCCTCGTTTCCCACCCCATCAGGGTCGGTCTGCTTTATGGCCCTCAGGGCCTCTTGTAGGTTTAGTGCATAGTCCCTTATACTCTCATGCGCTCGCTGCTTGCACCCGTAGAATCTAAGCTTAATCTCGGTTGAGGTGCGGGTATCAAAGGTGTCCTTCAGCCGGGTTAGTATCCCTGCGACAGTCTTCCTCCCAGGTGGCCAGGATTTTACTTCCCTTTTGGCTGCCCCGGTTAGTTGGGCCACCAGGATGCTCACTTTTTGCTCTTCTGTGAGGGGGTACACCTGGAAGAGGCTATCCAGCTTTTCTCTAAAGTCATGCAGGGTATGTGACTCCCCTGAGTACTGGGGTAGCCAAGCTGCTCCCGGGATATAGGGCATGGTGAAGGGCATAACTGCAGCAGCGGTAGCGCTGGCGGGGGTTGAGGCAGTGAAGCTCTCCTCCGTATCCGACATCTTCCTCCCCCCTAGTGGACCGTGGCCTACCTTGCGAAGATCCTCTTCCGTAGGCTGCGGCTCCGCAGTGGATCGTCAGGGTTGAGGACCTTCCGTCGCGCTCCTGTGACGTCGGCGTCTGCTGGGCTCCTTCCAGGACCTTACGCAACGTCCGGACGTGAGGCGGGGCTTCAGTTCTCGCGCGCTTTCGGAGTCCACGCCCCTCTTCTTCCCGCGCGGCGTCCTCAAGATGGCGTCCAATGGCGGGAAAACTCCACGGATGGCGGGAAGAAGGTCGAAGATGGCGCCGGATGGCGGGAAAACTTCGCGGATGGCGGGAAGAAGGTAGAAGATGGCGCCAGATGGCGGGAAACCTTCACCACTGGTAAGTTTGAACAGTCTTTGCTTTTCAGGCACGCAGTACCCGGTGGTTGCGGGCACGAAATCCTGCCGACTACGCCAAAGTTGACGCGCCCCTGGGCCTGTGTCGCGCTGCGTTGCGCACGCGGGAGCCTACCCGGAGCCGGATCAGTGGAGGGTTGTAGTCTCGTGGCGGTGACCCGGTCCGTGCCCAGGGAGTCAAACTAGACGGCAGTAGTAAATAGTTGATGACTACGCCACCCGTTGAGTGCAGCCAGGAAGCTGCTGCTGCAGGGCAGACCGCTGAGGCCGGTGGTAGGATTGTGCAGCGTGATAGTATAACCCCCAACGGGAGGGGTATGGCCTCAGGGCAGCCGACGTGGATGATGGGGGTAGCAGGAACCACTCAGAGACGGTACGGTGTAGTTCAGGGTCTTTACTGGTAACAACGACAGACCCTCCCGGAGTACTTGCTAGCAAACGGGGCCTGGTCAGTCTTTGAGCAGATGGGATCTCCCCTGGCCAGGCGTAGTTGTAGGCCTCCCAAACTGACTGTACTCTTCTGGCTACCTTGCTAGAAGCTGATGTAAGTAGCCCACGTCCCTGAGTGTACCGTGTGGTGCTCACCCGTATGGCCGGTGACTCGGGGCCTTCTAATGGCTTCCGCTCCACGATGGCGGTGCTGGTCCCACGCGTGTGACCGTGCCTTCGGGCTTCTGGGCCAGAGGACCTGAAATCCCCTGCCTGACGGATTCTGCTGCTGGGTAGGAGTTAGTCCCCACAGCCTCGGACTCCGGGTCCGGTAAAGAATCTTCTTAGTCAGGGCGAGCTCTGCAGCTGCCAGCCCCTGACTCCTTGTAACTCTGCTGTTTCCTATGCTGCTTCTCTTCTCCACTCTCCTTGTCTGACTCACCCTGCCTCAGCCCCGGGTTTATACAGGGGAAGTTCTTCCCCTCCCAAGACTGGGCAGGAGGTGTGGCATGCACAGGATCCCTGACCAAAGGACCTCCCACCTGCTCTCAGACATAACATTACATTACTGTGGAAAACCAGACCCCTGGGGTGCCACACATACATCCCATTTCCGGGGGACAGAACAACGGTACTCCCACTAAGTAAATGTGCAGGTACGACAGCGTCTGTCCCTGGCTGGAGTGGGAGGGGGGTGGAACATCCCAGTAGTGTAGGGGCAGATAGGGGGAGTACTCTGGGTAAAGCTAGGAGCTCATTGGGTGCTGGTCACCTGGGCTCACACATAGAGGGAGTATATAAGGTGGGCACCATCTTAGATCAGGGTTCAGTTCAGGCAGGAGGAGAAGAGGAGGGGAGCTCAGCCAGGAGGGCTGACAGGGAGCTGTGGCTCCGGCTGGGCCCAGCTCCAGAGCAAGGCCTGCAGAGAGAGAGGAGTAAGAAGGACCCAGAGAGAAAGACAGAGGGAACCCCAAGAACCCAGAAACAGACCAGAAAGGGTGAAGGGTTGGCGGACACGGGTACCGGAACCCGAACTGGTGGAGGCCACTAATCCTCAGCCAGGAACCGGAGGTCGTGGTCAAGATTTGCCACGACCCTCACCAAATCCACCAGAAAGGCACACCAAGCATAGGGTCAGGGAACCCAGAGGAGGTTTGACCACCAAGAGACCCGAGGGAGCCGGCCAAAGGTGGATCCCTGGTGGGAACGGCCAGGAGGAAGAGAGAGAGACAGGGAAGCTCAGGACCATGCTCCGGACTGCCTGGGGGTTAGCCGAGTCCAGGACCTGGTGGACGCAGCACGGCTCGGGTGGTCACTCAAGGCCAGAGTGACTAAAGCAACATCAGTGAGTAAAAACCCTGAAACTGCATCTCCTGACTCTGCCTCTCCTTCCTGCATCATCACAACCCCCATCATCCACACCTGCTGCCCTGAGGCCATACCCCTCCCGTTGGGGGTTATACCATCACTGCTGCACATATACCACCGGCCTCAGCGGACTGCTCTGCAGCGGCGGCTTCAAAGCCGCACTCAACGGGTGGCGTAGTCGACATCCAAGTTAACATCTATTGTCATAGACTGCCACTTAGTTTGACACCCTGGGCACGGACCGGGTCAACGCCACAAGGACTACTACCCCCATACAGATCCGGCTCCGGGTATCCCCTGAACATGGCCCAGGGGGCGCGTCATAAGGACTACTGTGGGAGAAAATTATGACAGGAGATTCACTCCGAGGTATCGCACTGTGTGTGGAGGGCAGCATACTCTATGGGGTTTATTAAAATGGTATCAGTGTGTGCAAACAAGAGGAATTAGTAGCAGGGGCATTATTTCTGTGTCCAAGCCACAAAACATGTCCTCTCCCTGTATTTAAAAGTTGGAAAGTAGGCCCTTGTGTGACTGCATCAATATGTTTTAACCCTGCCTAGTCCATCAATATAGACTCTTGGTATGGGGCCCCATGATTTCTATGAACGCCTCTGCTTAAGCTGGCCCCCGGCTGCTGTGGTAACCCATCGATTAACAGCGCACATTCAAAATAGTTAACAGACACCATCAGCTTCTTGTGGAGCTCCTGAGCCACCTCCACACACGCAGGCTCCTTCTCAGGATGTTCATTCACATCCTAATGCGGTGAGAGGTTACATATAAAAATAAAATCCTAAAATCTTGGAATTTTTGCTTTGCCCACTAATACTCCATTTACACAGACAGATTAGTGGCAGTAAACTACCACTAACTGGTAACTATTTACTGATTGTCGGAGGTTTAGAAGCCTGTTTACACAGGAAAACCATGCTAAATGATGTGCGTTGAACGTTCAGAAGGCGTAAGCTTACCATTGTTCTTGGCAGTGCAAGTCCTGTTTATACAGGATGATGCGCCGCCAAGAAGAATGATTTTTAATGATTTAAAAATAATTTCACCCTACGAACAAGCATTTCAGCAGCAGAAGGGAAGGAAGGGAGACACAGATCCATTACTAGTGGGTAGGCGGAGCCCCACAGGATAGTTCACCTCAGATTTAGAAAAAGTGACAACCGGCCCCTCCAGCTTAGGCTCCTCCTACTCCCATGTTCTCAAGTCTAAAATTTGAGGTCGCAGAGGTTAGTCGCTGCCTTTGCAGCTCCTCAGAAGAATTTTTTATTTTTACCAGGAGACCTGGACCCCCCGTGGTCTAGAGGTTTCATGGGGTCTCAGCGCTGCTTGGACCCCTGGCCCTCCCCTGGCGGATCTGCGTACCCCCTAAGGAGGTCCCCGCAGAAGCCTGCCGGCCCCGGGGGATACAGGGCGCTCCCTGGCGGAGACGCACGCTGCATCTAGGGGTCCCTGCGAGCTCCGCCGTGGGGGGGAGCGAAGGGCCATGGCGCCACACATCCCTGGGGGTCCCTGTGGCGCTCAGCTGGGTAAGTGCCCTGTGTGTGTGTGTGTTACTGTCTTATGGTGACTGCACCTTTTGTCTTTTCAGGCAGAGGTGTAATACTGGAGAATGCACATCACCGCTGCTGTTAGCAGGGGAGCGGGTCACAGGAGCGCGGGCTCCGTTAGTGTAACGGGGGGGCGTGGCTTATGTTCTTGGCTGCCTGCCATCGTCTGTGCAGACAGGAAGCGCCTGGAAAGCGCGCGCTGGGCAGTCCCCGCCCCCCTCCTGCCTTCCTTCTCTTCGGCTCTGCAAACGGCCATTGCCTCACGGAGCTCAGCGCTGTCCTCTCCCTCCCCCCTGCTCTCCGCTCTCACACACAGGCTCCAGGAAGCTGGTGAGTCATCTGTTTGTCTCATCTCTACAGCACAGAGCGCTGCTGTCTTCTCTGCTGCATGCACACCTTAGTCCTTTTAAGGCAAGGTGCATTGCGTGTTCAGCAGCATTAACCCCTTCTGGCCATCATCAGAAAACCTTTTTTCTGTAGTGCTGGTGACGCGCCCCCTGGGCCAGTGCTGTTTGGGGGATACCCGGAGCCGGATCAGATGGGGGTTGTAGTCTCCGAGTGGCGGTGACCCGGTCCGTGCCCAGGGTGTCAAGCTCAGTGTGTGGCAGTCCTACAGATGTTGCTGGATGTTCTTTAGTGTCGACTACGCCACCCGTTGATTTGCGGTCAATACGGCCGCCGCTGCAGCAGGGTCCGCTGAGGCTGGTGGTGTGTGTGCAGCTTCTGATAGTATAACCCCCAACGGGAGGGGTATAGCCTCAGGAGGTCAGTTGTGGAGGATGGTGGTTGTGAAGGTGCAGGATGAATCAGCAAGAAGACTCAGAGTCGGGCTGTGCAGTTCAGGGGTTTTTACTTACGGGTGTTCTTATGGTCACTCTTACGGGTGTTCTTATGGTCACGAGCCGTGCTGCGTCCACCAGGTCCTGGACTCGGCCAACCCCCAAGTAATTCTGGAGCGTGGTCCTGAGCTCCTGTCTGACTTTCCCTCTCTTCTGGCCGTTCTCACCAGGGATCCACCTATGTCCGGCTCCCTCGGGTCTCTTGGTGGGTACACCTCCTCTGGGTTCCCTGACCCTATACTTGGTCTGCCTTCCTGGTGGATTTGGTGAGGGTCGTGGCAGATCCTGCCCACGACCTCCGGTCTCTGGCTAAGGTGTGCTTTTCTCTCTGCCAGCTTGGGATCCGGTACCCTAGGTGCCAACCCTTCACCCTGTTGCTTGTATTCTGGGGTCTTGGGGTTCCTTCTCCTTCTCTCTGGGTCCTTCTGACTCCTCTCTCTCTCTTGGCCTTGGAGCTGGGCCCAGCCGGAACCACAACTCCCTGTCAGCCCTTCTGGCTGAGCTTCTCTGCTCTGCTCCTCAGGTTACACTCTGACAGACTGACCCTGATCCAAGATGGTGCCCACCTTATATACTCCCTCTATGTGTGAGCTCAGGTGACCAGCACCCAATGAGCTCCTAGCCTTACCCAGACTGCTCCCCCTATCTGCCCCTACACTACTGGGATGTTCCACCCCCCTCCCACTCCAGCCAGGGACAGACACTATCGTACCTGCACATAAACTGGTGGGAGTACCGTTGATCTGTCCCCCGGAAATGGGATGTATGTAATGTATGCAGCCTACTGAGCTCAGTCCCACACTCCATCCTTACCCGGGAGTGGAATACCACACCTCTGGCTTGAGGTGTAATACCCCTGTAGCAGCCGAATCCTCAGGGTGCTACATTCCCCCCTGGTAAATCACAGCACGTCCTCGGGCTGTAAGAGAATAAACATCCAAAACATACAATTTTTTTTTTTCATAAAACATAAACATATAAAACAATATATATATCAGCATAAACTTTTCATAAATAACATTCTTGTTCCTCCGGCCACGGTGCAACTTGTGACCGGGTAAAGTGCGACAGTCTCTTCAAGAAAAACAACAGTTTCCTATAAAACCGGTAGGGGGCGCAACTATATACAAGGGGATATGGCCGCTCTCAGTCCTCGGCCAGGTATAAGGAAGGAATGACCGCTCTCAGTCCTCGGTCAGTGGGATTAAGGGACACACGGGTTAACAGTTTACACTTGTCCCAACGGGGACATATTTAAAGCAGCAACAGTTCACTGTACCCCGACGGGTAACTATTTACAGTCTCTTTACCGTACTTTAACGACGGCGTCCTCCTGCTCCTTCTTTATCTTCAGACCCGTCCGGGTCCTCTTGCTCCTCCTCACACCGCAGCTCCTCCTCCGTCAGGCGATGCACATGGAGGGCGTAGGGTCCTTTGGCACACTTGTGCCGGGTGAACGTGACCTCGTCCCCTACGTACAGGTCACGACCTCTGTGTCCCTCCGGCAGATGGCTCTCTACGTCTCTGCGGGTTACAAAGACGTCGCCGGGGGTATGATGGTCTCTTATGAAGCCCCACCCATGCTGCAGGTTGAATTTAATCACAGTCCCGGTGGTACGGGGACCATGAGCTGCACGGGGGTTCCTCCTGGTCCGTCTCTTCTGCCCTGCGCTCTGTTCCTGCAGCCGCTGCTCACGGATCCGCCTCTCTTTCCGCTCTTGCTCGAAGGCTGCCAACTGCTGGCGGCAGCACTCCACTCGCTCTGCTGCGGCTGCCCGCGTTTCTTGAGTGAACCCCATGAGGTCTCCTCCGGTGGGGTCCCACTCGAATTGTGCTTCTTCTAGCGGGAGCGGTGTTCTCCTGACGGGCTTCGGAGCCGGAATCAGGGGCTCGCACAGGGGCCTTGCTCTTTGGAGTTCCAGTTGGTAGTACTCCTGGGGCCATACAAAGGGCTGCCCATCCGGGCACGTGTGCTGGGCAAATAGATCTTCGCCCAGGTGCGGCACTCGAGATGTTGAGGGCGCGTTGATGGTAGCGGCGCCCGGGTTGACCAGGCCTTGCGACCAGGCTTGGGGCACCCTAAAGGTAAAGGGCACCGTAAGGACGGCGGCGCCCGGGGGTACTCGGCCCTGCGACCGGGCCGGTGGCTCCGCGGAGGTAGGGGCCGCTGTTGGAATTGCGGCGCCCGGAGGTACTAGACCTTGCGACCAGGCCGTTGGTATTTCCTGTTTGGTCGCGCTCAGGGTCGAGGCGTCTGACGTCACAGGGGTCGCGGCCGCGGCTTCTGCTTGAGGCCTAGTCCGGCACGGTGACGATGCAGCGACGGGCACGGCAGGGGGAATTTCGGGCTCTGCGACGGGGAGCTGGGACAGGTACACGGTTTCTCGGCTCGGGGTAGAGACGTCCCCTTTACCTGCCTCCGTCCGTTCAGCTCCCTCCTCGGCGCCGTCTCCGGCCTTCACTCCTCCTGCACCATCCTCAGAGGCGGTCTGTCTCCTCGTCTCGGGTGGCGTGCTCCGCTGACGGGTTCCGGTCTGCTGGGCCATCTCACGGCTCCACTCCGTCAGCGTGTCTTGCTGCACCTGGGCCATCCTCCGTGCGAGGCCCTCCAGCGCGGTCTGTGCACACTCCCGGTCTCGGGGGAGCTGTGCTAGGATCTCCACTAAGCCTAGTGGGGTTGTTGCTTGCAGCAGGCTCCTGACCACTGGGTCGGTGCTGCCTGTCTCTCCCTCCATCTCCGGGTACGCTTTCTCTGGACTTCTCTCCAGACTTCTTGTCTCCGGGTGCGCTCTCTCCAGACTCCTCCAGGCTGCACCCATCTTCGCTCTTTTGTTCTGTCTCCGCCCACATCGAGGGTGGTCCCGGGGCAACTTAGTGATTGTCAGTTCCAGGGGCAGTTCTCTTACGCTGATGGACACTTCCAGCATCACAGTCTCTGTTGGTGGGCGCGGTTTCCGCTTTTGGCGCCATTCTTTGACCTGGCCCACGATGGGAGGTGGCCTCTTGCCACCCTCTGGCACGCCCATAATGGCGTCCGTTCTTCCAAGGCGGGAAATCTTTGGAAATGGCGGGAATCGTCTCCCAGTGGCGGGAAACTCCATGGATGGCGGGAAAAAGCTGCAAATGGCGGACAACCGGCGGGAAACGACCTGTGATGGGGTCCGTTGGCGGGGACCCTCCGGAACCGGCGGGAGACTTCTTTTTGAGGTAACGGTGAACTTTTCTTCAGGCACGCAGTACCCGGTTGTTGCGGGCACGTAATCCTGCCGACTACGCCAAAGTTGACGCGCCCCCTGGGCCAGTGCTGTTTGGGGGATACCCGGAGCCGGATCAGATGGGGTTTGTAGTCTCCGAGTGGCGGTGACCCGGTCCGTGCCCAGGGTGTCAAGCTCAGTGTGTGGCAGTCCTACAGATGTTGCTGGATGTTCTTTAGTGTCGACTACGCCACCCGTTGATTTGCGGTCAATACGGCCGCCGCTGCAGCAGGGTCCGCTGAGGCTGGTGGTGTGTGTGCAGCTTCTGATAGTATAACCCCCAACGGGAGGGGTATAGCCTCAGGGGGTCAGTTGTGGAGGATGGTGGTTGTGAAGGTGCAGGATGAATCAGCAAGAAGACTCAGAGTCGGGCTGTGCAGTTCAGGGGTTTTTACTTACGGGTGTTCTTATGGTCACTCTGGCCTGAAGCGACCACCCGAGCCGTGCTGCGTCCACCAGGTCCTGGACTCGGCCAACCCCCAAGTAATTCTGGAGCGTGGTCCTGAGCTCCTGTCTGACTTTCCCTCTCTTCTGGCCGTTCTCACCAGGGATCCACCTATGTCCGGCTCCCTCGGGTCTCTTGGTGGGTACACCTCCTCTGGGTTCCCTGACCCTATACTTGGTCTGCCTTCCTGGTGGATTTGGTGAGGGTTGTGGCAGATCCTGCCCACGACCTCCGGTCTCTGGCTAAGGTGTGCTTTTCTCTCTGCCAGCTTGGGATCCGGTACCCTAGGTGCCAACCCTTCACCCTGTTGCTTGTATTCTGGGGTCTTGGGGTTCCTTCTCCTTCTCTCTGGGTCCTTCTGACTCCTCTATCTCTCTTGGCCTTGGAGCTGGGCCCAGCCGGAACCACAACTCCCTGTCAGCCCTTCTGGCTGAGCTTCTCTGCTCTGCTCCTCAGGTTACACTCTGACAGACTGACCCTGATCCAAGATGGTGCCCACCTTATATACTCCCTCTATGTGTGAGCTCAGGTGACCAGCACCCAATGAGCTCCTAGCCTTACCCAGACTGCTCCCCCTATCTGCCCCTACACTACTGGGATGTTCCACCCCCCTCCCACTCCAGCCAGGGACAGACACTATCGTACCTGCACATAAACTGGTGGGAGTACCGTCGATCTGTCCCCCGGAAATGGGATGTATGTAGTGTATGCAGCCTACTGAGCTCAGTCCCACACTCCATCCTTACCCGGGAGTGGAATACCACACCTCTGGCTTGAGGTGTAATACCCCTGTAGCAGCCGAATCCTCAGGGTGCTACACTGGGGTAGCTTTTCTCCCTCTAAGGAGAAGCTTTAACCCTTCAGTGCTTGGTAAATTATTTTGTGGGAACAGGCTGTGATAGCAGGATCTCACTTCCCCGGTTACTGTGCTCTTGTAAGGGATTATTACTGCTCTTTCCGCGACGCTCGCTACTGAGTAGGGGGCATGTCGGATCAGGGTCCAGGCGGCGCGGACCTCTCTCCCGGCCCGCTTCAGGATCGGTCACGCGTATCTGATATGCCGGGGTTGACGGCGTCAGGTTTATCTCTGGTCAGGGGCCTCAGTGATGCTAAAGCGCTCACTCGCTCTATTGACAGTCTGTCTGACCTCCTGGGTCACTGGGTATCAGCTAAGTCCCTACCGGCGCGGGGCAAGAAGCGCCACAGGCCTGTGGTGGCGCTGTCTCCTCCGCGCAGCGCATCAGAGGCTTCGGATTCACCGACAAGCTCTGCTGGTGAGATCTCCGATTCTGATGAAGAGGATCGGCAGGGTCGCCCGGCTTCACTTTCAGGCCGCGTGGATGCTCTTATTGGAGCCATGCGGGAAGTGTTAGAGCTGTCTGAAGAGGTGACGAGGCCGGGCAAGTCGGCCCGGCTGTATCAGGAGTCGCGTCGGGCTCGTTCGACACTGCCGGCGCACGATGAACTTAACGAGGCGGTGGAGAAAGAACGCCTGTGTCCGGATAAACGCTTCCAAGGGATGCGGTTTTTTGATGCCCTGTATCCCTGCTCCACAGAGACGATCGCTAATTGGGTCCCCTCTCCTGAAGTGGACGTGCCATTGTCTCAGCTGAGCAAATCTTCTTTGCTTCCGGTTAAAGGGAAGGCGAGTCTACAGGATCCGCTGGACAGAAGGACGGAGTTAGCGGCGAAGTCCATCTACGAGGCCGCGGGTCATGGATTCCGAGCGGCCTTGGGGGCCATGTGTGGACAGCCTGTACATCTAGTGCACTAGTTAGGCATTGGGCCAGATGGTGATGCTGAGCAGTGTCTGCCCCGGCTGGACCAGAATTGGAGACCACAGAATCCACAGATGATTCTGACCCAATTTCATGCCCAGCACATGCCTGACACCTAACATTATACTGGTGAGGCTTCCCTGAGATGGTTGGATCAGCTGCGGTCGGCATGGCAAGATCGGACTCCGCTGTCTGACGTCGAAAGGCTCTTCCAGCTGTTGGAAGAGGCGGCCCGATATAGCAGAGATGCAGTGCTGGATACTACTTCGGTTCTGTCCAGGGCTCAAGCCTCGGCCGTCACAGTCAGGAGAGCACTGTGGCTCAAACAGTGGACTGGAGACGCAGTATCCAAACAAGGTTTGCTAACTCTGGCGTACAAGGGCGGTCAGCTTTTTGGTTCAGACCTCACGGAGCTGATTGCTAAGGCCAAGGATGTGGCTTTGCCACAGCGAAAAGCAGCGGCTCCTACGTCTGACAGGTCAAATGCCGGTAGTGGTCGTCGGTCCTTTCGACCCAGGGGACGATTCGATCAGCCCTCTTGGAGATCGGGTCGTCCCTCGTCTTCCGGTAAGAAGTCCACCCAGAAATCCCGTACTCCCTGGAAACAGCATTTCCGTCGGGACAAAAGGGAGGTTGACAAAAAGCCCGCTAAGGCGGACTGACGCCAGGATCCCTCTCGAGGGCTCTCGGGTGGGAGGTCGGCTGCTACAATTCTGGTCGGTTTGGGCGTCCCACGTATCGGACGCCTGGGTGACGCGGGTTGTGTCAGCGGGCTATTTCATAGAGTTTCACTCTCTACCCCCGGACAGGTTTCATCAGTCTCGCATCCCGTCCGTGCCCAAGCTGGCTGCCGCTCTGCTGCGGGAGGTCGACTCTCTTCTGCAGCAGGGTGTAGTGGTTCCGGTTCCGCCGGAGGACCGGGGAAAGGGGTTTTTACTCCAACCTTTTTGTGGTCCCCAAAAAAGGAGGACAAGTTTCGTCCCATTCTGGACCTCAAGGATTTGAATCTTCATGTCCGAATCCGGAAATTCCGTATGGAGTCTCTTCTCTCCGTCGTGGCGGCCTTGTCGCAGTACGATTTTTTGGTGTCGATCGACATCCGCGACGCCTATTTGCATGTCCCTGTCGGCAGGGCTCACCAGCGCTTCCTGCGTTTCGCCGTAGGGCAGGCCCATTACCAATTTGTGGCCCTACCATTCGGGTTGGTCTCGGCGCCCAGGGTTTTTACAAAGGTTCTGGCGCCGCTCATGGCGCTCCTTCGAAAGCAAGGAGTTACGATTCTCCCCTACCTGGACGACCTGTTAATTGTGGCGCCCACAGCGGAGGAAGCAGTGACAGCTCGCGATCTCTCCCTTCAGCACATGAAGGACTTCGGGTGGCTGGTCAATTGGAAGAAGTCGTCATTGGAGCCGTCGCAGTCAATCCTGTTCTTGGGGATGCATTTCGACACCGTACAGGCAGTGGTGTCCCTCCCTCCGGACAAACAAGCGAACCTTCGTCACCACGTCCAGGCTATGAGGTCGGTGAGGGCGATGTACCTTCGGAAGTGCATGCGCCTTCTGGGTCTGATGGTGGAAGCGGTGCCGTTTGCACAATTTCATTCCCGGGATCTCCAAGATCTTATTCTGACCCGTTTGGACCGATCGCCGACTTCGCTGGATCGCTGTGTCGTCATCTCCCGCAGGGTGCGAGAGTCTCTTGGATGGTGATTACGTCTGGAGGCTCTATCCCTGGGGAAATCCCTTCTTCTCCCATGGTGGTCGGTGATTACCACCAATGCCAGCCTGACTGGCTGGGGGGGGGGTTTGGAACGACCTCTGGGTTCAGGGGGTCTGGTCGTCAGAGGAGTCGTCTCTGCCAATCAACATTCTGGAGTTGAGAGAAATATTTCTCTGCCTCCGACATTGGACGGTCCCTTTGAGCGGTCTGCCGGTCCGGATTCAGACGGACAATGCGACAGCTGTCGCATATATCAACCATCAGGGCGGGACGAGGTGTTCCAGACTCATGATGGAGGTCTCTCGGATCCTGGTTTGGGCCGAGTCCAGGGTTCCAGTCATCTCCGCGTTTCACATCCCGGGTGTGCTGAATATCTCGGCGGACTTCCTCAGTCGCGAGCGGGTAGATCCCGGAGAATGGAGTCTTCATCTGGAGGTTTTTGCTCTGCTGTGCTCCCGTTGGGGGACTCCCCAAGTGGACTTGATGGCATCCAGGCTGAACGCCAGGATTCCGACATTCATGTCCACGTACAGGGACCCGGAGGCTGTGGCGGTAGATGCTCTAGTGGCCCCGTGGGACCAGTTCGAGCTGATCTATGTGTTTCCGCCGGTATCCTTACTTCCTCTGGTGATCAGGCGGATCAATCTCGAACGAGTATCGGCGATTTTGGTGGCGCCGGATTGGCCGCGGAGGGTGTGGTATTCAACGCTGGTGTCTCTTCTGGCGGCACCTCCGTTTCCACTGCCTCTTCGCCCGGACCTGTTAACCCAAGGGCCCATTCGTCATCCGGACCTGAAGTCACTTCGTTTGACGGCGTGGCTCTTGAGACCGAAATCTTGACCCGTCGTGGGTTTTCGGCCGAGGTCATTGCCACCTTGCGGGCGGCCAGAGGTCCAGCTACGACTAGGATTTATCACAGAACTTGGGAGGCCTTCTATTCATGGTGTTCTGGATCGTCAAGGAACCCGAGTTTTTTCCATTCCCAACTTCTTGGCCTTTCTGCAATGTGGTCTGGTCAAGGGTCTAGCAGTTAGTACCTTGCGGGGTCAGGTCTCTGCACTATCCGGGCTTTTTCGGAAGGCTATTGCCTCACGCAGGGATGTGCGTTCATTTTTTCGCGGGGTTGCACGTCAGTTTCCTCCTCGGAGGGCGGTTGTGGCTCCTTGGCGGCTCAATTTAGTTTTGGAGGCTCTTCAGCATGGGCCGTTTGAGCCTATGGATTCAGCTACGCTTTACTTGCTTTCTTGGAAGGTGGCCTTCCTGGTGGCGGTCACCTCTTTAAGAAGGGTTTCGGAGTTGGCGGCACTGTCTTGCTCGCCCCCTTTTCTGGAATTCCACCCGGATCGTGTGGCGCTTCGTACCCGTGGAGATTTTTTACCTAAAGAGGTGTCGCGTTTTCCACCTCAATCAGGACATCGTGTTGCCTTCCCTCTGTCCGAAACCAAAGAGTCCGAAGGAGCGGGCCTTGCACTCGTTGGATTTGGTGCGGGCATTGAAGTTCTATCTTTCAATCACGCAAGGGTTTCGAAAATCGGATTCTCTGTTTGTGATTCCTGCTGGTCGTCACCGTGGTCAGCGGGCTTCCAAGGACACTATAGCTCGGTGGATATGTTCGGCTATCCTGGAGGCGTACCGGCTCAAGGGCGAGCCTTGTCCGGTTAAGGTTCAAGCTCATTCCACGAGAGCTGTTGGTTGATCGTGGGCTTTTCGTCAGGGGGCTTCGGCAGCGCAGCTCTTCCGGGCGGCTACCTGATGCTCCGTTCACACTTTTACTAAATTTTATAAAGTGGACGTGAGTGCTTCCGCCAATGCAGCCTTGGGACGCAGGGTCCTGCAGGCGGCGGTGGTTTAGGTTATCTCTTTATTTTTTGTTCGGCGCTTGTTGCGCACTTGCCTAAGTTGTTGGGGTGTTGGCGATTCTGCCACTGTTTCCCACCCTTGAGTTCTGGACTGCTTTGGGACGTCCCACTAGTAATGGATCTGTGTCTCCCTTCCTTCCCTTCTGCTGCTGAAAGACGGATTTTGGTAAGACCTTACCTGTAAAATCCTTTTCAGCGATTGAAGGAAGGGAGACACAGCACCCTCCCATGGCAGAAGTGTATTATGGTTTCTCTAGATGCGGCGCGACTCCCTCCTGCTGGCGGTCATCTGGTCTGGGGTTGGCGCACTAGGGCTCTGTTCCAGCATTGCCAGCTCATCGCAGTTGTCAGGTCCAGTAAGTAGTGCCTGGGACTGTGTGTTTTCATGCTGTTATATACATAACCTGTTATCTCACATTTCTGAATTTTCAGAAGGGGTTGTGTTGTTCCCCTGGTGTTGTCTGCTCTTCCTTAGCTTGTGTACGGACTGGAGAACATGGGAGTAGGAGGAGCCTTAGCTGGAGGGGCCGGTTGTCACTTTTTCTAAATCTGAGGTGAACTATCCTGTGGGGCTCCGCCAACCCCCACTAGTAATGGATCTGTGTCTCCCTTCCTTCCTTCGCTGAAAAGGATTTTACAGGTAAGGTCTTACCAAAATCCGTCTTTTTCTCGTTGTACCCTATAGCCTATTTACACTCCACTTCTCAGCAGCTCTCGTTTATAATCTTTCAGTGTAAATGCATATTAAGTCTCAGCATTGGCTTACCCTGCCTGTTCTGTAGAGATTCTCCGCAGCCATCTTATTATCATCACAGACAGGATTAAAATAAAAGGTAACATCTTGTCATATAGATAATACAGGATCCACCATTCACAAAAGGTGATGGTCTCAGCTGACCTTCTCCCCCCTCTCTGCACAATGACCTCTGCACAGGTAAGAGAGCATGCCTATAACCCAGTGAACATCCACAGTCTAAAGTGGTCCATATATCCACTGTAAGGCTTATCAGCTCAGGTAATATTGCCGCCTGATCATTTACAGAGAATACAATTAGAAAAATCTTGACAATCAGAAATTAAAAACCTATTGATAAAAAAGAATATAAATGTCTGGTTTTAATAATTACAGAAATTTCTAGCTGATATATTCCTTAACATGATCAACACTTGTATAAGACGTAGATAGTACTCGGACCTCACAAGTGACCGCGGTCAGATAGTATTTAATCTAAATCACAATTAGTCAGGAAGCAGGAAACCACTAGAATAAAATTCCGCAAGTACAACAAACGTGATTGTATATTATCATTAGGCTATATTTAGTAGCTTTACCGAGAATTCTATAATAAAGGCTCAGTGGTCAATGTTCTCGTGTATAAAACATTCACATAACATAAAAATAAGTAACAATGCAGAACACTGACGTGGTAAATCTAAAGCTTCCTCCTAAAAGGAAAACCCCATGCGGGGAGAGGACCACATCTGAAGACTCGACAATGACACATTATGATGGAATGATCATCTCGGAGCTTCTCCTGCTGAGCCTTCACCTCTTTCCAGGACATCGAGGAAAAAAAGAAAATACCTGACTATTCAAGGAACCATTCCTGAATAATTCTTAGTATTCTGGGATATTTGGCTGCATCCATTCTTTATGGAAATAAGGATCTACAAAAGCCAAACTGTTGTAAAATGCAGCAAATGTTCTATTGTGTGGTATACTGGGATCTACGGGGGCTTCAAACTCTGGGGTGACCATTATAAAGCAGCACAGAGCCCATTGTATAAACTCTACTGGTATATTTAGCTGTATTAGAACCAAAATATCTAACTGAAGGCCCACTATACATATTAGACTAATGCTGACCTATCCCACCGATATTGACAGATTCAGCTGAAACTCAAATGTGTATGGGGGCCCAGACAACTGATTGTTGGGGAAGTTAAAGGGGTATTCCTATCTCCAAGATCCTATCCCAATATGTAGTAGGTGTAATAATAATATTAGCAAATACCTCCAATTAGAAATGTAGTATAGTCCTTCTGATTAGCAATGTTGCTTACCCCATGTGCAAGGCATTGCAGTAGCTTAGGCATCCATGGTTACGACCACACATAGTTACGCTTAGTGGTCGTAACAATGAATACCTAAGCTACTGCAATGCCCTGCACATGGGGTAAGTGACATAGCTAATCAGAAGAACTATCCTACATTTATAATTGTAGGTATTTGCTAATATTATTACACCTACTACATATTGGGATAGGATTTTGGAGATGAGAATACCTCTACAGTGTCCGACATGTCCGATTTTGAACTATTGATCCTTCTGTTTCCCTGGAGATAACTTATCACCAAAGATGTAGGACTGCGGTTCTCTTATAGAGAACACAGAGACACTCGGCTGAAGTACTCTTGTGTATGGGACAACGCTTTACTGTTGGAATTGCTGTGGCATATGAGAGGAGACTGACTATGAGCATCACTATCACGGTGAAAATATTTAGGATTTTTAAAGTCCTAATTTTAGAAGGTCCAAGTCCTAAAAAAATATTATTAACCAGGAACAATGTATTATTTAGAAAAAGACTCATCCATCGCCTGATTGGATTGTTTATAGTCATCTCATCTGCCCATGTAAACAGGACGTGCTGCCGACAATAAGCAACCATCTTGGTACACTTTGTATCGGCCCTTTTGAAAAGGCTTTATATGAGCACCAGTGGACTTGTTAGTGGGGCTGTGGCCTGACGCTGATGATTGGCCACACTATCTATCAGTATTCGGTCAGTATTTTTTCTCAGGAGTGGGAGCCAAAACCAGGTGAGGAACAATCAGAGAAACGGTCTAATAGAAACAAGTCACCAATTCTGCATTTATCACCCACTCCTGGTTTTGGCTCCCACTCCTGAGAAAAAATACTGACCGAATACTGATAGTGGGGCCGTGGCCTCAGTCCACAAGTCCACAGTGCATGACCGTGCTCATTCATGTGTATTTGTACATGTGAGATCTGAAATGAACGTGAACGACTGTGACCTGTTTGGTGAGATAAAGGTTACTGACGCACTTGATCTAAACTTAGTCCCGCAGTCCGGCTTCACCCATTTTTTTCCTACAGATCATATTACCTGAACTTATCATGTGTCTTCCCAGGCTGTAAACAGAGAGGAGGCAGTACATTGTAAAGACGAGGCCTACAGCGTCCAAAGCCCAAACCCGAGAAGCCAACAACTAATCTGTCCGGTGTACAAATACATTCCACCCCTCTGTTATCCTGATCAGACAAGGAGCTCACATGGCTCATTACACGACGGGACGGAAGTTCTCTTAAAGTGATCTACAACTCCGACATTAAATGTGACGATACGTTTCTAATGTCTAGACGGAGTGAGCCGTCTTTCTTTTTGACGAAGAAGAAGCCTGCTCCCGCCGGGGAGGTAGATTTCCGGATAAATCCCCAGGCCAGATTCTCCTCAATATATTCAGACTTGGACCGGGTCTCAGCCGCGGACAAAGGGTAAATACGCCCACGGGGAGGAGTAGCGCCGGGTATCAGGTCGATTGGCCAATCGTATGGTCTATGAGGGGGTAATGTCTCTGCTTCTCTTTTATTAAAGACATCCGCATAAGACCAATAGGGAACCTGTAGGCCGGGTAGATTGGCTGGGGTAGGAGAAGGACGGGCAGGAAGAACGGGAACTAAACAAGTCTTATGGCAGTCCTCTCCCCAGCGAAGGACTTCTCCGGTCTGCCAATCAAGCACGGGTGCATGTTTCTGGAGCCAAGGTAGGCCTTGCAAGAGGGCGTGAGAGAGTCCAGGCAGAACATGGAAGAAGATGCTCTCAGAGTGCAGCATTCCCACCTGCAGAGTTATGGATTCGGTGATGAGTTGAATGGGATGCGGTAAGAGACCCCCATCCACGGAGGTGACAGATAAGGGTACAGCCAGGGGTTTGGTGGGAATGTGGTATTTCTCTACCAGGGATAGAGAAATGAGATTTCTGGCAGCTCCAGAGTCAAGTTTAGCTAGTTCACAGAAACTGTTCTCCCCGCAGATGATAGAGACCGACAGCATCAGAGATGGAGAGGGTTTACTGTTGTCTAGGACGACCTCTCTGAGCGATCCTAGACACAGGCGTTTCCCGACTTCTCCGGGCAGGAACGGATCCGGTGCTCCTTACTGCCACAGTAGAAGCAGCTCCGCTCGGCACGGCGTAATTCTTGACGGGTTTTGATCATCTTGGTCTGGTCGACCTGCATAGGCTCGGGTGAGTGCGCCTGAGGAGTAACGGAGGAACGGAGGAAGTGACGGGTTTCTGAAAGGTAGGGGCAAGGCGTGGAAACCTCCTCTCACGGGTGACCTCTTTGGTGCGCTCCTGGAACCGGATGTCAATCCGGGTGGCGAGTGTTATTAAGTCGTCGAGAGTGGTAGGAATGTCCCGACCGGCGAGTTCATCTTTAATACGGCCGGACAGACCCTCCCAGAAGATGGAGAACCAGGGCGTCGTTATCCCAGGCAAGCTCCGAAGCAAGGGTACGGAACCGTATGGCATATTGGCCCACGGTGAGACTTCCTTGACGGAGGCGTAGCAGAGATGAGGCGGATGAGGTCTTCCGTCCTGGTTCGTCGAAGACTTTCCGGAAAGCCGTGAGAAAGGCTGGCAGGTTGGACACCAGGGAATCTCCTCTCTCCCATAGAGGATTTAGCCAAGCCAGCGCCTCCCCCGTGAGATGGGACATGATGAAGGCTACTTTGGCTCGGTCGGTGGAAAACTGGTGTGCCAAAAGTTCGAAGTGCAGAGTGCACTGGTTAGTAAAGCCCCGTGCCAAAAACGAGGCGGGGCGGAGAGACGGGGACCGGGAAGGGATGCTATGGTATTGATGGGCAGCGGCGGTGCCGGGGTAGTAAGTGTGCGAGTGGAAGCAGCTCCCGATGAGACAGTCAGTGTGTCCAGGCGAGAGTTAACACTACGCAGGTGACTCAGGATGGACTCCTGTTGGGACCTCTGACGGGAAAGTTCATGACATAGGTCCGAGAGCGAGGGAGCTTGGGTGCCACCGGGTTCCATGGCCCGAGCAAACTGTAACGGGTCTGGGAGGTGGAACCTCTGAGCTACTATACTAAGGGCAGTCCTTGTAAGGAAGCAGGTGGCTCCCAGGGAAGGCGAGTAGGTAGACACTGCAAGTGACAAGGACAGTCTCAGGGTAGAAGGGCAGGACTGTCACAGCAAGTGACGGGGACAGTCTCTTGACAGGCGGGTGGTCACGGCAAGTGACGGGGACAGTCTCTTGACAGGCGGGTGGTCACGGCAAGTGACAACAGGGTAAGAGAATCTAGGCAGGCAGGGGGTCACGGCAAGTGACGGCAGAGCCTCCAGGTAGGCTAGCAGGCAGGTAGCAGGTGAGCGCTCCCAGGTGAGCGAGTAAGAGTCTCTGGACAGGCAGGTGGTCACAGCAAGTGACGGCTAAGCCTCCAGGTAGGCTAGCAGGCAGGTAGCAGGTGAGCGCTCCCAGGTGAGCGAGTAAGAGTCTCTGGACAGGCAGGTGGTCACAGCAAGTGACTGCTAAGCCTCCAGGTAGGCTAGCAGGCAGGTAGCAGGAGAGCGCTCCCAGGTGAGCAGGTGAGAGTCTCTGGACAGGCAGGTGGTCACAGCAAGTGACGGCTAAGCCTCCAGGTAGGCTAGCAAGCGGGTAGCAGGTGAGCGCTCCCAGGTGAGCGCTCCCAGGTGAGCGCTCCCAGGTGAGCGGGTAAGAGTCTCTGGACAGGCAGGCAGGTATCTGGCAGGTAGTTCCTGGTCCGCAGGCGGACTGATCCATAGACAGACTGGCAGGTGCTGGTAGGCAGACTGTCGAACCACAGGATTGCAAGCAGGTAGACAGAAATCAGGCAGATATCAGGCAGGTATCAGGCACAGGGACCTGAGGGCTGAAGCAGAGTTGAAAGGCTTTGCAACAACAGAGCTCGGGCACCTTCATTTTGGAGGAGGTGCCTTATATATGGTGAGGTCCTCCGGCCATTGGCCGGGGACTCCTTAGGACTGCGCGCGCGGCCCCTTTAAGAGAGAGGGAGCGCGCGCGCCCTAAGCACATTGACCAGGAAGCAGTATGCGCTGCCAGCAGAGCGGGAGGAAGACGCCGGGCACGGAGCGGAGAGGTGAGGGGAACTGCGTCCCTGCCTAGCAGGAGGCAGGGACGCCGACGCTACAGTCGTCACGTGATTGTAGCAGCCGTCACGTGATTGTGGCAGCCGTCATGTGATTGTGGCAGCCATCACGTGATTGTGGCAGCCGTCATGTGATTGTGGCAGCCGTCACGTGATTGTGGCAGCCGTCACGTGCTGGTATAACACGCTGCAATTAGAAATGGGAATCGGCACAGGAGTCACAATATAAAGTCAGTGCTGGTAGTAACACAAGAATCCAACAAGCCGAGCGTCCACACGTCGTCCAACAGCCCAACATGGATGATGAGAAGCTGCGGGACGTCACATAATCCGCGATATTCAGGCAGAGAACACAAACCGCAATGTGCTGCCACCGACATCTTCATCAGCTCAGGAGGAGGCGACTGTGTAAGAACATCACCGTTTTGTTTTCCCCCCTGAATATCGTGGATTATTAGATGACTGATGTTCTGCTACTTTTTCTTTTTGAAGTTGTCTACACACATAATGGCTGCAGAGGACTGAGAGAAAGTCCACAGGGAACAAAACAGAAGTCGGGAACAGAAGGGGAGGCGAGGGCTGAGCCACTTACACAGACAGAAAGCTGAGGAGGACATGTTATTACTCCAGGATCTGCTCCATTCATTCCCTATGTGGCATCCAAGCGCTGAGCTCAGCTGTTTCCAGATCCCCATAGAGAATGAATGGAGCTGCAGTTGTTCCCTGACTTTCCGTTCCTTCCCGATCAGACGATGGTTCGCAGTGGTCAGACCCCACGATCAGTAAGTGATCACTGAGCCTGTGGATAAGTGATAACTAAAGTTGACAAATCCCCAGGCCCGGATGGGATACACCCGCGAGTACTGCAGGAATTAAGTAACGTCATAGATAGACCATTATTTTTAATCTTTAGAGATTCCATAATAACAGAGTCTGTACCACAGGACTGGCGTATAGCAAATGTGGTGCCAATATTCAAACAGGGGACAAAAACCGAACTTGGAAATTAAAGGCCGGTAAGCTTAACCTCTACTGTGGGTAAAATCCTGGAGGGTTTCCTAAGAGATGCTATAATAGAGTATCTGAAGAAGAGTAACCTTATGACCCAATATCAACATGGGTTTACAAGGGACCGTTCCTGTCAAACTAATCTGATCAGTTTTTATGAGGAGGTAAGTTCTGGACTGGACCAAGGAAATGCAGTGGATGTTGTGTATATGGACTTTTCAAAAGCTTTTGATACGGTTCCACACAAAAGGTTGATACATAAAATGGGAACAATGGGGATAGGGGAAAATATATGTATGTGGGTTAAGAATTGGCTCCGTGATAGGAAACAAAGGGTGGTTATTAATGGAAAACACTCAGACTGGGTCTCATTTAACAGTGGGGTACCACAGGGGTCAGAATTGGGCCCCCTTCTTTTTAACATATTTATTAATGACCTTGTAGGGGGCATACAGAGTAATATTTCAATATTTGCAGATGACACTAAACTCTGCAGGGTAATCAATACAGAGGAGGACAATTTTATATTACAGGAGGATCTATGTAAACTAGAAGCTTGGGCTGATAAATGGCAAAAGAACTTTAATGGGGATAAATGTAAGGTAATGCACTTGGGCAGAGGAAATAAAATGTATAATTATATGTTTAATTGTAAAACACTGGATAAATCTGTCACTGAAAAAGACCTGGGTGTATTGGTGGACGACAAGCTCATGTTTAGTGGCCAGTGTCAGGCAGCTGCTGCAAAGGCAAATAAAATAATGGGATGCATTAAAAGAGGCATAGATGATCATGAGGAGAAGATAATTTTACCTCTATTCAAGTCATTAGTGCGACCACACTTAGAATACTGTGTACAGTTCTGGTCTCCGGTGTATAAGAAAGACATAGCTGAACTAGAGCGGGTGCAGAGAAGAGCGACCAAGGTTATTAGAGGACTGGGGGGTCTGCAATACCAAGACAGGTTATTACACTTGGGGTTATTTACTGTGGAAAAAAGAAGGCTTAGGGGTGATCTTATTACTATGTACAAGTATATGAGGGGACAGTACAAAGACCTTTCTACTGATCTTTCTACTCTGAGGCCAGAGACGGGGACAAGGGGGCATCTTCTACGTCTGGAGGAAAGAAGGTTTAATCATAATCACAGACGGGGATTCTTTACTGTAAGAGCAGTGAGACTATGGAACTCTCTGCCGCATGATGTTGTAATGAGTGATTCACTGTTAAAATTTAAGAAGGGCATGGATGCCTTTCTTGAAAAGTATAATATTACAGGTTATATATACTAGATTCCTTGATAGGGCGTTGATCCAGGGAACTAGTCTGATTGTCGTATGGAGTCGGGAAGGAATTTTTTTCCCCAATGTGGAGCTTAGTGTTTGCCACAGGGTTTTTTTTTGCCTTCCTCTGGATCAACATGTTAGGCTATGGGTTGAACTAGATGGACTTAGTCTTCCTTCAACCTTAAAAACTATGTTACTATGTATGTAACTTGTTATCTTCAGACATCCCCTCTAAGCAATGGCGCACGCCAGCAGTGAAGGCGGGAGGAGGCGCTGGGTACAGGGAAGACTTTACCTCTGGGGGCCACATATAGGGCATGTGAGGGGTGGACACTTCCCGTATTCACCATTACTGAGCCCCCGCTCTGTACCGCTCTTATCTGAGTGCAGGAGACACAGCAGTCACTAATCAGCCACTCTCCGGCACTTGCAGCTGTCCGAGCTCTGCTGTGCCTGTTAGGGGTGAAGTTCGGGTCCTAGGAGGCAGCGACTATGCAGCCTGCAAAGCAGATCACAGCCCGGGTACCGCGTCTCCGGATAAATCTCCACCTTGTGAGCTGCTTCTTGTGCAGCAGCCCCATGCAAGTCGCTCCGCTCTCCTCAGCCAGCTCCTGCTGAAGACTGAGCTCCTCTGCCCAATCTAGGAGCCCAATAGCCCTGATCACACCAGTGGTAGCCCAGTGCTGCTGGGGGGGGGCAGGGCTAGATCCGATTTACAGATAGCAAACTAATCAGCCCTAGATATTTCTAATAGCTGCAGAGCAGGCGACATAACTCTGACCGGTGTCCTCATAGACCTCTCCTCAGCCGGGGTCTAATAAGAGCAGTAAGATGGCCGTCATGGGGTCCATTGTTAGATCTCGGCTGCCATAGAAACTCATCGGCACCATGATCGCGCCTCCCTCTCCGGTCTTAAGTGCCTAAATGCTGTGAAAGCCACTGACTGTGTCATATAAGGGGTTAAGCTGCCAGGATCAGGGTTGGCTCCACTGCTGGCACCTCAGGCAGGAGCGGGACTGTGTTATACCGCCACACGACTGCCGCAGATCTTGTAAGAGCCCTGGCTGCACCTGCCTGATGATAATGTGTCCTATAACGCGGGTCCTGGTACCAGACTGCCCTTTACATATTAATCACTAGCTGGGAACCAGTTACTTACAGGTTCTAGTTTCTGATGTGTTTCCAGGACCTGTAGTTATCAACATTTTACCCTTAAGGCCCAGTTATAATATTACTGCAACACTCTCACTACATATGAGCGTCCTGTACCTGTATACCTGCCCTGTGTGCGGCACAAAAGTATATAACAAAATGTGTGTGCACAAATACCTATCTCCTGAATGGTATTACTGCTAGATCTCCTGTACATAGAAATATGAGGTTCTTAGCGCACACTTTGAGCAAATTGTGCGAGCCCATCTGCCAACGTCAAGGCGACCTCTTCAGATGGGTCCCTACACTAACACTACACTAACTTACTAACTGGGACCACCATTTTTAATGTTTATTATTACTGTACTAATGCAATCAATTGTACCTGTTATAATTCATTTTTTTAATTATTTTTATAATTTTTTATTACTCTTGTGTTTATGATAATGGTATTACTAAAATCTCTATACTTAGTGTTGATCCAGAAGAAGGCAAAAACCCCAGGACACCTTCAGCCAATTTGTGTCACAGGGGAAAAATTCCTTCTTGACCCCGAGAAAAGACGATCAGTCCTAGGACCCTGGATCAAATCTAATAATGTTATTACTAGTTATTAATAATTCTTATTAATATTACACAACTAATTGTACTGCTACTGTAGTTATTAGTATTTTAATTTAGGTTTTTGCACTTTTTATAGATTATATATTATTTATGTCCTGCTATCTTATTACTTTGCTATTCTAACTTTTCTATAACTACTTAAAATAATCAAAACAACACTATAATTATTTTTATATTCTTACTATTATTAACATCCTGCTATCTTATTACAGTATTATTCTACTTTCCTATCACTACTAATACTACCCTATACCTAGAGTGTTGATCCAGAAGAAGGCAAAAACCCCAGGACACCTTCAGCCAATTTGTGTCACTGGGGAAAAATTCCTTCTTGACCCCGAGAAAAGGCGATCAGTCCTAGGACCCTGGATCAAATCTAATAATGTTATTATTAGTTGTATAATTACTATATTACTTATTGTACTACTGGAGTTATTTTAATTTATGTTTTTATTTTTATAAATATAGCTATTTAATATTCTTATTATTATTAATAACCTGCTATATTTTTACAGTATTATTCTACTTTGCTATCACTACTAATACTGCCCTATAACTACAGTATTGATCCAGAAGAAGGCAAAAACCCCTGGACACCTTCAGCCAATTTGTGTCACAGGGGAAAAATTCCTTCTTGACCCCGAGAAAAGGCGATCAGTCCTAGGACCCTGGATCACACTGCTATTCTACCTACTACTATTACTACTGTTATTTTATTACTATTTTATTTATTTCTTACTATTATCACTAGTATTATTACTCTTATTACACTAATACTGATACACTACCACTATATTACACTATCCTGCTGTTATTTGGTGGTCTGATACTTACCAGCCGGTATTGCCGTATGTGATGTTATCGGCAGAGAGGTTCCAGCTGTTATGTTCTGCTACCAAAGCTAAGGAAAGAGAGGAGATCTGTCCCTACTATAAGACTCAGCTGAATCCCTACGATGTAACAGGGAACCTGATCCTGCGATCAGACCTGCTAAAGTCCTAATCTAGTCTGTACGGAGACCTATAGATTTGGGGAGGGAATCCCTACAAGTACTAAGGACTGGGAGGAATATGGGACACCTCCTAACAGAAATAGTAGCAGACAGACGAACAAACAAAATAGATAGAACCTAGAGGTCCGTAGACCAAGCAAACTAACAGAGTTAGATACAGAGCACAGGCTAGCTAGAAAGTAGATATACAATGAAGTCCAGCAAAGCCAGAAGGGCGGAGCAGGATTAAATAGGCCAACAAGGTCATGTGACCAGCAAAGGAAAAAAAACCTAACAGCAAGGTTCTAACAGTACCCCCCCTTCTAAGAGGATCCTCCGGATCCCCTAGGACCAGGCTTATCAGGAAATCTCCTGTGAAACGCTCTGATAAGTCTGGACGCGGAAACATCATCTGACCTCACCCAAGAGTTATCCTCGGGTCCGAAACCTTTCCAGGCCACAAGATACTGCAAACTACCTCTATACCGTCTAGAGTCAAGGATGCGAGAAATTTCATATTCCCCGTCCTCCACCACCGGAGGAACAGAGGCAGAGGCGTCACCATCCGACACAACAGCTTTTTTTAACAGAGAGACATGAAAGACCGGATTAATTCTCCAGGAGGTAGGAACCTCCAACCTAACAGCAGATTGGTTGACAACCTGAAGCACCTTAAAGGGCCCTACAAACTTGGGACCCAATTTCTTAGAAGGAATCCTCAACCGCAGATTCCTAGAGGACAACCAAACCATGTCACCAACAGCGAACAAAACCTCCTGTCGTTTCCTATCAAAGTAGTCTTTAGATTTTCTGTTGGCCTCCTGAAGATTACCACGCACATCCGTCCAAACTCTTTCCAAATCACCGGAAAAATTCTCCTCCTCAGGCACGGCAGATCCCAACTTGGAGAACGACCCAAACGACGGATGTCTCCCAGAACAACAAAAAAAAGGCGAACAACCAGCAGAAGAAGATGTATGATTGTTCAGAGCAAATTCGGCAAGTGGCAGAAACTCAGACCACCCCTCTTGATTGTCTGCCACAAAACAACGCAAGAACTGCTCAACATCCTGGTTTTTCCTTTCTGTCTGGCCATTAGATTCAGGATGATATCCGGACGAAAACGACAAATGAATTCCCAACCTGTCACAAAAGGCACGCCAAAAACGAGCCACGAACTGAGGACCCCTATCAGAAACAATGTCAGTAGGAACGCCATGAAGTCTGACAATTTCCTTGACAAAGGCCTTAGAGAGAGTTTTAGCGCAGGGCAGTTTGACGAAGGGAACCAAGTGACACATCTTGCTAAAACGGTCCACGACCACCCAGATGACAGTAAAACCCTCAGAGGGGGGAAGGTCAGTTATAAAGTCCATAGCCAAATGTGTCCAAGGAGCACTGGGGACCTCCAAAGGACAAAGCAACCCCGCAGCAGGAGTATGTGAGGACTTAGATCTAGCACATATAGTACATTGGCGCACCCACTTAATGACTTCCTTCTGCCATCCAGGCCACCAAAAACTGCGACCCACCAGTCTCTTGGTCTCAGAGATTCCGGGATGACCTGCCAACCGAGATTCGTGACACTCAACAAACAAATCTCTCCTAAAGGTCCCAGGCACAAACAACCTCCCATGAGGAGTGTTAGATGGGGCATTCTCCTGAGCTTTAAGAATCTCATCTTCCAAAACGGAGTCTAAAGCAGCTATCACAACACCTTCTTGTAAAATGTTTTCCTCTTTCTCAGCACCGACTATGGGAGAAAAACTGCGAGACAAGGCATCCGCCTTAACATTCTTAGTACCAGGGATGTAAGTAACGGAGAAATTAAACCGCGAGAAAAACAGTGCCCACCTAGCCTGACGGGCATTCAGGCGCTTGGCAGCGTCAAGATATATCAGATTTTTATGATCCGTAAGAACCTGAACGGGAAATTCCGCACCTTCCAAGAAGTGGCGCCAGTGTTCAAATGCGAGTTTAATAGCCAATAATTCCCGATTACCAATATCGTAATTCAATTCAGTCTCCGAAAATTTTTTTGAAAAAAAATGCACAGGGATGTAATCCATCCCCGTTATCCTGCGACAATACTGCGCCAACCCCCACAGAGGAAGCATCAACCTCAACCAAAAACGGCCTAGTAACATCAGGCTGCATAAGGATGGGAGCAGAGGTGAACCTCTCCTTGAGATACACAAAAGCTTCAATGGCCTCAGAAGACCACTGAACCGCATCAGCACCTTTCCTGGTGAGATCAGTCAGAGGTTTGACAATACTAGAAAAATTTTTTATGAATTTTCTATAGTAATTGGCGAAACCCAAAAACCTCTGTATTGATTTCAAACCAATAGGCCTAGGCCATTCCTGCACAGCCTGAACCTTAACCGGATCCATCTCAAAACCTTTGCTGGAGATAATGTAGCCCAAAAAACTAATTCTCTGTACAGCGAACTCACATTTCTCCAGCTTAGCAAAAAGCGAATTGTCCATTAATAACTGTAATACCTCACGCACGCTCCGCCAATGAGACTCCAGATCTGGCGAATAAATCAAAATGTCATCCAAATACACAACCACATTTTTACCGATCAAAGGTCTAAGGATGTCATTAATCAGATTCTGAAAAAATGCAGGAGCATTAGTAAGACCAAAAGGCATAACCAGATTCTCAAAATGACCCACAGGAGTGTTAAAAGCAGTCTTCCATTCATCACCCTCCTTCATGCGCAACAGATTGTATGCCCCCTTAAGGTCAATTTTAGAGAACCACTTGGCCCCCAATAACTGGTTAAACAGATCAGGAATCAATGGCAGTGGGTAAGGATTGCGTACCGTAATTTTGTTAATCTCACGAAAATCCAGACAAGGACGTAAACCGCCGTCCTTTTTTTTTTACAAAAAAAAATCCAACCGCCACAGGAGACTTAGAGGGCCTAATGTGACCGGCGGCCAAACTTGTCTGTATGTATTCCTCCAAAGCCTTCCTCTCAGGAATAGTAAGGTTAAATAAACGACTTTTAGGAAGAGTCGCTCCAGGGACAAATTCAATAGAACAATCATAGTCTCTATGGGGAGGCAAAACCTGCGATTCTTTCTCAGAAAAAACTCTCCAAAAATCCTGAATAGGAACAGGCAATTCTCCCCTATCCAAAGCTGCAATACGCCCGTTACAACACTTGTCATAACATTTATGGCTCCAGGATTTAATTTCACTGGTAGACCAATCCAGTACAGGATTGTGAAATTTTAACCAGGGCAAACCCAATATTACTGGAGAAGGCAAGTTATTCAACACTACCAAATCCAATTTCTCATGGTGAACACCATTAATAGTGAGAGGAAATTCACTGACCTTGAGAGTAATATTCTTCAAAGGGGAGCCATCCACAGAAACCACAGCAATGGGGGATGATAAAGGTTCAGGTTTTAAATTGAGTTTTTCCACGAATCCCCCATCAATAACATTCAGTGTAGACCCGCAATCAACAAACACCCGAAATTCCATTAATTTTTCCTGAGCAATCGTGGAAGCAGCTAAAAATATACCCTTGGAATTTAAACAGGCAATACGGGCGTGACTGACCATTTTTTTTTCTTTCTTCATACGAAGCTCACAGCCTTTAATCAAATGACCAGATTTCCCGCAATAGAAACACAAGCCTTCTGAAAAACGACGGTGTTTTTCTTGAGAGCGAGGTGCCACCGATCCAATCTCCATCGGTTCACCACTGTTAGTACACACATTATCATAACCAGAAACTGACATAGCAGAGGATTTGCTCTCATTAACCCTAGCACGCAGTCTTCTGTCCACCCGTATAGCTAATTGCATAGCCTGTTGCAAATCCTCAGGTGTAGGATAAGCAATTAGCAGGTCTTTAACCTTTTCACTGAGCCCAGCAAGAAATAGACTTTTCAGAGCAGAATCGTTCCACCCTGTTTGAGTGGACCAACGACGAAAATGTGTACAATATTTTTCCATATTACCTGATCCTTGTTTTAAACGTCTCAACTCAGTCTCAGCTGATGCCACACGGTCAGGATCATCATATAATAGTCCTAAAGCAGAAAAAAAACTATCCACTGATCTGAAGCATGTATCACTAGGTTGCAAAGAAAAGGCCCACTCCTGAGGCTCTTTGCGCAAAAGTGACATTATGAACCCTACGCGCTGGGATTCATCCCCAGAGGACTTGGGTCTCAAACGAAAATACAATAAGCAAGCATTTTTAAATGAAAAAAATTCTCGATGTTCACCAAAAAATAAATCCGGCAAACATACCTTAGGCTCCAAGAAATATGCTCCAGGACAGTTACTCACGTGCTGACGGAGCTCGGCCACTTCCAGAGAGAGTCCCTGCAGGTGTTTAGCCAAATCCTGAACCGACACCATGATGGAACAAAAAAAAAAATCTTTCCTTAGAGAATTTACAGGCTGGACTTACTGTTATGTTCTGCTACCAAAGCTAAGGAAAGAGAGGAGATCTGTCCCTACTATAAGACTCAGCTGAATCCCTACGATGTAACAGGGAACCTGATCCTGCGATCAGACCTGCTAAAGTCCTAATCTAGTCTGTACGGAGACCTATAGATTTGGGGAGGGAATCCCTACAAGTACTAAGGACTGGGAGGAATATGGGACACCTCCTAACAGAAATAGTAGCAGACAGACGAACAAACAAAATAGATAGAACCTAGAGGTCCGTAGACCAAGCAAACTAACAGAGTTAGATACAGAGCACAGGCTAGCTAGAAAGTAGATATACAATGAAGTCCAGCAAAGCCAGAAGGGCGGAGCAGGATTAAATAGGCCAACAAGGTCATGTGACCAGCAAAGGAAAAAAAACCTAACAGCAAGGTTCTAACACCAGCAGGATGGTCCACATGATGTTCCTCTTTCCTCTCAAATACCGGTTGATGTACTGGCGGAAGTTGGTCTGGTTCTCCTTCTTCCTTCTTGTTGTTGGGATCGGTTGTCTTCTTTTCTGGCCTTTGGCCGTCACTTCCCCCCTAGGGATCTTGATGTGGAGTTTCATCTTCTTTGCTTTCTCTTCTTTCTCTTCTTTCTCTTCTTCCTCTTCTTCCTCTTCATCCAGGTAGGCGCACAGTTCTTTTAGTGTCTTCTGTCTTAAATCCATGATGTCCAGCTTTATCTTCTTTGCTGCTTTCTCCTCTTCTTCCTTCTCTTCTTCCTCGTCTTCCTCTTCATCCAGGTACTTGCGCCGTTCTTTTAGTTCCTTGCGCCTTTCTTCCCTCTTTCTTTTCTCCCTGGCTTTATACTCTTCGATGCATCTTCTTTGGGCAATGGGGTTGGTCGGCATAAGGCGCTGGAAGAGAAGAGATGAAGTTAGGAGGCTACAAGGAAGATCCGAATACACAGCTACCTTATAGAAGAGGCCGTAGCGTTGCCCTGAGTCGTCTCACTGACCTCCTTCTTGTAGAGGGGAGAAGGGAGAAACTTCACACAATACGCCAGTCTCCTCAGCTGTTCCTCAGGACTGATGTAATCTGCAGAAAACACAACCAGATATTAGGAGCAATCCTCACCGTACAAAGAGGACGTATGTGACGCGCCCCTGGGCCTGTGTCACGCTGCGTTGCGCACGCGGGAGCTTACCCGGAGCCGGATCTGTTGAGGGTTGTAGTCTCGTGGCGGTGACCCGGTCCGTGCACAGGGAGTCAAACTGCGCGGCGATGTATCAGCGGTAGATGTTGGACGACTACGCCACCCGTTGAGTACAGCTAAGGAGCTGCTGCTGCAGGGCAGACCGCTGAGGCCGGTGGTAGGATTGTGCAGCGTGATAGTATAACCCCCAACAGGAGGGGTATGGCCTCAGGGCAGCCGACGTGGATGATGGGGGTAGCAGGAACCACTCGGAGACGGTACGGTGTAGTTCAGGGTCTTTACTGGTGACAAAGATAGACCCTCCCGGAGTACTGGCTAGCGATTGGGGCCTGGTCAGTCCTTGAGCAGATGGGATCTCCCCTGGCCAGGCGGAGTTGTAGGCCTCCCAAACTAACTGTACTCTTCTGGCTACCTTGCTAGAGGCGGGTATAAGTAGCCCACGTCCCTGAGTGTACCGTGTGGTGCTCACCCGTATGGCCGGTGACTCGGGGCCTTCTAGTAGCTTCCGCTCCACGACGGCGGTGCTGGTCCCATGCGTGTGACCGTGCCTTCGGGTTTCTTGGCCAGAGGACCTGGAATCCCCTGCCTGACGGATTCTGCTGCTGGGTAGGAGTTAGTCCCCACAGCCTCGGACTCCGGGTCCGGTAAGAAATCTTCTCAGTCAGGGCGAGCTCTGCAGCTGCCAGCCCCTGACTCCTTGTAACACTGCTCCCACAGAGCTCCTGATGTTCTGTTCCTATATTTGCTTCTTTTCTCTGTCTCTACTTCTTCTCTACTCACTAACCCTGCCTCAGCCCTAGGTTTATATAGGGGAAGTTCTTCCCCTCCCAGGACTGGGCAGGAGGTGTGGCATGCATAGGATCCCTGACCAAGAGACCTCCCACCTGCTCTCAGACATAACATTGCTGTTACTGTGGAAACCAGACCCCTGGGGTGCCACATTCCCCCCTAGTGAAATTTAGTACTCCGGGACTAAACATAACAAGGTATAAACAATAATAATACAATAAGAAAAACACAATAAGATGGTTACGGCGTGTCCGCAACCGGGTGCAGTTTTGAAGAAAACAAAGGTGTCCATTTCACCAAAACAGGGAGACGTAACCAGGTAGGGGTCTGTCCTGCCCCGAGTCCTTAACAGTCTTTAGTCCATTCCTGGGTTACGCTCCAACCAATTGTACAAGGATTCCCGGTAAATCCACCAAGGACTCCTAAAAATAACTAGAAACACATAATTATTTACAAGTAACAGACAGGTGACCACAAATAAAACAATTTAAACACTTCAAATCCTCCAACGTGCGGGTAACTGGCCTCTAGTGGCCCTAGTGGACCTACGGAGTTGACTGTCTGGCCCTGAACTACAGGGTGTAGGAGCTGTCAAGGGTAAACTGGGCAGCTGTCTACGGGCTCTTTGGCTCACTAGGGGTACGGCAGGCTCACTATGAGCAGAGGGTTGATCCTCCTGTTCTGCTTGTGTGGAGTCTGCTGCCTCCTGGACCGGCTGCTCTTCCAGCTCTACCTGTTGCTCCGTAGGCACTTGGGATGCTGGTTGGAGGAACGTGAGGACGGGTACCACAACTGCACCATTGACTTGAGTCCAGGATCGAGGGAAGTCTCCGAGCACAGTACTAACCATATCTTCCCTTTCCTCTACGGGTCGAGGGTCTTCTTGCTCTCCTTCTGGGTTCCGTAGCTGTTCGGGACACTTCTTCAGGTGATCCCGGGATACAATGGCTGTGGTTTCCCCTCCGTCTTTACTGATGGTACAAACCTTTGGGTTGTCGTGGCTTGAGGGCAGTACGGTGTACGGGTCCTTCTCCCACTGGTCGTCCAACTTGTGGAGCCGTCTCTTCCTCTTCAAGACCTGCTCTCCGGGTACCAGGGGAACAGCGGGAGCATACTGGTTGTAATTTTTCTCTTGTCTTTCCCTAGCGAGACAGAGACTTCGCTCCACTCTCTCCTGTACTTTCCGGTACTGCTGCTGCCTCTCTGTGTCCCAGTCTGCTTCCGGTGAAGTGTCCTCGGGTGTCAGGACTCCCATCTCCAGGTCAACAGGTAGCTTACCAGGCCTTGCCCTCATTAGGTAAGCCGGGGTACAGTTGGTGGAACCTACAGGGATGTAGTTATATAGGTCCACCAGGTCGGGCAGCTTCTCAGGCCACAGACTGCATTCTTCCAGGGGCAACGTTTTCAGAAGATCCATTACCACCTGGTTCATTTTCTCACAAAGTCCATTAGTTTGCGGATGATAGGGTGTCGTCCTTATCTTCCGGCAGCCATACAGATTGCAGAATTCCTGGAAGACCTCCGCTTCAAAGGCAGGTCCCTGGTCCGTCAGCACTTGGTCCGGGTACCCGTGTGGACGGCAGAAGTGCTGCTGGAAGGCTCTAGCTGCTGTTTGAGCCGTTAAGTCCTTGACGGGGACGACAACCAAGAACCGGGAGTAATGATCCACGATGGTTAACGCGTAGACGTAGCCACTTCTGCTTGGGGTCAGTTTTACATGATCCAAGGCTACCGGTTCCAACGGCTGCCGGGTGACGATGGACTGCAGGGGAGTCTTCTGGCTGGCACGGTCCTTCCTCCTCAGGTTGCACGGGCCACAGTCTCTGCACCACCTCTCGATGGTTCCCCTCATGCCTACCCAATGGAACCGCCCGCGCAGCAGGAACTCCAGCTTCTTCCATCCGAAATGCCCAGCTCCATCGTGGTATGCCTCCATTACCATGGCTGCGTCTCGTCGTGGCACCACTACTTGCCAGATTAGTTCATGCGTCCGGGAGTTAACCATCCTGCGGCACAACTTCCCCTTGTAAAGGAACAGTCTACTCTTTTCTGCCCACAGTTGCTTGGCTTCCTCCGGAGCGTCTGGGTCAAGGCGAGCCTCTGGCCGAGTCAGCATCTCCTTCACCAGCCGGACGGCAGGGTCACTGTCTTGCGTTTCCGCCCAGTTGTAGTGAGGTAAGGGGTTAAGCGTAGCGCCTTGCTTACTCCTTACCCGATGGGAATACTGGATAGTCCCATGACGGTGAAACGCGGGGAGTTCGACTTCTTCCAGTCCCTCTGGATCTTCTCCTACGTCCGGTAGGTTTGGCATCCTGGACAGGGCGTCCGCGTTGGTATTGGAGCGTCCTGCCCGGTATTTGATGGTGAACTCGTAGTTGGACAGGCGGGCCATCCATCTCTGCTCTAGGGCACCGAGTCTTGCCGTGTCCAGGTGTGTCAACGGGTTGTTATCCGTGTACACGACGAACCGGGAAAAAGCGAGGTAGTGCTTAAAGCGTTCGGTGACTGCCCACACCACTGCCAGGAACTCTAGCTTAAATGAGCTGTAATTCTCAGGGTTTCTTTCGGTGGGTCGCAGTTTTCGGCTGGCGTAAGCGATTACTCGCTCTTTCCCCTGCTGGATCTGGGACAGCACGGCTCCTAGCCCGATGTTACTTGCGTCGGTGTAGAGGATAAAGGACTGGCTGTAATCCGGGTACACCAGGATTTCATCCCCCGTGAGGGCCATCTTCAGCTGGCGGAAGGACTCTTCTTCCAACTTCTCCCATCTGAAGGGCGGCTTCTGGTTCTTGGCCTTCCGGGACTGGCCTATCAGGAGGTCCTGCATAGGAGCTGCCTTTTTGGTGAAACCGGGGATGAACCTGCGGTAGTAGCCTACCAACCCGAGGAACTGCCGCACTTCCTTTACACTGGAGGGACTTGGCCATTCCTTAATTGCGGTGATCTTATCAGGGTCGGGAGCCACTCCGTCAGCGCTCACCACGTGTCCCAGGTACTGCACCTTTGGTTTCAGGAGGTGACACTTGGAGGGTTTCACCTTTAGGCCGTAGCTTGCCAGAGCTTCGAACACTTCCGCCAGGTGTTTCAGGTGGTCCTCATAAGTCTTAGAATATACGATGACATCGTCCAGGTACAACAGGACCGTCTCGAAGTTTCTGTGGCCCAGACAGCACTCCATTAATCGTTGGAAGGTTCCTGGTGCGTTGCAGAGTCCGAACGGCATACAGGTAAACTCGCTAAGTCCCATCGGGGTGGTGAATGCGGTCTTCTCCCGGTCCGCCTCTGCTACAGGAACCTACCAGTACCCACTAGTGAGATCCAAGGTAGAGAAGAAGTTAGCAGATCTTAAAGCAGCCAAAGACTCCTCTATCCTTGGTAAGGGGTACGCATCCTTGTGTGTGATACGGTTGATTTTCCGGTAATCTACACACATCCTCATGGTGTTGTCTTTCTTTTTGACTAAGACTAGTGGAGCTGCCCAGGGGCTACAGCTATCCCTGATCACCCCAGCCTCCTTCATGTCTCTAAGCATCCCCTTGGCGTGTTGGTAGTGTGCAGGGGGTACGGGTCGATACCTCTCTTTTATGGGAGGATGGTCTCCCGTGGGGATGTGGTGTTCTACCCCCTTGACTCGCCCGAAGTCTAACGGGTGTTTACTAAACACTCTCTCGTACTCTTGAACCACCCGATAGACTCCCTGTTTCTGGTGTGAGGGAGTGGAGTCAGTACCCAAATGTAGTTGCTGACACCAGTCCTCCATTGTTTTCTTAGAGCCGTTACCTTCCTCCGGGTGAGATGGAGGCAAGGGTTCCACAGATTGTATAGCATTTTGGTTAATGGTATATAATTTGGCTAGCGTGGCATACCGGGGCAGGTACACTTCCCTCTTCCCGATATTGATTATGCGAACGGGCACCCTCCCATGGCGTACATTAACCACCCCCCGTGCTGTCAAGATGGTGGGCCTACTGTCTGAGTAAACTGGTTCTACCATTGCCTGGTAATCTCTACCTCTCAGACCAATAGCTGCCCGGCACCAAATCATCATTTCACTTTTTGGGGGCATGGCAATAGGGAAAGGGTCACACATTCTCACGCTACCAATCTCACCGCCGGAGAGTTCCACCTGTTGCCGTCGCATCAGTGCCCGGATCTCTTTTTGGAGCACTCGCTGCTCGCCGGAGCTGGCGTTCTTGGCAACCTGCTGTAAAAGGAAAATCACCTCTGCAAGACAATTTTCAATTACATTAGTTCCTAGAGTTATCTTTGGGTGACTCTCGTGTTTGTCAATGTCTACAATGATCAGTCCCTGTGCTGCCAGTTCAACTCTACCAATTTTAATGGTCACCTCTTTAAATCCGACCTGTGGCACGGGCTGACCATTGCTGGCGATGATACTCAAGTCGTCGTCAGGGTAGCGGGTAATATCCGAGTCATTCCAGTACTGCTTGAAGAGCACGTACGGGATGGTGGTGACCTGTGACCCGGTGTCCAGTAGGGCACTCATAGGAATGCCATCCAGTACCACAGGCAAGACTGGACGTCCTCCCACATATTTGTCGCGCCAGTTCGATGGGCCTGATGATCTTTTTCCTAGGGGTTGGCCCTCTACCCTAGGTTGTGCCAGTTTAAAGGACAGTACCTTGCCATATGTCCGGGTTGATTACAGCGGCGGCAGATGGGTCGTCCGTCCTCGTTGTATCGGTCGCTGGGTCTTCCTCTGGCCGGTGGGGTCCTCCTTGGTCGACGCCACGGGATGTCCTCCGGTCCGGATGCCAGCTGGATCTTCCCTGGAGTAGAAACCTGTAAAGACTGCACAGTTCGGGTTAGCGCAGCAACGCTTTTTGCTAGCTCTTGGACCTGATGGTGCAGGTCTGGAGCCGGGTCATTGCTCAAAGCCTGCGCATCAGCTCCCACAGGCCCTGCCGACAAGGGCGCCGCCTCCTGGTGGTAAGTAGTAGTGGGGTGTCTGTGGGTCACAACGCCACCTGGTGCCGGTTCTCGGAGCACCCGGATGGCTCTGTCCTTGAACTGTGCAAATCCCAGATGAGGGTCCTGTAAGGCCATTGCCCGCAACTGGGTTCGGTGGGCATTGCAATATAAACCCTCTGTAAATTGTTCAGTCAACAGCCTGTCCTCGTCTCCCACGCCGTCAGGGTCGGTCTGCTTAATGGCTCTCAGGGCTTCTTGTAGGTTTAATGCATAGTCCCTTATACTCTCATGTGCCCGCTGTTTGCACCCGTAGAATCTAAGCTTGATCTCGGCTGAGGTGCGGGTATCAAAGGTGTCCCTCAGCCGGGCCAGTATCCCTGCGACAGTCCTCCCCCCAGGTGGCCAGGACTTTACCTCCCTTTGGGCTGCCCCGGTTAATTGGGCCACCAGGATGCTCACTTTTTGCTCTTCTGTAAGGGGGTACACCTGGAAGAGGCTATCCAGCTTTTCTCTAAAGTCATGCAGGGTATGCGATTCCCCTGAGTACTGGGGTAGCCAGGCTGCCCCCGGGATATAGGGCATGGTGAAAGGCATGACCGCAACAGCGGTGGCGCTGGCGGGGGTTGAAGCGGTGAAGCTCTCCTCCGTATCAGACATCCTTCTCCCCCCTAGTGGACCGTGGCCTACCTTGCGATGATCCTCTTCCGTAGGCCGCGGCTCCGCAGTGGATCGTCAGGGTTGAGGACCTTCCGTCGCGCTCCTGTGACGTCGGCGTCTGCTGGGCTCCTTCCAGGACCTTACGCAACGTCCGGACGTGAGGCGGGGCTTCAGTTCTCGCGCGCTTTCGGAGTCCACGCCCCTCTTCTTCCCGCGCGGCGTCCTCAAGATGGCGTCCAATGGCGGGAAAACTCCACGTATGGCGGGAAGAAGGCTGAAGATGGCGCCGGATGGCGGGAAAACTCCACCGATGGCGGGAAGGAAGCGGAAGATGGCGCCGGATGGCGGGAATCTTCACCACAGGTAAGTTTGAACAGTCTTTTTCAGGCACGCAGTACCCGGTGGTTGCGGGCACGAAATCCTGCCGACTACGCCAAAAGTTGACGCGCCCCTGGGCCTGTGTCGCGCTGCGTTGCGCACGCGGGAGCTTACCCGGAGCCGGATCTGTTGAGGGTTGTAGTCTCGTGGCGGTGACCCGGTCCGTGCCCAGGGAGTCAAACTGCGCGGCGATGTATCAGCGGTAGATGTTGGACGACTACGCCACCCGTTGAGTACAGCTAAGGAGCTGCTGCTGCAGGACAGACCGCTGAGGCCGGTGGTAGGATTGTGCAGCGTGATAGTATAACCCCCAACGGGAGGGGTATGGCCTCAGGGCAGCCGACGTGGATGATGGGGGTAGCAGGAACCACTCAGAGACGGTACGGTGTAGTTCAGGGTCTTTACTGGTGACAAAGATAGACCCTCCCGGAGTACTGGCTAGCGATTGGGGCCTGGTCAGTCCTTGAGCAGATGGGATCTCCCCTGGCCAGGCGGAGTTGTAGGCCTCCCAAACTAACTGTACTCTTCTGGCTACCTTGCTAGAGGCGGGTATAAGTAGCCCACGTCCCTGAGTGTACCGTGTGGTGCTCACCCGTATGGCCGGTGACTCGGGGCCTTCTAGTAGCTTCCGCTCCACGACAGCGGTGCTGGTCCCATGCGTGTGACCGTGCCTTCGGGTTTCTTGGCCAGAGGACCTGGAATCCCCTGCCTGACGGATTCTGCTGCTGGGTAGGAGTTAGTCCCCACAGCCTCGGACTCCGGGTCCGGTAAGAAATCTTCTCAGTCAGGGCGAGCTCTGCAGCTGCCAGCCCCTGACTCCTTGTAACACTGCTCCCACAGAGCTCCTGATGTTCTGTTCCTATATTTGCTTCTTTTCTCTGTCTCTACTTCTTCTCTACTCACTAACCCTGCCTCAGCCCTAGGTTTATATAGGGGAAGTTCTTCCCCTCCCAGGACTGGGCAGGAGGTGTGGCATGCATAGGATCCCTGACCAAGAGACCTCCCACCTGCTCTCAGACATAACATTGCTGTTACTGTGGAAACCAGACCCCTGGGGTGCCACATTTGTATGTTAAGACTGTCAGAAGGAGCTCACTGATGGATTCTCAGTTAACTAGTTCTGCAGCCAGCAATAGACAGTACAGCACAGAGGGTACAGGAGGCAAACTGTGCACAATTTTCAATAAAACTCAGAAAAATATTTACCACCAAGTATATGCATTAAAGGAAAGAAAATGTCCCCACAGATGAGTCTGTTTAATGAAAGCCCCAGAAAGCCATGTAACAAGAGTATAGAGAACGGTGAGTGAGTGATGGATACTACCTGCTCCAACGCTGGCAGAATACTCCATCCCCATGGTGTCCGCTGATATCTTCTCTTGTAGAAATGTCTCCAAAATCTATAAAACCTCAGGAGGCGTCAGCAGAGGGTTTGGGGATTGGCTGATATTTCTTTGGTCTTAGAAACATTGGCTATAAATAATTCGGGGGCTCTGCTGGGGAAAGGGCAAATTGGGAAATGTGTAGGATATTTACTGTTCTGTATCTGAGCTTCATTAAAGGGGAATTATCAGATGGAACAAGTCATCCCCTTATCCGTGGGCACGGTGACGACTGATAGATCAGTGGGGTCCGACCGCGGGAAACTCCAGCAATCACCAAAAAAGGGCAGTGACCCCCATTAGAAGTGATGGCTGGATCCTTCCAGATGGGAGATGTGATGAGTGTGGCGCCCCCCACTGGTGTCTCAGCGTATCATGTGTTGGGGAATAATGACTTCTCCGCTCTTTTAACAATCCAATTGTATAGTTTCACATTTGGGGCGATTGTGTCAGCAGCAGGTTCATTGTGGGGTTATATAATGGGCACTATTTTTATAGGCTTATTTGGATATTAATGCCTTTGTGAATAGATACTTTGCTGCTACCTTGCTCTTTATTATATTGTGGTGGGCAGTCTGTAGTCATATATTGAGATTTTCTGTGACTAGTTGGGCATATATATGTGAGGATTAACCATATCAGTACCTTGCAATGGTTTTGTTATTCATTGGGGCAATTGTTGCTTTTTAGTTGTTTTTTTTAACATGTCTTGTATGTTTAGTCTTTAATAAAATTCTATATTTTTGCTATTCCTTGGTGATCCCTGTCATTGCATCCTTTCTTTCTCCTTGCTTCTTTGCATCTCTATTATGTAGCTGCAGGGTTAGGGACGGCCGGTTCCTTGCAGGAATAGTTATCAGGACGGGTGCGGTTTCTGCTGTAATAACTCATTCATGTGACCCATCAGTCATCACCCGATCAGCCGGGCAATGCTCAGCACAGGCCGCCGTCATCCCACTTCTCTACATCTATTATATAGACACTCCACAACTGCTCCTTCTCTTCAGAATTCAGAAAGATTTTTTTTTATTTTATTTTTTTTTTTATTTCCGCAGCCATGCAGTGACGCTAGGTAGGTGCAGAGCTAAAGGGAAACCCACCTCAGAAGAAAATTCTAGGGTCCTGATCACTAGAGATGAGAGCTTAAAAGGAATCTGTCACTAGGTTTTTGCCATATATTCCGAGAGCAGCATGATGTAGAGACAGAGACCCCGATTCCAGCGATGTGTCACTTTCTGGGCTGCTTGCTGGTGTTTTGATAAAATCTTTGTTTTATCAGTAGGAGGTTGTGACTAGAAGACTAGTAAACCTGCAACCAGGTATCCCTCATTTTTCAGGAGTGGTCCAAATTAAATAAAAAAGCGGTCTATAGGGCGCTAAAAGAATGAACACTAGAAGTGAAAAAATTTTTAGGACTAAAAAATAAATTTAATGAGCCCTTTCCACAAAGCGTTTCGATAGTGAACTATCTTCCTCAGGTGGTACATGGCGCGCTTTTTCTCCCTTTCTCTTTTCTCATTTTTCACAAGGTCTGTATAGCAGCCTTCTGCCTATGCACAGTGTACACAGAAAGCTGCCAATCAGTGGTGCAGCCGGTTATACGGAGCTCAGCATTCAGAGCACTGCTAGATCTGCAGTAGATAAAACTAAAATTTATCAAAACTGCAGCGAAATAAGGGACACATTTCTGGAATCAGGTTTCTGCCCTTACATCATGCAGATGGGATAGCAAAACCTGGTGGCAGATTCCATTTTAGAGCCATCGGATATTACCTTGTGACTAGTGTTGAGCGATACCTTCCGATATCAGGAAATATCGTATCGGATTGGATCGGGCCGATACCCAAAAAGTATCGGATATCGCCGATTCCGATACCGGAAACCAATGCAAGTCAATGGGACACAAATATCGGAATGAAAATAAACCCTTTCTTTCCTTGTAGGTTAATTCTACATGAAGTAAAACAACTAAGAATAATGTAGAATGACATGAAAAGCCGGCAATTCAGCAGCGGCATTCACCGGTACCCGACAATTTACAACAGAAAGAATAGAGCATCACACATAGATTAGATAGATAGAAACATGTCAGTCACATATATATGAAGTACAGTGACAGTGTTGCTTACTGTACTTGTCATTTAGTGTAAAGGATTTATTAAAAAAAATATTAGTGTTTTCGTGCACCGTCTCTTTAAAAAAGCCGGCCGGCAATTCAGCAGCGGTACCCGACAATTTATAACAGACAGAATAGAGCTTCACACATAGATTAGATAGATAGAAACATGTCAGTCACATATATATGAAGTACAGTGATAGTGTTGATTACTGTACTTGTCATTTAGTGTTAAAATAAAGGATTTATTTAAAAAAAAATTGGCGTGGGGTTCCCCTTAATTTTAGGCTCTAGCGGAGGTTAAGCAGACAGCTGGGGCAAATGTTTGAAGCCTGGGAAGGGGGTAATACCCACGGAGCTTCCCAGGCTACTAATATCAGCCCCCAGCTGAATACCTAGCCTTTACTAGCTATTAAAATGGGGGAACCCCCCCAAAAAAATAACGTGGGGTCCCCCTTAATTTAATAGCTAGCACAGGCTAGGCAGACAGCTGGGGGCTGATATTAATAGCCCAGGAAGGGTGCCATGAATATTGGCCCCCTCCCAGGCTAGAAACACCAGCCGTCAGCCGCCCCAGAAATGGCGCATCCATAGGATGCGCCAATTCTGGCACTTAGCCTCGCTCTTCCACGCTGCCCTGGTGCGGTGGCAGGGGGTAATAGGGTTGGGGTTGATGTCAGCTTATAATGCCAGCTGACATCAAGCCCAGGTTAGTAATGGAGAGGCGTCTATAAGACACCCCCATTACTAACCCCATAGTCAAAGTTAAAGAAAAACACAAACACCCAGAATAAAGTCCTTTAATTGAAATAAAGACACAATCCTTTATTGTTCTAAATTAAACCATTCTTACCATCACGCCCATTCCAGCTGAAGCCAACGATCTCCTGCAATAAAAGTAAAATAATAAAGCAACCTCATCCTTACCTTTCCATGGTTCCCACGACAGCTTCAGCTCTGCTACATCGAGATGACAGGCTGGACCGCAGCAGAACGCTGCCATCCAGCCTGTCATCCCGCAGACACTGAGAAGCGCAGGCATGCTTGCGCTCCTCAGTGTCTCTCTGTGACGTCATCCAGATGAGCCGAGTTCATGTCCAATGAACTCAGCTCACCTCATGCACGTCACTGACAGCGTGGGAAAATTCTCACGCTGAAGTGCTGAGTGCAGGAGAATTTTCCCACGCTGTCAGTGACGTACATGAGGTGAGCTGAGTTCATTGGACATGACCTCGGCTCATCTGGATGCCGTCACAGCCAGACACTGAGGAGTGGAAGTATGCCTGCGCTTCTCAGTGTCTGCGGGATGACAGGATGGATGGCAGCGTTCTGCTGCGGTCCAGCCTGTCATCTCGATGTAGCAGAGCTGAAGCTGTCGTGGGAGCCATGGAAAGGTAAGGATGATGTTGCTTTATTATTTTACTTTTATTGCAGGAGATCGTTGGCTTCAGCTGGAATGGGCGTGATGGTAAGTATGGTTTAATTTAGAACAATAAAGAATTGTGTGTTTATTTCAATTAAAGGACTTTTTTCTGGGTGTTGTGTTTTTTTAAATACTTTACTAGAAATTCATGGTGGTCATGTCTAATATTGGTGTGACCCCATGAATTTCGGGCTTAGGGCCAGCTGATAATGCCAAGCTGGCCTTAACCCCTTTATTACCCAGTGAGCCACCGCACCAGGGCCCTGGATGAGTTGGGTACAGTGCCAGAAGATGGCGCTTCTATGAACGCGCCATTTTCTGGGGTGGCTGCGGACTGCAATTTGCAGTGGGGGTGGCCCAGAAAGCTTGGGTCTCCCTGCGCTGCGGATTCCAGCCCCCAGCTGCCTAGTTGTATCTGGCTGGGCACAAAAATAGGGCGAAGCCCCACGCATTTTTTTTTTAAATTATTTCATGAAATTCATGAAATAATTAAGAAAAAAAAGGGCTTCCCTATATTGTTGTGTCCAACCAGGTACAAATAGGCAGCTGGTGGTTGGGGGCAGCCCGTTCCTGCCTGCTGTACCTGGCTGGACACAAATATAGTGCGAAGCCCCACGTCAATTTTTTTTAAATTATTTCATGAAATAATTTTTTTAAAAAAGGGCTTCCCTATATTGTTGTGTCCGGCCAGGTACAAATAGGCAGCTGGTGGATGGGGGCAGCCCGTTCCTGCCTGCTGTACCTGGCTGGACACAAATATAGTGCGAAGCCCCACGTCAATTTTTTTTAAATCATTTCAGGAAATTCATGAAATAATTAAAAAAAATTGACGTGGGGCTTCGCCCTATATTTGTGTCCAGTCAGGTACAGCAGGCAGGAACGGGCTGCCCCCAACCACCAGCTGCCTATTTGTACCTAGCCGGACACAACAATATAGGGAAGCCCTTTTTTTCTTAATTATTCCATGAATTTCATGAATTTAAAAAAAAAAAACGTGGGGCTTCGCCCTATTTTTGTGTCCAGCCAGGTACAACTAGGCAGCTGGGGGCTGGAATCCGCAGCGCAGGGAGACCCAAGCTTTCTGGGCCCCACCCGCTGCAAATTGCAGTCCGCAGCCGCCCCGGAAAATGGCGCGTTCATAGAAGCGCCATCTTCTGGCGCTGTACCCAACTCATCCAGGGCCCTGGTGCGGTGGCTCACTGGGTAATAAAGGGGTTAAGGCCAGCTTGGCATTATCAGCTGGCCCTAAGCCCGAAATTCATGGGGTCACGCCAATATTAGACATGACCACCATGAATTTCTAGTAAAGTATTTAAAAAAAACACAAACACCCAGAAAAAAGTCCTTTAATTGAAATAAACACACAATTCTTTATTGTTCTAAATTAAACCATACTTACCATCACGCCCATTCCAGCTGAAGCCAACGATCTCCTGCAATAAAAGAAAAATAATAAACCAACCTCATCCTTACCTTTCCATGGCTCCCACGAGGGCTCCAGCTCTGCTACATCGAGATGACAGGCTGGACCGCAGCAGAACGCTGCCATCCAGCATGTCATCCCGCAGACACTGAGAAGCGCAGGCATACTTCCACTCCTCAGTGTCTGGCTGTGACGGCATCCAGATGAGCCGACAATGAACTCGGCTCACCTCATGTACGTCACTGACAGCGTGGGAGAATTCTCCTGCACTCAGCGCTTCAGCGTGAGAATTTTCCCACGCTGTCAGTGACGTGCATGAGGTGAGGTCATGTCCAATGAACTCGGCGCACCTCATGCACGTCACTGACAGCGTGGGAAAATTCTCACGCTGAAGCGCTGAGTGCAGGAGAATTTTCCCACGCTGTCAGTGACGTGCATGAGGTGAGCTGAGTTCATTGGACATGACCTCCGCTCATCTGGATGCCGTCACAGCGAGACACTGAGGAGCGGAAGCATGCCTGCGCTTCTCAGTGTCTGCGGGATGACAGGCTGGATGGCAGCGTTCTGCTGCGGTCCAGCCTGTCATCTCGATGTAGCAGAGCTGAAGCTGTCCTGGGAACCATGGAAAGGTAAGGATGAGGTTGCTTTATTATTTTACTTTTATTGCAGGAGATCGTTGGCTTCAGCTGGAATGGGCGTGACTGTAAGTATGGTTTAATTTAGAACAATAAAGAATTGTGTCTTTATTTCAATTAAAGGACTTTTTTCTGGGTGTTTGTGTTTTTTTTAAATACTTTACTAGAAATTCATGGTGGTCATGTCTAATATTGGCGTGACCCCATGAATTTCGGGCTTAGGGCCAGCTGATAATGCCAAGCTGGCCTTAACCCCTTTATTACCCAGTGAGCCACCGCACCAGGGCCCTGGATGAGTTGGGTACAGCGCCAGAAGATGGCGCTTCTATGAACGCGCCATTTTCCGGGGCGGCTGCGGACTGCAATTTGCAGCGGGTGGGGCCCAGAAAGCTTGGGCCTCCCTGCGCTGCGGATTCCAGCCCCCAGCTGCCTTGTTGTACCTGGCTGGACACAAAAATAGGGCGAAGCCCCACGTATTTTTTTTTTTTATTATTTCATGAAATTCATGGAATAATTAAGAAAAAAAGGGCTTCCCTATATTGTTGTGTCCGGCTAGGTACAAATAGGCAGCTGGTGGTTGGGGGCAGCCCGTTCCTGCCTGCTGTACCTGACTGGACACAAATATAGGGCGAAGCCCCACATAATTTTTTTTAATTATTTCATGAATTTCCTGAAATAATTAAAAAAAAATTGACGTGGGGCTTTGCACTATATTTGGGTCCAGCCAGGAACAGCAGGCAGGAACGGGCTGCCCCCAACCACCAGCTGCCTATTTGTACCTGGTTGGACACAACAATATAGGCAAGCCCTTTTTTTCTTAATTATTCCATGAATTTCATGAAATAATTAAAAAAAAAAAAACGTGGAGCTTCTCCCTATTTTTGTGTCCAGCCAGGTACAACTAGGCAGCTGGGGGATGGAATCTGCAGCGCAGGGAGGCCCAAGCTTTCTGCCCCCCGCTGAAAATTGCAGTCCGCAGCCGCCCCGGAAAATGGCGCGTTCATAGAAGCTGGATGCTGTACCTGGCTGGCATAGAAAAATATGGCGAAGCCCACGTCAAAAGTTTTGGGAAAAATTAATTAAAAAATAAATAATAATTTAGGGACTGCATCTTTATTAACTCCTCAAATGTCATTTAGTGTTAAAATAATGGATTTATTTAAAAAAAAAATGGCGTGGGATCCCCCATAATTTTAGTCTCTAGCGGAGGTTAAGCAGACGGCTGGGGCAGATGTTTGAAGCCTGGGAAGGGGGTAAAACCCACGGAGCTTCCCAGGCTACTAATATCAGCCCCAGCTGAATACCTAGCCTTTACTAGCTATTAAAATGGGGGACCCCCCCCAAAAAAATGACGTGGGGTCCCCCCTATTTTAATAGCTAGCAAAGGCTAGGCAGACAGCTGGGGGCTGATATTAATAGCCCAGGAAGGGTGCCATGAATATTGGCCCCCTCCCAGGCTAGAAACACCAGTCGTCAGCCGCCCCAGAAATGGCGCATCCATAGGATGCGCCAACTCTGGCACTTAGCCTCGCTCTTCCACGCTGCCCTGGTGCGGTGGCAGGGGGTAATAGTGGTGGGGTTCATGTCAGCGCCAGCTGCCATGAAGCCCAGGTTAGTAATGATGGGCGTCTATAAGACACCCCCATTACTAACCTACAAAGTGTTAAAAAGAAAAAACACACACTACACCCAGAAAAAAATAATTTATTTGAAATAAAACACACAATTTTATTTAATTCTTAGTTTACTAAAAATAATAGTTACCTGTCCACGTTCCTGCGCTGATCTCCCATGCACAGCTGTCACATCTGGAGATGGTGACAGCTGTGCATGGCTGCTGTAAGCTCACGCTGCCGGGAACACGTCCGCTCCCGGCAGCGGGAGCCACTGACTGAGGTCACCGGAGTGCATTCAGTCAGCGCAGCTCCGGAGACCTCCTTTACGGCACTGCTGTACCGTGGGAATTTCTCACTATACAGCAGGGCCGTAAAGCAGCTAACCGGAGCAGCGCTGCCTGAACTCCGGTGAACCCGCTTATGCTGTCATTCTAGCGGCGGCAGCGGTTCAGAGCGGTCACATTCTATGTGGCTGCTCTGAACTGGAGATCTTCGTGGGACACTCGTGGACTACTACGGAGGGGTAAGGATAAGGTTGTGGTTTATTATTTTATATTTTATTACAGGAGATCGATGGCTTCGGGGAATTAGGTGTCTTGGTGAGTATAGGTGTAGTTTTTTATTTTTTACTTTATTTTAGGTGGCGATCGGCGGGGACAGGTAATGTATGAACTAATTTCTTTTAGGTAACCACTGGCCACCAATGACATGTATTTAACATTTATTGGGGACACAGTAGGGCAATTTAAATAGCAGGATCAGTCTGATGGGAACTACTGCTCCCATCGAGCTGATCCTGCTGGCACGAGTGGACGGGGGACAGCCATAGGCCGCTGGGAGTAGTGGTGTCACATCGGCCTATGTCTGCCTGCACGCACACACACCGCACACACCCGCACACATCGCACAGACACCGCGCACACCCGCACAAACATCGCGCACACACACCCCGCACACACACCCCGCACACACACTAATCATGACGGGTCTGGGAGGTGAGGCTGACCTGTGCGGCCGTGGGAAAGTTCATGTGAGTTCATGCAGTCAAGCATGAACTCACATGAACCCTCTGAGGGCAACGCGGCGACTTCAAATGAACAGCTGATCGGCATCACCTGATACCTCAGCTGTTCATTTGAAATAACCGGCGGGAAAGCGCAGCACAGAACGGGAAAGCCGGCGGTGAAGTCTTTTCACTGCCGGCTTCCCCGCCCGGGTCCTTCACTCCCCGCTCCTTGGAGCTGCGCTCCCCGCCCGGTCCTAACTTACGATCGGGATGGGAGGTGGCGAGGGGAGCGGAGGATCGGGGTGGGAGGCTGCGGGGAAGCAGTATGGGGCTGTGTGATTGTTTAAAAGCCGGCGGCTTTATACCGCCCGCCGGCTTTTAAACAATCAGGAGAATTCTCCCCCGCTGGGATGGCATTCTGATGACAGGCTGGATCGCGCTGCATCCAACTTGTCATCCTTCACAGACACTACAGAGCGCAGGCATTATGGGAACTTCCGATTCCGGTATCCGATATTGTAAAAGTATCGGAATTAAGTATCGGAATTCCGATACCGCGAATATAGGCCGATACCCGATATTACAGTATCGGAATGCTCAACACTACTTGTGACCTCTCAAAGGGGAACTTGATGTCTAGGATGGTTATTATTTCCAAACCATTACAAAATGTCACGTGTCTCTTGCTGCGGGATAACTTGTATGTAATGTGTTGTATGTTAGGTCTATGAACAGTACAAGTCCTTCAGTATAGGGTTACCTGAGAAGCGTACCCAGCATGAAGCAGGACTTGTATTATGTTTTGTCAGGGATGATTAATGTCTGAGTGCTTTATGCTGCGTTCTGCAGTCATCTCTCTGCCATCCTCCATACACCCATCGCCGTCCTGTTCTCACACTTCTTTATTTGGCTTTTTTCTTGTGGTCGTAATATGGAGCATGTTGTATCCATAAAGCGGTCAGATTTGCCGGACCTCATGCTGTTCTGCCGAATCAGACCTAGATCATTATTGGGGGCTGGGGCACCTCCAATTCAAGACGGTAGACAAATCGTGTCTTGTGAGACTGCACGCTCCAGCACCCACAATACTGGAGCATCGGTTAGGTTTACACATATCCACCTGTTGTGTTTTCTTTTGGGACACAGCAGTTTGTAGAATTGTCATCATTAATGTTTTCTTTTTTTTATCTTTCCATTATTACTGAAATTCAGAAAGATGTGGAGTACAGACTGCCAATCACCTTTAAGAACTTCACCATCAGCATCAATATGTAAGTGACACGGGGTGCTATTGTCTTAGTTGAGAGATTACGTTGCATTTGTTGGGGTTATTAAATGTGAACCTAATGGGAATTAAAGGGATTGTCCTCTACTTTGATATTGATAACATCAGCATTGGGTATCAATATCAAATCGATGGGGTTCTGACAGCCCCCCAGAGAGGGAGCCGCATGCTCCTATTCACTTGTGAAGATGGCCCCCACTGATTCCATATTAATGACCTATCCAATGGGTAAGTGATCAATATCAAGGTAGTGGGCAACCCCTTAAAGAAAGCAGACCATATTAGGTACTTCTAGAATATCTTTGTCCCATGCTGTTGATAGACCCCACCGCGTGTAATCGGTACCCTACAATGACTTGTCATCCATAGTCATGTCTTGTAGCACTGGAGCCATTAAATGATGTTGCTTGGCGGCTCATGACGTCACTATAGATGATGTGTATTAATGCAAGTTGTTTAATTGCTACTAATAAGAAATCACTTTAAATCAATATGGAGGCTTATAGGGTCCTCTCAGCTTCCTTTTACATATGGAAGTAGTGGTAGAACAGTATCGTCGATTGTCCCTCCCCAGAAAAATTATCCTTTTTTTTTTTTTGCAGAGCTCCGATGTGCCAGTCAAAAGGAAATGGAGTGTCTGCAGATTGGTGTGGGAGTGCAGAGGGGCGTGTCCGTGCACTTGAAAGGAGCTGTCTAAGTGCAGGGATACGCCCCAGTGCACTTCCAGCCGGATTTGCAGATGTTTTCCACACTAGATTTGTCATGATGGACTCATCAGATCTCTTATAACACCATTACGATCATATGTCAAGGTGCTGACGTCCCTTTATGCCTTACGCTACGTGCCACCTAAATGGATTTTCCATTGAGATGAGATGAGGGTGTTGGGTATTTTCCCCGGACCTGTCACGTTTCTGTAGGCTGCAGTCATGTATCCCGCGTCTTGCTCTAATACTTTGTTTTTATTGCAGTTTACTTCCGCCACAATTTCCTCAAGACAAACCTCTCATCACAGTCTTTCCACCGATAAGACATCACCTGGTGGACAAGCAAGGCCCCAATGTCACCTGTCCTTTACTACATAATGTAAGGAGACTTGGGAGATTTTGAGCACTGGACTTAGGAATGTTGTAATTTAACCTTTCAATGACTGAGGTGTTTTTTTGTTTTTTATAAAGTGGATCTGTGTGGTCTCCTGACACATCTGTTTTAGTAATCTTATAAACCCTATAAAATCACAAATCTGCAGAATTTGTGTTTCAGACCACTGTGCAGTGCCTTTGAAGGCTATGTTCACACATTGCGTTTTTTTCAGCGTTTTTTTAATGCAAATTTTCAGCTGTGTTTTACAGTACAAGCAAAGTCTATGAGGTTTCAGAAATCTCACGCTCACACCCTGGTTTTTGTATGATCAGTATTTTGTGATTTGCATTGTTTTTTGCTGAATAGAGCACGTCACTTCTTTCAGTGTATTTCACCCATTGAAAGTAATGTGTAGTGAAAAAACGCCTAGTGTGAACATAGCCTTACATCTAATTGACAATGGGGTGTTACCTTACTCCTTGTCCATGTCTAATCAGTTTGGACAGTAGGCATAATCACTACGACCAGGGGCCTGGCAGTGGCCAGTTGCCAATGTATCCACACATTTCCAGAAGATTGACACAACGCAGAGGACCTGGGAAGAAGAGATGCCACGGTATTGTTAGTTCATAGGGAATACACCTCTTTATTTTGGTAGATGAGGTCTTTGTCAAACACATCTTCAGCAAAGGAGAATGAAATGAAAGGATTAATGTATGTGTTAATGACCCGGTTCTGCGTGTGCTCTACGTAAAATGTGGCTGCAGATGGCTGTGCTGCATCGACACGTGAGGTTTGGGAGCCCCCTTACATCTAATGGGTGGGGGTCTTACATTGAGGTCCCCACTTCAGACATTTCTGATATTTCCAGTGAATTTTCCAAGGAAGTTTCAGATGAAAATACCATAAGAAAATGTGGTCAACCTTGTTTTAGTTTTTTTTTTTAATATATAAGATTTTTAGTTATAGTCTTTGTTATGTTCACATAGAAGAGCGGTGGGTTTTTTCTTTTTTAGTAACAAAGTATATCCAGTGGCGAAAATAAGTATTGGATACACTGACGATTTTGCAAGTTTTCCCACCTACAAAGAATGGAGAGGGCTGTAATTTTTATCGTAGGTACACTTCACCTGTGAGAGACAGAATCTAAAAATAAAAAACAGAAAATAACATTTTATAATTTTTACATACTTATTTCATGCAATTATGCAAATTAATTATTTGATACAATAGAAAAACAGATCTTAATATTTGGTACGGAAACCTTTGTTTGCAATTACAGAGGTCAGACGTTTCCTGTAGTTCTTGACCAAGTTTGCAGACACTGCAGCAGGAATTTTGGACCACTCCTCCATACAGATCTTCTCCAGATCTTTCAAGTTTCGGGACTGTTGCTGGGTGCAGTTGTCCTGTCCCCTTTGCAGAAAAGCACCCCCAAAGTATAAGGTTTCCCCCAGCATGCTTCTCAGTTGGGACGGTGTTCTTGGGGTTGTACTCATCCTTCTTCTTTCTCCAAACACGGCAAGTGGAGTTGATACCAAAAAGTCCTATTTTGGTCTCATCTGACCACATGACCCTCTCCCATGCCTCCTCTGGATCACCCAGATGGTCATTGGCGAACTTCAAACGGGCCTGGACATGTGCTGGCGTGAGCAGGGGACCTTGCGTGCCCTGCAGGAGTTTAATCCATGACGGCATAGTGTGTTACTAATGGTAATGTTTGAGACTGTAGTCTCGGCTCTCTTCAGGTCATTGACCAGGTCCTCCTGTGTAGTTCTGGGCTGATTCCTGACCTTTCTCAGAATCATCCTTATCCCACGGGTCGAGATCTTGCATGGAGCCCCAGACCGAGGAAGATTGACAGTCATCTTGTGTTTCTTCCGTTTTCTAATAATTGTGCCAACAGTTGTTGCCTTCTCACCAAGCTGCTTGCATATTGTCCTGTAGCCAATCCCAGCCTGGAGCTGGTCTACAATTTTGTCCCTGGTGTCCTTAGATAGCTCTTTGGTCTTAACCATGGTGGATAGGTTGGAGTGTGATTGATTGAGTGTGTGGACAGGTGTCTTTTATACAGGTAACGAGTTCAAACAGGTACAATAAATACAGGTGAGGAGTGCAGAGTAGGAGGGCTTCTGAAAGAAAAACTAACAGGTCTGTGAGAGGCAGATTTCTTGCTGGTTGGTAGGTGATCAAATACTTATTTCATGCAATGAAATGCGATTTCATTATTTAAAAATCATACAATGTGATTTTTTGGGGGATTTTATTTTTAGATTCTGTCTCTCACAGGTGAAGTGTACCTATGATAAAAATGACAGACCTCTCCATTCTTTGTAGGTGGGAAAACTTGCAAAATCGGCAGTGTATCAAATACTTATTTTCCCTACTGCGTGCGTGTATGTATATATATATGTGTGTGTGTGTGTGTGTGTACAGTACAGACCAAAAGTTTGGACACACCTTCTCATTTAAAGACTTTTTATGTATTTTCATGACTATGAAAATTGTACATTCACACTGAAGGCATCAAAACTATGAATTAACACATGTGGAATTATATACTTAACAAAAAAGTGTGAAACAACTGAAAATATGTCTTATATTCTAGGTTCTTCAAAGTAGCCACCTTTTGCTTTGATGACTGCTTTGCACACTCTTGGCATTCTCTTGATGCGCTTCAAGTGGTAGTCACCGGAAATGGTCTTCCAACAATCTTGAAGGAGTTCCCGGAGATACGTAGCACTTGTTGGCCCTTTTGCCTTCACTCGGCAGTCCAGCTCACCCCAAACCATCTCGATTGGGTTCAGGTCTGGTGACTGTGGAGGCCAGATCATCTGGCGTAGCACCCCATCACTCGCCTTCTTGGTCAAATAGCCCTTACACAGCCTGGAGGTGTGTTTGGGGTCATTGTCCTTTTGAAAAATAAATGATGGTCCAACTAAACGCAAACCGGATGGAATAGCATGCCGCTGCAAGATGCTGTGGTAGCCATGCTGTTTTAGTATGCCTTCAATTTTGAATAAATCTCCAACAGTGTCACCAGCAAAGCACCCCCACACCATCACTCCTCCTCCTCCATGCTTCACTGTGTGAACCAGGCATGTAGAGTCCATCCGTTCACCTTTTCTGCGTCGCACAAAGACGCGGTGGTTGGAACCAAAGATCTCAAATTTGGACTCATCAGACCAAAGCACAGATTTCCACTGGTCTAATGTCCATTCCTTGTGTTCTTTAGCCCAAACAAGTCTCTTCTGCTTGTTGCCTGTCCTTAGCAGTGGTTTCCTAGCAGCTATTTTACCATGAAGGCCTGCTGCACAAAGTCTCCTCTTAACAGTTGTTGAAGAGATGTTTCTGCTGCTAGAACTCTGTGTGGCATTGACCTGGTCTCTAATCTGAGCTGCTGTTAACCTGCGATTTCTGAGGCTGGTGACTCGGATAAACTTATCCTCAGAAGCAGAGGTGACTCTTGGTCTTCCTTTCCTGGGGCGGTCCTCATGTGAGCCAGTTTCTTTGTAGCGCTTGATGGTTTTTGCAACTGCACTTGGGGACTTTCAAAGTTTTCCCAATTTTTTGCACTGACTGACCTTCATTTCTTAAAGTAATGATGGCCACTCATTTTTCTTTACTAAGCTGCTTTTTTCTTGCCATAATACAAATTCTAACAGTCTATTCAGTAGGACTATCAGCTGTGTATCCACCAGACTTCTGCACAACAGAACTGATGGTCCCAACCCCATTTATGAGGCAAGAAATCCCACTTATTAAACCTGACAGGGCACACCTGTGAAGTGAAAACCATTTCCGGTGACTACCTCTTGAAGCTCATCAAGAGAATGCCAAGAGTGTGCAAAGCAGTCATCAAAGCAAAAGGTGGCTACTTTGAAGAACCTAGAATATAAGACATATTTTCAGTTGTTTCACACTTTTTTGTTAAGCATATAATTCAACATGTGTTAATTCATAGTTTTGATGCCTTCAGTGTGAATGTACAATTTTCATAGTCATTAAAATACAGAAAAATATTTAAATGAGGTGTGTAAAAAAAACATGGTTGAGGGGTATATTAAAACATTACCTTTATTACTGTTTTACTAAAATGTGGTAAAGAAGTAAATTAAAACTACACTAGTTTGTCTGTGCCCTTACTATAATAATCAAGAAATAAAGAATTGTGCGGTGTTAGGGAAGTGCTAGAACAACTAGACAGGGGATTAGGTTATAACACACAAACCTTTTATTGTTTAATACGCTCTCTAACGCCACGACGAGTTTCGATAGCAGAAGCTATCTTCCTCAGGTAGATCAGATAGTATCTAGCTGAGGAAGATAGCTTCTGCTATCGAAACGCGTCGTGGCGTTAGAGAGCGTATTAAACAATAAAAGGTTGGTGTGTTATAACCTAATCCCCTGTCTAGTTGTTCTAGCGCTTCCCTAACACCGCACAATTCTTTCTTTCTTGATTGCTAATCTCCCCTGTGGAGAGCGGTGGAAGCTGCTCTGTTTACAACTAGCCTACTGCAGGACCTGCCGTGATGTCATTGTGGAACGCCCACTTTGGTCACATGGTCCTGGTCATGTGACCGCTGAAGCAGACAGAAACTCCTTACAGCAGTCTCTGCTAAGCTGCGGTCATCTTACAGACTCCCACCTGGAAGCTTTTTCCCTTGTTGTGCGGGGCCCCTTTGCACAACAGGACCAGGTGAGTGGTCATAACATCCTCCCCCTTCATTCCCCCCAAACGTCAGGCTCTTCCCCATTGGCACTCCAACTGCTTTTGTTTTCCTTACTATAATAATAAGTCTCTTGAAACTGTATAGTATTAGAATACATCTGATATCATGAGCTCATTATATTCATTATAGTCTTACTCTATGCCTGTAGTTCATAGATTGGTTGGTCAGATTATTTAGGACATACACAGGATTCCATAGTGCTAACTAAAATATATGCATATCCTCCCCAACAAGTTTCGCCATGTCTGGCTTCCTCAGGGGGCTAGGGCTATTAGTGGCTGAACAGAGCCTGCACCGCCCAGAGCTTCTTTTTCTGATGTCTCCTCCAGCGCCGCCTACATATTGAATAAGACGCTTCCTGGTGACAGAAACAGACGTCGCACAAGGAGATCCCAGAGGAGATGAGACACACCATTTTCAGAAGCCCTAATGTTACAAAATGGCCTAAAACCAGAGCAGTATAAATCACCATGAAGTGACTCCATTTTGGAAATTATAATCCTCAGTGAATTAATCTATCGGAGTAATGACTATTTTGACTCCACAGGCACTTTCCTGAAATTAGCACGCAGTGGATGTTCTAGAGTGAAAATTGCACATTTGTCGTTTTATAACCCAACACATTGTGCCCAGATTGTGCTCCAGGAGACACACAAACCGTAAATTAAGTGGGTTCTTCTCATTATAGTAATGCCGAATACATAGATGCTAAATGTGGTTTGGGCACACTGCAAGGCTCTGAAATGAGGGGGAGATTCGACTTTGGGAGAGCGGATATTGCTGGATTTGTTTATAGAAGCCATGTTTCTTTTCAAAAGCCTTTGAGCCACTAATAATGTGGAAACCTCTGTTTTTCCATTGACAGATGGTGGACCTGAGTGGGGACTTGTTTTTTTGTGAGATGAGTAGAAGTTTTTATTGGTATTATTTTCGCCTACATAACATTGGTGGCTTTTTATTCCATATTTGGGAGGCAGAATGAACAAACAATTAAACACCACATTCTACTGGTTCATGCTATGAGGTTGTCTATTAGACTGTGAACTGTCATTGTCGAGGTGAGGAGTAAATTTTTTTTGCAAAACTTGCCATTTTTTCAGACAGTTTAAGTAGAGATGTTCAAAAATATAAAATTCAACAATTTTTTATTAAAAAATAATAATTGTTTTTATTCTTGGCAGATGTCTGTACCAGGAGATCAGAGGGACAGCTGACATCTTCAATTTTCAAATCAGATAATTTTGATATCCAACAGAATACAATTGAAATTAATGCCATTTCTCCAGATTTACCATCATCCCTTCACAGCAAAGATCTGTCATCTGATCCTTTGAAACAGGTTCTATCTTCTGATTCATTACAGACTACTCAGGAAAATGAAAGTCACAAAATAAGCATTAAAAAACGAACTGCTCCTAAAGCAAATAAGTCATTTTCAGGTTCAGAATATAGAAATAGTTTTTCCCTTAAAAAGTGTTTTCATAAACATAAAAAAATTCACACAGCGAAGAATAGATTTTCTTGTTCCACATGTTGGAGATGTTTTAATCAGAAATCAGATCTTGTTAGGCACCAGAGAACTCACACAGGGGAGAAGCCTTTTTCATGTTCAGAATGTGAAAAATGTTTTAACCAGAAATCAGATCTTTTTAGGCACCAGAGAACCCACACAGGAGAGAAGCCATTTTCATGTTCCGAATGTGGGAACTGCTTTACAGAGAAATCAAATCTTATTACACATCAGAGAACTCACACAGGGGAGAAGCCATTTTCATGTTCAGAATGTGAAAAATGTTTTAAGCAGAAATCGGATCTTGTTAGGCACCAGAGAACTCAAACAGGGGAGAAGCCATTTTCATGTTCAGAATGTGGGAAATGTTTTTCAAAGAAATCAAATCTCACCAAACATCAGAGAACTCACACAGGGAAGAAGCCTTTTCCATGTTCAGAATGTGGAAAATGTTTTAACCAGAAATCAGATTTTGTTAAGCACCAAAGAACTCACACAGGGGAAAAGCCTTTATCATGTTCAGATTGTGGAAAATGTTTTGTACAGAAATCACAACTTAATACACATCAGAGAACCCACACAGGGGAAAAGCTTTTTTCATGTTCAGTATGTGGAAAATGTTTTAACCAGTAAGGGCATCTTGATAGCCACCGGAGAAACCACGCAGGTAAGAATGCTGCAGCCACATCCAGTCTCTGTACAGACTAGAAAGGCCCTAGCTGCACAACTAAAAACGCCACCACGGACCTAACTCCCTAATAGGCCGTTGATGAGTTTCTCGTGCCTCCTGAGGAACCAGAGGGGAGGTCGCAACACTGTGAACAAGGGGAAAGGAAAGTATGAAGAAATATATGAAAACCCTGAGTGAGAAACTAAAACATATTCATATAGGGCAAAGAAGGCAAGCTAAGGAGAACCTAAAATAAAAGGAACAAGTATAATCTCCCAGAAACCTAACATTGTTAGAATGAAAAGGTACTGGGAGGGAAAGCAAACTGACCGGGAGGATAGTTTCACTTTTGTTGTGAAACTTACAAAATTCATCCTCACCAACTGTAAATGTAAAACCTGTCCATTTATAATGACCACGGACAAGATAAAGATTCTCAACTCACATCAGGACCACAAGATCCCAGGTACTTTCAGATGCATCACATCTAATGTAGTGTACTTAATTATATGTACCAAATGTACAACTGGGGGTCTGTAAGTAGGGGAGACAGGGCAAAAACTTAGAACACGGATGAATTCTCATTGCCATACAATTAAAGAATAGACCTACTTGTTACAAAATATTTTTGTATCCCTGATCACGGCATCATGGACATGAAACTAATTGTATTAAAAGGTAACTTCAAATCTCAGAGAGACAGAGTTATGACAACCTTTGACACTCGGTGCAGGAATGAATGTGTCACTTGGATTTGTCTTTTTACTTCAGCTAAGGAATGTGCTCCTCAGACCATTTAAGGGCATCACAATCATGAACCAAACCTCAGACACAGGACAATAAAACTTTCGCACTCTTTATCTTTGAACTGTTCCAATATTTACGGCCACAACTGCTTCTCCCTCTCCCATACTGATAGTTCTGCTTCACGTCACTTGTCTTATCTATTGCATTTTTCCTGTGCCCTGTTGTGTATAAATATGAGACTTCAGATTTCGTGTTGATAAAGAGACCTAAGTAGTCTCGAAAGCTTGCAATTTGCAATCTTTTCAGTTAGCCATTAAAAGGTATCAACCACTGAGGACTCCCAAATTTTAATATTTTTCTCCAAACAGCAATTTTAAGATCTTTCCACATGTGTTCAATGGGATATAGCTCCTGACTCCTTGCTGGCCAGAACGCTCCAGCACTTTGTTTCCACCCATTTCTAGGTTCTTCTTGAAGTATGTCATTGTCATGCTGGAAGACACATGACCTAGGACACAAACCCAGCTTTCTGACACTAGGCACTACATTGTGACCCCAAATCCTTTGCTAATCTTCAGATTTTATGATGCCTTGCACACAGTCAGGGTGCCAAGTGCCAGAGGCAGAAAAACAACCCCAAAACATCTTTGAACCTCCACCCTATTTGACTGTATGAATTGTAAATGTATTGATTATATTGCGCACCATGGACAAAGGAACATCCGGATCTCTGAAGATGGACTTGTAATCTTGAAATTGTTGATATTTTTCAACAATTTTGGTTCTCAAGTCCTCAGACAGTTCTTTTCTTCTTCTGTTTTCTCCATGCTTAGTGTGGCACATGCATGTACACAATGCAAAGATTGAATCAACTTCTCCCTTTTTTATCTGGTTTTAGGTGTGATTTTCACATTGCCCACACCTGTTACTTGCCACAATTGCGTTTGAACAAGCTTCACGTGCTTGAAAAAAAGTTGTTTACCCACAATTTTGGCAAGGTGCCAACAATTTTTTCAGGCCCATTTTATGTGGTTTTGTGTGAAATTATGTTCAATTTGCCTTTTTTTCTCTGTTTTCTTGTGTTGTTCCAATACACGCAAAGAAAATAAACGTGTATAACAAAACGTGTAATTGCAATAATTTTCTGGGAGAATTACTTCATTTTCTGGAACAATTTCAAGGGAGCCAACACTTTTGAACATGACTTGTTTTTGTTTCCTTTTTAATTTGTTGCGGCATATCATCCTCTACGTGTTCAGCTATATTAGGAGGCTTGTAGCAAAGTCCAATTAGCAGCTTTCCATTATTGCCATTTCCATGTACATTACCCCAACTGATTTTACATCAGGAATGTAAAACTCAAAACACGCAGAGGGCCAAATTGAAAAACTTGAACAAAGTCGTGGGCCAACCAGTGTACAGTATAACGGACCCCACATAGTCCTCCATACAGTTTAGTGGGCCCCGTATAGCTTTCCATACAGTATAATGGGCCCTACATAGCTTTCCATACAGTATAATGGGCTACACAAAGTCCTCTATGCAGAATAATAACCCCACATAGGTGTGGTGGTTCTGGTATCGCAGGCCAAATATAATCACCCAAAGTCTGGCATGTGTGCTCTACATTGTCGAAGCTTCCCCCTATGTTGTCATTGAGCTAAAAGGTCTTAAGTTGGATTTAACAAAATTACCCACCCCTCTACCTTCTTTTCTTTCCTATCCTTTTGAATGTAGTGTAACCCTCTCTGTTTGTCACCCAAGCTTTCATCCAGCCAGGTTTCCGTAATGGCCACTACATCGTAATCTGTGGCTGACATAAGAGTCTCTAATTCATTCATTTTGTTTTCAAGACTTCTTGCTTTTGTCTGCAGACATTTAATACTATTAGCACATTTATTACTCCTACTCACCTTCTTTCTTTCCTTTAATGTTCCAGCCCCCCTAAATCCTCATTGACCCCTACTGTCACTCTGTCTACTCTACCCCCTTATTTGCACAGCTACCCTCCCTCCCCCACATCCTAGTTTGAAAGCTCCTCCATCCATCTAACCAGTTTTTCCCCAGCACAGCTGCACCCTCCCCATTAGAACTGCAGCCTGTCTCTATCGTAGAGCCTGTAGCTGACAGAAAAGACAGCCTAGTTCTCCATGAACCCAAACCCTTTCTTCCTGCTACTTAATTATCTCCTTAAGCTCCCTCTAGGAATTATCTTAAGGACCATTATCTTTTTACTTAATGAGATAATGCAGACAGCACCTGACCCACCTGGAACCAAGAACTCGCCCTACCTCATACTCCCGATACCCTTCCAAATCCACCTCAATTATGTCTTGAGGTCCCCTCAATTTTTTTTTAAAAGAGAAGAATGGAAAGAATTATTGATTTTCCAGGCAAAAGGAAGTTGCAACTTAAATATCACAGGATTTAAAATTTAAATTTTATAAGAACTTACAAATTTAAGTGCAAACTTTCTAGATGTGATCTTTAAGCGCAGAGTTTTTGAGGACAACCACACAAAATCCCCCCACCCTAAGGACAGGAGCCTTCCTACGTCTGCGATTAGCACCTCTTTTGGCCTGGTCACCAGTTACCAAAAGATACCTTTCGACCTCCCTCCACACCTTAATTAATTGGGAACAAAATCTCTCCTCCTCTGGCATAGAGGACTGTAATCCTGAAAAATTCCCAAACACTGGATGAAAACTACCGCAACTAAAAAAGCCAAGGTCTAAGTACCCTTTGAGGAATGTTTATTTAGCGCACACTTTGTAAGGGGCAGAATTTCCACCCAGTCTTCCTGATTAGAGGAGACAATACATCCCTAATACTGCTCTATTCCCTGGTTCATTCTTTCCGTTTGTCCATTAGTCTCGGGTTGAAAGACTGAGAGAAAAGACAGCTTGATACCCAAGCAGCTTTTGAAGAGGGACCAAAAGAACCATTTTGCTAAAACTGTTCACCACCAACAACACTACAGTATTACTACCAGTGTTCAGCAAATCGGTGACAAAGTACATGGACGTGGGTCCAGGGCTGCGACGGAACATCGTTAGGAAAGAGATAACCCGCTGACCTTGATGAGAGGCTTTAGCCCTGGCACAGACTTTGTATTTACAGACATACTCTTCAATATCCTTAAGAGCATTCTGAAACCAAAAGGACCTAGAAAGAGATCTCCAAGTGGCAGACGAACCCACGTAGCTAAAACGGAATCATGTACTTCATTAAGAAGATCTACGCGTAAAGAGGGAGGTATATAAAGTTTGTTTATAGGTAAACCTTCCTTCACACTGTCCTCAGCATCCTGAATATGGTGCCTGAGATCTTCACCACCTCACTAAGAATCTTGACTGGAATTTCATGTTAGCATTCTTAGATCTGGGGAGATAAGTAACAGCAAAATCTAAGCGGGCAAAAAATACAGGGCCCACCAAGCCTGTCAGGTGTTTAGGCACTTAAGCACCATCAATATACAACAGGTTCTTATGATCGGTCAAGGCAGTCACCTTAGGTGCTGGATCTCAAATTTACATTTCTCCAGTTTGGCAAATAAATGGTTGTCATGTGGAACCTGGAGAAACTGCCTGACATGCTCACAATGCTCCTCCAGAGTATGTGAATTAATTAAAGTCATCTGGGTAAATCACCACAAATCTACCCACCAGTGAGCAAAAAATGTATGAAATTTTGAAAGACGGCAGGAGCATTGGTTAACCCAAATTACATCACTAAATTTTCAAAATTACACTGAGGAGTATTGAACAGGGCTGTGGAGTAAGAGTCTGATTCCATTTTGATGGAGTCGGTATAAAATGTACCGACTCCAACTCCTAAAATATATAATAAATTGGGTACAGTAGTTCAATGCAGTTTGTGGGGAATATTTTATTCAGAAGAATTTGGGAAAGTTATGAAATGTCCTGTAAATATCTGTCCTACCCCTGATCTAAGAGTCTAGACTTTTAGCTGAGATGAATCTGTGCTACAGTAAATTAAACATGAGCCATGTATGAGGGAGTCGGAGTTGGTGTCATGGAAATTGAGGAGTCTGAGTCAGAGGTTAAGCTTATCGACTCCACAGCCCTGGTATTGAATGCGGTCTTCCATTCGTCACCCTGAAGTATGAGTATAAGGTTATATGCCCCTCTCAAGTCACATTTGGAAAACCATGCAGCTCCAGATAATTGGTTAAACTGGTCCGGTATAAGGGGTAAAGTATAGGGATTGTGAACCGTTATTTTATTGATCGCTCTAAAATCCAAGCACAAATGGAACCCTCCAACCTTTTTTAACAAGAAAACCCCCCAAGGCGACTGGAGAGGTGGATGGCTATATATGAGGCTACGACCCCACTATCAGTATTTGGTGAGTATTTTTTCTCAGGAGTGGGAACCAAAACCAGGAGTGAGTCAAAAATTCAGAAGTGGTGCACTTGTTTCTAATATACCTTTTCTCTGATTGTTCCTCACCTGTTTTTGGCTCCCACTCCTGAGTTAAAATACTAGTAGTCGAGAATTCATATAATCCATCAAACTCAATCTGACAGGTGCCCCGTCCCCAACAAAGTGTATCAAACTGTCTAACCCCTCCCCTTTTTGCAGAGCTTGACCCCTCCCCTTTGACACTATGAAATTGATAGTGTTATTAGTGTAGCAATTAAAATGGATAGGGTCATTATCAAATCATTTAATTTTGATTAAATTAATTGATTTGATAATGTTACTATCAATTTCCGGGGTTTATTATTATTTTTGGGTCTGTGCTGCACAATGAAATTGATAGTGACACTATTAAAATAGATTCAATAGTGTTACTATCAATTAAATGTCCGGGGGCTATTATTATTATTATTATTATTGTTATTATTATTATGTTGTTTTGAATTAGGTTGAATTTGATTGTGGCATATTATGTATGTCACTATCAAATTCACTATTATTATTACACTGTGTGCAGAATTATTAGGCAAATGCGTATTTTGATCACATGATACTTTTTATACATGTCCTACTCCAAGCTGCATAGGCTTGAGAGCCAACTACCAATTAAGTAAATCTAGTTATGTGCATCTCTGTAATGAGGAGGGGTGTTGACTAATGACATCAACACCCTATATAAGTTGTGCTTAATTATTAGGCAACTTCCTTTCCTTTGGCAAAATGGGTCAGAAGAGAGATTTGATGGGCTCTGAAAAGTCCAATATTATGAGATGTTATGCAGAGGGATGCAGCAGTCTTGAAATTTCCAAACTTTTGAAGCGTGATCACCGAACAATCAAGCGTTTCATGGCAAATAGCCAACAGGGTCACAAGAAGCGTGTTAGCCAAAAAAGGCGCAAAATAACTGCCCATGAATTGAGGAAAATCAAGCGTGAAGCTGCCAAGATGCCATTTGCCACCAGTTTTGCCATATTTCAGAGCTTCAACGTTACTGGAGTATCAAAATGCACAAGGTGTGCGATACTCAGGGACATGGCCAAGGTAAGGAAGGCTGAAAAACGACCACATTTGAGCAAGAAACATAAGATAAAGCGTCAAGAATGGGCCAAGAAATATCTTGATTTTTCAAAGGTTTTATGGACTGATGAAATGAGAGTGACTTTTCATGGGCCAGATGGATGGGCCAGATCAGTAAAGGGCAGAGAGCTCCACTCCGACTCAGATGCCAGCAAGGTGGAGGTGGGGTACTGGTATGGGCTGGTATCATCAAAGATGAACTTGTGGGACCTTTTCGGGTTGAGGATGGAGTGAAGCTCAACTCCCAGACCTACTGCCAGTTTCTGGAAGACAACTTCTTCAAGCAGTGGTACAGGAAGAAGTCGGTATCGTTCAAGAAAAACATGATTTTCATGCAGGACAATGCTCCATCACATGCATCCAACTACTCCACAACATGGCTGGCCAGTAAAGGTCTAAGAGGAGAAAAAATAATGACATGGCCCCCTTGTTCATCTGATCTGAACCCCATAGAGAACCTGTGGTCCATCATAAAATGTGAGATCTACAGGGAGGGAAAACAGTACACCTCTGGGAACAGTGTCTGGGAGGCTGTGGTGGCTGCTGCACGCAATGTTGATTGAAAACAGATCAAGCAACTGACAGAATCTATGGATGGAGGCTTTTGAGTCTCATCATAAAGAAAGGTGGCTATATTGATCACTAGTTATTTTGTTTTTGTTTTTGCATGTCAGAAATATTTATTTCTAAATTTTGTGCACTGATATTGGTTTACCTGGTGAAAATAAACAAGTGAGATGGGATTATATTTGGTTTTTATTAAGTTGCCTAATAATTCTGCACAGTAATAGCTACCTGCACAAACAGATATCCTCCTAAGATAGCCAAATCTAAAAAAAAACACTCCAACTTCCAAAAATATTAAGCTTGGATATTTATGAGTCTTTTGGGTTGATTGAGAACATAGTTGTTGATCAATAATAAAAATAATCCTCTAAAATACAACTTGCCTAATAATTCTGCACAGTGTATGTTGTTGTACTGCACAGTGAATATGAAAGGCACTTTATAAGTTTTAATGATTTTATTAAAAAATAGAATGTATCAGACACATCACATTTCTGCCAAATTGCAGAGTGATGTAAAGCATTACAATAACATAACGTGTTGAATTTGAAAAAATATGTTTTACAAGTGTTCAGAATAATATAAAAAGTATTTCATAATATGTAGTAGCACAGGCATTTTACAAGCGCGTCTCAGACCGCTGACCTCTACACATTGAGGATGTCGCAGGGCCAGCATCATTTTCAGCATGGTCAGAGACTGTTTTTAGAGCGATTACCAGCTAGGTGCCCTGGCTACCAGATAAAATGACCACTAACCCAGCAACGCCTCGTCCTGACCAGATAGTGTCCAGTGTTATCATCTGATAGCGTGATGCAGCAGTGTGGTCAGCTCAAAGCAATTCCACATCACATTGTCAGCTAAACACCGCCATACTAGGGTAACACAGAAAAAGTGTATTTTTACTCACTAGAAAATAAACCTAATTTATGTCTTCAATCAAAGAATTCATTATCGCATTAGCAACTATAACGATAATTTTAGCTGTTATCACAAAGGGCCAAACAACGCTGCTTATAAAGGTAGCTTGTTCTATAGGTTCAATGTGCAGGACATAGATTATTCTTCAGAAACGGGGTCACTATTTGCCCAATTTGATTTAAATTTGTATTGAAGAAGCTCAATATCTTCTTATAGGTCAGCCCCCGGGCAAAATGATTCAGAAAAAATACACAGAAATGTCCGCACACACTACTAAATGTATCTTGCAACTGCCGGTTTTGATAGGCATATGTCGCACAGTTCCTATTCAAGAATGTCGCAAAATCACGGGGAAATAAAATATTATTTGGCTCGAATCCGTAACTATCGAAGAATATGGTCTTTTTATCATTGCAAAGCACTATCAATATTCAGTGCCCACCGGGACGACCTAAGGGATCCGTGTTGATAATGAAGGCGGCGGGTCTATTGTTCACTCTCTCAGACAGCAGCAAGTCATACGGCAGCACACCCCCAAATATGCGCTCTGTATAGCGGTCGGCCTTCAGCAGGACTGTGAGTTCTAGAGTATCCATTATCAGTTAAAATCGTACAAGACCTCTCTTTGATGATTTAATTCCAAGATGGCCGTACTGATCAAATCTGCAATCATGCTAACCGTGTGGGGTGTCGGTAGGGCAAAACATACCTCAGCACGCAGGTTACCTGTTTTAATCAAGGAGAAATGACCTCCCAGTTCTTGATCGGGTGATAAATCAAATGCAAACAAGGTGAACCCATCCATAAATTCTTCACGGTCTATTGACAGTCCGCTATTAGACTTGTATTTGCCAGATATGTGCGCAAGTGCCATATACTCCCTGACTGCTAAATCGACATTAAATTAAGGCTCGAAAGGGCCTTGCATGGATCTGTTGTCCGTCCAGGTATAGCGCGGCGTGGTTCACATTATAATGTTGGAACAGCAATGGATTTTTATTAATTGTGCCGCTAAATGCTTCATTATCGACAAAACCTAATATAACGGTTTTAGGTAGTGGCCCGAGGAAGATATTTTCGTGGTTTCTTACGCTCGTACCAACTGGAATACTGTAAACTTTTAAACAAGCCCGATCAAGTGGATATTAGGTGGTGGCCGCTAGTAGTGCCTGGCTGTGGCCTATATGGACAGCCGGTGAGACTTGCACCCTCTTTACATAGAGAGCGGCCTGTAAGATTTGCACCTTGAACAAGTCGGCTTCTGCGGACATGAGACACAAAGCATCCTTACTTCTCGATAACTTCACCTTAAGGTCAAGCTCGTCCAATATAAGCTTTGGTTTGTTAGAAAAATTAACACTTCCTTTCTCTAGGTAAGGACACGGTGAAGATAGAAGAAAAGCAATCTTGATTTGTGTGGATAAAACAAAAGCTTATTTAATGTTCATTCACAAGTGATTACAAAAACGGAAAAAATAGTCCAGAACACACAAAAAGAAGTATCAGGTTAAAAAGAGAAAGGAAGCAATTATAAGTTCTTACGTATCCAGTCTTAGAAGCATGAGATGATCCGTGGTGGAGATTCTCAAGGTATGAGATATCTCCACTCCATACAACTGTCTCTGCTTAAATACCATCTTGCCCCATAGATATACATTGAAGATTATTTTTACAGTTTCATAACCCAATATGGCGACTTGCTAATATATTCGTAGCGTCTCCATATTAAGGCAAACCTAGTAATGGAATATGTATTTTTACTACGTGCACAATTACTTCATGTTGGCATATGTCTAATGACTAGTGTTGAGCGATACCTTCCGATATCAGGAAATATCGTATCGGATTGGATCGGGCCGATACCCAAAAAGTATCGGATATCGCCGATTCCGATACCGGAAACCAATGCAAGTCAATGGGACACAAATATCGGAATGAAAATAAACCCTTTCTTTCCTTGTAGGTTAATTCTACATGAAGTAAAACAACTAAGAATAATGTAGAATGACATGAAAAGCCGGCAATTCATCAGCGGCATACACCGGTACCCGACAATTTACAACAGAAAGAATAGAGCTTCACACATAGATTAGATAGATAGAAACATGTCAGTCACATATATATGAAGTACAGTGACAGTGTTGATTACTGTACTTGTCATTTAGTGTTAAAATAAAGGATTTATTTAAAAAAAAATTGGCGTGGGGTTCCCCTTAATTTTAGGCTCTAGCGGAGGTTAAGCAGACAGCTGGGGCAAATGTTTGAAGCCTGGGAAGGGGGTAATACCCACGGAGCTTCCCAGGCTACTAATATCAGCCCCCAGCTGAATACCTAGCCTTTACTAGCTATTAAAATGGGGGAACCCCCCAAAAAAAATAACGTGGGGTCCCCCCTAATTTAATAGCTAGCACAGGCTAGGCAGACAGCTGGGGGCTGATATTAATAGCCCAGGAAGGGTGCCATGAATATTGGCCCCCTCCCAGGCTAGAAACACCAGCCGTCAGCCGCCCCAGAAATGGCGCATCCATAGGATGCGCCAATTCTGGCACTTAGCCTCGCTCTTCCACGCTGCCCTGGTGCGGTGGCAGGGGGTAATAGGGTTGGGGTTGATGTCAGCTTATAATGCCAGCTGACATCAAGCCCAGGTTACTAACCCCATAGTCAAAGTTAAAAGAAAACACAAACACCCAGAATAAAGTCCTTTAATTGAAATAAAGACACAATTCTTTATTGTTCTAAATTAAACCATACTTACCATCACGCCCATTCCAGCTGAAGCCAACGATCTCCTGCAATAAAAGTAAAATAATAAAGCAACCTCATCCTTACCTTTCCATGGTTCCCAGGACAGCTTCAGCTCTGCTACATCGAGATGACAGGCTGGACTGCAGCAGAAAGCTGCCATCCAGCCTGTCATCCCGCAGACACTGAGAAGCGCAGGCATGCTTGCGCTCCTCAGTGTCTCTCTGTGACGTCATCCAGATGAGCCGAGTTCATGTCCAATGAACTCAGCTCACCTCATGCACGTCACTGACAGCGTGGGAAAATTCTCACGCTGAAGTGCTGAGTGCAGGAGAATTTTCCCACGCTGTCAGTGACGTACATGAGGTGAGCTGAGTTCATTGGACATGACCTCGGCTCATCTGGATGCCGTCACAGTCAGACACTGAGGAGTGGAAGTATGCCTGCGCTTCTCAGTGTCTGCGGGATGACAGGATGGATGGCAGCGTTCTGCTGCGGTCCAGCCTGTCATCTCGATGTAGCAGAGCTGAAGCTGTCCTGGGAACCATGGAAAGGTAAGGATGAGGTTGCTTTATTATTTTACTTTTATTGCAGGAGATCGTTGGCTTCAGCTGGAATGGGCGTGATGGTAAATATGGTTTAATTTAGAACAATAAAGAATTGTGTCTTTATTTCAATTAAAGGACTTTTTTCTGGGTGTTTGTGTTTTTTTTAAATACTTTACTAGAAATTCATGGTGGTCATGTCTAATATTGGCGTGACCCCATGAATTTCGGGCTTAGGGCCAGCTGATAATGCCAAGCTGGCCTTAACCCCTTTATTACCCAGTGAGCCACCGCACCAGGGCCCTGGATGAGTTGGGTACAGCGCCAGAAGATGGCGCTTCTATGAACGCGCCATTTTCCGGGGCGGCTGCGGACTGCAATTTGCAGCGGGTGGGGCCCAGAAAGCTTGGGTCTCCCTGCGCTGCGGATTCCAGCCCCCAGCTGCCTTGTTGTACCTGGCTGGACACAAAAATAGGGCGAAGCCCCACGTATTTTTTTTTTTAATTATTTCATGAAATTCATGGAATAATTAAGAAAAAAAGGGCTTCCCTATATTGTTGTGTCCGGCTAGGTACAAATAGGCAGCTGGTGGTTGGGGGCAGCCCGTTCCTGCCTGCTGTACCTGACTGGACACAAATATAGGGCGAAGCCCCACATAATTTTTTTTTAATTATTTCATGAATTTCCTGAAATAATTAAAAAAAAATTGACGTGGGGCTTTGCACTATATTTGGGTCCAGCCAGGTACAGCAGGCAGGAACGGGCTGCCCCCAACCACCAGCTGCCTATTTGTACCTGGTTGGACACAACAATATAGGGAAGCCCTTTTTTTCTTAATTATTCCATGAATTTCATGAAATAATTAAAAAAAAAAAAAACGTGGAGCTTCTCCCTATTTTTGTGTCCAGCCAGGTACAACTAGGCAGCTGGGGGATGGAATCTGCAGCGCAGGGAGGCCCAAGCTTTCTGCCCCCCGCTGAAAATTGCAGTCCGCAGCCGCCCCGGAAAATGGCGCGTTCATAGAAGCTGGATGCTGTACCTGGCTGGCATACAAAAATATGGCGAAGCCCACGTCAAAAGTTTTGGGAAAAATTAATTAAAAAATAAATAATAATTTAGGGACTGCATCTTTATTAACTCCTCAAATGTCATTTAGTGTTAAAATAATGGATTTATTTAAAAAAAAAATGGCGTGGGATCCCCCATAATTTTAGTCTCTAGCGGAGGTTAAGCAGACGGCTGGGGCAGATGTTTGAAGCCTGGGAAGGGGGTAAAACCCACGGAGCTTCCCAGGCTACTAATATCAGCCCCCAGCTGAATACCTAGCCTTTACTAGCTATTAAAATGGGGGACCCCCCCAAAAAAAATGACGTGGGGTCCCCCCTATTTTAATAGCTAGCAAAGGCTAGGCAGACAGCTGGGGGCTGATATTAATAGCCCAGGAAGGGTGCCATGAATATTGGCCCCCTCCCAGGCTAGAAACACCAGTCGTCAGCCGCCCCAGAAATGGCGCATCCATAGGATGCGCCAACTCTGGCACTTAGCCTCGCTCTTCCACGCTGCCCTGGTGCGGTGGCAGGGGGTAATAGTGGTGGGGTTCATGTCAGTGCCAGCTGCCATGAAGCCCAGGTTAGTAATGATGGGCGTCTATAAGACACCCCCATTACTAACCTACAAAGTGTTAAAAAGAAAAAACACACTACACCCAGAAAAAAATAATTTATTTGAAATAAAACACACAATTTTATTTAATTCTTAGTTTACTAAAAATAATAGTTACCTGTCCACGTTCCTGCGCTGATCTCCCATGCACAGCTGTCACATCTGGAGATGGTGACAGCTGTGCATGGCTGCTGTAAGCTCACGCTGCCGGGAACACGTCCGCTCCCGGCAGCGGGAGCCACTGACTGAGGTCACCGGAGTGAATTCAGGCAGCGCAGCTCCGGAGACCTCCTTTACGGCACTGCTGTACCGTGGGAATTTCTCACGATACAGCAGGGCCGATAGAGCTAACCGGAGCAGCGCTGCCTGAACTCCGGTGAACCCTTACGGCCCCGTCATTCTAGCGGCGGCAGCGGTTCAGAGCGGTCACATTCTATGTGGCTGCTCTGAACTGGAGATCTTCGTGGGACACTCGTGGACTGCTACGGAGGGGTAAGGATAAGGTTGTGGTTTATTATTTTATATTTTATTACAGGAGATCGATGGCTTCGGGGAATTAGGTGTCTAGGTGAGTATAGGTGTAATTTTTTATTTTTTACTTTATTTTAGGTGGCGATCGGCGGGGACAGGTAATGTATAAACTAATTTATTGTAGGTAACCACTGGCCACCAATGACATGTATCTAACATTTATTGGGGACACAGTAGGGCAATTTAAATAGCAGGATCAGTCTGATGGGTACTACTGCTCCCATCGAGCTGATCCTGCTGGCAGGAGTGGACGGGGGACAGACATAGGCCGATGGGAGTAGTAGTGTCACATCGGCCTATGTCTGCCTGCACGCACACACCCGCACAGACACCGCACACACCCCCACACATCGCACAGACACCGCGCACACCCGCACAAACATCGCGCACACACCCCGCACACACACCCCGCACACACACTAATCATGACGGGCTGATGGTCTGGGAGGTGAGGCTGACCTGTGCGGCCGTGGGAAAGTTCATGTGAGTTCATGCAGTCAAGCATGAACTCACATGAACCCTCTGAGGGCAACGCGGCGACTTCAAATGAACAGCTGATCGGCATCACCTGATACCTCAGCTGTTCATTTGAAATAACCGGCGGGAAAGCGCAGCACAGAACGGGAAAGCCGGCAGTGAAGTCTTTTCACTGCCGGCTTCCCCGCCCGGGTCCTTCACTCCCCGCTCCTTGGAGCTGCGCTCCCCGCCCGGTCCTAACTTACGATCGGGATGGGAGGTGGCGAGGGGAGCGGAGGATCGGGGTGGGAGGCTGCGGGGAAGCAGTATGGGGCTGTGTGATTGTTTAAAAGCCGGCGGCTTTATACCGCCCGCCGGCTTTTAAACAATCAGGAGAATTCTCCCCCGCTGGGATGGCATTCTGATGACAGGCTGGATCGCGCTGCCATCCAACTTGTCATCCTTCACAGACACTGCAGAGCGCAGGCATTATGGGAACTTCCGATTCCGGTATCCGATATTGTAAAAGTATCGGAATTAAGTATCGGAATTCCGATACCGCGAATATCGGCCGATACCCGATATTTCAGTATCGGAATGCTCAACACTACTAATGACCTTTAAAAGGATCATTAGTTATCTCCAAATAACCCATATTGACAAAGGCCCTATAGGTTTGACAAACACAACAGGTGTCTCTGCCAAGATCTTCAAAATAACCCCTCAGTCTTTCTCTAAAAATATTTAAAACTAAACATGGTTCGAACCAGAGCTTCAAAGTTTCTTATTATGTATTTTTTATCATAAGAGATTAATATTTTACAGTCCCCCCTGATTATAATTTAAGAAATATCATAATCAATCCTAAACACATTGTCTCACCATTCGTATCACATTCATTCTTTATTCTGAAAACCTTGTATCAACTCCTGTACTGAATGTCATTGAGTTCTCAAAAACTTCTAAATTAAAAAATAAAAATAAAAATTCACTCAAAAAGTACATTTTTTCTTTTTAGCATTTCTCTTAAAATATCATCCTCCTTTTTCATTTCTGTCATTATCTTTTTAGATATTTTCTTAATTTTACACATTATTAAAATCCGATAAATGATATACAGCAAGATCAAAATAAAAATGATTATAATTGGATTTAATACATTTCCTGCTGCCATTTTCGCTGAAGACTGTGACCAACTAGTTACTGATCATCCTAGATTCCTCCAACAAGATGAGCCTGACATACTTGTCCATTCATGTTCAATATCATTTAAATGACCTTGTTCATGTCTAAATACAATCTCAGCTTCTTTTAGTTGTTTTGTTAACAAACCTATCATAGAATCATAATCATAGAATCATAATCGTAGAATGGTAGAGTTGGAGGGGACCTCCTGGGTCATCTGGTCCAACCCCCTGCTCAAAGCAGGATTCACTAAATCATCTCAGACAGATGTCTGTCCAGCCTCTGTTTGAAGACGTCCATTAAAGGGGAACTCACCACCTCTCGTGGCCGCCTGTTCCACTCATTGATCACCCTAACTGTGAAAAAGTTTTTCCTAATATCTAATCTGTGTCTCCTCCCATTCAGTTTCATCCCATTGCTTCTAGTCTTTCCTTGTGCAAATGAGAATAAAGATGATCCTTCTACAATGTGACAGCCCTTGAGATATTTGTAGACAGCTATTAAGTCTCCTCTCAGTCTTTTTTGCAAGCTAAACATTCCCAAATCCTGTAACCGTTCCTCATAGGATATGGTTTGCAGACCGGTCACCATTCTGATCGCTCTTCTCTGAACTTGCTCCAGTTTGTCGATGTCTTTTTTAAAATGTGGTGCCCAAAACTGGACGCAGTACTCCAGATGAGGTCTGACCAAAGAGGAGTAAAGTCCGATAATGACTTCACGTGATCTAGACTATATGTTTCTGTTAATACATCCCAGAATTGTATTTGCCTTTTTTGCAGCTGCATCACACTGTTGACTCATGTTTAGTCTATGATCTATTAGTATACCTAAGTCTTTTTCACATGTACTGTTGCTTAGCTCTGTTCCTCCCATTTTGTATATGCTTTTTTCATTTTTATTGCCCAGATGTAGTACTTTGCATTTTTCCCTGTTAAAAAACATTCTGTTAGTTGCTGCCTGTAACATCCCTGGCGGCCTGCTTGCATAGTGCACCACCTCCCACCATGCAAGACCGCAATCTTACCCATCAGTCCAGCCTGCAAACCTTGCTCCAGTTCATGCTGTGTGCATGTCTCTTGTCTCACTGCTTAGGGCGGCGGCCCGGTTACTTCCTGATTCTTATAGCTGCTGTGGGCACACCCCTAATGCGTCTCCACCCTATTGCTGTGAGTCACTGGATATTTAAACCCCCTCCACCCAGAAGGAGGTGCCTGAGCAACACTATCTATCAGTGTCCTCCTTGCCTCTGAGTTGCCAGGTCTTGTCCTGTATCTTGTCTGTTTCTGCCACCCTGGGGGCTGCATACCCAGGCCTGTTATCTCTTGCTTCTAGTCTGTTTCTGCCACCCTGGGGGCTTCATACCCAGGCCTGTTATCTCTGACTTCTAGTCTGTTTCTGCCACCCTGGGGGCTGCATACCCAGGCCTGTTATCTCTTACTTCTAGTCTGTTTCTGCCACCCTGGGGGCTGTATACCCAGGCCTGTTATCTGTGACTTCTAGTCCATTTCCGCCACCCTGGGGACTGTATACCCAGGCTCGTTCCTGTATCTCGTTGCAGTATCAGTTCCTGTCTGAACTGTCTCCTAGCCTGTTACCTGTTTGTCTCTATGTCTGTACCCTCCCTTTTCCTGCAGTGTCTGAACCTGCACCTAACTCCAACTCGTTGTCTCTGTACTTCTGTTTGTGAGTTTTGTGTCCACTCGCTACTTCATTGTAAGTACCTTGTGTGTATCTGGTTCTGCTTGTCCCTTTTCCCTTCCTCTGTATCTACCTCCTGTGTTCTAGCCATCTTCCTGTATCTTCCAGTCTGTTCCATGTGAACAGAGCCCTGTCCTCTCTGCCTGCACCGTCAGCCCTGTTCTGCTGTGCTTGCTCACCGCTCCGGCGGTTTCGCTCTTCTCTGCCTTGCCCACCGCTCCGGCGGTTCCTCTCTGCTCTGCCCAGCCCACCGCTCTGGCGGTTCCCCTCTGCTCTGCCTTGTCCACCGCACCTGCGGTTTCGCTCTGCTCTGCCTTGTCCACCGCTCCAGCGGTTCCTATCTGCTCTGCCTTGTCCACCGCTCCGGCGGTTTCGCTCTGCTCTGCTTTGCCCACCGCTCCGGCAATTCTTCTCTGCTCTTTCTTCTCCACCGCACCTGCGGTTTCGCTCTGCTCTACCTTGTCCACCACTCCGGCGGTTCCTCTCTGCTCTGCCTTGTCCACCGCTCCGGCGGTTTCGCTCTGCTCTGCCTTGTCCACCGCACCTGCGGTTTCGCTCCGCTCTGCTTGCTCACCGCTCCGGCGGTTTCGCTCTGCTCTGCCTTGTCCACCGCACCTGCGGTTCCGCTCTGCTCTGCCTTGTCCTCCGTTCCGGCGGTTTCGCTTTACTCTGCTTGTCTACCGCATCTGCAGCTCTGTTCCTGTCTCCCAGTCTGTACTGGACCCTATCCAGCCTGCGCTCCAACCTGCTAGCACCTGCCTGTCTGCATGCCAGCCGTGCTTGCCAGTACCCACCTGTCTGCATACAGCCGTGCTTACCAGTACCCACATGTCTGCATACCAGCCATGCCTGCCAATACCCACCTGTCTGTACGCCAGTCTAACCTGCCTGTTCCTGCATTCCCCGGTGTGGGTCAACAGCTGTGACTGGGGTCTGACCTGGAGTAGCACCTGGTCCCTCTGCTCGGTTCCTCCTTGGTTCACGGAGTCGACTGAGCCGCTGTGCGACCTTGGTCAGATCGGGTTGATACTTAGTTATGCCCCTCCAGACACTCCTCGGCTCATGGTACAGTGGGATCACTAATCACGCTCACGCCAGTCAGTCCGGGCACGAGCGTAACACTGCCCATTGCGCCAGTTTATTTAGGTCTTTTTGAATCCTCTCTCTCTTCTCTAGTATTAGCTATTCCTCCTAGCTTTGTGTCCGCAGCAAATTTAATCAGTTTACCCTCAATTCCTTCATCTAAATCATTGATAAAGATGTTGAACAATACAGGTCCCAGGACAGAGCCCTGTGGTACCCCACTTGAGACATTCATCCAACTGGATGTGAAGCTATTTACGACCACTCTTTGAGTCCGATCACTAAACCAGTTATGAATCCACCTAACAGTTGCCTTGTCCATTCCATACTTGGTCGTTTTTTCTTTCTTTTTTTTTTTTTTTTTAAACAATGTGTTTATTGAATTTTGCACAAAAATCAGAACATACAATCTATAGGGCCAACAGATGCCCAAAAACTGTGCCCCAACCTCTGGGCTTACAAAATGTACAAAATGAACAGTATAAAAATAAAATAAAAGGAAATTACATATACATAAAAGAAAACAAAAGAAAAAAGAATGGATTCATTACATTAAATTCCCCATATATTAGATGGTTGTGAGAAATAATTTATATCCGTAAGTGCTGTGAATGTCGCATGGCTCATATTTTGCTCTATTGCAAGATCGGAGGTGCAATGTAGGGAGAGGGGCCCAGAATCGTCCCGTGCGTCACCCAAACTCAGAACGGCGCACAAAATATCCCGCTTCCTCAACGTTCCCCATGTATAGACAATGGGCTGTTTAACCAAGGTTCCCATATTTTATCAGTTTTCTTCTTTGCCTTGAGTGTGTGTGCCAGAGCCCTTTCATATTGACAGTTCGTGTTTAGTCTGGTCACTATCTCCCCCACCGTAGGGATGCCCACTCCTTTCCATTTAGCCGCGATAGCTGATCTAACTGCGATCAGAATATGTGACAAAATTCCTATAATTTCCCAGGGGACATCCATTAATCCTATATGAAGTATTCCCATGCTAGGTGTTATCTCCAGGTGAGTCCCCAGTACATCCCATATCAAACTATCCAATGTCCCCCATAGTGATTGAAGTTTTGGACAAAACCACCACATGTGGCCCAACGAGCCTTCCCCATTGCATCCTCTCCAACATAAAGATGACCCGAAGTGTACCATCTGTGCCGGGTAGTAGTACCATCTCATGTGCGTCTTTTTAAGCTGCTCTAGGTGGTGTAAACACGACGAAACTCGCTGGACCTCATCCAAACCATCCCGCCAGTCCTGAGGGTCCGTCGAAATTCTTAGATCCCGTTCCCAACGAGTCATATACCTCAATTTATCGTCCAGATCTGGGTCGTTTAGAGCCCTATAAAGTATAGAAACCCCCTTAGAACCGGTCTTAGAGTGGAGAAAATAACCCATAGCTTTTTTATCCTTAGGTAGAATAAAAAAGGGGGATGTCTGTGTAGAGTGAAGTGAATGCCTTATTTGCAAATACTGGTAAAACAAGGGCCGTAGGTCCGGGAATCTCATGACTAGTTTATCAAAAGGAATTATTACATTGTCCTCCAAGAGGTCTGCTAGCGATTGAACTCCAGCTGACACCCAACGTTGAAGGTTAATATATGGAATATGATATTCTAGAGCTCGTAAAGAGATCTCAGTCCTGGGGAGTAACAGCAGTTTGGATGCCAAATTCCTCCAACAATGCATAGTAGCCTCCGATGTTGGTAACACGGCGACCATAATGCTTCGCTTCACTACTTCTGTCTCCAATATCAATCTGGTAGAATGGTTTCGGGCAAGTAAGGACTCTATTTGCAACCATTTGTGGTCGCTGTCCATGTTCCACCAGTTCCTGAGTCCCGTCAAGACCGCCGCTCTATAGTAGGCTATGAGATTGGGCATGCCCATCCCTCCCATGTCATTTGGATAATACAGAAGTCTACCAGACACCCTCTGTCTCCTATTGTCCCAAACGTAATTATTAGCCAGTCTTTGAAGAGTATTTATGATTTTAGAAGGGATTTTAATTGGGATACACCTAAAATAGTATAACATTTTTGGATGGACCTTCATTTTAAAAATATTTATCCTGGCTATCCACGATGCAACAACGTTTTGTAATACCGCCAGCTCCTCCCGCACCGTATTTATCAGTCTAGTAAAATTTACTTCCACCAATTGTTATGAAAGGGTTAAGGTGATACCCAAATACGTCATTCCTTCCTGCACCCACTGAAAAGGGTATGCCCCTTCCAGTCTTTGCCTAAGTGACAACGGAACAAGAATCGGCAGGACAACCATCTTAGTTGCATTCAGTTTATAATACAAGATGTTTGTAAACGTAGTGAGATCGGACATAATGGCAGAGAAGGACCTGTCCAGATCAGTGCACGGGATAACCACATCGTCTGCATATAGACCGATTTTGTGGGAGGACCCCCCCACCGAGATGCCCGAAATCTCTGAGTTTTTTCTAATCTTTTCAGCCAAGGGCTCCATACATAAAGCAAATATGACTGGAGATAAGGGGCAGCCCTGCCGTGTCCCATTTGTTATGGGGAAGGATTCAGAGAGGAAACCAGACGTCAAAACCTTAGCGGAAGGAGTGGAGTACAATGCGTTAATCGAAGACAGAATAGGTCCTTTTAGTCCAAATTTAAGCAAAACACTTTTAAGGTATCCCCAGTGCACCCTATCAAACGCTTTCTCAGCATCTAGCGACAGGAGTGTACTGGGGAGGCCGCTCAACTCTGCCACTTTGATCAGATCCAACATCCTCCTCGTACCATCTTTAGCTTCCCTACCAGCTACAAAACCAACTTGATCCGAGGATATCAGGGAAGCAACGACACGATTTAGTCTAACAGCCAAGAGCTTGGTAAAGATCTTTACATCACTATTCAAAAGTGCTATTGGTATAAAATTACCTGGAGAATCAGGGGTCTTTCCAGGCTTAGGCAATGTGGCGATCGTAGCCTCCAAATTAGGTACTGCTACATTTCCCGAGTCTCTCCAGGAATTATATAACCTGATAAGGTATGGGGTAAGAATTTTTTGGAAACCACGATAGTACTCATTAGCCATGCCATCTGGGCCAGGGGTCTTGTGACATTTGGATGAATTAATAACATCTTTCAGTTCTACTTCTGTGAAGGGGGCATTCAATATTTGTAACTGTTCCCGGGAAATCTTCGGGAGCTTCAAATCACTCAAATATTGATCAATATCTGCCTGTTGTGGCTGTGGGGTATCAACATCATCTTTTAGGTTATATAAAGATTTATAGTATGCAGCAAAGACTGCAGCTATGTCCTTCGGACTTCTGGCTATCAACCCTTTTGAGTCCCATAGATTATCTATTCTGGATTTTGCAGCCCTTTTCTTGACCCGCCTGGCCAAAACGGCTCCCGGCCTATCTCCCATGGTGTAGTGACTAAGTTGGAACTTGCAGAGGTTATATTCATATACTGCCAGCAAATCAGAGCGCAGTTTAAATCTGAGCTGATATATGGCCTCAGTGGTAGCCGGGGAGGGGGAGGTTTTATTTAATATTTCTCGCTTTTTCAACTCAGTCAGGAGGTCATTCCTGTGTTGCTCCCTCTTTCTTTTCAATTGTAACGCTTGTTGTAAGAAGACTCCCCGTATCACAGCTTTGTGCGCTATCCATAAAGTCTCGTCGGAAACTGTGCTATTGTTGTTTAATTCAAAATAAGATGTCAATTCTGCTGTTGCTTTTGTCACTATAGAGTCATTCAATAATAGAGAGGTGTTTAGTCGCCAGTGTGGTTTTGGGTTGAATTGGTGCGCAAGACGTACACGTAGGTAGATCGGTGCATGGTCAGACCACGTAATCGTTCCAACCTCCGCAGATATACATCTATTCAGAGCTCTATTGTCTACTAGGAATAAGTCAATCCTACTATATGACCCATGTCGGAGAGAATGAAAAGTATAGTCCCTTTCACTGGCATGAGAGTATCTCCAAAAATCGTGCAGACCAAATTCATGGACCAACTTGCCCAATTCTCTCCGAGGACGACCCGATCTAGATGAGCAGTCTAAAGTACCATCCATTGGCATGTTAAAATCCCCGCATACAATAACCTCCCCTTGTTTAAGTGTTTAAATGGTAGAGAGTACTTTTTGCACAAATGGGAGCTGGGCAGAATTTGGGGCGTATAGTGCTGAAATCGTATGAGGGGTCCCATTCAATGTACAGACCAACTCCAAGTATCTAGCCATGGGGTCTGCACACATCTGAATGTTCTGGAAGGCCACCGAATTTTTTATCATAATACAGATTCCTGCTGTCTTAGTCTGGGCATTTGCAAAGAATATTTGGGGGAATTGTGCCTGATGCAATCTATGATTATCAGCTGCCAATAAATGTGTCTCCAGCAGACACACAATGTCTGCCTTTGATTTTCTCACCTCCCTCCACAACATAGAGCGTTTGGCAGGTGAATTTAACCCTTTCACATTCAGCGAGAGAAATTGTATACTCATAATTACACATAAAGGAGGAAATTGTTATGAGCCACATACAAGAATCCAATGACTGCTTTCTGGACATCTGTCAAGTCAGCAGTCTTCCCCATGATTGTGGAGCCTACTGAAACAGACTAAGGGACCTTTTTAAATGCTTAGGAAGCCTTTGCAGGTGTTTTTTGTTAATTAGTCTAATTTACTGAGATAATGACTTTTGAGTTTCACTCTTTATATTGAAGAACTGAAATAAATTAACTTTTTGATAATATTCTAATTTAGTGAGAAGCACTTGTATTGTCTGCAAATCTTGCAAGATAGGGTCATGGAGCAATACAGTTTGATAATATGCTGATTACGTATTACACCAGCCCAGGGGGTTGTTGATTTGCTGAGAAATGGAGGACAAACTATGCAAGTTGATTAAATGCTCAAACAATGAGTCATGGGCCCCTTCCACCTTGATCTCTGACGGTTGACCTGTGAATTATGGCAGAAAGGACAACGGTAACATAGTAACATAGTAACATAGTTTTTAAGGTTGAAGGAAGACTAAGTCCATCTAGTTCAACCCATAGCCTAACTTGTTGATCCAGAGGAAGGCAAAAAAAAACCATGTGGCAAACACGAAGCTCCACATTGGGGAAAAAACTTCCTTCCCGACTCCATACGACAATCAGACTAGTTCCCTGGATCAACGCCCTATCAAGGAATCTAGTATTTATAACCTGTAATATTATACTTTTCAAGAAAGGCATCCATGCCCTTCTTAAATTTTAACAGTGAATCACTCATTACAACATCATGCGGCAGAGAGCTCCATAGTCTCACTGCTCTTACAATAAAGAATCCCAGTCTGTGTTTATGATTAAACCTTCTTTCCTCCAGACGTAGAAGATGCCCCCTTGTCCCCGTCTCAGGCCTCAGAGTAAAAAGATCAGTAGAAAGATCTTTGTACTGTCCCCTCATATACTTGTACATAGTAATAAGATCACCCCTAAGCCTTCTTTTTTCCACCGTAAATAACCCCAAGTGTAATAACCTGTCTTGGTATTGCAGACCCCCCAGTCCTCTAATAACCTTGGTCGCTCTTCTCTGCACCCGCTCTAGTTCAGCTGTGTCTTTCTTATACACCGGAGACCAGAACTGTACACAGTATTCTAAGTGTGGTCGCACTAATGACTTGTATAGAGGTAAAATTATGTTCTCCTCATGAGCATCTATGCCTCTTTTAATGCATCCCATTATTTTATTTGCCTTTGCAGCAGCTGCCTGACACTGGCTACTAAACGTAAGCTTGTCGTCCACCAATACACCCAGGTCTTTTTCAGTTACAGTTTTGCCCAGTGTTTTACAATTAAGCATATAATTATACATTTTATTTCCTCTGCCCAAGTGCATTACCTTACATTTATCCCCATTAAAGCTCATTTGCCATTTATCAGCCCAAGCTTCTAGTTTACATAGATCCTCCTGTAATATAAAATTGTCCTCCTCTGTATTGATTACCCTGCAGAGTTTAGTGTCATCTGCAAATATTGAAATATTACTCTGTATGCCCCCTACAATGTCATTAATAAATATGTTAAAAAGAAGGGGGCCCAATACTGACCCCTGTGGTACCCCACTGTTAACTGAGATCCAGTCTGAGTGTTTTCCATTAATAACCACCCTTTGTTTCCTATCACTGAGCCAATTCTTAACCCACATACATATATTTTCCCCTATCCCCATTGTTCTCATTTTATGTATCAACCTTTTGTGTGGAACCGTATCAAAAGCTTTTGAAAAGTCCATATACACAACATCCACTGCATTTCCTTGGTCCAGTCCAGAACTTGCCTCCTCATAAAAACTGATCAGATTAGTTTGACAGGAACGATCCCTCGTAAACCCATGTTGATATTGGGTCATGAGGTTATTCTTCTTCAGATACTCTAGTATAGCATCTCTTAGGAAACCCTCCAGGATTTTACCCACAGTAGAGGTTAAGCTTACCGGCCTATAATTTCCAAGTTCAGTTTTTGTCCCCTTTTTGAATATTGGCACCACATTTGCTATACGCCAGTCCTGTGGTACAGACCCTGTTATTATGGAATCTTTAAAGATTAAAAATAATGGTCTATCTATGACGTTACTTAATTCCTGCAGTACTCGCGGGTGTATCCCATCCGGGCCCGGGGATTTGTCAACTTTAGTGATTTTTAGACGCCGCCGTACTTCCTGCTGGGTTAAGCAAGTGACATTTAATGGAGAATTTTTGTTATCACTAATCATGTTTTCTGTCATGCGATTTTCTTGTGTAAATACGGTTGAAAAAAAATCATTTAGCATATTGGCTTTTCCTCATCCTCATCCACCATTTCACCCAGACTATTTTTAAGGGGGCCAACACTATCATTTTTTAGTTTTTTACTATTTATGTAGTTAAAGAATATTTTGGGGTTATGTTTACTTTCTCTGGCAATGATTCTCTCTGCCTCAATCTTTGCTGCCTTGATTTGTTTTTTACATAATTTATTTAATTTTCTAGATTTATTTAATGCCTCATCACTACCTACTTGCTTTAGTTCTCTAAATGCTTTCTTTTTGTCACTTATTGCACCCCTTACAGCTCTATTTAGCCATAGTGGTTTCCTTCTATTTCTAACATGTTTATTCCCAAGGGGTATATATTGTGCACAGGTCCTATTCAGGATGTTAATAAATGTCTCCCATTTGCTTTGTGTAGCTTTATGTCTCAGGATATTGTTCCAGTTTATTGCACTAAGATCATCTCTTAACCGTTGGAAATTTGCCTTCCTGAAGTTTAGTGTCCTTGTAACCCCTCTACTACACATCTTATTAAAGGTTACATGAAAACGTATTATTTTGTGATCACTATTACCCAAGTGACCCCCAACTCGTATATTTGATAAATGGTCTGGACTATTGGTTAATATTAGGTCTAGCAGTGCCCACCTTCTTGTTGGGTCCTGAACCAGTTGTGAACCATGACCAGACCAGTTTCTCATAGTTGTCAAAAACCTATTTCCTTTGCTTGAACTACATGTTTCTGTCCCCCAATGTATTTCAGGGTAGTTGAAGTCTCCCATAATAATGACTTCTCCTTGAGTCGCTGCTTCATCTATTTGCTTTACGAGGATATTCTCCGCTACTTCCATTATTTTTGGAGACTTATAACAAACCCCTATCAGTAATTTATTATTTTTTCCCCCTCCCCTTATCTCCACCCACAGGGACTCTACATTTTCATTAGATTCACATATATCCTCCCACAAGACAGGTTTTAAGGATGATTTTACATATAAACACCCCCCCCCTCGCTTGTTTGTACGGTCATTTCTGAACAGACTATAGCCCTGTAAATTAACTGCCCAGTCATGGCTCTCGTCCAGCCACGTCTCAGATATCCCTACCATGTCATAATTATTTTCCAACAGAATTAATTCTTATTCCTCCATTTTGTTGGTGAGGCTTCTGGCATTAGTGCACATGCATTTTATGTATCTCTCTGTACCTCTATTCCTTCTTATTTTATTGACTGTTCAAACCCCACCCCCAATTTCTTTATTTGTGCCCAGGTCACTATCTGCACTATCTTCCCCACCTATAAAATGAATACCCTCCCCCCCAATCCCTAGTTTAAACACTCCTCCAACCTTCTAGCCATTTTCTCCACCAGCACAGCTGCACCCTCCCCATTAAGGTGCAGCCGGTCCCTAGCGTAGAGTCTGTAGCCAACTGAGAAGTCGGCCCAGTTCTCCAGGAACCCAAATCCCTCCTTCCTATACCAGTTCTTGAGCCACTTATTTATCTCCCTAATCTCCCGTTGCCTCTCTGGCGTGGCACGTGGTACCGGTAGTATTTCAGAGAATACCACCTTGGAGGTCCTTGCTTTCAGCTTGCAGCCTAATTCCCTGAAATTATCTTTAAGGACCTTCCACCTACCTCAAACTTTGTCATTTGTGCCAATGTGCACCATGACCGCTGGGTCCTCACCAGCCCCTCCCAGTAATCTGTCAACCCGATCAGCGATGTGCCGGACTCGAGCGCCAGGTAGGCAGCTCACTGTTCGACGATCCCTGTCTTTGTGACAGATTGCCCTATCTGTTCCCCTAATAATTGAGTCCCCAACTACCAGCACCTGCCTAGCCTGCCCTACTCTCCTATTTCCCTCTTTACTGGAGCTGACACTCCTCCGGCTTTCAGAGGACATGCCTTGCTGTAGTAGTGCTACCCCTGTACCGTCACTCCCCTCATCTGCCAACTTTGCAAACTTATTGGGGTGTGCAAGATCAGGACTAGCCTCCCTGGCACTCTTCCCTCTACCCCCCCTTCTAACTGTCACCCAACTAGAGACCTCACTGTCCTGCAGCTCCCGACTACCACCCTCCCCCACATCTACCCCAGTGAGCTGCTGCTCAGTGAGCAGCAGACTCCTTTCCATGTTGTCAATGGATCTCAGTGTTGCCAGCTGCTCATTTAGATCCAGTATCTGGGCTTCCAAACGCACAACGTGCACACATCTCGCACAGCAGTATGCACCCACGACCGGCTGTTCAAGGAATACATACATGTGGCAAGATGTACACTGGATAGCATTGTCAATAATGGAGCTCATTTCCTAATGGGGATTGCACTAGACAGAAATGTTAAGTAAAAAGTAAAGTAAAGAATTAATGAAATACAGTCAGCAATTCAGTCCAAAGTCCTCCCTTCCAAACTCCCTGAATACAAAGTCACTGAAAAACAAGTCACACACTTACTTTCGTTCGCACTTACGCTCCAGACACACGCAGCTCGTTCACACTCGCAAACTAAGAGATTTAAAGTTTTTTTTTTGTTTTTTTTCCCCTTTCCAGCAATGCACCCTTCACCTCAATGCACTTCCAAAAAGGTCCATAAAAAGGGGTCTCTGCCTCTATTCAGTATCATTCTACAGCTGGTCAGCTTAGGGGACTTTGGTCCCAGCTGGAGGAATACAGATCGGCTCCATTGACCATTGCTGAACCCTCAGAGACATCTTGAACAATCCAAGTCACCTGGCCCCAGACTTCACTTCTCTCGGATAGTTTTCTAAGCTTGTCATTACCTTCTCTCTTTGGGGGCCCTACAAAAGTGGGGTGCCAGTGGTGGGTGTGGTCGACCCTGGAAGCCCCGAAATCGCAGCTTCTCTATTCCCGGTGGGCCAGTGGAAGGGTGAGGACTCTGTCATTTGCACCATCTAGGGTACTAGCTGGGACTATTCTATCTGTTTATTGTCCACTTTGTGGTTCAATAAAGTATTACCACACTGTTTTCCCCTCACACTGTGTTGTCTGAGTAGTGTTACGCCCACGGAAGAAATAGGGTCTTCACAATAGTGTCTGCCATTACTACGTCTTGTAGTAGGTGTTCCACAGTCTGACTGCTCTAACTGTAAAGAACTCTTGCCTGTTTGCTGGATTGGCCATTCTTCCACCTGTAATAAGTGCCCTCTAGTCCTCAGAATGGTCTTTGGACGGAATAAGTCAGCTGGAGATAGTCGACATCGTGCTCTCCAGAGACCCCCCGAGCCTTCCCTAGGAAGAAGAGCAAATCATTGGCATACAAGCCACCTTCTCTTCCTTGGTCCCATATTTAAAGATTAATTTCTTACATCACCTGTGTCCACCAAACTGCGGTGCAGTAAGTGACAAGCAAGCTGAGAGACTTCACCAAGATATTGCAGCTATGGAGAAAAGATATCACGGAAAATGGAATCCATCAATGCTTGCAGATTATTGATGGACAATTGTAAGAGAATAGCTGATGGAAGACAAGAGTCAAGCAAAAAAAGAATTGTCACTGAATGAGTAACAAATTTTGTAATGCAAATTTTTTAACTGTTGATGATTCACAATAGTGTTTAGACAGATTTTAGGTTTTTGAATTCTTGCCAAGTTTCCACTAAATAAATATCAGAAAATTGGAATAACAAAATATTTTGAATCTTTATATTTTCAAAAATAATAATGTTTCAAAGTGTTGAAACTTTTATGCATTAATTATATGTAGCAGTAAAAGGAAAACTCTTTGATATCATAGAAACAAGAGACAACTAAAATTTTCATTGTCATATTTGAAAGCAGGTCAAAGTCATAAGAAATGGCTCATTTCATAACTGAACATGAGAAAGTTTGAAAATATGTAAAACAGTGTTACATGATCTGAAACATATATGAGCTACTTGGGTGGAAGGTTCTTAAGCTGCTCACTCAGTACTTACAGGCTCTGTGCAGGTCCCGGTACCTTTCCCTCCTACTCTGCACCAATCAATTAGATAAGTATGGGTTGGAGGAGAGAGAGCAGCTATCTCAGTGATCAGGAAGGAAACTGTCTCATTGTCCTCCTCTGACACAGGAAATTGCCTCCAGTCTATAAGACACACTCACTTATTAGCAATATTTTTTTATTGCTAAAAAGTGTCTTATAAGTCAAACAATAAGGTAAGTTCTAAAGTAATTTCCCTTTCTCATTTAATTATAGAACTGTGTGTTATATGTTTTTGCATAATTTGTCAATAACATATATAGTTTCTCCCCATTGGAGTCTTTTTGATGGTCAACAAAATAGAACTTTCCAGTAATTCATTTTTTTTATGTTTAAAAACGTTGTCCACTACTTGGACAAGCCTTTTTCGTTCCTCATGTTTGGTTCTATTAAAATAAAATAAGAAATACAAACTTCCCATGCCGTCGCCATTCCAGCGGTGTCAGCACTTGCATTCCTAGGACTCATGTGAGGTTAGTATGTCACGTGAGCCCTGTGCCCAATCAGTGTTGACGTCAATGTCCCCACTGTAGTGCGACGGTGTTCAGACTGTGCAGTAATGAGGCATTGACCCAAGGAAAGTTCAACTTAAATGTCTTTATTTGCCAAAACTCCAAGCTCAAATGCAAAAGCTGTCCTCCAGATTGCAGCTGGGATATCCAAATAGTCCGTGTAAACCTGATGCCATGGGAGACGGCTGTACCGTTCCAGTCTGGGGTGCACCAGTTGTTTCCTTCACAAGCCTGTGTTATGCCTTCACTCAGGCTTGCAGTGCACAGAGCCTCCTGCTCTGCAGCTTGCAAACAAAACATTGACACAACCAATATGCCTCTATGCACATCCTAGGGAATATCTACCGTCCCTCGAATATGATCCCCCTCACTGCCTCACACCAACTTCAGACAAATCAAACATCATGAGGAAGTCAGAGAGCAACCGCAGCCCTGGCTTCCTGTTGATATTCAATACATTCAAAGGCAGGGACAGTGAAACCGGCACTGATTACGTGCAGGGCTTGTGAGATGTAACAACCTCACATGAACACCGGAAATGCGAGCCCAGAAACGCCTGAAATGGCGCCAGCACAGGAGCTCAGTATGAGTGTTTTTACTTTAACGAGGCCAAACATGAGGAATGACAAAGGGTTGTCCTAGTATTTCACAACCCCTTTAAGATGATACAATTTTTGGTTAAAACATATCAACCCCTTTAAGATGATACAATTTTCGGTTAAAACATTTCCAACATTCTGAACATGAAAAAAGCTTCTTCCCTGTGCGACTTCTCAGATATTTATTAATCAGAACCTGTCACCACCAAAAACGCTATTAACCTGCAGATAGGAGCTTACTCTGCAGGTTAGTAACATTACTATCGTGCCCGGCACCTGCAAATAGCCAAACGCTGCTGGGAGAAAGTTAACTTTATTCTCCTCAGCAGCATTCGGTTTCAGTCACAGGGGCGGTGCTGGTTCAGTCATCACTCTGAGTATAAAGAGCAGTGACTGTAACAGCACCCCGGCACTGACTGACAGCCAGCCCCCATGCAGAGTCAGTGGCAGTCAGAGCTGGGAGTTTGTTTACAACAGCCGTTCTGTATTCTCCGAGCGGTAACAAAATTCGCACAGGCACTGCCCACGTGACTGAAATTGAATGCTGCCGGGGAGAATAAAGTTAATTTTCTCCCTGCAGTGTTTGGCTATGCGCATGTACCAGGCAAGTTAGTAACATGCAGATTAAGCCCATATCTGCAGGTTAATAGCGTTATTTCTGGTGGCAGGTTCCCATTAACAGTTGATTTCAGTGTAAATCATTTCCCCCCTTAAGAACATGAAAAAGGCTTCTCCCCTGTGTGACTGCTCTGGTGACTAAGAAGAGATGATTTCTTCACAAAACATTTCCCACATTCTGAACATGAAAAAGGCTTCTAGCCTGTGTGGGTTCTCTGGTGTTTATCAAGATGCACTTTCCGCGTAAAAGATTTCCCACATTCTGAACATGATAAAGGATTCACCCCTGTGTGGGTTCTCTGGTGTCTATCAAGATGTGCTTTCCGGTTAAAACATTTCCCACAATTTGAACACGAAAAAGGCTTCTCCCCTGTGTGGGTTCTCTGGTGGCTATCAAGATGTGCTTTCCGGTTAAAACATTTCCCACATTCTGAACATGAAAAAGGCTTCTCCCCTGTATGGGTTTTATGGTGGCCATCAAGATACGCCTTCCGATTAAAACATTTTCCACATTCTGAACATGAAAATGGCTTCTCCCCTTTGTGGGTTCTCTGGTGGCTATCAAGAAGCGATTTCCAGCTAAAACATTTCCTAGATTCTGAACATGAAAAAAGCTTCTCCCCTGTGTGGCTTCTCTGGTGGCTATCAAGAAGCACTTTCCGTTTAAAACATTTCCTACATTCTAAACATGAAAAAGGCTTCTCCCCTGTGTGGGTTCTTTGATGTATAATAACATCTGATTTGCAGTTAAAACATTTCCCACATTCTGAACATGAAAAAGGTTTCTCCCCTTTGTGGATCCTCCGGTGACTATCAAGATTAGCTTTCCGGTTAAAACATTTTCCACATTCTGAACATGAAAAAGGCTTCTCTCCTGTGTGAGTTAGTTTGTGTATAACAAGATTACATTTCTGTCTAAAACATTTCCCACATTCTAAACAGGAAAAGGGCTTCTCCCCTGTGTGACAGTGCTGGTGACTAAGAAGAGATGATTTCTTCACAAAACATTTTCCACATTCTGAACATGAAAATGGTTTCTCCCCTGTGTGAGTTCTCTGGTGACTAACAAGAGTTGATTTATCTACAAAACATTTCCCACATTCTGAACATGAAAAAGGCTTTTCCCCTGTGTGAAATCGTTGATGTCTGATAAGACTTGATTTCTTTGTAAAACATTTCTCACATTCGGAACATGAAAATGGCTTTTCCCCTGTGTGACGTCTCTGGTGACTAACAAGCTGTGATTTGTAGTAAAAACATTTTCCACACTTGGAACAAGAAAATCTATTCTCTGCTGTGTGAATTTTTTGATGTTTAAGAAAAGACTTTTTCAGAGGAAAACTATTTCTATATTCTGACTGTGAAAATGGCTTCTTTGCATTAGGAGCAGTTCGTTTTTTAATGCTTATTTTGCGACTTGGATTTTCCATAGTAGTCAGTAATGAATCAGAAGACAGGAGCTGTTTCAAAGGATTAAATGAGAGATCTTTGCTGTGAAGGGATGCTGGTAAATCTGGAGTAATGGCATTCACTTCAATTGTATCCTGTGGGATCTCAAGGTCATCTGATTTAAAAATTGAAGATGTCAGCTGTCCCTCTGATCTCCTGGTACAGTCATCTGGCAATAAAAAGAAACCATTATTATTTTTCAATAATATATGTTTGACTTTTATATTTTTGAACATTTGTACTTAAATTGTCTATAAAAAGTTATGTTCAAAAATTGAATTATTCACAAATTAATGACAGTTCACAGTCTAATGCAAATCCTCACAGGATGAACCAGTGGAGCGTGGCGTTCAACTGTTTGTTCATTCTGCCTCACAAATATGGAATAAAAAGCCACCAAACAATGTTCTGCAGTCGAAAATAACACCAATAAAAACTTCTACTCATCCCGCAAAAAACAAGCCCCCACTCATGATTGTCAATGGAAAAACAGGTTTCCATATTACTAGTGGCTCAAATGCTCTTGAAAAGCAACATGGCTTCCATAAACTAGTCCAGCAATATTCGCTCTCTTAAAGTCAAATCTCCCACTCGCTTCTGAGCCTTGCAGTGCGCCCAAACCACATTTAGCATCTATGTACTTGACATTACTATAGTGAGAAGATCCCACTTAATTTACGGTGTGTGTCTCCTGGAGCACAATCTGGGAACCAGTAAAATGGCAAATGTGCAATTTTTACTCTCGAACATCCACTGCGTGCTAATTTCCGGAAAGTGCCTGTGGAGTCAAAATAGTCCCTACTCCTATAGATTAATTCACTGAGGGTTATAATTTCCAAAATGGAGTCACTTTATGGGGATTTCTGCTGCTCTGGTTTTCTGCCATTTAGTCAAATTAGGGATTCTGTAAATGGTGTGTCCCATCTTGTCTGGGATCTGCTCCTGCGAAGTCTGCTTCTATCATTAGGCACAGTGTCAAAGATACACAGCCGGAGGGGTCATGCAGATCCACCCATTGTTATCACTTCATCAAGGGTAACGCAACTCCACAGCCTCCAAATCGTAAGGAAAATACGCAATTGATCAATGATTGATGGACAAGACTGCAGCTGCTTCCACTACTAGGCCGGTTATTAGGAAACTAACAGCACCAATCATTTATACAGGCCAACTGGACACCCATTACAGGTAGCATATGGCTTCAGGTGAGGTTTACAAAGCAAAAGGTACAGAACTATTAAACTATATTTTTAATTCAAAATATAGGCAGTGTTTAACCCCTTAACAACATCTGACGTACTAATACGCGTCTGTGCCCTGGGACTTAAGAGCCAGACCCGTATTAGTACGTCATGGCGATCGCGCACGCACACAGGCTGTGCGGGCGCGATCGCCGCCGGGTGTCAGCTGATTGTCACAGCTGACACCCGGTACTATGTGCAGGGAGCGGTCCTGCACCGCTCCCAGCACATTAACCCCCGCGATGCTGCGATCGAAGTCGATCGAAGTCGATCGCAGCATTGCGGGGGTAAGGGGAGGTGATCGCAGATACTCACCTCCTCTTCCGGCTTCCAGCACTGTCTGCAAAGGCTTCCTGGATGTTGCCATGACGACCCGATTTTTGTCATGACAACATCCGGGTCACCAGACAGCAGGAAGATTGTTTGGACATGCGCAGTGCATCTCCAAACAATCTTCTCCCTGTCCAGCGCTGACAGCCTGCATGGCACAGGGATGGTGCTGCATTCCTGTGCCATGCAGGCGATCAGAGAAAAAACAGTGAAAGTCCCAGAGTGGGACAAAGTAATAAACTATATAAGCTTCCAGAAAGTGAAAAAAAAAATAAAAAAAAATTGCAAAAATATTTAAAAAAAATAAAAAAAATAATCCACCAAAAATAAAAATATAATGTACCCATCAATAAATATTATTATAAAAAAAAAACAACAAAAAAAAAAACAATAAAAGTACACATATTTGGTATCGCCGCGTCCGGAACAACCTGACCTATAAAACAGTCCCACTAGTTAACCCCTTCAGTGAACACGGTAAAGAAAAAAAAAAAAAAAAACGAAGCAAAAAACAATGCTTTATCACCATACCGCCAAACAAAAAATGGACTAACACGCGATCAAAAAGACAAATGTAAATAAAAATGGTACCGCTGAAAACGTCATCTCGTCCCGCAAAAAACAAGCCAACATACAGCTCCATCAGCCGAAAAATAAAAAAGTTATAGCTCTCAGAATAAAGCGATGCTAAAAAATATTTTTTTCTATAAAATTGCTTTTATTATGTAAAAGTGCAAAACATAGAAAAACGATATAAATGTGGTACCGCTGTAAACGTACTGACCCGAAGAATAAAGCTACCTTATCAATTTTACCACACGCGGAACAGAATAAAAAAAAAACAAAAAAAACAATTCCTGAATTGTTGGTTTTTGTTTATTCTGCCTCCCAAAAATCGGAATAGAAAGCGATCAAAAAATGTCACGTGCCTGAAAATGGCACCAATAACAACGTCAACTCATCCCGCAAAAAACGAGCCGTCACATGACTGTCTGCCAAAATCGGGAAAAATTATAGCTCTCAAAATATGGCGATGCAAAAACTAGATTTTACAAAAAGTGCGTCTTTTAGTGTGTGACAGCTGTCAGTCATAAAAACCCCATATGATTCTGGTATTTCTGTAATCACACCGACCCGAAGAATAAAGTCGTCTAATCACTTATACCGCACAAGGAACGGCGTCAAAAATAAACTCTTGGGTTAGGATTGGGCTAGGGTTAGGGCTGGGTTTGGGGTTAGGGTTGTGCTAGGGTTAGGGTTGTGCTAGGGCTAGGGTTGTGCTAGGGTTAGGGTTGTGCTACGGTTAGGGTTGTGCTACGGTTAGGGCTGGGGTTGGGGTTAGGGTTGGGGTTGTGATGGGGTTGGGATTTTTTTCAAAAGTAAGAAAAAAAGATGACGATATGGCGACTAGTGTTGAGCGCAAGTGCTCGCTACTTGAGTTTGCATCGGGTGCTCTGGTATGCATTGAGTATCGTGGGTATTTGAGTGACATGCTCGAGTCTCTGCCCCATATGCTTCGCGGCCAAAAAAACTTTACGGGGATTGCCTGCCATGCACGAGCGATCCCCGCATGTTTTTTTTTGGGTGTCTAATAACCGTAAAACATGCGGAGCAGGGACTCGAGCATGTCACTCGACCACACGCTGTACATGGTGCATACCTGAGTACCCGATGCAAACTCAAGTAGCGAGCACTTGCGCTCAAGACTAATGACAACTTATTCAATATGATGACCTAATGTAAACAAATTCTGTGTCGTACCTCTGGGTTCAAAATGTTCACTATACACCTTAATAAAATCCTTTAGGGGTATAGTTTCCAAAATGGGGTCACTTGTGGGGGAGCTCCACTGTTTAGGCACATCACGGGCTCTCCAAACGCGACATGGTGTCCGCTAACAAATTGAATGGAAAATCGTCTCAAATTGTTAGCGGACACCATGTTGCATTTGAAGAGTCCCTGTGTGCCCAAACATTGGAGCTCCCCCACAAGTGACCCCATTTTGGAAACTAGACCCACCAAGGCACCTATCTAGATGCATAGTGAGCACTTGGAACCCCCAGGTGCTTCACAAATTGATTCATAAAAATGAAAAAGTGTTTTTTTTTTCACTTTTTCATTTTTACGAATCAATTTGTGAAGCACCTGGGGGTTCCAAGTGCTCACTATGCATCTAGATAGGTGCCTTGGGGGGTCTAGTTTCCAAAATGGGGTCACTTGTGGGGGAGCTCCAATGTTTGGGCACACAGGGGCTCTCCAAGCACAACATGGCGTCCGCTAATTATTCAAGCAAATTTTACAATCAAAAAGTCAAATGGCGCTTCTTCCCTTCCGTGCCCTGCCGTGCGCCCAAACAGTGTTTTTTCCCCAAATATTGGGTATCTGCATGCCCAGGGGAAATTGCAAAACAAATTTTGGGGTCCATTTTTTCTTGTTACCCCTGTGAAAATAAAAAAAATTGGGTCTAAAGTAACATTTTTGTGAAAAAAGTTAAATGTTCATTTTTTTCTTCCACTTTCAAAAAATTCCTGTGAAGCACCTGAAGGGTTAATAAAGTTCTTGAATGTGGTTTTGAGCACCTTGAGGGGTACAGTTTTTAGAATGGTGTCACTTTTGGGTATTTTCTGTCATAAAGACCTCTCAAAGTGACTTCAAATGTGATGTGGTCCCTAAAAAAATGGTTTTGTAAATTTTGTTGGAAAAATGAGAAATCGCTTGTCAAATTTTAACCCTTATAGCTCCCTAACAAAAAAAAATTTGGGTTCCAAAATTGTTCTGATGTAAAGTAGACATGTGGGAAATGTTATTTATTAATTATTTTGTGTGACATATCTCTCTGATTTAAGGGCATAAAAATTCAAATTTTGAAAATTGCAAAATTTTCAAAATTTTTGCCAAATTTCCTTTTTTTCACAAATAAACGCAAGTGATATCGAAGAAATTTTACCACAATCATGAAGTACAATATGTCACGAAAAAACAGTCTCAGAATCAGGGGGATCCGTTGAAGCGTTCCAGAGTAATTACCTCATAAAGTGACAGTGGTCAGAATTGTAAAAATTGGCCTGGTCATTAACGTGCAAACCACCCTCGGGGCTTAAGGGGTTAAACAATATACAAGATAACACAAAATGGGAACAAAACAGCAGAATATATACAAATACATAAAAGGTATAAACAAGAAACTTGCTAAACTTGGTCGCAGAAACGGCTCAGAGCTTAGAGAAGGGAAGCGCTTCGATTTGGAATTGGACAGAACCTCCACAGAGAACTACTGTAGGTCTTCCTAGGTGCTGACAATGATCCAGACCAGGATTTGCTTTTTATTAGCTCCTAAGTTACGCCCACACACTTCTCCTTTATGAACTCATGTGTGACTATTTGTGAGATGTTCTCAGCCTTTAAGGATTTTAGGAGAGCCACAACTTAAGATATCTTCACCTCTGAAGATCACAGGCACTAGATATTGATGTCATATTTTTTTATCATGATTTTACCTGTACATAAAGATCAAATATGACCTTGTTCGCACCATCTATCTGACCATTATTTAATTGGAGTGATTCTAGTGCCCCCACCCCCGCCGATGTGAGTTAATGCGTCACATCCGCTCTTCGTTATAACGCTGAAAATCTATATCTCATACATATCGGATCGATACCAACGCCAATATTCCGGTCTGGAGCTAGGCTGGCTACAATCTGTGCTGCATGAATAAAAGTTCTGTGCCTGGGAAAGCACACTTCTCCTGCAGTAAACCCCTCTCCTTTTGGCATGTTTTCTCCTAAAATAACTTTCTTGTTTAATTACCTGTACACTACAGGGTTCCTATGCTTCAAAAGAAGTTAAAGCATTATCTCTCACTTCCCCATATGTCCTATTACGAGGTCTTCCAAAAGGAGTTTAATTGATAGCTCTTCCTAGATCTTAAAGCGCACCTGTCAGCGGGATTGTGCTCAGTAAACTACATACACTGTCTGGTGGGCACCATTACACTGATTAATATGATACCTTGGTTGATGAAATCCGTCCTGTGGTTGCTGTGTTATCTTTACTTTCAGTTTGGAGATAATGATATACATTTGCTCCGGGGCGGTCTGTGGGGGGTGCGCTATCTGGTGCTCTGCTTACATATTCATCTATATGCTCTTATGACAGCTCACTGATCGCTCACTGACCTGCCTCCTATTTTACCTAACCCTGCACTACTAAATGCATTACGTAAAATAAGAGGCAAGTCAGTAAAGGCTTAGAGATTGTCACAGTTCCACCCCTCAGTGTGACTGGGAGGCAGTTGCTGCCAACTCAACCACTAAATCTGGTAAAGGGGCGTGCTGAAGCTGTCAGTACTTTGTTTGACAGCTCGGCCATCCAATCTGAGACTGAGAGGCGCTGGCTATCTCGAAGTGTTCATTATCCCAGGTGATTGCCAGTATACTTAACTGGGCTGTTTCTCCTAGACCTCTGCCAGACGTACATTCAGCTTGGGTGAGGTCTCTGCCCCATGTGTTCTGTGAATTTATCTTCTGTTGCCTGACCTTGGACCTTGTTGTGCTCTGATCCGCTATCCTCCTGGTATTCTGACCAACGGAACGTTACCTGACCACGCCATTGTCTCTTCCTTCTGTTTAGGATGTATCCTCCTGGCTTCTGACTTCAGACTCCCTCACTATCCTGCTTCACGACTTGGCCATGAAAGGTGACTCAGCGTCACATTATGTCTGGCCAAGGTCTAAGAATGTGAAAGCTGACACATTATCTTGTAGTCTCGATTCAGTTTCTCCTCCAGAACCTGCATCCTCCATTATTCCTCACGGTATTGTGGATTCTATGGTAACCTTGAAATTGGAGGAGGAGATCCATAAAGTCCAGTCGTTGGCTCCTTCCGCTACTCCAGGATCTAAATTATTTGTGCCTGTGTACCTAAGATTGCGTGTGTTACAAGAATTTCAGGATTCCATCTTGAGTGATCATCCTGGTGTTATTGCTGCACAGAAAGCAATTGCTAGATTTTTTGGTGGCTGTGCATGCATAATAATATCAAAGATTTTTGTATCTGTTTGTGAAATTTGTGCCCATGATAAAGTCAGTCATAGCCGGCCGGCTGGGGAATTGATTCGATTGACAATTCCAGAAAGCCAGTGGACTCATCTGTCCATTGATTTCATCACGGATTTTCCTCTGTCTCGTGGGAAAACTGCTATCTGAGCGGTAGTTGACCAATTCAGCAAGCAAGCTAATTTTGTTCCTTTGTCAGGATTACCTAATGCAGAGACACTCTCCAGGTTGTTTTTCTCATATTGTAAGGTTTCATGGGATCACTCTTAACATGGCATCTGATAGGGGAGTACAATTTGTCTCTAAATTCTGAAGAGCTTTTTGTAGTAAACTCAGGATTGACTTGTCATTTTCATCTGTTTACCACCCTCAAACCAATGGTCAGACTGACAGGACAAATCAATCTTTGGAATAAGTTTTAAGGTGCTTTGTGGCGGCTCAGCAGGAGGTCTTCATTTTTACACTTGCTGAGTTTCCATTTAACAGCTGAGTGAATCAGTCTACTGGAACCTCACCATTGTTCTGTAATTATGGTTTTCATCCTTATTTTGGTGAATTTTCTATGATTATTTCTGAATGCCTTGGGGTGGAGGTCGCAATACTAAGATTTGGGAATGTCTGAAAGGATGTTCAAAAGAATATTGGGACTGCTCAGATTCGTCAAAAAACAGAAGGCCAATAGAAGACGTTCAGAGAGTCCTGTTTTTAAGATCGGGGATAAGGTTTGGTTGTCATAGGAAAATTAAACTTAAAGTGCTGTCGACAAAGTTGGGTCCAAATTTTATTGGTCAATATGAGATCCTAGAGGTGGTCAATCCGGTGGCATTCAGATTAAAGCTTGCTCCATCTCTTCGCATCACTAAAGTCTTTCATAAATCCCTATTAAAGGAGTTTGTCCCTTCGGCATTGTCTCCCTCTTCCCCGCCTCCTCTGGTTTCAGTCGACGGTGGCTTGGAGTATGAGTTTCAGTGGGTTATGGATTCTCATAGGGTCCAAAATTCCCTCCAATACCTCATCCATTGGAAGGAATACGGACCAGAGGAGCGAACGTGGGTCATAGCTTGAGATGTGAAGGCAGATTGGTTAGTCAGGACCTTGCATCTAAAATTTCCTGGGAAGCTTGGTGGTCCGGTGGCCTCCGTTAGAAGAGGGGGTACTGTCACGGTTATACCACTCAGTGTGTCTGGGATGCAGTTACTGACAATTCGGTCATCCAGTCTGGTGCAGGGTTGTGCTGAGCTGTCAGTGTGTTGATTGACAGCTCAGCTGTCCAATCTGAGACTAAAAGGAACTGGCTATCTCAAAGTGTTCATTATCTCAGGTGATTGCCAAGCTACTTAACTGGGCTGTTTCTGCCAGATGTACATTCAGCTTGTATGAGGTTTTCTCTGTGCCTTATGTTCTGTGAATTGATCTTCTGTTGCCTGACCTTGTTCTGACCATCCGCATGTTTAACCCCTTATGCTCTGATTCGCTATCCTCCTGGTATTCTGACGAACGGAACGTTACCTGTCTACTTCTTTCTTTCTTCCTTTTGTTTATGATGTACCCTCCTGGCTTTTGACTTCGGACTTGTTACGCTCACGCCCGGGCTGACTAGCGTGAGCGTGATTAGTGATCCCACTGGATCATGAACCGAGGAGTGCCTGGAGGGGCGTGACTAAGTATCAACCCGGTTCGACCAAGGTCGCACGGCGGCTCAATCGACTCTGTAAACCAGGGAGGAACCGAGCAGAGGGACCAGGTGCTACTCCAGATCAGACCCTGGTCACAGCTGTTGAACCACACCGGGGAATGCAGGAACAGGCAGGTTAGGCTGGCATACAGACAGGTGGGTACTGGCAGGCACAGCTGATATGCAGACAGGTGGTTACTGTCAGGCACAGCTGATATGCAGACAGGTGGGTACTGGCAGGTAGGAACGCAGGCAAAATAGGAACCAGGACAGACTATGATACAGGAACAGAGCCGCAGATGAGGTAGACAAGCAGAACAGAGCAAAACCCGCAGGTGCGGTAGACAAGCAGAGCAGAGCAAAACCCACAGGTGCGGTAGACAAGCAGAGCAGAGCAAAACCGCAGGTGTGGTGGACAAGCAGAGCAGAGCAAAACCCAAAGATGCGGTAGACAAGCAGAGCAGAGCAAAACCCGCAGATGCGGTAGACAGGACAGGGCTCTGTTCACATGGAACAGACTGGAAAACACAAGAAGATAGCTGGAACACAGGAGTAGATTCGGAGACAGGGAAACAGAACGAGCAGAACCAGATACACACAAGGTACTTGCAATGAAGTAGCGAGTGGACACAAAACTCACAAACAGAAGTACAGAGACAACGAGTTGGAGTTAGGTGCAGGTTCAGACACTGCAGGAAAAGGGAAGGTACAGACATAGAGACAAATAGGTAAAGGGCTAGGACACTGTTCAGACAGGATCTGAACCAGGAACAAGATACAGGAACGAGCCTGGGAACTCAGCCCCCAGGATGGCGGAAACTGACTAGAAGTCACAGGTAACAGGCCTGGGTATACAGCCCCCAGGGTGGCAGAAACAGACAAGATACAGGACAAGACCTGGCAACTCAGTTGCACAGAACACACTGAATGAAAGTGTTGCTCAGGCACCTCCTACTGGGTGAAGGGGGTTTAAGTATCCAGTGACTCACAGCAATAGGTTGGGGACGCATTAGGAGTGCGCACACTGCAACTATAAGAATCAGAAAGCAACAGCGCCGCCGCCCTAAGCAATTGGACAAGAGACATGCAAACAGCAGGCACTGGAGCAAAGTGTGCAGCCTGGACTGATAGGTAAGATTGCGGTCTTGCATGGTGGGAGGTGGTAAACCATGCAAGCACGCCGCCAGGGATGTTACAGGACTCCTTGACTATCCTGTCTCACGGCTTGGCCATGAAAAGTGACTCAGCATCACAGAGGCACAGGGGTAATGCTTTTTTATGTAGTTTATTATAATCCTCCTTGAAGTTAGACGGTTTTAAAAGAAATTTAAAAGTCAGGATAAAGGGAGTCTCTGTTGTTATTGTACAGAAATTCACACTTGGTCCTCACTGCACATTTAATGTTGTCGATCATAAAAATGAAATTTTTCCAGAAACACTGGACCTGGTCTTGTAGGGACCATATGAGAACATTCAGCAGCACAGAAGGGAGAGAAGGTAGATTCATCCAATAAGATATCAGGGTTCTAGGAAGCCAACAGCATCATTACCCTCTGCTTTCTCTTACAGTCCCATCATAATATTTTTCTTCATGTGATTTTCTAACTCGTCAGCACATTCTATGTACGCTGTCATTCGGCTTTGTAGTTTACAGATCTGGGCAGGTAAGAGTCAGCATCTCCTAATCTCAAGGGGTAGGTGGATCCTTCCGGTTGTAAGTTCTATAGAAAAGGGCTTTCAATGCCCAAAGTCATTTAAACAGTTTTGGATGGAGGAGAATGTTGTGGTCTAGAAGTAAAATGGTGATCGCATGATTGTGATACGGCCGGACTACACCACCGATAAAGCAGCCACAGCCGGTGACTGAGATGAATCAGTAACTTCTCTACATTTAGTGGTTACTACTCACCTGGGTAGTCATATGTAGGAATCTCCTTCTTACACCGCTCATCATCCCTCACATATGTCTCTGTAGTATTAATATGGGTCAGATCTTCACCCTGAAACAAATATTGTAAAAGTCACAGACAGATGGAGAAGTCACACCTATGATCAGCTCTAATCCTGCCATCTCCACTGTTCTCATTACACAAGTATAAAATATATAATACTGGGGGATAAAACAAGACTGAACACAAGACCTTCACAGCCGTCTACACATCATAGGGGAGATCTCATGACACCTTCTCTCCATCTACCTGATGATCCTGAGGAACATTGGGATCTTCTTGTTTACAGTCCAGTAGAAGAAGAGGACGGGGACATCTCTCTGGTGTTGTCCTCTTACTGGATAGATCTGGAGGAAACACATACAGGGACTGAATTCATTCTTTACATACAGATAATTATAGGCCGTGTGTATTTAGTCCTGTCTATTACCTGGTGATGTGAGGGGCAGGGGAACCTTCATCATGACGTCCTTGTACAGATCTTTGTGTCCTTCTAAATACTCCCAATCCGCCATGGAGAAATAGACGGCGACATCCTGACATCTTATAGGAACCTGACACATACAATGATACCATCATCCCCCAGATCCCTCCATAGCGTTACTGTATAATGTCCCAGCAGTGTTACCTCTCCAGTCAGCAGCTCAATCATCTTGTAGGCGAGTTCTAGGATCTTCTGGTCGTTAATGCCCTCATATATCAGAGGATGAGGTGGAGGCCCCGTGATTGGGCTCAGGGGTCTTCCCCATCCCTCAGACACAGGGTCCTGACAGCGCTCACTAGAGGTCTTCTTCACTACTGTGTAATCCTGGTTATGGAGAGACACATTAATAAATCTCACTACAGACATTTCCAGAGTCCTCACCTCTCCAGTTCTGTCCATCTGTTATTCCCATAGATAAGAATTATGTAATGTGACGTCATCAGAATCTCTCACCTCTCCAGTAAGCCGGAAGAGGATCTCTAGGGTGAGGTGTAATATCCTCTCCACCATCTTGTCTCTGTCCATATCCATCCTTGATTGGTAAATCAAGAAAATTCTCTTATACAGAAGATCTTCACTGAGAGGATCTGATATTGCAGGGACCTGAATGAGAAGATGATGAGCCGATGTAACATAATAAAAATCCTGTGTAATAATACAATTACTGGAGACAATAAGGGAAACATATGAGGAGATTCATTATTTTACAGTATTTAGTTTTCTTCTTTACATCTAGTAATAAAACCTATTTATTTTAGGCCACAGACAACAAGAAGTTTCTTCCTCGGAGTCTGCAGCTGAATCTGTTTCTCACAAGATGGTGGTTTGATGGTTTTATGAGATGGATGTTTGTTCTCGGCCCCGACCCTTTCACAACTCCTGTCTCCTAGTTTAATCGTTAGAGAAACACATAACGAGAACCTGGCTTACACCTCTGGGTTTTTGTAAATGCGGCATTGATAAATGTCCACCATGTAAATATGCCAAACACAAGAAATAAATTTAATCACATTAAATAAAACATTTCATTACACAATGTATCACCTGCAGCAGAGAATTTGTGGTATATTGTATTCAGTGTCTGGGATGTAATGTCAGATATGTCGGCTGCTCCTCCTGTAAATAAGGCAGAGAATTAATGAGCACATAGGAGACCCCACTAATCCCGCAGCCATTAACCCCTCCAATGTTTCCACACATTTCCTAAGAAAACACAATGGGGACTGAAAGAACTTTCAGTTTTGTGGCATTGAAAGGGTAAATCGTTCAGGTGTCGGGGAGATGGCAGAGGGGCATTGCTGAACCGTGAAGCTTCCTGGACACTGAGGCCAAATCCATCGTACCGGAGGGTATAAAGAGGATATGTGGACGGTTATCACTACTATCTACATTATTGTGCTGGAGCTAGGAGAGGAATAATGGCGCTGTGTGAGGACTTCTCTGGGCTTCTGTCCTTCATCCTGTAGTCGTCTGAATGTATCTAATGTGGACGGGAACCAGCTAAGCCGCATTCAGTCCACAGCTGTTACATCACTGTTCACACCACACAGACCCCAAGAGTCTCCGTGCTGAAGGGGTTAATGCCCCCCTGCGCCCAGTAATGAGGAATCTCCACATACCTCCACCTGCAGAGCCGCCACCACATATATGGCTGCTCTGTGCGCACAGGACCTGTGATGAGGTCACAGGAGGGGAGGAGTCAGGGGTCACATGATCAGGGGCCTCAGTGGATGCACAGTGTAAACTGTGCGGCTCCTGTACAGTGATATCCGGAGTGAAGACGCTACATAGAGACGTCTCCGCAGTCAGTGACATTTCCGGCATTATGTATGTTTTTTGCCTATCCTTCTCTGAAATTTGACTACCCAATTCCTTCTCCCAACCCCAGTAAAGGGTAGAGGGTCATTGCTGGTGTCCATTTGTGTTGCTTTGTGTATGCAAGATAGAAGTTTAGTACAAGGACCTACTTGCGTGATTAAGGGTTCAAAAGGAGTGAGTTCATCTTTTATACTAGTAACATGTGAGAATTTATAAATGACCTGAGCTGGAAATAAGCCAGGCAGGATAGACTCCTAATTGGAAAGGAGCCACGAAGTTCTATAAAGGAAGGAAAAGAGCCTGATTCCATGAGAACGTGTCTCAATCTAACCCCATCAGATCAGTCCCAGATTAGAAATGAGTCCGTACCTGAAGCAGAGGGAAAATCTGGGTTGTCAAACAAGGGCATTAATGGACCCAACCTACGTGATATAGATGAAGAGATTAAGACTTGATCCCATGTTTTCAAAAAGTGTTGAATGGGTATTGATAATTGTTTAGTTTGTACATGTATTTAGTCAATCCAAGGTAGAGATGTGAGTATCCACGGATAGAGGTCCTCTTCCAGTTTCACCCATTGCTTATGTTCCACAGACGTGAACCAGTCCACTGCTCTCATAAGAATCAAAGATTGATGGTAATTTTTTTTAGAACGGGCATACTAGTACCCCCCTTTATTTTTGGAACATCACAATATTTTAAAACATATCCTAGACCTCGACGTTCCCCATACTACCTAATAGCGTTGTCGAGATGGGAGAAAAAGGTCTGAGGAACGCAGACAGGAACGGTCTGGAATATATAAAGAAGTTTTGGCAAAATGTCCATTTTATCACATAAATACAACCAAACCAGGACAAGGGTTTGGAGTTATAATTCATTACATTTTAAAGAGTTTGTTCAAGGACAGTGATATAATTTAAACTATACAGATCATCCATGTTCCCTGGAATTTGTGTACCGAGGTACTTAGGTGTGTCTTTCTGCCACTTAAAGGGAAAGTTAAAAATTAGCTTTTGTCTTATGTTATTGCTTCTGATTTAGAGCAGTTGACTATAAAATCGCTTACTTGACCAAATTCTTCGAATTCCTTTAGTATAGAAGGAAATGAGATAATTGGGTTTGAAAATAGAGCAACAAGTCATCTGCGTATAGAGCTAGTTTATAGTGATGTGAGCCTATAGCAACTCCACTAATATCTGGATTTTTTTGTAATGCTACCGCGAAATGTTCCATCACCAATGTGTATAGGAGAGGTGATAAGGGACACTCTTGCTTTGTCTCATTTTTAATAGAAAATGTGTCAGATAGAAGGCCGTTTACCCTATAGCTTTAGGGTCAGTGTAGAAGGATAGAATTTTAGATAACAAGAAAGAGCCTAACCCAATTTTTCTTAAGGTGCTCTTCAAGAAAGTCCAGTGCATTCTGTCAAACACTTTTTCAGCGTCCAAAGAAACAAGGCACATTGGGATCCCGTTTTTTTGCACGTGAAACTAACAACGTTTTATTGGTATTATCACGCACTTCTCTACCCTTAACGAAGCCAACCTGATCGTTGCTAACAATTGAGGGTAGGTAGTGGGAGAGCCATGGTGCAATTATATTAGAGAATATTTTCATGTATATATTAATTAATGAAATTGGATGAACATTAGGGCAGGCATTTAGTTCTTTTCCAGGCTTTGATAAAACTGTTATGTGAGCCTCAAGTGATTGGGGGGCAAAAGGGGGAGTCTTGTGAGATATTATTGAACACTAATGGTAATAACAGAGGTGCAAACATGTTATAAAATCTATTATTGAATCCATCTGGCCCAGGGCTCTTCCCGATAGGACAGGCCATTAAATCATTCCCTATCTGTTGTTCAGTGAAAGATTTGTCTAGTATCTCCTGCTCAGGGGTCTGTAAGGAAGGAACGGTAGTGTCCAAAATATATTTGTCAATTATTGTTTCAAGAAAATGTATATATTTTCCATGAATATTATGAAGTGAGCTATAACAGCAATGAAATGCGTCAGCTATGTCAGTGGGGTTAGGAATTTATAGCAGTCGTGCTCCTTTTGTTTTGGATACATACGGCTCTGGCAAAAATTAAGAGACCACTGCAAAATTTTCAGTTTCTCTGATTTTTCTCTTTATAGGTATATTTTGGAGTAAAATGTACATTGTTGTTTTAGTCTATAAACTACTGACAACTTGTCTCCGAAATTCAAAGCTAAAAATTTTGTATTTATTTGCAGCAAATGATAAAGTGTCAAAATATTAAAAAGAAACAGTGTTTTCAGACCTCAAATTACTCATGTTTTAAATGTGAAATCAATATTTGGTGGACTAACCATGATTTTTAATCACAGCTTTCATTCCTCTTGCCATGCTTTCCACCAGTCTTTCCATGCTTTCCAATAGAAAACTGTTCAGTGGTCTCTTAATTTTTGCCGGAGCCGTATGTCCTTTGCATCCGTGGATGTAACTTCCTTGTCAATGAGAGACCACATTTATCTGTGAATTCATACGAGTACCTTCACATGCGATCTTGATATTTTGTATATGTTTGATCTAGTAAAGACCTTCGCTCCTTTCTTTTTTTCAATCAGATCATTTTTATTTAACAAAAGAAAGAAAGACCAACATTTTGTTTTTGTCATACAAACTTTGTGACAAAAAAAATAAAAAGAAAGAAAAAAGAAGTAAACAATACAAGAACCGGTTTACAATGATATAAATCCCAATATCGCTCTATAGTACAATGTTTTGGAATAGTAATTTTACATTTGTACATAAATATCTGAATACTTCCTGACGGCTTTTTTTCCCCTATTGGGACATCAAAAGAAAAAGAATATATCTAAGAAGGGGCAATTGTGTGGACTGAGACCATTATTATTAGCTGACACCTTAGGTATAAGGATATAAATTCCTGGTTAACTGCAGGGATATGTACAAATGGTCCAGTATAGCATTTCTGAAGCAATACCTGGGGTAATTAACCATTGCTCCCATATGTGTATAGATTTCTTGAGAGCGTTCCTTTTTATATAAGCTCCACTTTCCAAGCATAGAGTGTCATTTATCCTGGAGTTTAGTTCTGTTATCGTTAGGGGAGAATTGTCTATCCAATGTAGTGCCAACAACTTTCTGGCTTGGAATAATATTCTTGAGCTACCTACTGCCATATGGGAGTCTGGGTCTACGTCTTCTCCCAGGAGTCCTAGGATACAGATTTTAGGTTCCAACTGAAGTTGTATCCCAAATACAGATAGTACAAGAGCGATCACCCCCTTCCAGTAGTCGCCAATATTTACACATTCCCACGTCATATGCATCAGGTGGACGTCATTTTGACCACATCTAGGACATGTTTCATCCGTTTGTATTTCAATTTTAAATAAAATACTTGGGGATCTATATACCCTATGAATGAGAAGAATTCGGGACAATCTTTGTGACTCCGACAATGAAAGTTTCGGTGTCAAATCCAGTATTTCCCCCATTGCTCCTCAGATAAGGGACCCTCATCTTCCTCCCATTTTGTCTTAACTATCAAAGGATATTTATCCAAATGTAGGGCCAGTAACTGCCTATAAATAAGGGATATTAGACCTTTTGTATCCAACGATGTAGTAATGGTATATATTGAGTGATGTCAATCAGTATGGCGTTTATTCTAGTTGTGTACTATATGCAAGATGTATTTGCAGATATTGATAAAACACTCTATGCGGAAGGTTAAAATCTGCCTTTATTTGTTCAAACATCTTGAATAATCCATCCCTCAAGAGTTGTGACACCAAACATATACCCCTATCCTTCCACTCACTAACATTTTTTAGTTTATGTAGCTCTGGTAAGTTATAGTTGTGCCATAAAGGGGTATAGTTTGTGTACTTTCCAATCCCCAGAATATTTTTACCCCTATCCCACGCCTTATATATTAACTTTAGTGTAGGACATTTTAAGTCATTTTCTCGAGGAGGCCCCATATCTAGTACCGAGAATGGAAGCTTCCACTTGGTTCCTTCCATAAGTAGGTGCCCTGAAATTACACAATATTTTCAAGTACCCATCCATAAAACTACTTTAGCTCCCTTCTAGCATTAAGCAGGTCTGCATATACCTGGAGGGAAGCAGATCATTTATATTGTTTGTCAAGGAGATCAATCCGCTCAAGCAAATGGGAGACTTTAGCTGTTCTCTCCTTTTTTTAGCCTTTATCTATGTTTTGTTATTATCCCTCTGAGGACGCATGTGAGTGCTTCCCATTTAAATGGTAAGGCAGTTTCATCATGCTCATATATTTGAAGGAGTCTATAGTCTCAAGAAGGTCTGAGACACAGAGTGAGTCTTTCAGCAGATTATCATTTAGGTTCCAACATCTGAAGCCTTGGTGGAGTCCGGCATAGTCAGATTACAATACACAGGAGCATGATCTGACCATACAGTAGTTCCTACCCGAGATGTAGGTTGCCATGTAGGCAAGTGATGGCTAATTAAGAAAAAGACTATATGGCTATGCATACTGTGTAAAGGAGAACAATAGGTATAATCCTTTACGTCTGGATGTAGTATCCTCCATACATCGACCAGTTGAGACCAAAGCACAATTAGCAAAGCTTTTGTTTGTGTTTAAGATTGGTGACACCAGCCCTGGGACGCGTCTAAAGAAGGATCCAAGACAAAATTAAAGTCACCTCCAATGATGATAAGGTCCTCCGCAAAATATTTTAGTTTGTTTAAGTAATGACGACATGTCTTAATTTGGTCACAATTAGGGAGATAGAAGTTTGCCAAAGTCAAAATTTTGGAGTAGACGGAGATCTTAACAAACACATACCTCCTCTCCGTGTCAGACAGTGTTTCTACAATAGTATGCATCAGTGATCTGTGGCGGCCTATACTCAGCACCTTAGACTTCAAAACTGCATTTTTCTGGGACGCCAAGATGAATAATATCTATTAATAATCTGAGGTACAGTATATGATCCCCTCTAAAGTGTGACTCCTGAAGAAAGAGAAAATGTACGTGCTGTTTATGCCTACGATAAAACACTTGAGCTCCTTTCTCTGGAACATTAAGTCCTCTGACATTCAATGAGCAAGTTTTGAGTTGTGCCATATTATATGAAAAAAAGGAGGAATGGAAGAGAGAAAGATTAAAAGAGGAAGTATAGACGGTAGATAGTAACGTCTACCTCTCAGTGTCTAAGAAGTATAGATTATGAATATATCAAAACAGTAGGAAATTGCGAAACAAGCAGATCCCAATGCAAGTCCCTAACTGGGGGTTGTCTTTACAGGCGTAAGTCAAACTTTCAGTTCTAGGATTCCTATTAGGTGGAACCATGGAATATAAAGCAAGTAATGTAATACAGCCTGATATTACAGTAGTATCATGTGAACTCAAATTATATGCCGGTCTAAGATCTTATATGAACTTAGACATTCTATATAGTGGAAGAGTGGCACCTAATGCTCTATTTAGATATATCTAATTATATGCTTAAAGAAATAAGTAAGCATCTGCAAACTGTCTCTCATCAGGGAAGACAAGATTCATTTCAGGAGCTCATATGATTAGCAGGTTCCTTTTCCATCTGGCTGCATCACCATCAAGTTCCTGATCCATTGAACACCTTCTGTGAAGTGCTGGAACTGTCAGTGGCAATGGTGGAGCAGGTGGCCAGTCAGATATATGGATTCTGGGAATGTCCAGGACATCACAAATACGTCTCATGTTGCTTGGATCTTTGAAAATATACAGGTGGAATGGGTACCCCCAGGAGTACATCAGGCCATTTTTCCGGATGGCATCAAGTAGTGGTTTCAATACCCTTCTTTTAGCAAGTGTCATTCAGGATAGATACAGTACAGACCAAAAGTTTGGATACACCTTCTCATTTAAAGATTTTTCTGTATTTTCATGACTATGAAAATTGTACATTCACACTGAAGGCATCAAAACTATGAATTAACACATGTGGAATTATATACTTAACAAAAAAGTGTGAAACAACTGAAAATATGTCTTATATTCTAGGTTCTTCAAAGTAGCCACCTTTTGCTTTGATGACTGCTTTGTACACTTTTGGCATTCTCTTGATGGGCTTCAAGAAGTAGTCACCGGAAATGGTCTTCCAACAATCTTGAAGGAGTTCCCAGAGATGCTTAGCACTTGTTGGCCCTTTTGCCTTCACTCTGCGGTCCAGTTCACCCCAAACCATCTCGATTGGGTTCAGGTCTGGTGACTATGGAGGCCAGGTCATCTGGCGTAGCACCCCATCACTCTGCTTGTTGGTCTAATAGCCCTTACACAGCCTGGAGGTGTGTTTGGGGTCATTGTCCTGTTGAAAAATAAATGATGGTCCAACTAAACACAAACCGGATGGAATAGCATGCCGCTGCAAGATGCTGCGGTTGCCATGCTGGTTCAGTATGCCTTCAATTTTGAATAAATCTCCAAGAGTGTCACCATCAAAGCACCCCCACACCATCACACCTCCTCCATGCTTCACGGTGGGAACCAAGCATGTAGAGTCCATCCGTTCACCTTTTCTGCGTTGCCCAAAACAAGGTGGTTGGAACCAAAGATCTCAAATTTGGACTCATCAGACCAAAGCCCAGATTTCCACTGGTCTAATGTCTATTCCTTGTGTTCTTTAACCAAAACAAGTCTCTTCTGCTTGTTGCCTGTCCTTAGCAGTGGTTTCCTAGCAGCTATTTTACCATGAAGGCCTGCTGCACAAAGTCTCCTCTTAACAATTGTAGAGATGTGTTTGCTGCTAGAACTCTGTGTGGCATTGACCTGGTCTCTAATCTGAGCTGCTGTTAACCTGCGATTTCTGAGGCTGGTGACTTGGATAAACTTATCCTCAGAAGCAGAGGTGACTCTTGGTCTTCCGTTCCTGGGGCGGTTCTCATGTGAGCCAGTTTCTTTGTAGCACTTGATGGTTTTTGCAACTGCACTTGGGGACACTTTCAAAGTTTGCCTAATTTTTCGGACTGACTGACCTTCATTTCTTAAAGTAATGATGGCCACTCGTTTTTCTTTACTTAGAATTTGTATTATGGCAAGAAAAAAGCAGCTAACAGTCTATTCAGTAGGACTATCAGCTGTGTATCCACCTGACTTCTGTACAACACAACTGATGGTCCCAACCCCATTTATAAGGTAAGAAATTTCACTTATTAAACCTGACAGGGCACACCTGTGAAGTGAAAACCATTTCCGGTGACTACATCTTGAAGCTCATCAAGAGAATGCCAAGAGTATGCAAAGCAGTCATCAAAGCAAAAGGTGGCTACTTTGAAGAACCTAGAATATAAGACATATTTTCAGTTGTTTCACAATTTTTTGTTAAGTATATAATTCCATATGTGTTAATTCATAGTTTTGATGCCTTCAGTGTGAATGTACAATTTTCATAGTCATGAAAATGTAGAAAAATCTTTAAATGAGAAGGTGTGTCCAAACTTTTCATCTGTACTGTATGAGAGCACTTACATGCGTTTTCCATTGAAATCACCAGGACCCAACTCCTCTGCTTTCCTCACAATGGCCTCTTTTACATTGAAAAAATTGTATACGACAGATAATGTCCCTTGGACGCTCAGGATCTGGGCCATGATTGCCTATTGCCCAGTGCGCCTTATAAATCTCCACCTCCTTATCAATAGGATCACCAAGGATATTATTGAATAATGATCGTAGTGTTAGCATAATCACTTGTGCATTGATGCTTTCAGGTATACCCCTTATCCAGATATTATTGCCATTTTCTTGATCATCAACCATATTAAACAGACGGTTTACTTACTGGCTGTGAAGATCCAGTGTTAGTTTCTGAGCATTATGATGGCCTCTAACTTGGACGACATTATCCTCTAATCTCTGTAACTTGTCAGTAAGCTGTGACAGGATAGAAGTGAGGGGACGTATTTCAGTATTGTATGTGGTCTCCAGCCTCTGAATATATTGCTCCATATCTTCTTTAGTAGGGATAGACGCAATCTGATATACAAATGCAAATGATATAAAAATGCAAAGTACTACGTCTTGGCAATAAAAATGAAAAAAGCATATACAGAATGGGAGGTATAGAGCTAAGCAACAGTACATGTGAAAAAGACTTAGGTATACTAATAGATCATAGGCTGAACAGGAGTCAACAGTGTGATGCAGCAGCAAAAAAGGCAAATACAATTCTGGGATGTATTAACAGAAGCATACAGTCTAGATCACGTGAAGTCATTATCGCACTTTACTCCTCTTTGGTCAGACCTCATCTGGAATACTGTGTTCAGTTTTGGGTACCATATTTTAAAAAAGACATTGACAAACTGGAGCAAGTTCAGAGAAGAGCGACCAGAATGGTGACCGGTCTGCAAACCATGTCCTATGAGGAACGGTTATAGTGTAGCACCCTGAGGATTCGGCTGCTACAGGGGTATTACACCTCAAGCCAGAGGTGTGGTATTCCACTCCCGGGTAAGGATGGAGTGTGGGACTGAGCTCAGTAGGCTGCATGCACTACATACATCCCATTTCCGGGGGACAGAACTACGGTACTCCCACCAGTATATGTGCAGGTACGACAGCGTCTGTCCCTGGCTGGAGTGGGAGGGGGGTGGAACATCCCAGTAGTGTAGGGGCAGATAGGGGGAGTAGTCTGGGTAAAGCTAGGAGCTCATTGGGTGCTAGTCACCTGGGCTCACACATAGAGGGAGTATATATGGTGGGCACCATCTTAGGACAGGGTCTGTTCAGCCTGGAGGAGTGGAGAGAGGAGCTCAGCCAGAGAGGGCTGAGGGGGAGCTGTGGCTCCGTCTGGGCCCAGCTCCAGAGCTAGGCCTGAAGCAGAGAGGAGAGAGGAGGAAGAGGAGAAACACGAAGAAAGGCCCAGAGACGCAAGCATAGAGGGAACCCTGAGATCCCACGAGTGAACTAAAACGGGTGAAGGGTTGGCAGAGAAGGGTACCGGATCCCAAACTGGTGGAGGTCAATCATCCTTAGCCAGGAACCGGAGGTCGTGGTCAAGCTTTGGCACGACCCCTTGCCACATCCACCAGGAAGGCACGCCACATAGGGTCAGGAAAGCCAGAGAGAGGTTTTGCCCCATAAGGCCCGAGGAAGCCGGACATAGGTGGGTCCCTGGTGAGGACGGCCAGTAGGAAGGAAGAGAGGGGAGCTCTGGACCACGCTCTGGAATCGCCTGGGAGTTGGCCGAGTCCCTGACCTGGTGGACGCAGCACGGCTCGGGTGGTCCTACTGTGCACAAGGATCTGATAAAGAACTGTGAGTAAAGCTTTTGAAACTGCACTACCAGACTCCGTGTTTCGTCGTCGCACCTGCACCACCAGTACTGGGACATCCGCACCATCACCCCCATCATCAACTCTACAATAGCTGCCCTGAGGCAATACTCCTCCCGTGGGGAGTCATCCAATCTTCAGCTGCACAAACAACACCAGCCTCAGCGGTCTGCCCTGCAGCGGCGGTTTCATAACCGCAATCCACGGGTGGCGTAGTCGAACATTCTAACATCTACTGCTAAATACTGCCACTCAGTTTGACTCCCTGGGCACGGACCGGGTCACCGCTACGAGACTACTACCCCTATCTGATCCGTCTCCGGGTAAGCCCCCGTGCACGCGATGCCGCACGACTCAGGCCCAGGGGCGCGTCAACATTGGCGTAGTCGGCAGGATTACGTGCCCGCAACCGACGGGTACTGCGTGCCTGAAGAAAAGTTCACATTTACCGTAAAAAGGAGTCTCCCGCCAATTCCGGAGGGTCCCCGCCATCGGACGCCATCTCGGATCGCTTCCCGCCGTTTGCCCGCCATCTGCAGCCTTTTCCCGCCATCCACGGAGTTTCCCGCCATAAGGAGACGATTCCCGCCATCTGAGACGATTTCCCGCCCTGACAGAGCGGACTCCATTATGGGCGTGCCAGAGGATGGCAAAAGACCACCTCCCATCGTGGGCCAGGTCCAAGAATGGCGCCAAAAGCGGAAACCGCCCCCACCAGCAGAGACTGCAATGATAGAGATGTCCATCAGCGTGAGGGGGCTGCCCTTGGAACTGACTGTCACCAAGTTGCCCCGGGACCACCCTCAATGGGGGCGGATAGGGAACAAAAGAGAGAAGATGGGAGCAGCTTGGAGGAGTCTGGAGGAGCCGGAGATGGAGGGAGAGGCAGGCAGCACCGACCCTGTGGTCAGGAGCCTGATGCAAGCCACCACCCCACAAGACCTGGTGGAGATCCTGGCACAGCTCCCCCGAGACCGGGAGCGTGCACAGACCGCGCTGGAGGGCCTCGCACGGAGGATGGCCCAGGTGCAGCGAGAAACGCTGATGGAGTGGAGCAGGGAGATGGCCCAGCAGGCTGGAACCCGCCAGCGGAGCACACCACCCGCAACGAGGAGCACGCCTGCCCCTGAAGAGGATGCAGAAGGGACGGAGGCCGGAGACGACGCCGCAGAGGGAGCTGAAGAGACGGAGGCAAGTAAAGGGGACGTTACTACCCCGAGCCCAGCCACCGTAAGCCTACCCCCGCTCCCCGTCGCAGAGCCCGAAGTCCCACTGATCGTGCCCGTTGCCGCACCGCTACCGCTCCAGACTAGGCCCCAAGCAGGAGCCGCGGCCACGCCCCCTGTGACGTCACGCGCCTCAACCCTGAGCGCGGCCAAGCAGGAGACGCCACCGGCCTGGTCGCAAGGCCGAGCGCCCCCGGGCGCCGCCGTCTTCACGGTGCCCTTTACCTTCAGGGTACCCCAAGCCTGGTCGCAAGGCCTAGTGATCCCGGGCGCCGCTGCCACCACCGCGCCCTCAACTTCCACTGTGCCGCACCTGGGTGAAGACTTGTTTGCCCAGCACACTTGCCCGGATGGGCAGCCCTTTGCGTGGCCACCGGAGTACTACCATCCCCGACTCCGGAAAGAAAGACCCCTGGATGAGCCCCTAATCCCGGTTCCGGCGCCCGTCAAGATGACCCCGCTCTCGTTAGAGGAGGCGCAGTTTGAGTGGGACCCCGCAGGAGGAGACCTCATCGGGTTCACTCAAGAGACCCGGGCGGCTGCAACTGAGCGTGCGGAGTGCTGCCGCCAGCAGTTGGAAGTCTTTGAGCGAGAACGGAGAGAGAGACGGGTCCGCGAGGAGCGGCTGCAAGTAAAGAGTGCAGAACAAAAGAGCCGGACCCGAAGGAACCCCCGTGCAGCCCACAGTCCCCGTGCCACCGGGACTGTAATCAAATTCCAACTGCAGCACGGTTGGGGCTTCATCAGAGATTATCCCACCCCCGGCGACGTCTTCGTGACCAGAAGAGATGTCGAGTCCCACCTACCGGAGGGACACAGAGGTCGTGACCTTTACCTGGGTGATGAGGTCACCTTCACCCGGCACCAATGTGCCAAAGGACCCTATGCCCTTCATGTACACCGACTGACAGAGAAAGAGCTGAGGTGTCAGGAGGAGCAAGAGGACCCGGACGGGTCTGAAGGGTACACGGAGGAAGGAGCTGGAGGACGTCGCCACTGATGTACAGTAGGAGCACTGTAAATAGTTACCCGTGAAGGTACAATAACTGTTACCATTATAGTCCCCGTTGGGACCAGTGAACTGTTCCAGTGTGTCCCATCTCCCCACAGGCTGAGGACTGTGAGCAGCCATCCCTTTTTCCCCACTGGCCGAGGACTGAGAGCGGCCATATCCCTTGTAAATAGTTGCGCTTCCTAAAGTGCCCCCTACCGGTTTTATAGGAAACTGTTTTTTTTTCTACCAGAGACTGTGGCACTTACCTGGTCACAATTTGCACAAGTGGCCAGAGGTCAAAAATGTTTTATATGAAAAGTTTTATTATGATGAAAGAGTTAATATTATTTTATGATGTGTCCGTAACATTTTAAAAGAGAAGTACCTCCCATAAAGGGATGATTGAAGGTTACTGTTTATATATTTTATATGTAGTGCACTTTAAAAAAGCTTGTATGTTTTATGTTTTTGCTCTTTTACAGCCCGAGGACGTGCTGTGATTTACCAGGGGGGAATGTAGCACCCTGAGGATTCGGCTGCTACAGGGGTATTACACCTCAAGCCAGAGGTGTGGTATTCCACTCCCGGGTAAGGATGGAGTGTGGGACTGAGCTCAGTAGGCTGCATGCACTACATACATCCCATTTCCGGGGGACAGAACTACGGTACTCCCACCAGTATATGTGCAGGTACGACAGCGTCTGTCCCTGGCTGGAGTGGGAGGGGGGTGGAACATCCCAGTAGTGTAGGGGCAGATAGGGGGAATAGTCTGGGTAAAGCTAGGAGCTCATTGGGTGCTAGTCACCTGGGCTCACACATAGAGGGAGTATATATGGTGGGCACCATCTTAGGACAGGGTCTGTTCAGCCTGGAGGAGTGGAGAGAGGAGTTCAGCCAGAGAGGGCTGAGGGGGAGCTGTGGCTCCGTCTGGGCCCAGCTCCAGAGCTAGGCCTGAAGCAGAGAGGAGAGAGGAGGAAGAGGAGAAACACGAAGAAAGGCCCAGAGACGCAAGCATAGAGGGAACCCTGAGATCCCACGAGTGAACTAAAACGGGTGAAGGGTTGGCAGAGAAGGGTACCGGATCCCAAACTGGTGGAGGTCAATCATCCTTAGCCAGGAACCGGAGGTCGTGGTCAAGCTTTGGCACGACCCCTTGCCACATCCACCAGGAAGGCACGCCACATAGGGTCAGGAAAGCCAGAGAGAGGTTTTGCCCCATAAGGCCCGAGGAAGCCGGACATAGGTGGGTCCCTGGTGAGGACGGCCAGTAGGAAGGAAGAGAGGGGAGCTCTGGACCACGCTCTGGAATCGCCTGGGAGTTGGCCGAGTCCCTGACCTGGTGGACGCAGCACGGCTCGGGTGGTCCTACTGTGCACAAGGATCTGATAAAGAACTGTGAGTAAAGCTTTTGAAACTGCACTACCAGACTCCGTGTTTCGTCGTCGCACCTGCACCACCAGTACTGGGACATCCGCACCATCACCCCCATCATCAACTCTATAATAGCTGCCCTGAGGCAATACTCCTCCCGTGGGGAGTCATCCAATCTTCAGCTGCACAAACAACACCAGCCTCAGCGGTCTGCCCTGCAGCGGCGGTTTCATAACCGCAATCCACGGGTGGCGTAGTCGAACATTCTAACATCTACTGCTAAATACTGCCACTCAGTTTGACTCCCTGGGCACGGACCGGGTCACCGCCACGAGACTACTACCCCTATCTGATCCGGCTCCGGGTAAGCCCCCGTGCGCGCGATGCCGCACGACTCAGGCCCAGGGGCGCGTCAACATGATTTGGGAATGTTTAGCTTGTAAAAAAGAAGACTGAGAGGAGACTTAATAGCTGTCTACAAATATCTCAAGGGCTGTCACATTGTAGAAGGATCATCTTTATTCTCATTTGCACAAGGAAAGACTAGAAGCAATGGGATGAAACTGAATGGGAGGAGACACAGATTAGATATTAGAAAAAACTTTTTGACAGTTAGGGTGATCAATGAGTGGAACAGGCTGCCACAAGAGGTGGTGAGTTCTCCTTCAATGGACGTCTTCAAACAGAGGCTGAACAGACATAGGTCTGAGATGATTTAGAGTATCCGGCTTTGAGCAGGGGGTTGGACCAGATGACCCAGGAGGTCCCTTCCAATTCTACCATTCTATGAAATAAGTTATGTTGTTCCCCATATCAGAATAACCTGTGGCTGGGGGGTAAATGTCCCTGTGAAGCAAGCACTGCTCAATCTGTGGGCTTCGGTGAGAGTAGAGGGAGATTTGTGGAGCTGTTTTCTTGTGGGGCCTACATTAAGAGAGAAGTTGGCGCAGGACTTACAGGCTGGAGCTGTCTGACATCATGATGGTTAAGACTGCTTCTTTTTCCACGCTGAGGTGAACGCTGAGGTGAGGCAGTAATAGCTCCAGAGCAGGAAGATAAGACCTTCCATAAGAAACGCTGCATACCAGACATGCTGACAGAGGTGGAGGACCTCAGATTAACCTCTGATCTGGTCTTTCTTTCCCATATCGAAAGTCATGTTTGAGGGTGTAAATTGCTTATAATTCCCCCAAGAACACGGTCTGAAGAGAGTGCGTTCAGTGTGTGCATTCTCTTGGTGCTATGTCCAGGCCATGTCCTTCCTGTTGATGTACAATACATCTGAAGGTGGCGTTGATTGGCAGCAGGATTGTGTGATGTAACAGCCTTACGGAAACGCAAGTTGTGACACCAATGGAATGGCGCCAGAACAGTAAGTGCGTATGAGTGTTTTTATTTTAACAAGGCCAAACATGAGGAATTAGAAGGAGTTGTCCTAGTAGTGGACAACCCCTTTATGAAGATACAATTTTCGGTTAAAAATGTAAAAGGCTTCTCCCCTGTGTGATTTCTATGAAGTTTGTTAAGAGTTGATTTCCGTGTAAAACATTTCCCACATTAAGAACATGAAAATGGCTTCTCGTCTGTGTGAGTTCTCTGGTGCTTAACCAAATCTGATTTATCTTTAAAGCATTTCCCACATTCTGAACAGGAAAAAGGCTTCTCCCCTGTGTGAATTCTCTTGTGCTTAACCAAATCTGATTTCCAGCTAAAATATTTCCCACATTCTGAACAGAAAAAAGGCTTCTCCCCTGTGTGAGTTCTCCGGTGATTAACCAAATCTGATTTCTGGATAAAACATTTCCCACATTCTGAACAGGAAAAAGGCTTCTCCCCTGTGTGAGTTCTGTTGTGCTTAACCAAAACTGATTTCCGGCTAAAACATTTTCCACATTCTGAACAGGAAAAAGGCTTTTCCCCTGTGTGAGTTCTGTTGTGCTTAACCAAATATGTTTTCCGGCTAAAACATTTTCCACATTCTAAACAGGAAAAAGGCTTCTCCCATGTGTGAATTCTCTGGTGTATAACCAAATATGTTTTCCGGCTAAAACATTTTCCACATTCTGAACAGGAAAAGGGCTTCTCCCCTGTGTGAGTTCTCTTGTGCTTAACCAAACCTGATTTCTGGCTAAAACATTTTCCACATTCCGAACAGGAAAAAGGCTTCTCCCCTGTGTGAGTCCTCTGGTGATTAACCAAATCTGATTTCTGGCTAAAACATTTCCCACATTCTGAACAGCAAAAAGGCTTCTCCCCTGTGTGAGTTCTCTGATATTTGATTAAACTTGATTTGTCTGTAAAACATTTTCCACTTTCTGAACAAGAAAATGGCTTCTCCTCTGTGTGACTTCTCTGGTGATTAACCAGATTTGATTTCTGGTTAAAAAATTTCCCACACTTGAAACAAAAAAATCTATTCTCTGCTGTGTGAATGCTTTGATGTTTAAGAAAAGAAGTTTCAAGGGAAAAACTATTTCCATATTCTGAACATGAAAATGGCTTCTTTGTTTTAGGAGCAGTTTGTTTTTTAATGCTTATTTTGTGACTTTGATTTTCCTTATTAGTCGGTAATGAATCAGAAGACAGGACCTGTTTCAAAGGATCAGATGACAAATCTTTGCTGTGAAGGGATGATGGTAAATCTGGAGTAATGACATTCACTTCAATTGTATCTTGTGTGATCTCAAGATCATCTGTTTTAAAAACTGAAGATGTCAGCTGTCCCTCTGATCTCCTGGTGCAGTCATCTGTCAAGAATAAAACCAATTATTATTTATGAATAACATATCCTTAAAATTTATATTGTTGAATATTTCTAATTAAACTCTACGTAAAAATGTACTTTATGTAAAAGTATCATTATCTACCAAGAAAACATATCACAGAAAAAATCAGCCTTACCAACACCAAATCAGATAACAAATGCATTAGCATTTTAGTGTTGGTTGGGTGTACTGGGGTGTCTGTCCATGTGGGGTGCACTTATATAGCGCTGGGCAGCCTTCCTGATGTAATAGTATGGGCATCATCACTATCTTAAGCCAGACACTGTGCATCAAACCTACCTGTGTGAGTGGCGTCCTATGCAAGCTTCTTCTGTGTGCATCTTTAATACTAGGCAACCACCCCCTGCATGAATTTGTAGGTTTGTGAGTGGTTGCTCCACCAGTATTTTGCACCTGCGTTGCCCCCCCCCCCTTTATCATGGGGGTCTGCTGCATCCTGCTAGTGCATTTGTTATATGATTTGGTGTTGGTAAGGCTGTATCTTTTTCTGTGATTTTTTTTTATTTTGCCCTATGTTAGCCATCATTATTCACCAAGACAATAACAGTTCACAGTCTAATAGAAAACCTCATAGCATGAACCAGTGGAGCGTAGTGTTCAACTGTTAATTCTGCCTCCCAAATGTGGAATAAAAAGCCACCAAACAATGTTATGTAGGCAAAAATAATATTAATAAAAACTTCTACTCATCTCACAAAAAACAAGTCCCCACTCAGGTCCATCATCTGTCAATGGAAAACCAGAGGTTTCCACATTATTAGTGGCTCAAAGGCTTTTGAAAAGCAACATGGCTTCCATAAACCAATCCAGCAATATCCACTCTCCCAAAGTCAAATCTCCCCCTCACTTCTGAGCCTTGCAGTGTCCTCAAACCACATTTAGCCTCCATGTATTCGGCATTACTATAGTGAGAAGAACCCAATTAATTGATGGTGTGTGTCTCCTGGAGCACAATCTGGGCACAATGTGTTGGGTAATGAAATTATATATTTGTAATTTTCACTCTCCAACATCCACTGCGTGCTAATTTCCGGAAAGTGCCTGTGGAGTCAAAATAGTCACTACTCCTATAGATTATTTCACTGAGGGTTATAATTTCCAAAATGGTGTCACTTTATGGGGATTTCTACTGCTCTGGTTTTCTGCAATTTGGTCACATTAGGGCTTCTGCAAATGGTGGGTCCCATCTCCTCTGGGATCTGCTCCTGCGACGTCTGCTTCTCTCACCAGGAGCCGCCTTATTCATCCTGCAGGCGGCGCTGGTGATGGAGGAGACGTCAGAACCAGAAGCTCTGGGCGGCGCAGGCTCTGTCCAGCCACTAAGATTAGGGTGCCTGGGACCAGTAGCACCATCCAGTCTGGCAGTATGGGTGTGTGTGCTGTCCAGCTGGAGTAATCTGCTCCTTGTTTCAGCCAACTGGAAAGCACCGCACCCTACTAAAGCTGGAAGCATATTGCCGGAAGCTGCCAGATCCAGCCTTGTTCTCCTCTGGTTCAGTCCTCTGTGCTCAGCTCCCGGCTTGTGTATTTGTTTCCTGTTGTGACCTCGGCCCGTTTACTGACTACTCTTGTGTGATTTTATATTTTCTCTGACCTCCTGGTTCTGACCTGGCTATCTGACTATTCTTCTTGCCAGCTCACACCACAGAACATTAGGTTACACTGTGGCCCAAGCTTAGGGGGGTCTCTGTCTAAGTCCAAATCCATGTAGAGGGGTTAAAGGATGATGAGCAAGGCAAACCCTGGGATCTGGAAAATGGAGTAGATAGTGCCAAGCCTGTTTGTGGTAGCAATCTTTTGAGCTGCCAGGTGACAACGAATAGTGTCCCCAATACATTGTGTCTGCACACTATCCCAGCAAAATCTGCATTCAAATAGCTAAATGGCGCTCCTGCCTTTCTTAACCTGCCATGTGCCCAGACAGTAGTGTATAACCGTATATAGGGTATTGTCAGATTCAAGAGAAGATGGAATATAATTTGTAAGGTCCATTTGTTTCCTATTATCCTTTGTGAAGAATTCCAAAGTTATCACCACATAAAGTGACACATGTCAGATTTGAAAAATGGGCTCAGATAGGAACACAAAACAGGCTGCAGGAAGGGGTTAAATCAGAGTATTTTGGGCACTAACTACCATAGTCAAAACTGTGAGTACAGACCATAACACATCTACTGAAATGATCAAACTCAACAGTCTTCATCAGTAAGTAGTGAGTAACTAGTGGTGAAACCTCTCTGGGGTAATTACAGTTTGGGGCTCGGTGGCTCTTGGCAATCTAAACTATCGTAAGGGACAATATTTTCTATCAGATGAATTTCAAGAAGAAATATTAGACGTTCAAAGGGAACTTTTTATAATACTGCAGAGATGAGGCATCTTAAATTTAGCTTAGAGATATATCATGGCACAGGTGTAATGTTTTTTTTTGCTTAGTTTATCACAATCCTGTTTGAAGTTAGTTGGTTTTAAAAGAAATTGGTAAGTCGGGATAAAGGGAAACTCTGTTGTTATTGTACAGAAATTCACACTTGGCCTCACTGCACATTAAATGTTGTCGATCATAAAAGTGAAGTTTGGCCAGAAAGACTGGACCTGGTCTTGTAGGGGCCATATGAGCACATTCAGCAGCACAGAAGGGAGAGAAGGTAGATTCATCCAATAAGATATCAGGGTTCTAGGAAGCCAACAGCATCATTACCCTCCGCTTTCTCTTACAGTCCCATCATAATATTTTTTTCAAGTGATTTTCTGGCTTTGTGGTTTACAGATCTGGGCAGGTAGCGTCTCCTAATCACAGGGAATAGGTGGATCCTCCTGGTTGTAAGTTCTATGGAAAAGGGTTTCAATGCCCAAAATCATTTGAACAGTTTTGGGTGGAAGAGAATGTTGTGGTCTAGAGGCAAAATGGCGATCACACGATTGTGATAAGGCCGGACTACACCACCGATAAAGCAGCCACAGCCGGTGACTGAGAAGAATCTGTGACTTCTCTGCATTTAGTGGTTACTACTCACCTGGGTAGTCATATGTAGGAATCTCCTCTTTACACCGCTCATAACCCCTTACATATGCCTCTATAGTATTAATATGGGTGAGATCTTCACCCTGAAACAAATATTGTAAAAGTCACAAACAGATGAGAAGTCACATCTATGATCAGCTCTAATCCTGCCATCTCCACTGTTCTCATTACACAAGTAGAAAACATATAAAACTGGTGGATAAAACAAGACTGAACACAAGACCTTCACAGCCGTCTACACATCATAGGGGAGATCTCATGACACCTTCTCTCCATCTACCTGATGATCCTGAGGAACATTGGGATCTTCTTGTTTACAGTCCTGTGGAAGAAGAGGACGGGGACATCTCTCTGGTGTTGTCCTGTTACTGGATAGATCTGGAAGAAACACATACAGGGACTGAATTTATTCTTTACATACAGATAATTATGGGCCGTGTGTATTTAGTCCTGTCTATTACCTGGTGATGTGAGGGGCTGGGGAACCTCCATCATGACGTCTTTGTACAAATCTTTGTGTCCTTCTAAATACTCCCACTCCTCCATGGAGAAATAGACAGCGACATCCTGACATCTTATAGGAACCTGACACACACAATGATACCGTCATCCCCCCGATCCTTTCATAGCGTTACAGTATAATGTCCCAGCAGTGTCACCTCTCCAGTCAGCAGCTCAATCATCTTGTAGGTGAGTTCTAGGATCTTCTGGTCATTGATGTCCTCATGTATGAAGGGGTGAGATGGAGGTCTTGTGATTGAGCTCAGGGGTCTTTCCCATCCCTCAGACACATGGACCTGACAGCGCTCACTAGAGGTCTTCTTCACTACTATGTAATCCTGGTTATGGAAAGACATATAAATAAATCTCACTACAGACATTTCCAGAGTCCTCACCTCTCCAGTTCTGTTCATCTGTTATTCCCATAGATAAGAATGACGTAATGTGACGTCATTGGAATCTCTCACCTCTCCAGTAAGACGGAAGAGGATCTCTAGGGTGAGGTGTAATATCCTCTCCGCCATCTTGTCTCTATCCATATCTGTCTTTGATGGGTCCATAAGGAAAATTCTCTTAAATAGAAGATCTTCACTGAGAGGATCTGATATTGTGTAATAATACAATTACTGGAGATAATAAGGGGAAACATATGAGGAGATATATTATTTTACAGTATTTAGTTTCCTGCTTTACATCTAGTAATAAAACCTATATATTTTAGGCCACATACAACAAGCAGTTTCTTCCTTGGAGTCTGTAGCTGAACACGTTTCTCATAGACTCATCTTCCATAAAGCTAATTCTCGTCTCATTTACCGACACTGGAATCGGCATTAGCAATACTGCAGGAGATATTCATTACACGTGACATGAGAAATAACTACTTCATGAGGAGGACGACGACGACATCTTCAACTACGATTCTACAAACATATTTAGCCAGAGTTCTTCACTGACTACATCTCCTCCGGCCATCTATATGAATGTTTCCCATCTTCCCCGGATTGTAATCTTCTATCACGTTAGATCTCATGTCTGATTCACACACAGAAGTTTGAGGCTTTGATACATGGTAAAGTTTTTAATATTAAACAGAGTAGGACTATCCTGAATGGGTTCATTTTACCATGGTGGGATAGCTTTCATGCTATTTTTGATCAAAAACAGAGTTACTAAGAACCCTATTTTATTTAAATGCACTTTTCCTTTTTATTTATTTATTTACAGCAGGGTTTATGATCATTTTTCTTCTTATAGTTTTTTTCTCATTTATGGCCATAGTAAACATGCATTTATGTGCTGCATGGATACCAACTTAAACCAAGCTCAAATTCTGTGTTTTTTCACGGGCACCATAGTGGCCCTGTGGGCTGCTGCTATGGATGATACACCCCTAACTATCCAACTATCATATGGTAAAAATCTCATAGGTCCTGTATTTATTAGTATCTGCACGAAGAATGAGGCTAAGTGAGTATTTATTAAAGGGAATCCACTCCCCACGAACAGCAAGCATCAGAATCTTCACTGAATAAAAAGCCATTTCTCAGCAAACAGACCTCTAATATGAGGCATACAGGTATGTATAGACTCACATTTCTATCACCTGTATGCCAATATTAGAGGTCAGATAAGTCCCAGGGGGTGACAGATTCCCTTTCATCAGCCGTGGGGTAATCATAAAACCAGATATGTATCAAGGTATTCTAAGGTGGTTAATGGTTGCATAGTCAATGGGAGGCATGTGTCACAGAGATGGCTGGTCTCTGTGATGTAACCCGGAGTGTTTCTCTAGGGCACATAAGCACTAAGAGGATCGGTTGGTGCACCTGGGAGCCGGGTTACGGGTAGCTAGGAGAGAATGGGTGGGTCCAGCTACCCACATACCTCATCTCTGGGTGTGGTTAACAGCCTATAAAATGGAGGCTGTTGTTTGGCACATGGTCTGTGTGTTTGGAGGGAGAAGGCCTCCTGTGTATGTTTGTCTTCAGACCAAGCCAGGACACTGGACGCTACCCCAGCTTGTGTGCCACACAGGCCTGGCTGAGCAGAGACCTGCTAAGGACAATTACTTTGTTTGCCTGATCTAAAGGCTATTTTCTTTTCTGTTTGGCTTCTGGGTTTATGAAGAAATAAACCCACATGAACTTTTAAAGGAACATGCCTCCTGTTTTCCTCCGGTCACACCCAAGTGAGTAAAACCTCCACAATTAGTGTTAGACTTGCGGGCAGCGTTCCCAGCAGAGACGTATGAGTGCTACAGGATGGACTGCATGCCCTGGGTGAAGTCTGTCGCAAGCCAGCAAGCATCGCCAGACGAAATGGAGGACCTTCTTAAACACCTGGTCCAGTCGCAGCAGCATCAACAGGAGATCAACAGGCTGTAGTTACAGCAGATACAGCAGCACTAGCAGAAACAACATCAGCAGATGCAGCTTCTGGCAACCGCCATCCAGGACAGGATGAGAGCTCCAACCCCAGGTCCGACTGATGACTCCCATGTCCGGAAGGCAGCATGACGAGCTTTGCAGAAAATGACCCTGGGGGTTGAGACTTTCCTGATGGTGTTTCAAAGGGTCACCGAGAGGGAGAAATTTCCACAAGAGCAGTGGGCAGAGGTACTGTCGCCATACTTGACTTGGAGAGCCCCAGAAGTACGCGTAGTAGGCGTACTATGATTTAGCTTTGCAGGACGTCCTATTTAGCTTTGCATAGTACGCCCTATTTAGCTTTGCATAGTACGCCCAAAAGGCATACTATGATTTAGCTTTGCAGGATGCGAAAGAGTATGGCAAGCTAAAAACTGAGATTCTCGCACGCTTGGGGTTGACAATGACTATCAGGGCACAGCGGGTTCGTATCAATGGAACAAACCACCTCCGTCCCAAAGGTTTGACCTGCTGCACCTGGTCCAGAAGTGGCTGAGCCAGAGTCCTCAATGTCTGCGCAGATGGTAGAGTGGGTGGTGATGGACCGGTTTGTGCACTCCCTGCCGAGGCCCATACAGCCTTGGGTTGCCCAGGGTGATCCCCGGTATGCAGATGAACTGGTCGGACTGATCGAGAGATACCAGGGGGTTGAAGGTTCCTTGGGAAGGAAGCCCACTACATGCTGGAGTTCCCAACAGGGGGTGGAGGCCCAAAAGGTGGTGGGACTTCCAAGGTCCAAATGGACGAGGGAGGTGGTGCCCAAGGTCCATACAGGTGATGTTGTTTGCTGGCGGTGCCACGGCCCAGGCCATATAGCTGCCTGTTGTCCCCTGACCCTTGAGCCAATGGACTGCAGCATAGGACAACGTTGTTTATATTATGCTTATCCGGCCTGCAGTGTGAACTGTCCACCCAGCGAGGGGCCACAAGCATGTCACATGAAGGTGAACAGATGGGAAGTAAAGGCACTGCTAGACTCCGGGAGCCTGGTGACCCTTATGAGGGCCACCCTTCCTCTCCAAATTATCCCGGGGAAAAAAGTCGGCGTTCAGTGCATTCATGGTGATGCTAAAGACTACCCTACGGGCAAGAGTGGACATTGAAATGGCCCACGGTACAGAGTCCCACGAGGTCGGCGTCGTTCAGGACTTGTTGCACCCTATTATTATAGGCTGGGACTTTTGCTTGTTTTGGGATCTGTGGGGGAAGGGTTCTGAGTTCGCTGGCTCAGATAAGAAAAAAATTAACCCTAATGAGGTATCACCACACCCAGAGTCAGACAGGTTTCCCTTTTGTGTCCTTGTGGGGGATGAGGAGGTAGTGCCCCCTGAGTCTGCAATTCCAGAGTTAGGGGTGACCAGCGAGAATTTTGGGTCTGCCCAATATAGGGACCTAACTCTGAAGGGAACCTTTAATAATGTCACTATTATAAATGGGGTTGCACAGGAGTCAGGGGCTGACACAAGGTTTCCCCATTTTATGATGAGTAAGGAGTTGTGGTACCAGGTCAAGAAAGTGAGGGAGGAGAGTGTGGAGCAGTTAGTGCCGGGCCCCTTTAGACGGAAGGTGTTGGACATGGCCCATTCACATGTCTTGGGGGGACATCTGGGAGTGGATAAAACGCAAGAACGGATCGTGCAAAGGTTCTATAGGTGAACATTGGACATAATTTCAAAAAACATCACAGTAAAAGATAATACCTTACCAACACCAGGTCAGATTGCCAATGCACTGCAGGATGCAGCAAGCCTGCATCATAAAGGCAGGGCCAGCACATGTGCAAAATACTGAAGCAGACAGCCACTCACTAACCTACCAAATTCATGGAGGGGGTGACTGTGTAGTATTATACATGCACACCGATGGAGTCAGCATAAGGCGGGCGCCAGTCACACAGATATGTGTGATGCATAGTGCAAAAAAATGTGCAAAAAAGATGAAAAATAGTGTATAAGATAAATACACAACATGATAAATACCCCACCAGGCCTCTTTAGTGTTGGCTGGATGAATTGGGGCATATGTCTTGTGTGCTTGCATGTATATAGTGCTTGGCAGCCCGTATGATCTAAGGCTATGTGCCCACGATGCAGAAATGCTCAGGATTTTTTCCTGAGCGTTTCTGCATCTCCCTGGCAGAAAAAATGCATGCGGATTGTACATGCGTTTTCCTGCCGGGGACATGTGGAAGTGAAGCGTTCTTCACTTGCGTTTCCGCATGCGGGTTGACAAGCGCTTTCCAAGCGATTTTAGCATCACTTGGAAAGTGCTTGTCAACTTGGTCACACTATATAAATCCATGCAACCAGCATGGATTTATATAGTGTGACCTGAGAGAATGTAAAAAAATAAATCTATACATACCCTCCGATGGCCTGCGCTGTCTTGCTTCGCTCGGTTCCGGCTGCCGGCAGTGGTAGACTGAAGGACCTGCCGAGGTCAGCGTCGCGTCACCCGTCACAGGACTCTGACGTCAGAGCAGGTCCTTCATTCCATCGCTAAGTGCCGGGAAGCAAGGAGGAGCGCACCGCGGGCCGCCAGAAGGTAAGTATATATTTATTTTTAATTTTATTCTTTTTTTACAGCTTTTTTAATGGTACCTGGGTGTGGAGGAGAGTCTCCTGTCCTCCACACCTGGGTACCATCTACACATTAGAACGCGCCAATTACGCAAGTACAGATGCAGTCTTTCTGAATTGGCGCGTTCTAATGCAAGTCAATGGCGGTGAAAACGCAGCGCTTCCGCAAAATAATTGGTAGTGCTGCGTTTTTTCCCGCAATGATAATCCGCACCGGAAATTTCCGCAGCACGTGCCCGTTTTTAATGCGTTTCCGCAGCAGCAAAAACGCTGCGGAAACGCATTGTGGGCACACAGCCTAATAGTATGGGCGTCATCAATAGGCTGCAAGCCAGACAATGTGCATCACACATATCTGTGTGACTGGCGCCCTATGCAGACTACACAGCCACTCCCTCCATGAAATGGTAGGTTAGTGAGTGACTGTCTGCATCAGTATTTTGCACATGTGCTGGCCCCGCCTTTATCATTGAGGCTTGCTGCATCCTGCAGTGCATTGGTAATCTGACCTGGTGTTGGTAAGGCATTATCTTTTAGGCTATGTGCCCACGATGCAGAAATGCTCTGGATTTTTTTCCTGAGCGTTTCTGCATCTCCCTGGCAGAAAAAACGCATGCGGATTGTACAGAAGTGAAGCGTTCTTCACATGCATTTCCGCATGCGGATTGTCAAGCGCTTTCCAAGCAATTTTAGCATCACTTGAAAAGTGCTTGACAACTTTGTCACACTATATAAATCCATGCAACCGGATGGCTTCTGATGGCCCCCGGTGTCTTTATCCGATGCGTCCTGGCTTGCCGGCAGCTCGCGGTAGACTAAAGGACCTGCCAACGTCAGCGGTTGCGTGACCCGTTACATGACTAATTGACGTCATGGCTAGTGTTGAGCGATACCTTCCGATATCGGGAAATATCGGATCGGACCGATACCCAAAAAGTATCGGATATCGCCGATTCCGATACCGGAAACCAATGCAAGTCAATGGGACAGAAATATCGGAATAAAAATAAACCCTTTCTTTCCTTGTAGGTTAATTCTACATGAAGGAAAACAACTAAGAATAATGTAGAATGTATTGGGGGAGGTGGGGGAGACAACAAAGGCATAGAGGTTTAGCCCAATCAAATGAAATAGCAGGAATTAATATTTTTTTTATGACGTTCTGAGTTACGGAAATATTGACTATGTTAAGTTTTTTTATATTTTGTCAGATATTTATGTTTCACTACTTCCATGCTCTTCACCTTTTTTACTTCTCCCACACTTTCTCCTTCATCATCCTCAGCATCAGCATCTTTTTCATCAACTTCTTCTTCACCTTCTTCATCTTCTTCTTCTTCATCTTCTTCGTATTATTCTTTTTTTTTACATTCTTCATATTCTACTTCTTCATCTTCTTCATATTCTTCTACTTCATCATATTCTTATTTGTGACAGGCATTCCTGTAGTTGTTATCTATAAAAGTTTGAACATTACACCTTTCGTTCTGCCCGTCACAAAAGATTTACAACAGGATTTGTCCGCGTTCAGTTTGGCCTGCAGCAGCAGGTCTTTTCCAGGGGCACCACGAGGAGGAACGGACTCACCCCCATACACTGCTCAGTCATCTTCTGCTTATAATTTAGATATTATCTTTTGCTCTGATTTTTAGTCTTATGCTTAATGTTCTTCCGCTTTTTGTTCTTCACCTTCTTGTACTTCTGCTTCTTGGTTTTCTGTCTCTTGTTCTTCTGTATCTTGGTGGTTGTCTTCTTCTTTGTCCTCTTGGTCAACTTCTTCAGGGTCATCTTCTTGGTCTTCTTTGGGGTGGTCTTCAGGGTCGTCGTCTTCAGGGTCGTCGTCTTCGGGGTCCTAATCTTCGGGGTCCTAATCTTCGGGGTCCTAATCTTCGGGGTCCTAATCTTCGGGGTCCTCGTCTTCAGGGTCCTCGTCTTCAGGGTCCTCGTCTTCTTCGGGGTGGTCTTCAGGGTCCTCGTGTTCAGGGTCGTCGTCTTCGGGGTCCTCGTCTTCTTCGGGGTGGTCTTCAGGGTCCTCGTGTTCAGGGTCGTCATCTTCGGGGTCATCGTCTTCTTCGGGGTGGTCTTCAGGGTCCTCGTCTTCGGGGTCCTCATCTTCGGGGTCCTCATCTTCTTCGGGGTGGTCTTCAGGGTCCTCGTCAGAGAGATCCAGAGTGATTACCAAGAACCATTTCAAAAAGCTTGAACTTGGAAATGTAGCAGAAGGTACAAGAAGGCTGAGGAACTGCCGAGAACCAGCTGACGGTACTGGAACCCGGATGGGTAGCAGAAGGTACAAGAGCAAATGGAATTACTGAGGACCAGCTGACGGTACTGGAACCCGGATGGGTAGCAGAAGGTACAAGAGCAAATGGAACTACTGAGGACCAGCTGACGGTACTGGAACTCGGTTACTATGCAGGAGGTACCTGTGCCAGAATGCACTACCAAGGACCACCAGACGTTGGTGGAACTTGGATACCGAGAAGGAGGCACCTAAGCCAAAGGCACTGCCGAGAACCAGCTGACGGTACTGGAACCCGGATGGGTAGCAGAAGGTACCCATGTAAAAAAAAGTTGCAAGGCCGCAAGCCGGCCGCAGCTACCGAAACCCACACTCCTACAGGGGGTGCTTGTCTTATTGGCACTATGGAACCAGCCTTCATTGCCAGATCCTGCAGCCCACATAGGAGTCACCTAAACTGCAGGCACCATAGAGTCGGCTAACCCAAAAGCAACACGACAGGACAACGCATTGGAGGCAAAGTGACGTTGACACTACCCGGAAACAGCTGGCGTGCTGGAACCAGGCTGGGCAGGAGGGAGTACCCGTGTCAAAGACACTGCCGAGAACCAGCTGACGGTACTGGAACCCGGATGGGTAGCAGAAGGTACAAGAGCCAATGGAACTACCGAGGACCAGCTGACGGTACTGGAACTCGGTTACTAAGCAGGAGGTACCTGTGCCAGAAAGCACTACCAAGGACCAGCAGACGTTGGTGGAACTTGGATACCGAGAAGGAGGCACCTAAGCCAAAGGCACTGCCGAGAACCAGCTGACGGTACTGGAACCCGGATGGGTAGCAGAAGGTACCCATGTAAAAAAAAGTTGCAAGGCCGCGAGCCGGCCGCAGTTACCGAAACCCACAGTCCTACAGGGGATGCTTGTCTTATTGGCACTATGGAACCAGCCTTCATTGCCAGATCCCACAGCCCACATAGGAGTCACCTAAACTGCAGGCACCATAGAGTCAGCTAACCTGACCGCAACATGACAGGACAACGCATTGGAGGCAAAGTGACGTTGACACTACCCGGAAACAGCTGACGTGCTGGAACTAGGCTGGGCAGGAGGGAGTACCCGTGCCAAAGACACTGCTGGGAAACAGCTGGCGGTGCTGGAACCCAGGGTAAATACTAAAAACAGAGTGGAGCCAGAGGCGTAATTGGAGCAACTTTAAAATCTGTAGTAGTGTGAATGTGGACAGAGCAAGAGAATTTGCCGGACACACAGCTGGGGATCAGCTGACATTACTGAACCCCAATAACACTGGAGCAAGCGTTGACTGTGCAGACGGCACTTCTGAGCAGCAACTAGCGGTATTGGAGCCCAGGGTAAATATTATAAACAGAGGAGCCGGAGGTGTAATTGGAGCAAGTTTTAAATCAATAGTACAGTGGATGTGGACAAAGCAGGAGAATTTGCCGGACACACAGCTGGGGATCAGCTGACGTTACTGAACCCCAATAACACTGGAGCAAGCGTTGACTGTGCAGACGGCACTTCTGAGCAGCAACTAGCGGTATTGGAGCCCAGGGTAAATACTAAAAACAGAGGAGTCAGAGGTGTAATTGGAGCAAGTTTTAAATCAGTGGACTGAACCCCAATAACACGGCAGCAAGTGTTGACTGTGCAGACAGCACTTCTGAGCGCCAACTGGCGGTGTTGGAGCTCAGGGATTACAGTTCAGGTGGTAGAAACATGAACACAACAGGAGACCTGGATACTGTTGCCAACCAATTATTTATTCTGGAAGAGGACTGGCAAATTCATGCGAGATCCAGGCCTTGTTCATTTTGAGAAAAGTAAGCCGGTCAACGTTATCGGAGGATAGTCGCATGCGACGGTCTGTTAGTACACCACCTGCGGCACTAAAGACGCGTTCCGATAATACACTAGCAGCAGGGCAAGCTAGCACCTCCAATGCATACTGGCTAAGCTCTGGCCATGAATCCAGCTTACAGACCCAAAACTTGAAGGGAGAAGAGCCGTCTGGGAGTACACTGAGAGGGCAAGACATGTAGTCTGTCACCATCTGACGGAAACGTTGCCTCCTGCTGAGTGGAGCCGTCTGTGATGGTGTAGACATTTGTGGCGGCGGGGACACAAAACTTAGCCACACTTCGGCCATACTGGTCTTGCCTTGTGCTGAGGCGCTGCTTCTGCTCCCTCTTTGTGCAGAGCTTCCTCCACTGCCTCGACGCACTGAGCTGCTTTGTAAAGCACTAGCAGCACTGCTCTCGGTTGGAATGGAGAACATGATGGAATGCACCAGTGCGTCTTGGTATTCCCGCATTTTACGCTCCCGGTTCAACGGTGTTATGTGGCAAATGTCCTTCATAGAGGCCCACTCAGTGGTGGTGAAGTGTGAACGGCGCGCACTGCGACTTGTTTGCGCCTGCTGCAGCTGGTACTCCATTACTGCTGCCTGCTGCTCACACAACCTCTCCAACATATGTAACGTTGAATTCCACCTGGTGGGTAGGTCACATATGATGCGATGTTCCGTAAGGCGTAATCAGCGCTGCAGAGCTGCAATGCGCGATCTTGCGTTGCTGGAACGCCGCAAGTGAGCGCACTCTATGCGGACCTTGTGAAGCAGTGCATCAAGATCCGGATAGTCCCTCAAAAAACTCTGCACGACCAAGTTGAGCACATGTGCCAGACATGGGATGTGAGTGAGGTTGCCTAGGCCCAGAGCTGCCACCAGATTTCGGCCATTGTCACACACTACCATGCCTGGCTGGAGATTCGCTGGCACAAACCACACGTCGCTCTGCTGCTTGATGGCATTCCAGAGCTCCTGCGCTGTGTGGCTTCGATTCCCCAAAGAAATTAATTTTAATACGGCCTGTTGACGTTTGGCCACGGCTGTGCTCATATCGGTCATCATAACAGGTAACCCGTTCACGGGTCGATGTGGAGGTAGACCGTGACGGCTCCAGCAGCGCTGATTCAGAGGAACTGGAGTATGAGGAGGAGTCAATGTGTACAGACTGGATTCCTGCAATCCTTGGAGTTGGCAGAACACGTACAGCGCCACTCTCAAGATCTGTACCCGGCTCCACAACATTTCCCCAATGGGCAGTGAGGGAAAGGTATCGTCCCTGTCCATGCTTACTGGTCCACGCATCGGTGGTCAGGTGGACCTTGCTACTGACGGCGTTTTGTAGCGCATGTTTAATTTTTCCCTCCACATGCTGTTGCAGGGCAGGGACGGCTTGCCTGCTGAAATAAAAGCGGCTGGGCACATTGTATTGTGGGACTGCCAATGCCATAAAGTTACGGAAGGTGTCAGTCTCCACCAGCCTGAATGATAGCATTTCAAGGGCCAGTAGTTTAGCAATGCCAGCATTCAGAGCCTGTGCTTGAGGGTGGTTTGCCAAGTATGGGCGCCTTTTCTCCCATGCCTGTGCTAACGATGGCTGTAGACTGGCCTGGGAGTGTGAGGATGACAGGTAAAGTGGTGCTGTGGGTGGAATTACACTGTGTCTCTGTACAACAGTGCTAGAGATTCTTCCATGGCGATCCTGTGAGGAAGCCGAACCAGCTGTGTGTGAGCTGGAGGAAGATTCTACAACACGAGCTGAAGAGGTGGTAGGTGGCGCTGTAGGTTAGCCTAGGTCTTCAGTGTGTTTTTGTAACTCCACCACATGCTTGGTCCGCACATGTTTCCACATATTTGTGGTATTGAGGTTGCTGACACTTTTCCCTCTTTTCACCTTCTGATTACACAGCTTGCATTTGACAAAGCAAATGTCACCTGCAACTGTGTCAAAAAAGGACCAGGCACTGTAAGTCTTGGGAGCGCCCGCTTTGGATTTTGGAAGAGCCATGCTCCTAATGGGTGCCGAAGTGGAGGCTACAGGCAACCAAGTCTGCCCACTACCCCTCCCTCCTTTTTGGGCCGTTCGGGGAATCTCTTCCGCAGAGCTGCTCCCACCACCTTCCTGTCCCTCACGCCATGATGGGTCAAGGACCTCATCATCTACACCACCCTCTTCAAACAACTGCTTCTCCTGGGTAGTCTCGACAGCACAGTACGCACCAGAAAGTGGCACCTGAGTCTCATCATCAGATGCATACTGAGGTGTGCTGCTGACCATAGGCACTGGCCCACCCGCCTCTTCAGATTCAGAGAGACAAAACGGTTGTGCATCACTGCATACTACCTCTTCTTCAAATTCTCAAATTCTGCTTGGCTGGCCCCCTCTTTCCAAGCCAAGAGATTCAGAGAACAGAAGTAGAGATGGCTCCTGTCCAGGGCTCTCTGACTGCCTGGGCAATTTGGCAGGTGGTGAAGAGACAGATGGGTGCTCTTCAGTGCTCAGGACCTGAGAGGATCTGGAACTAATTGAAGTCGATGCGTTAGCTGCCATCCATCCGACAACGGCTTCAATTTGGTCCTCCCGCAGCAGTGGGGTACGGCTAGCTCCTACAAAGCTGCGCATAAAGGACTGTTCCCTGGTAAAACTGGGGGATGCTGAGTCACTGGTACCCGCAGCAGGCACAGAATCCCCACGTCCTCTTCCTGCAGGCACAGAATCCTCACGTCCTCTCCCTGCAGAAACTCCACGCCCACATGCCTTACTCCCTGCCTTCTTCATCTTGGTAGACTGATAAAGATAGGCAGAAAAGTACTAAGGGCTTAGTGTGCTTATTCCTGAACAGCTGCTAACAGGTATAAGAAACACTAATTTTATAAAGTGTGGACTAGACTTTAATATGAGCTAATGTGGCCTACACAACTGTAAAGTGGAGTGTTTGGTGAACTTTATTTAGGTTTTTTTTGCCACAAAAAGACACTGGATGTGCCCAAAGATGTAATACCGATAGTATCACAAACTTTTTGTAGCTATTACAATGTAGGAAGGTAACCTACAATGCAATAGATGAGGCTACAAAAAATAGGCTAATACTAATCTGGCTGGGGCTGCAGGGCACAATGCTGCAGAAAGGCTCCTCTAACTACTACTATATAGTGTGTTTGGAACCAATTTAGCTGAATACGGATGGAACCACGACACTAATAGGAGATATCAGGAAAAATTATGAATTAGCAAATAAGGACAATGTATGAGGCAGTGACACACACTGAGTGCACTACAACCAGACGTGTTTGAAGCACACACTGCAGGGTGAGCTGCAGTCACACACAGAGACCTTGCAGACAGCGGTGAACAGCACAGAGAACTGTGCACTAGTGCTGCAAGGCACAGCGATTTATAAAGTAGCTTGGGTAAAGCAGAATAGACGAAATAGGTAGCTAAAACTGTCCCTCAGAACAACAGCGTCCTATCCCTAACTGAATTCACAGCAGAGTGAGCTGAAAATGGTGGCGGCGGCTTTTATAGTGCATCATGACATCATTTCAGCAGCCAATCACAGCCATGCCATTAGTTAAGATGCCTACATGCCTAACAGGATGTGCCCACACTTCTTAGGATCCTCATTGGCTGAATAAAATGAAACTGGCTCATTGCAATATGGGAACTTCCGATTCCGGTATACGATATTGTAAAAGTATCGGAATTCCGATACTGAAATATCGGGTATCGGCCGATATTCGCAGTATTGGAATTCTCAACATTAGTCATGGCAGGTCCTTTTCAGACCATCGTGAGCTGCCAGCAAGCCGAGACGCATCACTAAGGACACCGGGGGCCATCAGAAGGAAAGTATAATGTATATTTTTTATTTTATTCTTTTTTTTACAGGTTCTATGGTA